>NC_071640.1:6402192-7044819 GCF_014839835.1 Dryobates pubescens
GTAGGCAGACTTTGAAGCTACCCTCTTTAATTGTAATTCAACTACTTGTGATATTTTGGTACCAATTAATATTGATTTTACAATTGGTTTACAGAGATGTTGTTTTATTACTAATATATTTAATGTGCAAATCAATAAGAACACTTGTTTGGCTCTCTCCCTAGAAGGTAATAAAATCAAATATCTCAAGAGTAAAATGCTATCTGATCCATAAATGGCAGCAGCAGATGCTTAATGTAATAGTTAAAGACTATGCAGCATTCTTGGCACCTTCCATGCATTTTCCACATCCACTGTACTAAAGTGACACTCAATAACTTGCTAGTTACAAAAAGTTTGGTAAATTTCTTGGCACCATGTCAGCCTAAAGGAAGGCTTCAGTGTCAAGGAATGATGTTACATGGACAAACTAGATACTCCTCACTCTGCAGAGCTCTTCAGGGTTTCCCACATGGGGACTCCATTGCAGAAGGCAAAAGCTTTGGGTGTCCCTCCTGCTTCTTGAATCTCAGGCAATGGCAACCTGCTCTGAGGGAAAAGGACCTTCAAGGAGGAGAGAGGAACACAGACTTCTGCAGACTGACAGCTGTCCAATCCTTTTGAAAGATTTGAAGTTCTGCTGGGAGTCACTTGCAGAGAAAGGTGATTGTGCTGCTTCAGCACGGGTTTTCTCTAGTACTTTTCTTCCCTTGGGTTTTATAACCAAGTGGATTTGTTAGAAGAGAAGCCAAGGTGGAGATGACTCTGCTCATCATTCCCACCCCTCTCTCCAGGGAACTCAGCTGCTCTGTGTCTCACCTCTGCTCTGAGATGAGCCTCTCCTGGTCTGGGCATTTCAGCACTTTCCATTGCATCTGAATGTGAAATTCCGTCAAAGTAGTGAACCAGGCAGCAGAGCTGGCAGAGAACTGGCTGCCAAGTTAGACAATTTCTGTGTCCCTTGGCTAAGGACAATCCAAGAAAGCTCAAGCTAATTTCAGAGAGGCAGGGTATTTGCAGGCCAGAGCAGGGGAAAGAGCAGAACTTAGCATAATCTTTCTTTAATTCCTGCAGAATCAACAAGGTCTCAGGGTCCCACAGTTCCTATGGAAGTGGTGTGATGGAGGGAGCAGCTCTGTGGACGTGGGTTTGTGACACATACTAACAGCAGCCTCAGAACGGAGAGGGAAGTTACCTGTGGCTAGTGAAGATGATTTATGGGTGAGCAAATAATGAACTTGGCAAACAGTACATAATAAAGAAAAATCTTACACTTTTAATTAGCCAAAAATAAATGACTGAGCATGGGGCTGAATCCATTGTCTCCACATCTCAAGTTCTTCATCTTCTTTTGCTAGTTAAGGCCTAATAAGTGTGTCACAGAAGTTTTAACTTTCTTTTAAAATTACTACAGACTAGTAAAATCTCTTTCCTGAAAAGGAAGGCATTCACACCTCAATCACCTGATTTCATGTTTTGCTGTTTCTCTAGGATCCCTTTAGAACTCCTTTTACTGGCTTTTGCTCCTCAGATTTTTCACTTAACTGCTCCAAACCAAAACAAAAACTGGAGTGATGCATTTCTGCCTTAAGTCACCAGCCTCACTGCATTTGCCACCTCTCTCAAAGTACTTCAAGCTTGGCCAAGCTGCCTCCTTCAGCAGAAAGACATTTCATGCACTTTTCCAGTGGCTGCAGGTTTTATTGGCTCTGTAGTGCTCCAGCCTCCTCCACAAGCCAGCGAATGTCAGTGGCAGCAAACAGGAACCCCCCCAGCCCTGAGCTCCCAGCCTGGCTGCTCATGCAATGGCTCTCCAGGGGCTTGTTGGCCGATGGATAACAGGGTCTGAAGACATAATTCCTGCAATTGACCCAAGGATGTGGCTTTTCCACAACTGACCCTGGGCAACAGCTTCTCGCTCTCTGCTGAAGTGCCCTCCAGAGAGCCTCAGGGAACTTTTCATCTGGGGGCTGCCCAAGCTGCCCCCTGGGTGCTATGGGGGCCATGTCCTTGCAAGATCTCCCACAGACAGACTGCTGGTGCAATGGCAGCTCTCCACATCCCACCCTGAGTGTGACAGCTCCTCTTTGCAGATGCAACAGCAGCTCCTTCCTGAGGAGGGCACAGGGCTGCACCAACAGTGCACCAACACGCTGGGCATGGGGGGCTCGGTGGCAACTAGAGCCACATCTGGGTAGTCTACACCTTATGTATTGGTGTGCTCAGCTTGTCTCCTATTTCAACAGCTCCAGGGAAGAGAAGACCTGTTATTACTGCCCTAAGACTTATTATTCTTCTTAATAAGAATGCAGGTAAAGTGAATGTGAAAGTACTATCTTGCATGCTCAGAGCTGGCTGCCAGTAGTCCCATGCTCTTATCCTCCCTCCATCATCTCTTGTCCCAGACAGGTGAAATGGGATGACTGCCACTGTGGGGAAGTCATAAAGTATAAAATGCTTCATTTGTTCATGAAATGGAAATTTGAAGAGCCAGAGAGAGGGGTCTTGCAGCATCTGCTGCCTTGTAATCAGCCAGGGGGCTTTGTGGTTCCTCTGCCACAGGGAAGCCTCAGAGGCTTCCATTGACCTGCTGGCTGGACAGGTCCTGGGGAATGGTGAAGGGTCCCATCTGGAAATGGTCCTGTGCTGATGACAGGAACAGTGAAATCCTACGTGGCCAGAGGTGCAGTCTCACTGACACTCCCTGCTAGGGAAGGACAGGGTACTTCTGGTCGAGCCTACTGCCCCGAACTGGCTGCAGCAGTCAGTGATGTTGTGTGGCACAGCACCAGGGCTGGGCAGCTCGTTGTTGCCTGCCAGGGATGCTCCATCAGAGCTGCTGTTGCTGCAGCCAAATCGCTCCAAAGCATGGAGCAACCCTAGGCAGGTCCACAGCCCCATTGGCATCAAGGCTGTGGAGGGAAAGAGGGGGCATGGGGATTCAGATTTTCAGAAGGTGCTTGAAATGTGAGGGTTTGCAGTGGGAGCTGTGTGCCCAGTGCCACAACCTACACCCTGAGCCCCCAAGCCTGTGTGGTAGCCAGCCCCTGGGCTTGGCGCAGAGCCTGCCATCCCTCCAGCACACTGCCCCGGGTGATGATGGGCGAGTGGGCCCTGGCTGGGGTGGAGAGCCCACATTTCCATCTGGAATATGCAACACAGAGACAATAGAGCAAAGTGTAACCACTGTTTACAGAAAAAAAATTGTCAAGGATTTATTTATTGGAAGTGACTGAGGAATATGAATTCTACACTCCATTTAAAATGCTTTTTATTTCTCTCAGCCTTGGGGCTCTGAGTACATCTAATTTCACCCATAGCTATAATTCTCCACCAAACAGTTCCTGCTTCTCCTCTGGGTTCCCAAGGAGTCATTTTGGTTTATGTCCTCTCCTGGTGCAGCTCGTGCAGTGGCTGGAGACAGTTACACGTCGGTGAACTTTCCAAGCCCTCCCTCCCCACCGGGTGCAGGCACACACGCCGTGCAGGCGAGCTGCCTGCTCTGGAAGCAGCTTGACACCACACTATATATTTATTTAAAAAAATAAAACTCTAAATGTCTTTTTCATGTAGGGGTTTCTCCTGAGGAGCTGTGTATTTCACTGCAGACACTTTGATTGTCCCTACCTTGCAGCTAACAAACTATTAGTTTTGTTAGTATATTTAGTCCACTAAAATTGGAGCCTGTGATTACAAATCCAATACTGTGATTGAGCCAGGATTTGGAAATAAATCTGTCCAGGGCTCATCTGGCATTTTTGGTGCTGGGAGAGCTGGTGCTGGGTGCTGCTCCTCCAGCCCAGCTGCAAGTGCACCTGGGGAGGCTGCACAGCCACAGGGCACTGCTGCAGCGAGTTCCAATCGGGTTATTGATCAGCGGGTGTTTGGTATTAGGGATGGATCCCATTTTCCCAGGCAAAGGGGCTGTGGCTGCAGAGCCTGGCTTTCCACATTGAGACTATTGGGGTGCTCAGGTTTTTAAACTGTTGCAGAGCTCTTGCTCTGCCAGGTTAGTGGCATTCAGCTGGTGATTTTGGTGACATGGCAGTTCTCTGCCAGGGTAGGAGATGCCCCTTCCCAGGTGGTTGCTGCAGGGAGGCTGCTGAGCCCCTGGGAGGGGAGCAGGATACATTTCTGTCCCTCGGGCAGAGGAATGCTGGGGAAGGACTGGGTAAAGCACACAGACCTGTGACAGAGCAGGACCTAAATCCAAATTCTCTGGATTGTTTTAGGAAAAGCTTGTTATTTCTCACTATTTCAGATTCTTCTCTGAAAGCAGGGATAGCAGTTCATCCTCTGGGATGTGATTGCAGCCAGGAGCAATGTGGGCAGGTGGTCCTTTCTGCAAGCCTACCCCATGAGGGGCTCACTCTTACCGACATCACTGGGTATGGCTGCATGCAGAGGGACGGGAAGCAGGGTGCTCCCTGGCTGGGACTGGGCCAAGAAGGGGCAGGGAGGGAAACAGGATAAGGGTGAGATGTGAGTCTCACCTTTCTGATCTCCCTGAAGATTAATTTCAAAGCCTCTTTGCTGAAAAGATTTACTTTCTTTAAAATAATTTAGCTCTTCAATTTCTGGAGGTAGGAAGTGACAGTATTTTAACTGTTTGGGTATTACTCCTTGCAAGACCTCAGCAAGGGAACTGGCAAGACAGAAATAAGAGTGCTCACACAGGTAACAGCAAAAACTCCCTCCTGTGTCACACGTCTTGGGATGGCAATGACCTTGTCCCCAGGTAAGGCTGCCTGGACACCACCCACATCCTCCCTGGTCCTGAGGACAAGCATCTTCCCAGGCAGCCCCAGCCCAGAAGCTGCTGTTTCCTTCCATGGCTTTCTGCAGCACAGAGCTCAGGCAGCACAGAATCCCAGTCCTGACGTCTTCCTTCAGGATGATGCAAACCCAGGACCTGGAGGCAAAGTCCCCATCCCACACTCCAAACCCACTGCCACCGGCTGCGCTGCCTGCAGCTCCCAGTCCCTGCAGCAGCAAAGAGGAACACATGTGCTAGCAGTGTGTACATATGAAAAAAGCCTGTCAGGGAAGATTAAAACCCCAGACAGTCTTCATTGTAAGATTATTTTTTCCATTTATTTATCTTTTTTTTTCCCCCCTTCTTCCCTTTTAGCAAGAGTAGTCAGGTTTTGATATGATTAGAATTGCAAATCTTGCATGTTAAAAGGGAAGCACTGAAGTAAAAGGATGCTGCCTGTGTAATGAGACACATTTTAAATCCAGGCTAGGTAAATTTTGTGTTGAGCATAAAGGGTATGAAATAAACTAGCAGTAAGCTCAGCAAATGCCCCAAGGCGCGTCCCCATTAGTATTCCCATTTGTGAGCTCACTTCATAAGACTAATGGAGTTGCTACCTGGGGACATTAATTGTGCATGACACCATTGCCGAGCCTTTGTGCACTCTTACTAATATCACAGTGCCTCCTTGACAAAACGCCTGCAAAGATTACAAACATACCTAAAATAACTGCCACATTCACACTCATATTTGACAGGGATCTTCAAGTTCAGTTACAATAGAATTACCATCAGTTCTTACACCTCTGGCTTTTTATTACATTAAACAATGGTTGATATTGCTTCCTTAAACCAGTGTCATATTGTGTAAAATCTATCTAGCTCAGGCTTTTCTATTAAGCCTCCCATTTATCAGGGGAATGTATAGCTTCCATACTTGACTCTTACTACAAATATTATACATTATATATTTAAGCACACGTGCACACAGACACACACACACCCCACCCCCCCTCTGTTTTAAAGGCACAGCAGTATTTCTGAGCTCTTGTAATTCATACCGAGAGGCTCTGCCGTTGTGTAAGGTGCTCACAGGTCTCCCAGCACTAATTATAACATGATCTGTGGGGAGAAGTCTTCCTGGGTCTGTGTTCCCTGTTTTGAATCCTGGTGTCCAGGATTAAGATGATGGATGAGGAAATCTGCTAAATTTGCAGCAACAAGAGCAATATTGTGTTTAGGAAAGCAGATGAATTGGGGTCTTCTGGAGCTCTGACACACTGAGCTTGGCCTTTCCAGGGTACATGGGTGGCTCTGACAGGCTCCCCACCTGCATGTGCTGTGGCCAGTCCTGCTACACTCCTGACCCAACACATCAGCTGCATGACCTGTTCCTCCTGTGGTTATCTGAGCTCATGGAGCTCCCTCATCTGTGGGGTACCAGAAGAGACTTCATCCTTGAAGGGATGTTGGAACAATGTGCAAAAGTGGATTAATTAAAATACTTCAGAGGTTCAGAGCCCAGCTCCTTGCAGTGGGGATTTAGTCCTTGACTAAACAATTTAAAAATATATCTTTATTTTAGAAATAAAGTGTTTGACTGTTTCCAGCACTGCCACCATCTATGCCTCAACCACTCTTGGTTCTGCTCTTTCCCACTGCACTAGAGTCTCCCCTGATGTTATGTTTTGGAGAACAGCCATGCCAGGCTCAAAGTAAGACAAGCTTGACTGATGTGATGTGCATTAGTAAAGTCCTGGTCACACCTTTCCTTGCTGGAGGCTGGTGTGGGGGTGAGGCCATGAGTTTGTCTCCAGCTGTCCAAGTACTCTCTGACCTTACCAGGTGGCAGCATTAATACCCAAAAGAAAAGTCTGGCTCCACATTAAACAAAACAATCTATCAAGGGAATGTGTTCTTTGGAAATCAGGGTTTACTTCAAATTCCAAATCCCTGGTATGGACAAGGTATATGCTGAGAGATGC
This sequence comes from Dryobates pubescens, assembly GCF_014839835.1. NCBI lineage: Eukaryota > Metazoa > Chordata > Aves > Piciformes > Picidae > Dryobates > Dryobates pubescens. The sequence goes on from NC_071640.1 coordinate 6,408,913, forward strand.
AAGAGAAGATATGGTTCTGTTCCCTCAGGACGGCAGCTGGGTGAAGCTGGGTTTAGATCTCAGCTGCAGTAGCTCTGAAGTGCAGTTTCAGAGGACGACTCTGTGGTGCTACAGTGGTGGCCTTTCCTATTTCTGTTCTGTGAGCTGATGACAGGATTTATTGGCAGTAATATTAACCATTAATTTGCAGCAGTGCCTGTCAGCAGCTGATCACAAACTTCTTTACAAACATTATATTCTACAACCTGCTGCAGCAGGAAGAGATGCAGAAATTGAGACTGGGCAGAGCTGATGCCCAGGGGTTTGTGGGCACTTCCTTCACCAGACTGACCCTGTCCCTACCATGGACAAACTTGTGAGGATATCCAAGCAAGAGGAGTTACCAGGGTGCAGCAGTCAGCTGGTCTTTGCATCAGGCACTTGAGAGAAGCCCTGGAGAAACGAGTCTGAGCTGAGAAGCACACAGCATACACATAAGGATGATCCACCCCACAGAGCTGGCACTCTGTGTTTTCCTGCTGTCTCCATGACTTCTTGCCAAAAAAAAAAAAAAAAGGTTAAAATGCCAGAGTTTTCCCTGGAATTCTCAAGTTAGGACTTAAAAATACTTCAAACTCTTGGTTTAATAGACCTTCACGTCAGCGTATTCCCAGTTCCACATAGCTCCCTAGTGACACGGGACCTTTTGTCAAGCACATATGAAATTAAGTGAAATAAAAATCATATTAAAAATTATTACCATCTAACAGCCATTAGTCTGCACATTGCTGTCACGTCTTGATGGATTTCTCACTTAGTTCAATGAATGTTCTAACGACAGTGATAAAATCACTCAGAAAAAAAAATATAATAAACTGTTAACCCTTTGGGTGACTGCTTGTTTTTCCAAACCCTCTAAGAACTGTTCAGCAATAAGTTACTCCCTGGGGTGCACAGTAGGAGAGGAGAGGCTGCCACTACCTTCCCTGGGTCCTCTTGAAGGAGTGAGAGTTCTATTCCTTTCTCCCCAACAAGGAACATCACACAGAGCTGGGACCGTCCCAGCACAGCAGAAGTGCCAAGGGGACCAGTGAATGAGTGGCAAGCAGGAGAGCAGGGATGGCTCAGCCCCATGTGGGCATCAGGGTGGATAAGGTCCTATGGCTTTCATGGGTTTTGAGATCTCTCCTGAGGGGGAGCATGGCCAAGGCCTAATGGCAGTGTGGCACAATGAACCCAGCTGACATGGGAACATGCAGTGCACTTTAGTTATCTCTAATGACAGAATGGAGCTTGTGCAGCCCCATGTTTGCTGAATGCTGCAAGGTGATACTATGCCTGCCAGTCCCTTGAGCCCAGACATGAACCCTCACTGCATGCTGGCAATGGAACCAGGACCTGCAGGCAGCAGCACAGGCAGCACTGCTGAGGCAGCCTAGCAGCACAGCAAGCCCAGGCTCTGCAGGAGCCCCAGCTGAGGACCCCACTTCCCTTAGAAGCTCCAGACAGGATCCACCAGAATAATTCTATGGACCAGCAGCACACAAAAACTAGACAGCACCTCTCATATCCTTCCCAAGGCTGATTCAGTATGAAGCATGAGGGTTGCAAACCTGTCAGCAGCATCTGAAGGGAGCTGTGGGTGTGAACAACTTAACAAAGCAGGAGAGCTGATGCTCTGCTCTGGCACAAGCAATGGGAATCCCATGGGAAGGCTTTGGCTCCTGCTGTGAAGGATGAGAACCAAGCTCAGCTCATGAAAGGACACCAGCTCTGAGCTCCTGCTGTGGGCTCCAGGTGCCATGACCACATACAGAGGTGCAGAAGAAAGGAACACTGTTGTTACTTGGTTTGGGCAGGGAATTCAGGATGAGTGCCTCCAAAGCAGAGGAGGAATATTTCTGCTCCTCTGTCCTCCTCCCAGATCATGCCCAGTCTATTACAGTGCAGGAAACAAACAGCTCCATTTTCCTAAGAGATCCAAGGTGATGGGGACTTAGCCCAAAGCCATGGTGTCTTTGGGAGCACTGTGTGGCTTTCCATGGTGGGACATGGCAGTGAGGAGATGGTGTCTTCGAATGCTCAAGCTTGGAGGAGCAGCTGTAGAAGTACAACATGGCTTCCTGAGAAGGGCATCTGCAGTGGGTTATTAACACAGAGCTACTTAACAGGCAATCAGCATGGCCTTGTTAATAAAATACCTTCATTTGAACCACATGAATTACGTTGTGTGCTGCTGGAGCTCTCCAGCTAATAGCAGCCTCGGCAGCCTGGCATCACAAGGTTTGTTATGTCCTGCAAACTTAATACATGCTTACTTCTCCAGAAAATAGCTGGTAAGGAAGTAAATGACAGACTGCAGGAGCAGACGTTGCAATATAATAAACTCAGTTGGCACTTTTCCTTAGCTGTATTTAGCCTGCCACGTTTTGTGGAAGCCTGGCTGCAGGCCAGCCTGTGCCGGCAGCAGCGCACGGGGACGTGCCCGGCACTTGCACCAGCAGCAGTGGGACCCTCATGCTGTTTGCAGGTGGCATCAGCTGCTGTCACCACGGCTCCTCTCCACTGGTGCTGACTTTCAGAATCCATTTGACAGAAGAGAGGCCAATGACTCACACTCAGTGCTCAGCCTTCATGCTTTGAAATGAAGCAGAAGGAGGGTCCCCAGCCCTGAGCACCCGGTGAGCGCTGTCGAGGATATTTCTGCTTGTGGGGAGCCAGGAGGGAAGCAAACACATTTCTGTGAGTGTTGTCACTCAGCAAATTGTTCTGTGAGACACCTGATTGTGGTATTAGAAAGACAGATTGATGTTCTCAGGAAGATCAATGAATTTGCTAGGCTTTCTGGTGACACACAGCATGCCTCCCTCTCAGCACAAGTGACAGCCCAGTGCTGACACTGACATCCGTGCTGCACCCACAGGCATTCATACCACCTAGCCAGGGACCACCTGCCTGGTGGGACCAGCTCATCCTGGCACAGCAGCACCAAGGGATGGTGCTGATGGTAGGTGGAAGTTTGTAGAAGAGCAACAGAAATTAGCAGCAATTGGAGGGAACCTGAGACAGAGATAAATGGTTCTCTGGGCAGATTGCCTTATGAAGAAATCAAGCGTTGGGGCACAGGAGAAGCAGCCTGTCAGCTATGTTGGGCACTGTGGAGGATGGGAGCAGAGGATGGAAGCACAGCAAGGCTCTGCAAGGCCACAGCAAGGGTCTGCAAGGTGTGATTCTACCTGAAACTATCGACAGTGAATGCATGGGTTATTAGAGAAGGATGATTGTTTCCCATGGCACCTCAAGGGACAAGATGAGCTCCTGCAAGCTGGCATCTTGCATGGGTCAAACTGGTTGGCACAGCCTAGGTGGTTGCTGTGGGTGCAGCTGCCATGGCCCAGCAGCCCTCTGCCCTCTGACTTGCCAACCTGCCTGCAGTAGCTGTGAGTGGCCTTGCCAGGGGAACTGAACACTGCAGAGGTTGCGTCTGCCGCTGCGGCGGCACAGCCATGGCAGAGCCGCGGTGCTCAGGGTGAGCTTGGCGGTGGAAGAACCAGGTGCTAAATGGGAAATCTGATTGTTCATCCTTTGTTTTCCTCCTTCCATGCCGAGAGTGAATTAAGTCAAAACCAATTCTGAGGAAAAGCAGATCTCTCCTACCATCCATCACGGACGAGAGCATGGCTGGGCAGATCTACAAGCCTCTGAAGGCCTGTGTGGAGCTGTTGTCCCAAATCTCATCTCCATGGCTCATGGTGATTGATCTCAGCTATTCAGATCTGTGGAGCTTGATGATTTCTCTCTCCTAACCTCTACCTGGTTCCTGGCTGTATTTTATATGGAAAGGATTCTGGTAGGATGATTATATTTTAAAAATAAACTTCATCAGATCTGAAATGCTGGGACTGAATCCATCCACTGCCTGCAGCTCAAAGCTGCCCATAGCTATCTCATGCTCTGGGAAGTTTGCTTTATGGGCTTACATGGCAATTTGGCAGAAACACAAAGGGTGACTCTTGGCCTGGATTGCTGGGGGGGAAGGTGCTGCTGTGTCACCAGGCAGACAGCATTGGAACAAGCAACAGAACTGATTGATTTGGAGATCAAGTCCTGGCTTCCTTCCAGATGTTATTCCAGCTGAGCAGCAATAGTAACCATAGCTTGCTGCTGCTGACCTGTGGAACAAAGACTGTCTAAAGAAGGCCTGGTGGAGCTGTTGGGCTGGAAGTGCTCTACTTCACGCGCCTTGACATTTGTAGGACATTAACTTGCTGTCTTCCTGAATTAGGTGCATTCATTATCATTTCTATACCAAAAGAAAGGACATCTAGGACTGGAACTGACCTCAAAAGATAACTTAATCCATCTCTCTGCAGTGAGGCAGGATCACGTAGTCCTGGATAATCCCTTGCAGATGTTTCTTTGAGCACTCTGCAAAACCCCCCAGTAACCATCCATAGTTTGGTATCTGCTCTAGACTATAACTTCCTGCAAACGTAGCACAATATTTCTGTCATTCCCTTTATAGAAGAGAAAAGGACAACCATTCTCTTTGCATCAAAGTTTTGTCTGCTCACAGGCTTTAATGGGTAGAGCTTCTCTGCTCTACACTAGGCAATTCCAGTCTCACCAGCTTCCCATCTTGTGTTGGATTTTCTAAACCTCTTGGGTTTGTGTGCTTCTGGATTCTCTTCCACTTTCTGTTTCCCTCTAAATGGGAAAGCTGAGCCCTCCCCTGTAAGAAGTAAAGCTGAATTTTCTCTCAGGCTACAAATGTGGGATATGTTCTCCCTGCCTCCTAGCATGGGATCTGTAGCTGAGTGTCACATTGCTGACAGATGCAGTGCTTAGTGCAAACCCTGGATCCTCCCTGGCTTCTGCTGACTCAAGCAGCACTCCACACTCTGCATTTGGATTTGATTTTTCCTCTTCCATGTAGAACCATTCTGTGCTTGTCCTTACTGAATTACACCTAATTGGTTTCAGACCACAGTCAAACTCATGCAGATTATTTTAAATACTTCTCCTGATCCTGCAATGATCCTAATCTCTTTATGTTGTCACCTACAGGTTCTGGTTCAGAAAAAAAGGCTGGGCAGCCACACAGGCTGCTCCTAGGGGCTCCTTGGGGTGACACCAGACAGGTGGCACCTATTGCTTAAGCATAGAGCTGGTGTATTGAAGCTTCTGCCTGAAGAGCAGTGGGTACCCAGCTGCATATATAGTAGACTCAAGAGATGCAGGGACGCAGTGGATGCAGAAATGCAGTGGATGCAAGGATGCAGTATTCTCGCTTCTGGAAGAGACTTTCCAGGTCAGTCCTGGGGGCAGCCTGGCCAGGGAAACGCAGAGGGAAGGGGAGGAACAGGCGCCAAGCGTATTGCTGGTGTAAATTAAATCAGGCTGTTACTGCTGCTATAAAGAGGTCTGTGTAACTGCCAGTGCACCACTCCAGAGACAACCACGGGGAGGTTTTATCACTGTAAACCGAAGAGGATGTCCTGTTTAGTGTAAGAGGTTTTAGAAGATAGGTTCCAGTTGAGTAATGAAAAGCAGAGGATACTGAAACAGAACAGTTTATGCCTTTCCTCCCTGTTTAGTGGATCTGGGAGCTCTTTTTTATTTCTTAGAAATGTGTGTTTGGGAGCATTGCCTACCACTAAGAGAGAGGGAATAAGGTGGGACTGTGAGCCTTGTTCTCCATGTGGTGTGTGTGTAATAGTTTTAAACTGCATCTTAACCAACTCTTAAATGTGCATTAGAATGTGACTATTAAATGGACAGAACACAGTGGAGGAGGGATCCTGACCACCCTGTGGCCTACTGATGGTAGCCACTGAACTCTCCTGTTGGCTAGTGGCATCTCCATTGTAGGCACTTGCATGGCCAGAGACCCAGAGCTGCAGTGCTGTTGCCTGTGGGACCAAGCGCTACCACCATGGAATGCGCCCAAGGTGGCCTGGGCTGATGGCCCCCTTGGCCAGAGCCCTGTCTCCCAGGGACAGCCAGGTCCTTGGGTGCTGCCAAAGAGCTTTGCCATCAGGAATGGTCTCTCCATGTACACTCAGAGCAGAGCAGTGCCTCCTCCCTGCGGGACTGTGGTCCACAGGACATCCCTGGGACCCAGAAGCAGAAGGGCTGACATCAGGCCAGGACGAGTGACAGACACTAAGGGTGCAGCAAGACTCTTCTGAAAAGTAGAAACTGGAAGCATTAGCTACATCCAAACTCTGCTAAATGATCTGGCAAACAATCCTGCCCTTCTCTCTTCGTGCTGGAGTTTGCCTTATTTGTCACTGAAAAGTTTCCTCCTAATGAATTTGCGACAAAAAAAGGAGAAAAATGGCCACAGCCTGAACCCGAAGAAAGAGGCAAATCAGATGGTGGCAATTAAGCAGGCACATGAGATGGGAAATCTGCAGGCATCCCGGAGGGAAGGGGTTAAATTGCCATGGAAACAACCATGCATTATTTACATGGCCTAATGAATAAAACATTTAAGTAGTAGGCTAATAAATTTCCGAACACAAAGCAAAGTAAGCTATGATTTAAATATATGCCTCTGATGAATATAACTTGAGTTATAGAGCTGAAGCAGTGGGAGACCCAGCTCAGTTTTACACCCTCATCTCGCTAACATGGAGGTATATCTTCTTTTTAATAAATGATTTTTCCAACAAGCACACAAATTGGCATGAAATTCTCTCCTGTCAGGCATCCTGAAGCCTTTTCTAATAGCTTTTCTTGTGAATTTCTGTTGAGGTAGGAATGCTTTTGTTTTGGGGCTATTTTTTTCCCCCCTCCTGCACACTATGCCAGATTTGGGAGCAGGGTAACATTAGCAATCAATTTGTTAAACTGTTAGCAGAACATATGTCGGAAGGTTTCAAACAGCCCCAGACTGAAAGATGTGTTGTTTATTGTGTATTGTATGTATGTGCAATCCATATGGCTCCAAGTGCAGGAGCCCTTTGTTTTCCGCCCACTGCAGCTTTCCACGTGCATTCTCCATGTGGAGCAGGAGCCGGGCTGGGGAGAGGAAGTGTTCCAGGAAGAGCACATCACTTTGGAGGAGCTTGTCCCAAGGGTACTGGTGTTGAACTTGTCCCAAGGGCACCCCAAGGCACAGTGCGTTGCGAGTGGGGCTGAGTTGGTTGGACTTGATGATCCTTGGGGTCTCTTCCAACCTTAGTTACTGTGATACTGTGATACTGTGAGTTTCCATCTGACCTGGCCTTTGCTGACTGCTAAACAAACTGCTTTGGGAGAGGAGTTTGTGATGTGCCTTGTGCAAGGGAAGGCAGATCTCCAGAAGCATGCAGTGGTTGCCTCAGACTTGTATTTGGAGCATGTCTCTCACAGTTCCCACTGCTTAAATGGTTGCGAGAAGCAAGGTGGGTGTGCATGACAGGGAATATCGCCTGCGTGGAGGGGATCGATGGAGCTGAGCGAGGCCATCCATCGCTGTTTGATTTCCATGCAAACCAATGATCTGCCCAAGCTGAGCAGTGACAGCTCTCCAAACTCTGAAGCTGTTTCCACCTGTGCTCTCTGCTACACAGCCTCCCTCCTGGTGAGCTCAGCTATGCTGGCAGCACTAGCAGCACGGCCAGGGAGCACGCAGAGGGCAGGACATCAGCAGCCTGGCAGTCTCTGTTTCTGCCAAGTGCTTAAGCGAATCCTGAGCAAAGGAAGGAACCACAAGGCTCCTCTCACAGCACAGGGTGATAGGTTGGTCACATAACTGCTGTCTGGGGCAGGAGAGATGGGGTGTCTGCGTTGAGTGTTGGGGCTCAGTGGGACACTTTTATTACCCATACCATTTTCTTACTGAGGAAAGGTTGAAATCTGCTGTTGCTATTTTTAGGAGGATGATATCTATCAATTCAGGTAGCAGATTGCTGGCCACAAAGATAGATGAAACAACAGCTGGTGCTTCTGAAAGAGATCAGGACAGTGGAATAGCTGCTGCATGCTGAGCCCACACACCTTGGCTGTCAGCAGCCAATTTGAATGCAGGAGCTCAGTGAACCCATGAGCTCCGCAGCCACTCAAAGGTGCTTGCTTTGCTGGGTACCCCTTAGCCACAGCTAGAGCATCAGGCATCAGCTGGATGGCTCTCCCTCACCCTCTGTCCCCTTATTGGCAGCTCTATGTCCCATATCATTCTGGCTACTTAATTAACCGCTGCAACCCGGCATGGGAACCCTTGCCTAATGGCCTATCCCAGTAGCTATCCTTGAGTCATCCATGTGAGCCATTGCTGGAGACTCCACGGTGCCAGGCTCTCCGCAGAGCTCCCAACCAGCCTGATTGATTGCTGCTGCAAGCCAGGTCACCAGTGACCTTCAGCACAGCACGGGGCTCCCCTTCCCTCCAGCCTCAGCTTTCCTGGCCTGTTCCTGAGCAATTAGCCTCTTCTGCAGCTACGACAGTGCAAGCTTTGTCATGTGACAAACTCATTTCTGGAGTCAGTCAGCAAACAGCTGGACTTGCCCTTTACCAGTCAGTTCCTGATGTTTTTATGACACTTTTTGCTTGGAAAGATCTCAGCACCTCACCACAGCCAGCCTCAGGAAGCCAGTAAAGTCCAGAGGATGAAAGGGCTTCTGGACAAATGGGGTCCGAAAGGTTTCTTGGTTTCAAACCACAAGTTTGCTTTGATTTCACTTGTTTCAAGTTCTCTTAAAAAAAAATAAAATAAAAATTAAGCTTACATGATGAAATATTTACTGAAATTACATTTTGATGGTGTAAGTCTTTGCAAAACTGCCATATTTCATCCTAAAAAGCAAAACCTGCAGGTAGAGTTCTTAAACCAAACGGTATGGTTGACAAAGTGGACAAGCTTTGGAGACATGATCTCTTTATCAAGTCAATATGTGCCCCAAAGCAAGTTCACTTTTAACAACTAGCCAGCAAGTTAATAAAAGATAAGTTATTCTTTGCCTTGATCATCAGCCCATGACGTTTTAGGTTCAGAGAGAATGATTTTCTGGAGAAATCCTGGAGTTAAAAAAAAAAAAAAAGAATGAAGGATCACATTGCCTACTTGGAGACAGGAGATTGGAGGGGGGAGTTGGGGGAGAAACCAGATGAATTGTGTTGTCTCAACAATTTGTTATGAATTATCCAGTCAACTGTAATGAAAACATATGGACAAAACCCCCAAGAAACTCCTCCGATGTTTTAAAATTTGAGTGATGCTGATATTGATTGGGTGTGCTTCACACAGCTTGGCTAAAGGGTGCTGCAGTGGCAAGAAAGGGCACTTGGAAGCATTGGGAAGGGACAAATTCCAGTGGACATTATTTGATGCACCCTATAGAAAGTGTTTTGATCAAGCTGATGTTTGTGAGCAGGCAAAGATATGGACTTTTTATTTTGGAGTGAAACTCTTGTTTTAAAGGTAGTTAAAAATGTCAATAATTACTCTTTAAACTTCTTAGGGTTTTATATTATTAGTAATTGATACACTTTAATAGATAATTAATAATATAAAATATAATAAGAACATAAATAAATATAAATATAAATATTTATTCTTACTTTTTTCTTGTTTTTATATTATTAATTATCACATTATAATATATAATGATTACAATATAATATATAATTACTAATATAATGATGCATAATATAATACTAAACATTTGTTATCAATTTTTTCTAGCTTTTAAATTATTAATTAATAATTACCACACTAGAATATATAATGATTGCAATAAAAATATAATTAATAATATAATATAGAACATAATAATAAATATCTGTTCTTAAAATTTCTAGTTGTTATATTAGTAATTAATAATTAGCACACTAGAATATGCAATGATTACAATATAATATATAATTAATAATAATATAATAAATATTTGTTCTTACAATGTTCTAGGGTTTATATTATTCATTAATAATTATCACACTAGAATATACAATGATTACAATATAATATATAATTAATAATAATATAATAAATATTTGTTCTTACAATGTTCTAGGGTTTATATCATTAATTAATAATTATCACACTAGAATATATAATGATTACAATAAAAATATAATTAATAATATAATAATGTATAACATAATAAATATATGTTCTTAAAATTTCTAGTTGTTATATTAGTAATTAATAATTATCACACTAGAATATACAATGATTACAATATAATATATAATTAATAATAATATAATAAATATTTGTTCTTACAATGTTCTAGGGTTTATATTATTAATTAATAATTATCACACTAGAATATACAATGATTACAATATAATATATAATTAATAATAATATAATAATACATATTTGTTCTTACAATGTTCTAGGGTTTATAGTATTAATTAATAATTATCACACTATGCTATATTATTAATAATATGATGTAGCATATAATAATTAATACTACAATAATAATCCATATTTGTTCTTTGAAGTGTCTAGTTTTTATATTATTAATAATTGTCACACTACACTATATCATTAATAATATGATGTATCATATAATAATACATAATAATCAATATTTGTTCTTTAAATTTTCTAGCTTTTTATTATTCATATGTATTACAATATAATCTGCACTTAATAACATAACACAAATTATAGTAAATAGTGATTAATAATTATTCTTAGCATTTTCTAGTTATATTGTGCCTGTACCTAAATGTTGCTACGCAGTACTCCTGCAAAGGTTTAAGTTTTGTTGCTCCAGCAGAGTATTTTCCTTTGCCTTTGTTTTGCTTTTAAAAACCCTGAAGGAAAGTCACTGAACAACAAGTTGGCTGAGACTGCAAACAAATGTATTTACACTGAAATTATGGATCTCGATGCTGAGGGGTCTCTACTCCCATTAAAAAAAAAAAAATAGAAAAACAAAAAAAGGGGGCATATTTTATATGCTTATAATATGAACAGAAAAGCTATAGCCTTAAAGGAAAATGCAAGAGTTTCAGCATTCCAGCAACCAAAGAGCCATTTTCACTGTAAGCGGGGGGAGGGGTGGGGGGGGTGGGGTGTGTAGTGAGAAAAAAATGTGAACCATTGGAATTTCCCCCAACAATGAAGGAATATGCATCCTGCTGATAGGCAGTGTCCTTTTGGTAGGCTTTACCCTGAAGATTCATGGATGTGGTGGGGATCTGTGCCTCCCCCGTAGCTCCCTCACCACTTTGGAGACCCCAGAGCCAAATCCTCTCTGCCTCTGCCACGTCCCATGCTGAGACAGTCCCTCCTCTGCCACACTGCGCAACTCATCTTGGAGGAGTCAGAGAGGGGAGCCGCAGCGGCCACTCTAGCACTTCTCCCACCCTGCTCTCCCTCTCTCTTCCCATTAATACCACCACAAATTAAATGACAGCCATGCAAATGCAGAGCGCGGCGTGGGGAACGCTGCTGACTGCATAATGGCCGTCATTGCCGCCTGCGTCCCGTCACTCTCCTCCAGGTAATTAATTGCCCTGTAAAGTGCTTTGAGATACACTGCATGAAAAATGCTATATAAAAAAAAAGAGAGAGAGAGAGAGAGACTGATACAATAGAGCTGTTGGTATTTAAAGTGGTAAAAACCAAGATAGGAAGACTGTTGGCAAATACATTTTTAGTCACTCTTTAAATTAGAAAGGTCCATCAATGCGAACTCGAGCAATTCATTACCCCCTCTCTGCTGCGGTGTGATGTTTAAGGTGTACACACATATACAGGCCAGAATCATAATTTTCTGTATGAACTAGTTATTTATAACTACTGACAGGAGGAATTATGTGAAATAAACATAATTTATAGTTATTCCAGGAAAAGCCATCAAAACGAAAACTAATAAGGATTTCTTTCAGCTAAAAAGGTGTCAATTTGTTAGAGTCCAATGGGTGATGTCAATGCAGCTGGAAGAATTATTAACATATTTTCAAACAATGTAATTGTTTAGAAGCAGTCCGCCTTGATGGGCCAGGGGCCATGGAGGTGGTGAAGCAATGGAGAACACCAAGAGCTACACTCATCCAGGGGCTTTTTTCTTGATTTGGAAACTCTATTTTTTACAGCAAAGAGTAAAAACAACCCCAAAGCTGTGACCAGCAGGAAGTGTGGGATGGAGTTGGTAAGAAGAGGGTGTGGAAGCTCAGAAAACAGCATGCTGGCACAAGGCTGTCCCTTGTGCTGCTGCTCTGGTGAGCTGTAATTGTGCTCAGCCCCATTCTCACTGCCATCCCACCTAACAAGCTCATGGCTGCTGATGGACATTACTGCTGGGAGGCCTGGAACTGTCAGGGTCCTCTGTGGAGCTACCAAGGGTAAGACAGGAGAGGCTGCCCTGGCTGTTAAGCTCAAGACCAGACCTCAGCTCTGGAGACTCCTGGTTGGGACAATGCTCTTGGGACAGTGCTGATATCTTCCTCCTGCTGAAATGGCTGCACAAGCTGCTGTGTGGTGACAGTGAAGGTATTTCAGCAGGGTTTGCTCTCAAATCATCTACCACAATAACTGGAGTTCTCATGTGAACTGATGGAATTGATAAATTCTATGTTTTCTTGACAATTTTCCCACAGGAATTGTCTTACAACATAATAATTTCCATTGCTGAGCATGAAAATAAATACTGGGAACAGCCCTGGTGTAGGTCAAACTATTTGCAACACACCACAAGGATGGCACAAGCAGAGCTGAGCAGTGGCCAGGCACTGGGCAGGGCAGCACCAGGATGTGGGGAGCTGGAAGATCTTTCATGACAGCAGCAACTGTGGGAGCTCAGTGACTCATTTTCTTTTCTTCTTAACCACTCACCAGAAAGCTTCAAACTCAGTGCTGTTTAGAACATCCCTGCAGAGGCTTCCCAAAACTTTTCATTTGCTGCTTTTGCAGTCTGAGGGCTGTCACTTGTCTTTCATTTTATTTAGTATTGCCACAAAAATTGGAGAGAACAATTTCAAATTCAAAAGTGAAATGAGCAAAGGAGAGATCCCTGACCCAGGGCCAGATTTATTCCTGGAGTATAGGAGCAGCCAAGCTATAGCAAAGCAGCGACGCCTGTGACAAAGAGAAGTTTGTCTCAGCACGTGAGCTCCTGTCTGTGTTTGGCCAAGGCAGTCAGAGCTCAGGGTTCCTCTGGATATAGATCCCTCCTCACTTCTCACAGCTAAAAACCAGGAGAGCTCTTGCAGCAACAGCACCCCTGGGAGCAGCACAAGCAGCCAGATCCATGAGTGCAGTAGCCATGCCACCTGGGCAGAGCAGCTCTGGCTCCTGGTGCTGGCACCACTGCTGATGCCACCCACACTGGGCTCCTTTCCCCTAAGGTTGACTGAGTGGTAAGTTGTTCAAGCCCAACTGAGACGGCATGATTCAGCAAGAGGGTCCCCAACAGACTCCTATTTTAGCCCTAATTTGGGATCTGTTCTCACACTCTTAGGTCTTTGTCACTTGATGCTGATGTTCAAGGTATCCCCTTGGATCGTCACATGAGCAGCTCGCTTGGCTTATCTGATACTGCTCTCAGTCGGTTCAAATCTTATTTATCAAATAGACAGCATTTTGTTTCGATGGGTGATTTTTCATCTTCCATTAGTGAAGTTGTTTCCAAGGTTCCCCAGGGCTCTATATTGGGCCCATTGTTACTCTGTGTTTATATGCTGCCACTGGGTTATATTATTCATCAGCATGGAGTAGCTTTCCATTTCTATGCAGATGATTCTCAAATTTATTTGTCTGCTAAACCCAGCGCTGTCTCAGCTGTCTCTGCACTATCAGCCTGTCTCTCTGACATCACAAGATAGATGTGGCAAAACTTTTTGCTTTTAAATTCAGACAGAAGAGGTGAGGCCTGCCTCGATGCCAGCATTTTATTTCCTGGGCTGACACTTGCAATACGATCACTACCAGGATTTCATCGCTGTGTCCCCACTCCTCACTCCTGCTTTACCTTGCTACTCCCTGCTTGATTTGTTGGCATGCACCATGTTCAGCACTTGCCTCTGTCATGGTGTGATTTGTGGCTGCCATCGGCGTGCCTGTCCCGGCACATACTAAGGCAACAGGCGTGGGGAACATCTTTCCCACCTTTCACTCACTGCCAGCCCCCAGCCTGCAAAGGGCTGTGCAGGAGGGGTGTGCCCATCTTCCAGGTCTGCACAGCTGCAGATGTCAGCAAAGGGAAATGTTTTAGACAGGCTTCTAAGAAAAGTTTCTAAGTTTTTTAATATTTATGATGCAGTAGCATTTAAAAGCAGCTACCTGAAAGGAGGTTGTAGTGAGGTGGGTATTGGTCTCTTCTGTTAAGCAACTAGTGATAGGACAAGAGGAAATAACCTCCAGTTGCACCAGGGGAGGTTAAGATTGGACATTAGGAATTTTTCTTTTACTGAAAAATGGTAAAGCATTGGACAAGGCTACCCAGGGAGGTGGTGGAGTCATCATCCCTGGAGGTGCTCAAACAATGCATAGACATGACACTTGGGGACATGGTTTAGCGGGCATGGTGGTGTTGGGCTGACACTTGGACTTGATGATCTTATAGGTCTTTTCCAACCTTAGTGATTCTATGATTCTACCAGTCCCAGGTAGCACTGTGCATGTTCCTTTTATGATGCAGCTCTTAGAGTGTTTCAGCAGTAAGAGATAATCAACAGTCCTGAACTCCAGCTGAGGAGCAGTGCTGGATCTCCCCACCATGCTCTTCTCTCACAGGGCTGGGGGCAGTGGAAAACACACATCTCACTCCACAAGCCATGAAGTGCCAGCCTTTTGTGATGACAGGTTTTGCAGGATCATATTATGTCATCTCTATCAGACCTGAAACTGATTAAAACATACAGGTGACAGAAGGAAAGAAATTTTCAGAGCAGACTTCTGATATCAGGAACTTTTGGTTCCCCCTGCTCCCCCATAGCACAGGCTGCTTGGGTGGAAAAGTTTTTGCCTACCGATATCATGCAAATTTTGGACTGTGTGGAGGACAAAAGAAGCTTGATGGATGCCCACCAGGATTTACAACCCGATTAATATCCTCTTTCCCTTGTCTGTGTTTGTTCCTTTCCATGGCAGCGTGCTGGCACCGTGCAGTGCAGCCTCTGCCAGCGCCTGGGGGGCCCTGAGCTCATTCTCCTGCTTGTGATCTTCTTGAGCAGTCCTGGCTTTTGCTCTTCAGTGCATTGCCTGCATCTTTTAAAAGTCCTTCAAAAATAATCAATTTGTTTCTATAAGGATGAACCAACTAGTTCTCACAGAGACATCAAATAAATCTACTTCATACATTATTTGTTAACTTCATCAAATAAAGTACAATTTTATGGCTTAAATGTCAATCTCCACAGCTCATTGACTTCCTTAAAACAGCAGAGACTTGCCTGTTTACAGAAGCAAAAATTAGGCAGGCAGTTTTCAGCTAGTGCAGGGAACCCGTTGATTCCTGTACTAGGAAGAATCATAAAATATATTCAATGTGGAGAGCGTGCAATTTGACAAAGACAATTTGATTTGTCCATGGCTTTTAAAATATTCATCCCCCTTTGATGGACTATAGTTTTATAAATATGGATTACTGTTAACTGGCACAGGCCCTCGCTGCCTACAGTGAATGTTCTGTGAGGCTTGTTCAGAATGAAGGCCTCCAATAAAAAAAAATCATTATCTCTGCCTAAAAACCCTAATCAGTAATGTTTGGTTCATTTGCAGCTCAGAGGTCAGTAATTCACTTTAACTGCTTATGTGTTTGTGTTGTTTGGAAGGAAAAGGATTTCACAGCTTTACTTCTCAGATCTAAGTAGCTGGGGACACAGGGGAGCCATGTGGCACCCAGCCCTGAGAGGGGCCGATGGCAGGAGTAGGCACGCTGGGCACAGAGCTTCCTGCAGAGCCAGTGCTGCCCAAGCTCTGGGCAAGCCAACATTCTGCATACCCTGAAGCCAGGACAAACAGTAAACCCTGTCCAGGATGAGAATATGGAAAGTGGTGTGAAATCAGTGAAATGCCTCACATTCACCTGGGATTTGCCAAAAACCTCCTCCCTTTCACACTCTGCACTGGCTGGCACACGCACCAGCACAGCCAAGTGGAAGGTCAAGAAGAATGTGCTGCAAAATTTAACTGCTGCATCTGCCAGGAAATTAAATTGTTTTTTAAGATAAGGGAAAACTAAGAAGTTGGTAATAAATAAAAAAATAAGAGTTGCAATCCAGGGGAAAGAATGATAAGATTTGATATTGATTTTGTTGGCTTCAGATCCAAACTGAAGTTTGAGATTAAGGATAATGAGAACTTCAGATGCGACTGCAGGCTTGTTGAAGAGATAAACCAATAACTAGCTTGGTCTTGGAATAAAATGTTTTGTGTGTGGCATATAGACAGAGACAAGCAGAGAGGGGAGAGCGACGCCGAGCCTGGCACGGAGCCTGTGAACCGGAACTGGCAGAGCGCTTTGACTTCCTCACAGCGATTCAATTCGTGAAGTAGCCTCAGTTGCCAGCCCAAAAGTTTACTCAAGTTAAGAAAACACAGCCTCAGATTAAAAAGAGTATTGCACCACTGTCAATTTTCAGACGCTGCCATCAGGAGAAAAAAAAAATTACATTTCAGGCTGACGAGCGACTAATCAAGGCAAGTGAAACGGGGCTGCAATAAATTACTCCACAGCGAAATAAACCACACAAACAGACCGATGATAATAAATGTAAATTATTTCTCTGAAGAAATTTTCTTGGTATATGAGTAATACGAACCATCAGGAAGGAGTCTTCCTTAACATTAATTACAGAAAATGACAAGTGAGCTGATGACTGCGAAGGCTCATTATCTGAGAACATATTCACAACTTTGCAATTTGTGCGAGATGTAC
Source organism: Dryobates pubescens (assembly GCF_014839835.1). Lineage (NCBI taxonomy): Eukaryota > Metazoa > Chordata > Aves > Piciformes > Picidae > Dryobates > Dryobates pubescens. Next base: position 6,425,718 of record NC_071640.1, read on the forward strand.
TCGGGCTAAATTAATCTCCCTTCTTTGCATGAGCCTCTTCTAATTTTCATGTTATTAACAGGTTTGCAGTATCACTCAGTGCTTGTCACTCTAATCAGGTTTCGGCATGTTCGCAAAAGCGAAGTGTCATTTATAAGGATAAGCCCTCATAATGGCGCTCTCTTTCATGTGGAGAATTCTACAAGGTTGCTTTTAATAAGGTCCTTTAATCATCTCCCTTTGCTCAACTTTTGGCCCCTCTGTTTTTTCATGAAGAGTCATTAAAAGACTTTGAAGTTCATCAAGGATGAAAAATTCATGACATTGTTGCAGGGAAAAGGCCAAAGAACGGAGGGACGTACCGGAAAGGGGATGGGTACGGTTGAGGCCTCTCCCGAGCTCTGTCTGGGCTGTGGGATGTGCCTCCCAGCAAAACTGACTCTGAGCCTATGGGATTGCCCTCAGGTGCCCCTCCAAGCCCCAGCTTCCACAGGTGGTCCCTGGCTCCTCTTTCAAAAATGATGAACATTGTGAGCGGGTGGTGGGCGCAGGGTTACCTCCATCAGCATCCACAGTCTGCAGGCAGCAAAGGCAGCAGCACCCTCCCTGTGCTTCTGGGCCAAGGCACAGCACAGTATGGCTGCCAGCAGTGCCACCGTGGTGCCACCTCTCACCAGCAGCTGATAGTCATCAGAATGACTCCCATCATGGCTGACTTGGCGCACGGTACCAGCCCTCTGTTCATGGTATCATGGCATCACGGCCATGGTGCTTTGGCCTCTCTGTGGTGACACCCTGAGGTGGATCAGGGGAGGGAGCAAATCGATATCCCCATGAGCAGGCGCGGTGGAGGGAAGGCTTTAGCGGTGCTTTAGAGGGGAGCGTTAATCAAAGGCGACGTTTCTCGGGCTCTGCGGCATGGCTGGGCTGTTTGAGGTTAACCTTATTCCTCTTCTGTGATTTGATAACACTGGACTGGTGTTTATGCTGAGGCTTTTGAACACAATGGAAGGAGGGGGAGAACTTTATTAAATTTTTGAAATTCATTTAAGCGGGGCCAGCATAATGAATTGCCAGCTCTTGTGTGCACATTGTCCCCGGAAGCAACAATAATTTAGGTGGACATAAACCAATATGTAGATTAAAAATGTTTAAGCCAAGTGTCGTAAAATATATAAAAACATAAGGCAGAATTAACATATCAAAGTTTAGCATTATAAGTAATGACGGGTCAGATATAAGGTTATGTCTGCAAAATTGCATTTCAATATAATAAATCCATTCAAACTCTGTCCAGAGACACAAATTGAATCTATAGATGGAGCAACTGCAATCCATTGAATGTTATGAAGTATTCAAGTGAAAACAATGCATTTAGAAAAGGAAATTGAGTGTATTTTAAATATACAGGTGCTTGGGACTTCCATATAGCTTTATGCTCGTACAGATTTGTATACACTGCATACCCAGCCTACTTTTGACAAAGTCCTCAAAATGATGAATTTCTGATGGAAGAGTTGATATTGCAGCAGATCTGTTATGCACCGCTTATCCTGTAACACAAACCATTAATAATAATCACGCTCCCTGCCGTACACAGCTCTCCTGTTAGGGTTTCAAAGCTTCGCGACTCCACACACCCTGGCAGGATGCTGCCGTGAGGGAGGACAGCGAGGGCTGGTCCAGCCCAGGGGACCCGCAGGGCCACCATCCCCATGCTCGCAGCCAGTCTTTGGCTCTGCAGGCAGCAGCCAGGTGTTCCAAGCCCCATGTCCCAGCAACTCCATGCTCCATCACAGCCTTGCTTTTTTCCCTTCCTTGCTTTTCCACAGTCAAACTTTCCCAAGTGCTGGACATTCCCAAGTGCCTCCAGCACAGACGAAGCTGGGGGGACCACACTAACAAGCACGGATGGAATGCCGCAAGCCCTGGGGTCCTATGAATATTTGATGGAAGCACAGCCTCTCTCAAGCTGTATTAACACACTGCCGGGAGTTATTAGCACCAATAATGCACCACAAAAGGCAAGTACAGGCACCAGGACTGGGACAACCCTGCCACACATCCTGTGGGCTCTGTTGCTGAGGACAGAAGGTGGATGCCTGTGGACCCCCATGCCAGTTCTGGCCAGATGCCTGCCCCACAGACTGGCATGGATGCAGGCAATATATTTCACAGAATCCCAGCATGTTGGGGGTCTGAAGGGAACTCTGGAGATCATCTAGTCCAATCCACCTGCTAAAGCAGGTTCACCCAGAGCAGGTTGCCCAGGATCACATCCAGGTAGGGTTGGAATCTCTCAGGAGAAGGAGACTTTCTCCCTTATTTCCCTGTCTCTCTTGAACTGGAGATCTCACACCTGGACCCAGGACTCCAGATGTAGCCTCACTAGGGCAGAGCACACCAGGAGGAGGATTTCCTTCAACCTGTTGGCCACATGTTTTCTTAATACCTTCCAAGATACCACTGGCCTTCTTGGCCACAAAGGCACATTGCCTGCTCATGGGCAACTTTTATCCATGAGGACTCCAAGGCTCATTAACCTGAATTCTGGAGGAAGCATGGCAAGGTGAATGTGCTGGCATAACATCTCAGAGCTTCCCTGGCCACAGTGAAGGGGAGGTACAGGAGGCTCCTCCCTGCTCCTATTGGTCTCCTATTGGACTCACAGGGATCCCACCAGAGCCAAGTGGGGATCTGTGGCTTCAGGTCCTGGGTCACCCCTGTCTGGAGGTGGCAGGGGAGGTGGGGGAAGGGAGCAGGGAGACCTCCACAGAGCTCCAGTACAGCAGGAAGGAGCAAGCAGCAATCTCCACTCCCGGGCACGGGAGAGCTCTGCTGGCGATGCCTTGAGAGTGGAGATTAAAAGGTGCTTTGGGGAGCTCGCGTGATGGGGAACGCAGGCTTTAATAGACATGTTCATCTTTCAGCAGTGTGTTTTGCATGTAATAATGTCAGCACACTTCTCATTCTGGCAGAAATTCCACAGATAATTGGAAAGAAGTAAAAATGAAAACATTAAAATTTGCCATGTCATATGTTAACTTTTTATTATTGTATGATGCCAATGGTCCACTGACAGATGCTGTGTTATTAACATTTGATTAAAAATCACTTCAGGTCTAAAGCAGCCTGTTCAGAAGAGAACATCTTGACAAGCCTGGTGGTTTGTGATTGACAATTAATAACATTCTGTGTGTCACAACATAGATAGTGTGACTTATTGGTGCTGGTGTAATGCAACACTTTTCATCTGAGCTCTTCAAACTGGTACATAGGAAATAGGAGAGAAAAGGTCTAATTCAGCTGGCTTTGATTACAAACAGAACAGAGCTCATGCAGATTTCTCCATCCCCATCCCAGAGCCGACCTGCAGTGCTCAATAAGATCCCACTTGCCCTCTGGAGGGGAAAGGACTTTGCCTAAGTGGCATCACTAAACTTCTGTGCAAAAACTCAGCATTAATCTACATGGTTACAGCAGTTACTTGCAGCAGTAAACTACAGCTCTGTTTATTTAATTAAAGCTTAGAAGGAAAACTTCCCTTTTGCTAAATTTCAAAATAATTTGTAACTGGAACTATTATTAGTTTGTAACTAAGTGAGTCTTCTGAGGCTTGGCTGAAGACTCAATTGCATGCTACTACAAGTGAGATCTGATGTCTGTGTATCAGAAAATCATTAAACATATGAAAATTATCCTCTTTGGATAAGGCCTGGAATGTACCCTTTTAATTGCCTTTGCTCTAGCAAAGGTGACATTCAAACAACTTTTGTTGTGCTCTGCCTACTTTGAAAGAAAGGTTTTAGCTGCACTGACCACATGTACACCCAGACACAAGCCTTCCTGGGGATTCAAGTGCTGCATCAGAGCAAAGAGAAATCTGGGCAGCTCTGGTTGAGTGCAGCTTAGACCTCTACAAATCCAGCAAACCCCATCTAAGTGGGTCCCAGCCATCTTTGAGTCACTTCTTAGTGAAATTCCTTTTCAAAGTGCTACAGGGCAATGTACTCTCTGCTCAGAGGCAGCAGGATGCCATGGCTGCTTCCGTGGATCTAGCGGAACCAGGATGTAACCCTCACAGAGGTCTCCTCACACAGAGTTGGATGTAAAATGCCATCTTAATGGCTGGAATCCAAGCTACTTGAGAGACCACAGACTGCTCCTGCCCTCTACACATCACAGGCTGCCATCTGCATGGCCAGTGCCCAACTGCCACCTCACTCAGCCCTGCACTAAGAGCTGCTCCTCACGGCTGCCTTTGGCCAGGGCCCTCTGTGCAAAGGGAGCTGGTTGCAGTTACTGCTGAAGCAATGCAAACACTTTCCCAGCCCTAATGCAGTAAGCAGGGGAAATAATTACAGATTTCCAAGGTTCAACAGGGAATACTTCTGAGAAATGCGTCCTCCACTGGGAGTTTCATAACCATTTAATCTAATTTTTCATGATGTTTTGATCTTCCTTTTAAACAAGGCATTTGTCATTAGCTTTCAAGGAGACAAGTTGCTAATACATTACACTCTTAAAAGGCCCACAGTTAGTGTCAATGTCTTCTGATGGCTGTTCACTAACAGTACATGAAAGGATTGCCAGTGTCAGTTGCTCTCCACTTGGCTGCAGCAGTGATGGCAGTACCATCCCCTCCCAGCTGTGCCTAGGGACACCAGCCTAGGGCACCACAGGGTCCAAACTCTTCTTTCCCCCCTCCACCCTATCCAGAGTGCTTTTCCCACTGCTTTTACCACCTGGCTTGTGCTTGGGTACTCCTGACCATTTATCAATGGACATAAAGCAAAGATTTATTGGGAAAAGTAAACTTGAAAATAAACCTTCTCACACGAAAGTGCTGTCCCCCCATCCAGCTCCTAAGGGTGAATTTCACCCATAATTAGGAAGCTCTCTGAATCCAACTCATTTAAAGTCATCTCTTTTTACTAATTAGGTACAACAAGGAGCACAGACTAGACAGTGCCCAAAGCTGCCAGAAGGGTCCAGAAAGAGGGGAGGCGGCTGGCAGCAGGGGTGTTGCTGGGTTGGTCACTTCACAGCAGACTAGCCCTTAACACACAGCAACATCCTGCAGCTGCCTCATGGCCTGAGACAGGCTGGAGGAAACCATCGGTCTTCAGGAAAAGCGATGCAAGGTTGGAGAGTTGGAAGAACAACACAAAGCCAGACACATCCTCAGAGCCCAGCCCAGCACAGGGAGGCTGCTTCCTCTGCTCTGAGGAGTGTGAACAAAACAGATGGGGGGAAAAAAAAATAACTTCTTGGATGACATAACTTGCATATGAAATAATAATGAACCAATAAATTACAAGAAACTAAACAACCACAAGAATATGTATGTGGGGTTTGGAGTAGTTATAAACGAATAAATCATTCATGATGTATAAACTCTGTGTAGCTAAATGCATCATTTACTGAACTTTAACACATTTCACAATGTATCCACCCCTAACTAGCTGTTTTTAAGAGCAGGCACACGTCACCACAGAAGGGTTGGTTGATTAGTGGGTTACAGAGATCAGCAAGACTCATTTACTAGAGCATCAATAACAGAAGCAGCACATCTATGGCCAGTTTCAGAAGAGTCATAGAATCAACCAGGTTGGAAAAGACCTCAGAGATCATCAAGTCTAGCCTATACCTAATACCTAACACCTCATGACTACTAAACCATGGCTTCAAGTGCCACATCCAATCCTGTTTTGAACACCTTCAGGGAGGGGGACTCCACCACCTCCCTGGGCAGCACATTCCAGTGGCCAATTACTCTTTCTGTGAAGAATTTTCTCTTCACCTGGAGCCTAAACTTCCCCTGCTATGGCTTGAGACTGTGTCCTCTTGTTCTGTTGCTGGTTGCCTGGGAGAAGAGACCAACCCCCACCTGTCTACAACCTCCTTTCAGGAAGTTGTAAAGAGCAATAAGGTCTCCCCTGAGCCTTCTCTTTTCCAGGCTAAACAACCCCAGCTCCCTCAGCCTCTCCTCACAGGGCTTGTGCTCAATATATTAACATCTCCATAACACCCATGGGGCAGCACGCTGATTTTCCAGGCAGTTACTGAGAGGGGACTAGAAGGGACAGAGCTCACATCCCTTAGACAGCCCTGCACTCAATAGAGCACCTCAGGCTATGGGCAGGGCAGAGGCACTCCTGCATCCCAGCAGTGGGAGACCAGTAAGAGGTATCAAGGCCAGGGAGCTGTGGGAACAGCATACATGGATGGCTCCAAACCTCACTACTTATTCCTGACCTCACCATCAAGGCTAACCTTGAGAACCACAAGACTCCTTTTTAGGAGCTGGAGAACATGAAGCTTGTTTGAGCATCAAGTTCTTACATAAGTGATTAAGATGGATTTAAAAATCTGATGTTAGGCTTTTCTCCTAAAGACCATGAGCTGTACTGCCTCCAAAGAGGTTGGCCAGAAGGTTTCTGCTGGCTTGCAGCTTCGCCCGAAGTGAGGCTGCCCTTTGTTATGCAAGATGCACAGGCAGTCACTCCTCTGACACGGTGTCACCTCTCCCTGGCTGCATGGCTTTTTTAAAAACAAAATAATGCTGAATAATGCATAACAGGTACATGTTTTTTGACAAAGAGTCATTCCACTAAAGTGTTTTTTAATTGGGAGGCATCACAAACATTTCCAAGCACCCAGCAGCTGCTGGAATGCCTAATGGGGGGAATGCCAAGGCAGGCAGCAGCTCAGCAACCTCTGCAACCTCAGAAAAAAACAATCTACTTTTTCTGTCACGTTTTGACTTCTCTTTCTGTGCCTCAGGTTGACTTTGCAGTGTAGAAGACTTCTGCCATCCCCTTCAAACAAGCTTCACACACATACAATTCAGGCCACTTGTGCAGGCTGCTATTCAGATACACAGGGGAGGAGGGATGCAGGTGTTAGGGAGGCAGAGATCCATCTCAATGGCTCTGCAGAAGACCTGAGTCATTAGACAGCCTTCTCTGACTGAAGCCTTCAACTCACTAGGGTCTGGTCTCCCAGCAGCACAAGTCCTGGGGGATGCTGAGCCCAGCCCAGGAGACTCACAAGGATGCCGAACAGGAAGGTTTCCCTCTGTGCACCATAGGCTGAGGCCTGTGACAGCCACCGTGGCATCAATCACAGAGGAGCCCCACACCCTGGTGTGCCTTGGTTTAAACACTGCACCTGTCATAGGGTAATTAATGGGTGTGGGATTTCTTGTGACAGGAATTCAATGGCCTGGAACAGACTTCGTGCCAGTCTTTTGTGCCTCAGGCAGAGTGTTACCAAGTCATTTTATGGATACCAGGCTCAAACAGTTTACAATTAGCACTTTGTTTGCTTTAGTTTGGAAAGGCAGGGCCTTACTCCTCCTGAAGCTGTGGCTCACAAACTTCATTTCCAGGAAAGCTGTCTTTCCCCCAGTATTGCTTTCTTGGATATTAACCTGGGAAGCAAGCTGGGGCTCAGCAGGTGAAATTGCTGTAGATGCAGGGAGGTGGCAAACACTCCCCACTAGGCAGAGGAAAGACCTGAAGGCACTGGCTACATCAGACCTGGGGTTGCCACTGAACCTCTCTGCTGCAAGGGGAAACCACCATTAGAGACCCCAGAGCAGCAGCTTCCCACATTAGGTTTGCAGATGTTTTCCATGAGCTCAGGGTGGAATCAAAATCCCAGTGCTGGGGTGGCAATTGCATGGAGAACCTCCTCAACCCACCAGGAGCAGAGCCACCAACTTTCCTGAATATCCTCCACCCTTCCACCATGGCATATCTTGCTCATCTCTGTGACTGATAGAAATTTAAAGATAATACCAGGCACAGAAACAGGTCTTCCAGGAGGAGTAGTAGCCAAGTGGATTCTGCATGTTGACCCCCAGCTACCATGGCAGAGGGGTGACCGGAGAGTATCTGCTGCAGAGACCTTGCTGGGACCCTCAGAGCACTGAGGAGCGGGCAGGGTGTGCTCTGCAGAGACATATCTTACAGTAAACAGAATATTGTTTTATATGAAGCCATTAAAAAGGTCCCTGAGGGCAGCCCTAAGTATATATTATATTTTACTCTGAATCCCTGTTTTGACTTGACTTTATAACAAAACCATGTTTTCTGTATTTAAGCAGATGCAGTAAAGGAAAGGTCATGACTGGTGCTGACATGGAAATCTCATTTGGCTCATGGGTCCCCTTAGGGTCTTTATGCTGTGTGGTACTTTAAACATATTTCAAAGTACAACACTAAATGTCACTCTTTAATAGACAGAGGCATTCCAAGTGTTTCTTGAATTTCCTTGGAAAGTGCTCTCCTGAAGCCAAGGGCTCAGTACAGTTTTGGTTTACACCCAGCACAGCAGGGATGGCTCCATCGCAGCCAAGGTGCAGCACCAAGTGCCTTGGAGGTAATTAAACCTGGTAGCAGCTTCTTGCAATAGCTGAGAATCAGGAAGAACTAAAATCCCTTTCTTTGACCTATTTACCATATTTTGAATTAATTTCTGTCTTTCCTTTTCCTCATCCAATTCTTCACACCCGTTCAGCAGCTCTTTGGGGACCATAAACAGTTATTTCTCCTTTTTGGAAGTGTTTGAGGTCTGACACTATCTGTACAACTCTCTACAGCCCAGTCCCCAATTCTGGAATCTCTTGAAAGAGCATTTAGCTCTCATTCTGCTGCCAGACCCAAGGTGCAGTGGAGGTGAGTCCAGGCAGATAGCCTGGACATTTATTTTCAGATCATTAATTTTGTTAACTGCTTCAACAAATAAGCAATTCACTGACGAGTCAGAGGGATTGTCACTGGTCAGGAGGACCTGAGCTTCATGAATAATTTCTGCCTTAAAAAGCAGATAAAGCACTGAAAAAAATTCAACTTTGTTTGACAGTTAAACTAGACTTTGTTTGAAGATGGACATTTTAATTTACAGTTTATCCTGCAAGAGGGACAGAGAGAAACACTCTAAATCCTCAGAGACCCAGCGGCTCCTGCTCAGTTGACTGCAACATTCCAGGCTGATCCCAAACCGAGGAGCTGTTTCCCATTTGTGCTTCAGCCCAACCAGGACTGGTATTTCCAGTTTGTCAGTTCAGTCAAGGAAAATCGAGACGAACCTGGTGGCTCCAGCTCCGACTCGTGGTGAGAGCTATCGGCTACAGCGCTTCTGCAAACGACGCGGACAGGGCTCACCAGGCGCCGCTCCCTGACTCTCTGCAGGGTGAGGATTTATGACCACTTTATGCTGTGTGTACCATATGCAAGCTTATTTTTCTCTTAGCTGCTATAAAAATTAAAGATTTAGGTATATACTGCAAAAGGTACTACCAATTTTATGGACTAGCATTTCTCTCCTATGATCAGGGTATAAATCCAGCTTTTCCAGCACGTCTATAAATTACTCTGTATCAACAGGGCAGCTGCAGGTCAACTAAGCAAAGCCAGATAAACCTTCTGTAACTTCTTGCTGTGGCTGTCGTTACCATAAACTTCTCACATGCTTCAGGACTGCTATGTCATCTGTCCTCACCATTAAACATCTCTATAGCTGGTGGAAAGGACTCTTTAATAAAATTTTCTTACTTCTTAATGTTTACCAGTGCTTTTTTTCTTCTTTTTTTAGCTAATTTGTGGCAGCCTGCATGGAAACCATTTCTGCCAGAGCCATGTGCTGGCTGCTAGAGAATGAAGAGACACTGTCACTTGGAACTTCAAAAGCACTTCTGGAATTGTCTGTTAATTCTGTTCTCTCCAGAGTAAGGCAGCAGCTGCCGGCAGGAGACATGGGTTATTGCTGTCACAATGATGCCAGAATTACCCAGGCATCGTGAGAAAACTAAAGGACATCTCATGAAAAGCAGAGCAACTTTAATGTTCTTGCCCAAAGAAGGTCACTAGGCATTCAGTATCTCTGCTAATAGAGATGCTTCTTCATCCACAAATAGTTCCCAAGCTGCATCCCCTGCATGGGGCAGGGGCTACCAAGCAAGAAGCAATGCCTTAGTGCATGGCTATGACCACCCAAAATGCTGATCAACATGTAGGATTCATACTGAGATGGTCTTGCAGATTTCAGAAGACATGGTGCAAAACAATTAGTGTGACTCTCCAGGAGAGATGGGGCAGGTTCACTCCCTACTGATAGCACCACCACACAATTCCCCCTCTACATCACTGTCCTGCCTGTCCTCACAAATCTCATTTATTTTCATCATTGTGAAGACCAAAATATTTTTGTAGCGTAAATGGAAGCAAATATTTGAAGTCACATGGTGCTTTCTTTGCATTAATTAGCAATTTGCTGAACAAATATTGCTGTGTAAACCAACAATCAGTATCCTGTAATTAAAAGCCTGTTCGTGTTTATCTGTAATCTTCCCACACAGATAAAACCCTCCAAACCCCACAGTCTACAGATGTTTCCAAAATGGAGAAACTGTCAGTGTAAAGAAATTCATTGTAAGAAGTAAAATATTGTCATCTATGTGAGGCACCAGAATAATCCAACTAAGCCCACATCCATCCATCTTCGTCAGCCTTTCTCTGTCCTGAGATGCAGACAGAGAAGAGGGTACCATGCTGCCTGGGCAGGTATGAGGCTGCAGACATCATGCTCTGTGGTGACTTCATTGTTCCCATGCTCCAAGCAGAACCAGCCTGACCTGGAGGAGTCAGCCTCTGGGTCTCTCCAATTGATCCATGTTCCCTCCCCAGTATTCAAGCAGCCCAACATTAACACAAGCTCTGTTCATGCAGGAACCCCTCCATAACGTCTACAAATAGATCCGTGCCAAAAGTACAACCAGCTGCATTTGCAGTGTTCAAAGGGTTAACTTTAGGAGATACTTCTACATTTCCACAATGAATTCTCCCAGTGGAAAAATTCCTGATCCTCATTAATATTTAAAAATGAAAGCACTGTGTATTCTCAGTAGAATATGAGACACAAGGACAAATTAATCTTGGGGGTAACCATTGAGCTCTACTGAGTTACACCAAAGATAAGATTCTCTGGTTCCTTCTGCTGGTTAAAAGCAAGGGTCAAGACCAGACTTAGGGCCATCCCCAGCGTTTTCCTCACTCAGAACTCCCCAGCTGATCCCATAGAGCAGTTTGCTCACTGGTATTTTCTCAGGGGTTTGGAGCAGGAGCGTGAAATCCCTGCTGAGGGCTGCTGGCAGCGTGCATGTGAATGAGAACTGCAGTGTGGTTCAATGTTAGTAATAACTATTTCCTAAATATTTATAAATGTTAACCTCTTGGGTTTATATACTGACTTCCACGTGTCACAGGTTCTCCTGCACTCACACTCCTGTGCAATAGCCCTTGGGGGGGTATTCTCTGGCTTTCCTGGGCTACAAACCACCCTCAGTTCACAGAAACATATTGGAGCCTTCACTGTATGGGCAACCACCCAGGTCAAAGGGAAAAGGTGCAAGGGGTCTGTCCCATCTATAAGAAAACTCAAGTGATTGTTCTCTCCTGGTCTTCTGCACAGAGCAGTGCTGGCTCCAGCTCTGGTATGCTGAGCTGCAGCCCTAAAGAGATGGAGCTAAGGCTGCAAATTGTCTCACAAATTTCACTTGTAAGAAATGCATTCCAAAGGCAGCATCATGAACTGAGTAGTTTGGGTTTGGGAGTCACATTCTTCCTGTTAAAGGCAAGCATGCTGCAGTTCTGGCTGTGCTTTGGCAATTAAACAAACACCTTTAAAACTCTTCCATGCTATTTCCAAACGTGGGATCTCCATCCCCACACTTGGTTATCAATAAGCTTTCCTTACGGCACTCATGTTCTGCCAGTCTTGCCAAGTCAAACCATAAAATCCTTATTCTGCAGAAGTCATAAAGCAGCAAAACTGAAACCACAAGCTCAGGCCCACTCTGTATATGACCCATTGCCTGGTGCCAAAGCCTACAAAGACCTTTAGCCTCTAGATTTCCTGTGGTCAAACAAAATAAGGTCGGAGTGGCACTGAATATGGCTTTTGCATTACACCTCTTTTCTTTCATATAGAGTGCCATAAGTGGATAAAACCCCTGATATTTTGTGTACCTAAAGCACAACACAGCCTCTGCTGAAGGGATCTTCAGGGATAAGAGGCTGGTGTGCTGTTAAAGATTAAAACCCAGCCGTCTGCTTTTATGCTGGAGAGTCCTTGGTGGCTGCCCAGTAACATCACCTTCATCTCACCGTGTTTGAAAAATGCATTTAAACATCAAAACTAAAGTGCCCAAACAATGGCTCCTTAGCACACTAACTGTTAACACATTGCTTAGCCAAATGCCATCTCCAAGACACATGGGACTGACTCTATCCATAAAATATACCACAACTAACACACAGTCCCAGAGGAAATAAATATTCTTTGCTGTACCCTGACCTGGTTTTTCCTCCCAAAACACACTGTGTTTCACCACAGCAGCAGACATCAATTTCTGATACCTTCCCACAGCACTGCACTTTCTCCCAGCTGAGGAGATGCTCTTGGCTGAAGCAGCAGGACTGGGGCTCCTGAGGGGAAATGCATTCACATGAGGGCTTGGGCTGAGTGCACTGCTAAGGCCCACTCTGGCAGGAGCAGAATCCCCCCAGCTTTTTTACCCAGATGATGAAAACAGAAGGTTTCTGATAGCCAGTCCCTGCAGCTGCTTACCCTGAGTTTCCAGACCAGCTACAGCACTCTGGCATGCACCTGCTGCCAGGTCTTCTCGGTACTGGTGCATTCTCCCTCTGGCCCTAGCAAGGCACAGTACCCATAAGCCAGGATAAAGCCCTGAGCAACCAGCTCTGCCCCATCAGCCCTGTTAGGTCAGATTATCGATCCTTCAAAATCCCTTCCAGCCTAAGCTAACCTATGATATTGATCTCTCCTCCCACCACCAAAGCTGTTGCGGTGCTATTGAAAGCTTTAACTTGGTTTGCGTTTAGTTCTCTGGTCTCTCAACTCTCATTAGGACTGCAGCCCCCTCTCTGAGCTGGTGCAGTTGTTGCTAAGTCAGGCAAGGACTCTGGTATTGCACAAGCGCAACACCACATTCCTGAGCTACCCAACATCACCATATCCGACAGCGACACAGAGAGCTGCTGCTCAGCCTCCTTCCATCAGCAGCTCAGCAGCGCTCGCCCCTCGGCAAGGCTTGGTGGGCACGTTCCTGGTGAGTGCACTGAATGTATGGCTCCTTCCAAGGCCACACGCTGGGCATGTTTCATCCCAATTGAAATAAAACTGTTCGGATCAATGAACTCAGTAATTTACTTCAGACAGACCTAATCAGAGCAAGGTAAAAGAGAGGCAACTTTGCAAAATGTAAATGAACCTGAAACCAGAGATACAAGTAATGGGAATCCAATGGCAGCCACAGAACCATTAGCTGCCCTTAATTCCAGCTGCTTGGAACAACAGGGTGCACTGAAACGCTGCACACCCCAGCACATAAGGGTACTGACCTGCTGAGGTTTGTCTCCTACCTGGACAGGTCCCAACACCTCTGAAAGCATAAAATGATCCTGGACAAGAGCATCCTCAACCCCATCTGGGAAAGAGAAGCTGCCTTCATCAGGCAGTTACTGCACAGCCACAACTGTGAGAAGAGCAAAGGAGCCCACTTGCCCAGCAGGCTTTTGTTGATCAAGCTTGTCCCCAAGTGGTGCCAGTGCTGACTTTCTGCCAGAGCAGAGCCTTTCCCTGGAGCAGGGCTGACTCGAGGCAGGAGTGTGCAAAGGCAGGCAGCTGTGCTCAACAGGTTGGCACAAGACTGGCACCAGGGAAAGTCCTTGCATCATGGAAGCATTCCTGGCTACCGCTGGGGAGAGCCAGCCCTTGGCCAGCACCCCAGGGCTGGCAGCGGGCTACAGAGAGCAGCAGTGGAAAAGAACAACCCCCACCATTTATTCAGGGAAGCCCAGTTTTCCCTGGGCAATGTGGACATGAAGCGGAGTACTCCAGGGCACTGGCACCACTGAGGGAGCACTGGCTCTCTTTCAGGGAAGAGCAGTTAGGTCTTCATAATGGACTGCAACTTTCTAGAATAATTTAATTTTTTCCTACTGTGACGCTGCCAGAATTTCAATCAGACAAAGCCGTGTAATGGATTTCTTTTGCTGGGCATGTTACATAAATTGCATATTCAAGTACTATAAAATATTTGTAACAGACAGGTACTTTTCTAAATTGGGTCTGACAGTAAGCGATAGTGACTGGAATATTTATGTGATGGCACCTATGCAATGAGGCAAAATGCAGGGCGTGGAACTATCAACATGCCAGCAACACAGTACACAGAGGCTTCCAGCTTTTCTTCCCTGCTGCACCAAGATCCCTGACCAGCTGAGGCTGTGATCTTTGTCAGCAGGGAGCTTTGGCAAGGCCCATCAAGAATTGAGAGCCCTACAGCAGAAATCTGGACCGGTTCTCCCTTCCTCCCTCCTCTTTGCTAAGTCTCAAAGCATGCTTATTTTGAATCTTGAAGCTTCTGCACCTGGAAGCAGTGGTCACTGCCTTTTCAAGCAAAGCACAAAGCTGGCCTTGACTGATGAGGTGGGACAGGGGCTGAGCCAGCAGGTTCTGCTCAAGGGCTGCTCCTAAGTGCCTTCTTTAGTATTCTTTTTTTTTTTTTCCCTTAGATGCCCTCACAGCAAGGATACCAGGGAATAGGAATATTCCTTCACTGCTCTGGGCATCCTCAGCATTTGGAAACATTCACCGAGCACCCAGCTCCACCAGACAATTTTGACTGTATGGTGACAACAGTGGCTTGTCCCAGCCCAGGACTGGGCTGTCCCAGAGCCCAGTCTAGTCCCACACAACCCAATATCCACACAGAGATCCATGTTTTACCTTCATGACCCAGGTCTTTAGCACCAGGGAGTAGGCTCTGCCACAGCAAGCATGTCCCCATCTTGGGGTGACTGGAAGGATGCTCCTTGTCAAGTGCAGCTCCCTCCAGATCTTGCCTGAGGACTTGCTCCATTGCCAGAGCCTCCCTGAGACCAAACACTCATTTCTGTACCATTTTCTTGACAATCCCAGTTGGCAGGTCTGTATTTAGCCTTTTTACAATTAAAATATTGTATTGATACAAATAGGCTCTGGCAGCCGCTTCAAGAGGTTTTTAATTGAATGATTATTGTATTAAATAACTGTTTTTAATGGAGCATGAACTTGCTTAAGTGATGAGTGTGGAGCTACTGAGGGTTCCAAGAATTTCGCAGGTATTTCCAGCTATTCACAAATAAATGTTCTCTCCTGCCAGCAGAAGGCTCTTCTGGCTGACCTCTGGGGTGCCAGGTAGATGCAGCCAGCCACAGAGAGCCCAGTCCTGGGCCAAACTCCACAGCTGTAGCTGGTGGTTCTGCAGCCATGCTGAGGCCAGGACCTCTGACATTACTGCAGAGGATCTGAAACCAAAGCACTCACTTTGCTTGCAGTCATGTCCTCTTTCCGTGGCAGCATCACAGCAGACACCTGCTTCAGGACCGCAGCACACTCTGCTTGGCATAACATCAGCTTCCAGAGGACAAATCCTTCCCCTTGGAGCAATTTGGCAATGAAACCTGCCCACAAGGGCAAAATGGCTTGGGATGCAGAGCTCCCTTTCCCAGAGAGGGCTGTAACCTCTCCCATGGCAGAATGGGTACAGATGCTCATGGGCACGGGGGGGTAGCTCTACATCTCATCTGTGGTACCAGTGCTCCTCTTGGAGCTCAAAGTGCTGGGAGTGCAGCAGGGCAGAGAGAAAGGAAAGCTGTACTTCATCAACCCTCATCACAGGGCAGCTGCAGCACAGGCACTCTGAAGAACAGCCAAATCACCCAGCCTTCACATACCCTGACCCACAACCTCGTGGGATTGTCTTCCACCAGGACATCTCTAGTCATCCCAGGCTGTCATTAAACCCCTCTTTGGTACAGACACCTCTGTCTAGCTCTCTTCAACAACAGCTCACATCAGTTCATATTATGCATGAACTGCAGAACCAAACGTGAAGTTGAAGCCTCCAGAAAAGGCCTGCACAGTTCTTCAGCATAAGCAGGATTAATCACAGATAATAAGTACCATACCCAGAGATAATAATTCCAGCAGATCAGCCTTGCCTTCCAGCTCCCAGGCAAATGGGACCTATTGAAACCAGGGGAAACAGCAGTTGGGGTGCATTCTAGCGTGAACCCCCCCACACATACCATTTATTAAGTCATCACTCACAATACATCCAGATTTCATGATTTATCAGATGAGAAACACAGCACCAAGGCAGCAACCCCCTGGCCCTACTTAATGCTCAGCACTCTTTTAGTCTGCTCCCAGTTAGAGCAGCACCTTCACAAATGCTTGTGTCTACCCAGGCTCCTGAGCAAGGGCCCCTTTTGTCATCCCACAAAATGCAGCCAGCTACTCCTTGGGAGCCTGTAATGGGACCTGCAGGATGTGTTCAACCAGCAGTGCATTATTTCCCTGCACCATATTTCTGATGAGCCATGAAATTCCCAGCAGCGACTCTCACTGCAGCACAAGAGAGAACCTCCATGCACAGGCAGCCCTGCATCCCCCAGGTACTTGAGTGATGCTGGCAGAGCCCCAGGGGAGAGGAGAACCTCCATTCATCCCATAGCCCATGTGAACTGCCCCTGCACTAGCACAGGGCCCACAAGGTTCCATCATCCCAGGTTCACCACAGAGGAGTCCCCTATGAGACTCCTCCTTTGCATGCCAAGGAAAGCTTAATTACTCTCCCAGCTTCTGCAGCCATGTGACAGCAATGTGCACTATTGCTTTATTGCCTCCATTAAGGCTCCAATAACCTAACAACAGATCAATAAACCATTATCACCCTCCAGCCTTGAAAATCCAGTCACCCCCAAATCCACCCAGCTCTGAGAAGCTCACAGTTTCTCATCATGAAAAAGCCAAGGTCATTTGTTAAGTCTGTGCTGTCAAATCATCCCTTGTGCTATGGGCGGAAGGGAACCCCACCACCACCAGCAGCTCACACACCCCCACACCTCTCCCAAAGGCCAGCAAGTGGCCCAAAGTGACAGGGTGCAGTGGCAAGTTAAGGTATTCTCTACACAACCCTCCACAGGGGATAAATAGAATAGAATAAACCAGGTTAGAAGAGACCTTCAAGATCATCACGTCCAACCCATCATCCAACACCATCTAATCAACTAAACCACGGCACCAAGCACACCATCAAGTCTCCTCCTAAACACCCCCAATGATGGCAACTCCACCACCTCCCCAGGCAGCCCATTGCAGTGGGCAATCAATCTCTCTATGAAGAACTTCTTCCTAATATCCAGTCTAAACCTCCCCTGGCACAGCTTGGGACTGTGTCCTCTTGTTCTGGCACTGGTTGCCTGGGAGAAGAGACCAACCCCCACCTGTCAATGCTAAGGACCATGTCTGGACTGCCCTCCAAATAGCTCAGTGTCAACAGGACACCCTTTCCACTGGCTCACAGGCACTGGGGCAAGCAGAACTCCCCCACTGCCGCCACTTCCATGGGGCAGGCAGCACTGTCACATCACCCCCCAGCTCTGCCATGAAGCCGACAGCCTCCCCCCACTGCCGTAAGACAAAAATCAATACTGCTGCTTTAGCTTTTAACCACCTGTATGGTTCTCACTGAGAGAGAATTTGCAATTGGAAGTGCTAACAATTTACTTTGCTGAAAAATTAATTCAGCAGGTTGCTTTTGGTGGTTTTTTTTTTTCCCTTTCCGTAAATTATATGCAGCTCAATATTAAAAACACCATTTCTCCATTTGGATGCTTTCCATTCCTGCTCCTCATTACCTTCACTCACAGTGTCACTCAGGTTGGAAGAGACCTCAAAGATCATCAAGTCCAACCTGTCACCCAAGACCTCATGGCTAGACCATGATACCAAGTGCCACATCCAATCCCCTCTTGAACACCTCCAGGGACGGCGACTCCACCACCTCCCTGGGCAGCACATTCCAATGACAAATGACTCTCTTGAAGAACTTTCTCCTAACCTCAAGCCTAACCTTCTCCTGGTGCAGCTTGAGACTGTGTCCCCTTGTTCTGGTGCTGGTTGCCTGGGAGAAGTGACCAACCCCCTCCTGGCTACAACTACCTGAAAGAGAGCAATGAGGTCACCCCTGAGCCTCCTCTTTTCCAGGCTAAACAATCCCAGCTCCCTCAGCCTCTGCTCACAGGGCTGTGCTCAAGGCCTCTCCCCAGCCTTGTTGCCCTTCTCTGGACACGTTCAAGTGTCTCGATGTCCTTCTTAAACTGAGGGGCCCAGAACTGGACACAGGACTCAAGGTGTGGCCTAACCAATGCAGAGTCCAGGGGCACAATGACTTCCCTGCTCCTGCTGGCCACACTATGCAGGCCAGGATGCCATTGGCCTTCTTTGCCACCTGGGCACACTGCTGGCTCATGTTTAGGCAGCTGTCAATCAGCACCCCCAGGTTCCTTTCTGTTTGGGAGCTCTCCAGCCACTCCGACCCCAGCCTGTAGCTCTGCCTGGGGTTGCTGTGGCCAAAGTGCAGCCCCTGGCACTTGGACTTGTTGAATGCCATCCCGTTGGCCTCCGCCCATCTGTCCAGTCGGTCGAGGTCCCTCTGCAGAGCCCTTCTGCCCTCTAACTGACCAACATCTGCTCCTAACTTGGTGTCATCTGCAAATTTGCTGATGACTGACTCAATCCCCTCATCCAGATCATCAGAAGAAAATAGCTTTCCAGAAACAGTACTACTGAAAAGCGATACTGAATTGATACATGAGGAGAAAGTTGGGCTCCTCTTGTAAGCACCCCACATTCAGAGTAGTCTTAGCAAAGAAAGTTGTCTCTGAATGCAGTAATTTAGTCCTGAAAAAGTGACAAACAAATAATTCCAACTACACTAGAGAAAGAGAAGAAGTGACTTTTAATTATATAATCCTTCTCTCTCTTTTTTTTTGTTTTGATGAATTTATTTCTGACAGTTTTATGGGCTGACAAGAGAAAGTATTTTATATGCAAAAAAGAAAAAAAGTATTTCACTCTCAGCTGTTAAAGCATAAAAATTGTCAAATGATTTTAATACAGTTTTAAGTTTAATGTTTATTGTCAGAAGAAAGTCCACAGCAATTACGAAGTCACGTGGCCCTTAATTCTTTGTGTTTCTGACAGCAAAAACAACCCCAACCCAACAAAACAAACAATAAAATATGGGTTTGCCCAAACCTCTTCCAGTAGAGATTTCTGAGCTTTGAAAGACAAATGTTTTTCTTATCTTGACTTTAAGGAACTAAACTTACAGGCATTTTCCAGCATGAGGGAATCACAGAATCACCAAGGTTGGAAGAGACCTCAAAGATCATCGAGTCCAACCTGTCACCACAGTCCCCATGACTAAACCATAGCACCAAGTGCCACCTCCAGTCCCCTCTTGAACACCTCCAGGGATGGTGACTCCACCACCCCCCTGGGCAGCACATTCCAATGGCTAATGACTCTCCCAGTGAAGAACTTTCTCCTCACCTCCAGCCTAAACCTCCCCTGGTGCAGCTTGAGACTGTGTCCTCTTGTTCTGGTGCTGGTTGCCTGGGAGAAGTGACCAACCCCCTCCTGGCTACAACCTCCTGAGCAAGTAATTACACACAGCTCTGCCCCCACCCCTGAGTACAGAGTTTGGGCTCCTGGACAATTAAACGCAACTGTGTCCCCCGCCAGGTCTCCAGGCTGGAACAGTGGTGTGTTGGGAAAAGCAGTGTCCCTCCCTAGCAAGCAACCCCACCCTTCTCCCCAGTGTGCTCCATTACAATAGGGGAGTTCAGCTCACAGCAGTTTTCCTCTGTCCCAAATCCTGTGGAAGTTCAAGTGTTGTTCAAGGAGACAGAGGACATTAGAACCTGAACTTCTCTTGTCTACTAGTGACAAGATCCTCCAGCGTTTAATGGGCTTTGAAAGATGATCTCCACAGCTTACTGCTGATATATCTGGGATTCAGAGGACAGGCAAGTGAACTTGCATACTCATCTGTGGGACTGCAGAAGCAGCTCCATTTTTCCTCATCCAGAGTATTGTCAGACGCACAGACGTGTCACCGTCTGCGGTGACAGCCAGAGGTGCTGGAGACTTTGCAGCTGAGGCACCACCAGATGCTTTTACCTGCCCTGCTGCTCCCAGGAGCCTTGCTCTATTGTGCCTGTAGGAAAGCTTGTGCCCAAAAGGGCATATTATGGCCTGTGAAGGTTGTGAAATGGTACATAACTAATGATTTTTAATATCAGAATAATGAAAGCAAGCTGAGAAATATTAATCTTTTAAAAAAATGTAAAGAACTAGGGCTCTGTTTCCATGGCAAACCACATCCTGCACATTATCTATCAACTGGGGATTACGGTGGCATGGTAAATAGAAGGGGTAAATACAGGAGAAAGGCACTGCTTTTCTGTCTGCAGGAATATGCTACACTGCCAGGGCAAAAGCATTACAGTATTTGCCAGAGCAGACAGCAAGCCTCGTCAGAGCATCCCCATCCCTGCTCACCCCTGCCCCTTGGCTGGCCCAGCCCTGCCTCCAGCGCCAGGGCCCCACAAATCCCCCTGGTCAGCTCAGGATCCAGCACTTCTCTGCAACAGCAACTGGTTTACATTAGCAGCACAGGTGCTTGTTTTACATCAGAGTTTTTCATGTCCCCTTACCCTCACTAGCCAAGCAAAAAACAGATCTCACCAAAAACCCCTCCAAAGTTCCAGGAGTTTAAAACCCCTGCTATAAATAGACCCCTAATAGGAGGCTGTAATAGGATACAATTTATTTCCAGATCTGATGGGCTGACCTTCATCATCACTCGAGGCTCTGCTTGTCATGAATTATGGGCAATTCACTCACTAGTGGAAATAAATTGTGTTACCAGCACTCAGTATTGTGTCCTCGGCACCAGGCACACAGATGGGCATCAGCTCCTCACCAGTGCTGGTAGGGACCAGCTCCCCACTGCATTAGCATGGGACCTCCATCACAGAGCCACTCAGCCCAGTCTGGATAGAAACAGCCACATCTGGAAGTGCTGCATGAGGGTCCTGAGCCACAGCTGCTGGGACAGGTGTCCATCTCACTGGCCAAAGACCAGCCCGAGGCACTGACACCCTGCAGCATCATGCTGCTGCTCACTTCATACAGCTCTGGCACAGATCCATCATTCCAATTTCAAAGGGAACTATAGGACACCATGGGGACCAGGTGGAGCAATCCTCCTGCTCTCACCTTCACATTGACCAAAGAAGCCAAACTGCCACCAGAGCAGCATCAGCTGCCCAAGCACTGTGGCTACGTGGCTACCAGCTCCTGCCCTGCTTCACCCCATCTCTGGGGTCCTGCACAGAGGCAATGAGATCAGGAATAATGAGAAGAGAGCACAGTGTGAGTCAAGTGTCACTGGGATCAATATAAACAAGAACACTTAATACCAACAAGTCATGCAAGTGTTAAAAGCAGAGGCGGGCATGGGAAGCTTCACTGGCCCTAGGTAGCAGAGTCCTTGTGCCAGCCAGGCCCTTCTAACCATCCCTTCACACGTCAACATCTGCTTGTGTTTTCCTTCCACCAACCAGGATATGACAAACAGACATACAGAGCACTGCCCAGAGCCTGGACGCTGTCACACTGTCTGTCCTGGGTCCTGCACAACTCCCCAGCCCCTCTGCATCTCCAGCAGCTAACACAAGCTTGACACCTTGCAGAGGCATGGTGGTGGCAGAGCCAGCCTAATGGGTGCATTCTTGCTGAAAACTCAGCTTGAGCCTCCAGGCACCCAGCAGCCAGCCCCTGAGCTCCCAACAGCTCTGCTAGAAGTGGTGGGAACGCCGGTGGGGTCAAGGTGTTCAAAGGGCTCTGTGGGCTGCTCTGTGCTGGGAAACTACATTGCTCCCCTGGGGTGAGCAGCACAGGAAGGGCAGACATGAGGTCAAGAAACAGAGACATAGGTGCTCCATAAATCACTGCTCTGTGAAGCCAGACCATAGTTTGGGGTGCATGGGAACAAGCAGCATAGTTGGACTCGATCTTTGAGGTCTCTTCCAACCTTAGTGATACTGAATACTGAACCTTTAAGCCCTGCTTCCTTTTTGGCCTTTTACAGCCAAGTGCAGAATTCTGATCCAAAGCAGGATTGTGCAGAAAACAGTCTATGCCACACTGCCCTCAGATAGAGAGGGCCATCAGGAGCCCCCACTCAGGTCCCACACCTGCACCCCACAGCAAGGGGCTGGCCTGGAGCGAGAGCGGCCGTCACACAGCAGAGCACCCAGCCCCTCCGTGGGCTGTCAGCCAGGCTGGGAGTTATTGCCAAGTTCTGTATTTGTAATGTGCTTGCCCATGCATATACAATAAAGGATTTCTCAAGCTATGTGGTGATGAGCTCCTGTGTAGCTCAGATTAGAGATGAGCTCGTGGTTAGTATTACGCAAGGAACACAACAAGCAGGAATTCATTATTGCATAGAAGAAATTGTGTACCTGGAATTCTCCTTAAAAAGAAAAAACACCAAAACCAAAAAGCAGCTCAGGCTTGCTGAACACCAGCAAGCTTCCTTTTCTCCATGAATATTCCAAGAGCCTCTTTCTCCCAGTCTGCCTAAGCTCAGATGTTCAGCCTGCACCACAAAAATTCATTAAAGGCAACAGCCTGTATCACAGTTTATCAACAATTTATCAAGGCCCAGTCCAACAAGTGACCAAATACAAGATAAATTATAATCTGCAGCATCAAAGAATAAGCCATCCATTAGCAGAAGAACCCCTGTGGCCCTGCAGTAGAACCCACTTCCTGCAGCACCTCAATCTCTTCCATATGCATTCTGGGGCTGCCCCAAAAAAGAAGGACACAGGGAGAGCATCCCCAGCTCTTGCAAGCTCCCTGCAGTAAGAACATTTTGAACTTTGAAGGCTTCAACTCCCATGACTTGGCTTCCCAGTGCCAATTTGTTATTGAGCTGGCAGCTTTATAATTAGCTGAGAGGAATTTGCTGTTCTGTTTCCTCTCAGATGCACACAGGTGAGCTCTCCAACTGTCCCTTCCCTCACCAGCTAATGAACTTAGCTGCTCCCCTAAGACCTTCTTCCAAGTCTGAAGCTACTGCTAGGAGTAGAGACCCCCAGTAACACCTCAGTATTCCCCAGCTTGCTCATAGATAAACCAAGTGACAGAAGCATTACCTGCTTCTCCTGATGCAGACAGAGACAATCTCTTCAAGTCAGTGGTTCAAAGCTTCCTTTCCTAGCCAGGAAGAATATCAGTGCTTCTCTGCTTCTCCAGTCAAGCCTGCTAGTGCTCAGATGGCTGATGTGCTCCAGGTACCAAAGCCAAGGCAGTATATCAAGAATTAGCCTACACAAAGTCTAAAAGGGAAAGGATTTATTAAAAGCCAAGCAGCAGGAGAAAAAGTTTTGTTCTATAATTCTCCACACACTGCAAGGGGGAAGAGAGCTACAGCAAGGGAGAACTTCAGAGACAAACACTTACACAGCATGAGCCTTCTTCTTCCCTAAACACAGGTGCTTTTTATTTCTCTTGAAAGGTGTCCCAGAGAGATCTCAGAAAACACTAACCACATTCACCTGCTTTAGTAGCTGCTTTCTACAGGCTAGCTCAAGGTAGCTTAAGAGCCAAAATTAAGACTACATCAGACCAAACTTTGCTATTTCTTCAGGAGCTTTCCACCCAGAACCGAGAGTAGCAGCAGCAGCAACACCAACAGTAAAAAATAATCCATGTGCTAAGTATCGTAGAACTACCAAGGTAAGAACACACACCCAGCAGATAGCTCAGCTTCCCTGCATTACATACCACTGCAAAGCAGCCTCCAGCACAGCCTGGCCCCAGCTACACCTAACAATAAGCAGTCCCTTTGGCTAAACAAGAGGCTCTGAGCTGCCCCCGGTGTCCACCCTGCAGTCAAGAAGGGACACAGCAGCAGGCAGGTGTATTTTGTTTCTGTGCAGAATGTGTCTTGTGTTTTCCTCATGACTGGGCTGGGCGTGCTGTGTGACTGCTGCTCCGTTCCCAGCCTAAATAAACAAGTGCCCCCGGGTCCTTAATGCAAAGATCTCCCTTTGTTTGAGCAAATTCATTTTAAAATAGAGTAAAAAGACTGTTTTATTTTAAATAATAGCTAATTATTGCTCATAAGACAAAAATCTGTCACTCTTCTTCATTGTTTTTGCAGAAAGCTTCTTACCCAGTATGTGCTTTTCAAACAGTAGGATACTACAAGGGTATTTTTCCTGTTTTCCTGGCTGCAGAGGCAGAGCAAATCCTAATTAAAACCTTTAAGTCTTATTCCATTTACAAGAAGGAGTGTAGTGTTTTTCTTTTAGCCTTTCCCCCCCCCCTTCCTTTCTTTCCTTTTTTATTTTTTTTTTAATACAGGGTCTCAATGCCCATTACAAAAATTCCAATGCATCTTTGAAGTTAGCAGCTAATTATATTTCTCCAAGTTATATATCTGGAGTTCTAGATGGGGGAAAGGCAATTACTTTTTTTCTCATTTAGCATAACAATCTCTGAAGCTTTATTGGAGCTCCAGTGAGTCATGCTATAGATCAGAGCCCAGGCTGGAAAGAGGAGGAATTTGGGGGGAAGGCAGGATGCTTACTCAGCTCTTCCAGGCTCCGTCCCTTGTTAGTATGCTGTCCCCACCAGGACACTCTCTAATTGTTTGTTGAATGACCGTGGTGCTTTTTGCCTCAATAACTTTCCTTGGTAGGTCATTCAGCACATTCATTATGGGGCACCTGCTAGCGCTGCTGTAGCGAAGGGTCTGTCAGCATTTTACAGGAGTTTATAACTTGGCTGTAAATGTTTGTGTGGAGCTGAAAATTGTTGCATGATTTCTCCCAGGCAGAAAGTGGCTGGATCAGCCCATTTGTTACCGTGTCACTTTGCCCAGGTGCTGTTGGCAGGGCTGCAGAGAGCAAAGCTCCTCCGTGGGGTGGGGAGCTGTGTCCTGGTGTCAGCAGCCCAGGGCCCCCTGCCTGCTGGCAGCGGAGTTGTGGTGATGCCAGGCTGGGCTTTGCTCTGTGGTCTGCAAGGATAAAGGCACCCTCCCACTGTGGCTGCAGGGGGGGTGTTGGTAGGTGCTGATGGGCAGCAGTGCTCTGTTCCAGCTTGGGAGGCAGGAGAAACTCTGCAAAGCCAGACTGCTGCAAAAACCATGGCACTGGTGTGCAGGCCTCTGACGCCCCCCACCCAGAGTGGGCTGGGATGCCTGATCCAGGAGAGCCTGAAGGGCTGCTGGCCATGCAAACCTTGATATTCCATAGCTGAATTGTTCCAACCTTCAGTTTAACACTCCTCAGCTACATTTTAAAAGGATCTCTTATGCCTGGAGCATCTTGTCTTTCACAAAAGTCAACTTAAAAATGCTTCCAGAAATGGGACTGAAATGTGTGCATCTGCCCAGAGATGTGCACTTGGCCAAGCTGTGGTACCCTGAGGGTCACTGCATAAGTAGTTCTGTAGGCTTTCTTCTCATCAAAACTGCATTTGTGATGCTTTAAAGGAAAGGAAAAAGGCCTTCTCTAGCACATGCTGGAGCAGGGGGAGAGATTGAAGCCAGTTCCCAGCTGGTTTACAGCTCAGCCCCGCATTTCTGTCCCCAGGATGAGTAACTAAGGAGATGGGTACCTCTGTGCTGACCTGCACCAGGAGACAGCATGTTTACCCTCTCTGGCAGCTGATTTATTCTACTTCTGCATATGTTTTATTGTTGGGGCTGTCCCAGACTGCTGGCTATTTTTTCAGACTTGCCTTGCAGAGAACTGACACCAGGGATGAGTTCACAGAAGTGGGTTTTGGAAGAAAAAGGATGGGAAAGGACTTAAATGGAAGGAGTCAAGAATTAGTCTGGGCAGCCCTGGCATCAGAATCTCTTTAGAGTTTAATTTCCTGCAAACTCTGACCTTCTTTGTAAACTGCTGGTGTCAGAAATGGGACCAGGACACCAGATTTTCCTAGGGGTATGGGGCCCTAGCTTCCTGATGCACCCCATTGCTGCATGGCTGTTCTGGTGGGACCCACGGTGCTGGAGCCCCTCTGCACGGCTGTGGGTGCAAGGCCAGGCATCTGCTGGGACCTCCCTGCCCTCAGCCGTTTTGCTGTTGAGCTGAAAATGCTCCCAGAGCCTTGGTCTCCTGCATGCTGCTTTGTGTGCAGTGATGGGTAAATGTCATCCTCTGACACCGTGTCAGGCAGAGCTGTTGCCCGTGATGACTGAGCCCTGCACTAGAAAATGAGGGTGGGGCAGCCCCCTCCCCACCGGCTTCCCTGGCCCCGGCTGCCTCTGCTCCCCACAGTCCCGCGGGCGCCGGAGCGGCTGCCGGCGCTGGGTCGGAGCTGTCTGCGTGTGCAGGGCACGGCACGGAGACGCTTCACTGCTGGGGAACCTGCGAGAAATTAAATTCTCCACTTGGCTGGTCCGGGTGACTTGGCTTTGCTCTGCCGACTTGTTCCTTCATTATTTTTTTGGCCGATAACTGACTGCAAGCTTGTCTTGTCTGGTTAATACCAGAGCAGCGGCTGCAGGAGAGGCAGAGGCTTGTCGGTCTCGGCGGGAGCACACTGTATTGCCCTCCCCACTTCATTTACTGTGTGGACAGGAGGGAAAAAGCCTCAAGATGCTGCCAAGCCTGGCAGCTGCGACGTGGGTTTTCTTCACAGGCTGGGTGCAGCCTCCCCAGTGCAATCCTGCCCGAGGAGGAGACTGGGACATGCGAGGAGACCTGCGCAGGTTTTGTGTGCAGGGGAGGCCTGAGCTTGGATGGGGCCAGACAAGCTGAGGACAGTAATTATTAAGATTAATCTTCCACTCATACCTCTTGGAGCATGCCAAGGAGATCTCCAGGCAGCCTCGCATCACAGGTTTGTGATGGACTTGGCTGTTCTTGCTCTCTGGAGCTCCTGGTTCAGCAGCACCTGCGGCTAGAGGTTGCTGGTAGGAGGTGGGTGCAGGGACTGGCAGTGCCCTACTACCCACTCTATGGTGGGTATTATGTCTGTATTGTGATCCCTTGTCCCCTGGAGAGACTCCACAAGGATGCCTGAGCTGTGGTTTCATTTACCAGCTGCATTTTCAGCATCACTCTCTGTGCCAAGAGACCTTTCTCTGCCCTCAGAGCAGCCTGAAAGGCCGGTGAGCTGGGCTGAGCTGGGCTCTCTGGCAGAAGTGTTTGAAGCAGTTTTACAGTTTTAGGTTCCCAGCCAGCACATGACACCTCACCATGCTCAGCTTCTGCAGCACGACCCCGTGCCATAGGCCCTGCCCTGCCATTATAGCACCCAGCATATGGTGCAGCATCCTCTTGCCCAGTGCTCCTAGGGACACATGAGCAGGAGGCACCTAGTTTAAAAACCCTGTGTAAGCTGGTGACATGGAAGTAGCACTCCTCTGACAGAAGCTTTAATGTCCTGGTACTCTGTGGCTGCCACTTCCTATCCCACACTGGGCAACCACTGCTCTGACACTCTGGAGCCAAAGACCCCAAGGTCTTTCTGTCCAGAAGTACCATCTCCCCACATGGGTACTTTGCTATGCAGATTAATGCATTTTGGAGTGAGGGTCCAGAAGCTCATCTGCTGTGAGGTCAGAGGCAGACCTGGCAGTTCTTTTCTCAGGTGGTTTTGTAACAGAGTGTGAAGGGAGGGTCAGTCTGGTCCTATGTGATGGGTCTTTGCCTGGAAGACTGGCTGCCTGAGCTCTGCTTCAGAGCCACTGCTGTTGGGTCCTCGGAGCAAAGCTTAGCAAACAGAGGAGGTTTTTGTTTAATTAAAGCAAGCAGGGAATTTAAAGATTGAGTTTTCTCCATCCTGTGACAAATTAACCTCCTCTTTGCTCAGGAGGACAGGTGAAGGCTCCAGATCAATGATCTTACTGATGCCTGGCCTCTTCTCCTTTGGAGGGAGAGAGGAACAAAGTGTATCAGCCCCTGCCCCTGCAGCTGCCTTTGGGGCAGCGAGTGGAGTGACTGTGGGTAATGATGATGAATGGCACGATTAATGCTGGAACTTGGACCTAAAGCTGGAATTTTAGACTATTCATGGAACAATCTGGCTCCTGCTGAGCTATTCGGTGGCATTTAGAGGGAAGCCTAAAGTACCAGGGTGCTCCAGGTGAACCCCGTGATGGATGAGCACCCCTGACCCATGCCTGTGTTCCTGGGGTCAAAGGGCTCCTGTTTCCATGTCCAGCTTGATCTAGAGCTACCCACTGGGGAGGCAGTGGCTCTGCCAAGCAGTGCCAGCATCTTGTGGTGACAACTGGCAGATGTGCAGGCACCCATGGATGGGATGCCCTGGAGCAGAGACTGCATGGTTTCATTTGTCTCCCTCAGTCCTGGGCAGGAGGGATTCCTGTGCAGGCTGCCATTGCCACCCTGGAGAGCACTAGCATGGGAGTTTAAATACCAGGGGAAGCAGGAGAGAGTGACCAGTACAGGGCTTCCGTTGTGTGCTGCTGTTCAGAGCAGCTCCAGCTCCACAGGGATGGCTTGTGGTGTTCCTGCTGGCCACAGGAGAAATACTGGTTTAATTCTGCACCAGCATTAATCATCAAGAGCAGTATTAGCTAAACTGCACCCAGCAAAACACTGCTTTGGAACAGTGTAATAATGAGAGCCTGGAAAACATTGATTTAAGCATGAGGTAGCTGGCATGGCTGTGTGCTGCTCCAGCAAGGGCACACAAATGGTCCAGGAGCATCAGACTGGGTGTGGGTTGATCTGCCTGCAGCCATGTTGCCAGGACATCTGCACACCCAAGTGGAGTGTATAAGAGTTCATAATCCAGACCTCTGGGCAAAAATAGTTGTTCATGAATGTGGTTGTACTTTAACACAGGGCATAAGGGAAAGCCTGCTCCTGTGGGTTCCTAGCAGGCACCTTACTTGCCAAAGATACATTTGGTCATCTCCTGGGAGGTGGCATTTCATGTAGGGATGGTGTTCCTTGGCTAGCAGCCACCTGGCTGAGGCTCTGGAGGCAGTGCAGTCATCCCACTGGGCACAAGCATCTGTGCTGGAAGCCAGCAGCAGCCTCCAGTGCTTCTTGCCAAGGCTGTGGGATCTCTGTCCTCACACCTGGTTGGACAGGGTGTAGGAGTTTGTGCTGGACTCACTTTGGGTGTAAAAACCTTTTCTGAGGGAATGGTATGAGCTAAACCCCACCTTGACTCAAATGTGTACCATCACACAGCAGTGCTCCTCTGCATCCCATCACGAAGGGAAGAAGCTGACAAAATAAAACCCCTGACTTTTTAATTTTTGAGCATTTGACCCAAACTAATGGATTTACACATTTCTCAGGGAGCACTAGATGGATGTGACACCTGCAGCTCTGCCTGAACAATGCTGGTCCTTATCTATAGGCTTTGCTTTTCTAAACTCCTTCTTTAAATGTATTTTTATACAGCAGTGTTGACCTTTTCCGCGAGCCCCTGTGGAGCGAGGTTGTATCTTGTGTAAAAGTCATATCAAATGGGCCACAAAAAATCACTCTTGCCTGATTAAAATGAATAGTCTAGACAATGTGTGCATTTTCCTTCTGTGTCGTTAGCTTTGTGTGAGAGCTTGCAGCAATCAGGGCTTTTATGGGAGAAATACAGCTACAGGTACTGCTAGCTGCCTTAGCAGATACTAATTACAATCCTTGTAAGGATTGATTTGCAAAGAAAATTTCTATTGCCTCAAGGACAAACGTTTGTGCAAATCATATTATTGTGTGTGGAGAAATTGGTAACACTTTATGAAATGGTTCATTTATAAATACTTTACTATTTATTAAATTAAATGGTATTATAGCAATCCTTTTCTGAAGTTAAAATACACCAAGTGTTCTGCTTTGGCACTATTTCAGTGCTGTAAAGCAGCTATTAGATCCTAGTTGCCATCACCGGTTATGACTATTGTCGGTGCATTTTGTAACATGCTGGGTCTTACACATCTGAGGCATCCATACCATGCTGAAGGATAACAAGAGAGTGGCTCATCTCTGCACCTCTTTTGCCCTTTCTTCATTTGGACCTGAAACTGTACAATAGAATAATTTTGAAGTGGCTTGTTTCCTGGAGCATGGGGGTTGAGTGTGGCAAATCACACAAACCTCGTCTGTGATTGCCTATTTGGCTTCTTAAGCAAAGGTGACTTGTGCCTGGGCCCTGTAGGAAGCTGGGATAAATGCTCTGGGGACCAGGTTCAGCTGCTTTTGAATTGCAGAGAGCAGGACTTCCCCACCTGGGAGCCAGTTTGGATTTGCCTTGGCAAGCTGCAGCAAGGTGATGCTGACCCAGGCAGCAGTATTGATACCTTGACTTGTCCTGCATGCCTCAGATAACAAGTGGTGGGTGCTCAGCCCTTGCCAGTGGGACCAGCAGGTCTCTAACCCACCTGGCAGCATATCTGATTGCTGTGCAGAGGGGCATGAGACTGGTTCTGTTTCAGTACTTCCTTTGTCCCAGGATTTGACCCCCCTCAGAGAGGAGTTGGGAAAGACCTGCAGGTGGGAAGCAACTTGTGTGACCTCCTAACCCTTGGGCTGGTTGGGGAAGTATTTCTGTGTACAAGCCAACTGTGTTCAAAGGCTCCCATTCCCACTCTTCCAGACCTGGAGGGTCAGGAGCTGCTTTCCCATTTTCCTGTGGGAATACTCTGTATTCCCATGTTAACTGGCTCTTCCAACTCTTCCGACATGGAAATTGACAACTTTCCCCCCATTCCTATTGTGTATTTTACCTGGAGGAATTAGAAGAGGAAGAAATGGTGCCCTGCATCCAAGGTGCATGGAGGCAGCTCTGCTCACCACTGCAGCCCAGGGATATAAATGAGCCTGATGGTCACATCCATCAGTAATCAAAGACGAGTTAGTCCTACACATTAAAGATGCTGTGCCAGCTCTCCCAGGCTGACCAGCTCCACTCCTGCTTCGAGAAGAAGTTGACCTTGCCTTCTAAAATTCTTGCCCGCTCCGTAAAACGAGCAGACAAGACATCTTTAGTGAGCTAGAAATTTCTCTTGAATGTACCCTCTTTAATTTATGTTCCCTCTCACTTCATTGCCTGCAGCAAAACCCATTAATGGTGGCAGTTTGTGACACAACTGAAGGTTCCTCTAATGGGCAGCTCTCCCGCAATTCCACTGCGCTCTGCCTTCGAAGGAGTCCGCTGCCGTTGCGGTGCTCAGCTCCAGCCCCTCCATTTCCCAGGCTCCAGAGACTAATCCGTCCTTCGGCTGCTTCTGCTGGCGCTATGGCAATATTTTCTCCCCCATCGTGGTAATCATGCAATGGTCTCTGAGAACAGCAGGAGAAGCAGTGCCTGTTCGATGCATAAAAGGTAAGATGAACTACATGTCATAAAACTTTTAAAAGTTCCTTTTTTTGTGTTTGTGCGGGGGTTATTTTATATGGCTTTTGATATGAAGCTAAAATTGCACATCAAAAAGGATAATGCATCTTTAAGCTGTTACAATGACTTCTAAATTTTTCATTTAATGTCAGTGAGGAAAAAACCCCCTCAGTTGGCTGAGTTACGTTGGTGAGATGGCTGTTTCATTCCATAAAGTGTCTGCAGTGGATTTGAACAGTAGGAAATCCAAGGGTGATAAATAGCTATTTCTAAGTAAATTTCATGCAATTGCCCTTTGGTTAAAGTCTTTCCTCTCAGCACTTTCCTGTGCACATAGCCCAACTAATAATATTCAGGAGCAAGTGCTTTCCAGTGTGACAACTGATTGCACTTTGAAGCAGTAAATGGCTGATTTCATAATTGGTATAATTTTTCACAAGTACCTGAATGTCATATACAGAAAGAATAAGCAACCTGGACTTAATACGGGAGCTTTTTCAATTCTCCTAAAAATCAATAATGTATTAAACCCCTCTAACTGATTAAAATAATGTGAACCCTGAGTAGGTTTTGTGAGGAAGGCAGGTTTCTTCAAGGGTGGCAGATTTATGGCAAAAGGGTTAATACATGGGGAGAAGGGGGATACGTTACAGATGGAGTCCGTTTTCCTAATTAAACTTTTATCAAGATTTTCCTGGTTTGAATTGTTTCACTTAGCGCGATGGAAAAGAGCATTTCCTTCAGCGTTCAGGGCAGCGCTCGCAGCGCTCCTGAGCCATGCTGAGAGC
The DNA here is from genome assembly GCF_014839835.1 of Dryobates pubescens. Taxonomy (NCBI): domain Eukaryota; kingdom Metazoa; phylum Chordata; class Aves; order Piciformes; family Picidae; genus Dryobates; species Dryobates pubescens. Next base: position 6,457,817 of record NC_071640.1, read on the forward strand.
ACCGTCCTCGCACAAAGGATGGGGATTAGAGGAAAGATGGCATCCCTTCCAAAAAAATTGCATGCTGGCCCCCAAGGGTCTCTCTGCCCAGCAACAGGAGAAAGCACAGGGCAGGTTTTCTGAGGTGAGCTTCACAGGTGTTGCTGTGGTCATCTCCGAGCGAGGACCTGAGCCTGAGCTGGGGCCATCTCCATATGAGGATCCAAGCCCAAGGTGTGGTCACCTCTGTGTGAGGACCTGAGCCCAAGGTGTGGTTCCCATACAGGAATTATCCTGGTGTGTTTGGGGCAACTTTTTGCCCAGGGGCCTTTTTGCATGGAAAATCTCAATGTGTGTCCCAGTGACATGAATCATTGAATCACAGAATGGTCTGGGTTGGTGTTGTAGTTGTAGGGACCTCTGAAGGTCATCTAGTCCAACCCCCAGTGTTATGAATAGGGTGACAAAAGAAAGAGCCTCTCTATTGGGAGATGAGCAGAAGGTTATATTTTTTTTCCCCCAGATTTTTAGGATTCCTCCAATTCCTTTAAGACTATTGTGGGGAAATGTTAGAGGCTATATTGAGAACACTTTTGTGATAGCAAAAGATAAAGCACAGATGCATCCTGACAGCAGGGACATGCAGGGACATGAGCACAAGCAGGAGGAGGGTCCAGAAGGCAGGTGAGGTGTGTGGATGCCAAGCACCCAGCTGGCTGTATTGGAGGTGCTGCAGCTTCATTGACCCTTGCTGGCACTGCTGGGATCTGGGGGGCTCAGTGCAGTGGGATTGTGCATAAATGCCTCGGAAGGGAAAATCAGGGGAAAGCATGACTTGTGATAAAGCCTGGGTAAGATGCTGAAGCCCACAGTACTGCATCCATCTCCTGTGCTGTGGTCATCTGCCTGTGCCTGACAAGGCAGCACCTTGTTTCCTCTTCTTGAAGGAGACAGGTCCCTGCTTGCCCCCATTTAGGCAGTTGGGTAGGAAAGCACATAACTGCCAGACCTCACCCAGCATCCCCAGACCTCCCCAGGAAGGGAGATCTCCTTCCCAGGGTGGCCACGTGCAAGTGAATCGAGGAATCTATTTAAACTTCACTTCTCAAGATCGAGATCAGACATCTTAAGCTCTGTATTATTCACGTTTGTCTATTGTTTCTAACTCATTTCCTATTTTCCAGCTGAGGGACTCTGCCAGAAGCGCTCTTTGCCAGAGATTAAAACAATTTAGGAAGCAGACACCCAATTCCTTTCTTTGGATAGTAGGCAAATTGGATATCTGTGAGAAGAAAGCAAATTTTATTATCAACAGATAGTTTGCTACTTAACTATCCTTAAGAATCCCCCAGTATTTACAGGCTTTTCCTAGTTGTCCTGAGCCAAAAGGAAAACATGGTGCACACTCATGGTGCTCTGGATGGTGCCATCTTTGGCTCCATGCTGGCTGCCCAACATTGCTGTGGGACCACCCACAGACCAGGAGGGCAGTGCAGGGAGTAGGTATTCAGTGGGAGTAAAGATGCTGGAAAATAAATGTTCCTGATAGAGGGGAAAGAGCTCAAGGTGCTCCCACCCTCACAGGAGGGATCAGCCCTGGTGAGCTTCCCATGAGCTCTGGCACATTGTAGGTGGCAACAGTACCCATGGAGCAGATGTTTGGTTGGGGGCTTAGTCTCTGCTGGGGCAGTGCCCTGCCTGTGTGGGGACAGGTCCAGCCAGCCTCAGGGCCTTTCAAGTGATGTCACATGTGATGATGATGGGATTTTATACTGAAGCTGTTTTGGTTTTTTGTGTGGTTTGGTTGGTTGGTTTTTTTACTGATGCTTGTTTTATGCCTTTACCAAACACCAACCATTAAAACACAAGCAGGATTGGGAAGATAGGGGAGAGAATCTCACAAAGTTCAATAAGGCAAAGTGCAAGGTCCTGCACCTGGGTTGGAACAATCCTTCTTATCAATAGAGGTTGAAGGGTGGTAAGATTGAGAGTAGTCTCACAGAAAAGGACTTGGGGATGCTGGTGGAGGAGAAGCTGGACATGAGCCAGTAATATGCACTTGCAGCCCAGAAAGCAAACGGCAGCCTGGGCTGCATCAAAAAAACATAGCCAGCAGATCAAGAGAGGTGATTCTGCCACTCCACTCTGGTGAGACCTCACCTGAAGTACTGCATCCAGCTCTGGAGCCTTCAACACAGGAAGAACATGGACCTGCTGGAGGGGGCCCAGCCATAAAGATGACCAGAGGGCTGTAACACCCCTCCTGGGAAGACAGGCTGAAAGAGTTAGGGTTGTTCAGCCTGGAGAAGAGAAGACTCCAGCAAGACCTTATAACTACATTTCAATATCTGAAGGGGCCCTACAGGAAGGCTGAGGAAGGGCTGTTTAGAAGGGCTTGCAGCAATAGGATGAGGGGCAATGGTTTGCAAGTGGGGCAGGGTAGATTAAGGTTGGACATATGGAAGCTGTTCTTCACACTGAGGGATAGTGAGAAGAACTCAAATACCACAGGCCAGAGGGTGGCTGTGCAGGCTTCATGGTATCTCTGTTGTGTTTTAGCCTGGCAGGTTTATGCCCACTAGAGAAGCCTTTGCTTTGAGTTTGTCACTCCATGTATCTCCTCTGATGTTTGTAATGAGGCCAAGGGACATGTGAAATAGAATTTATGTCATTAGCTGTGGATCTCATTGATTTGTATCAAAATAGCCAGTTTAAATGTAATTACCACTAATTTGTGAAAATGCACCATTAGATATGTAAATTCATTGGCTAATGGATGCTTGTGGCAGGTTGCAGTGCCTGGGCTGATGTAGGATAATGGATCAGAACTGTTGCTCAGGTTGCTAAGCAGGCTCCCAGGGGCTGGGTTTTGGTGTCTGGACACACTGGGACTCCCAGGCATCTCCCCCAGACTGTTGCACAGGACATAAACCACATGGGACCTGAGGCTTTCTTCTCAAGTAAAGGTGCACTGTCTCCCAGTGGGACAGGAATCCCTAAAGCACCAGCCTAAAGGATGGTGCAGGAAAATCTGCAGGAGTCCAGGAAGACAAAGGGAGTGGCTCTTAAAATTATACAAGGATATTAAAAAAAAAATAAAAAATCCTGGAATCATTCATCAGGATTGCTGTAGTTCTTGACCACACAGTCAATGATTTATTTAATCTTAATATATTCCACAAAGAGTCCACATATTTCCATAAATATGTCATATCTACCTAATACATAGTAATGAACCTGCTCCAAGGGTAAATAAATAAGATCTAAGCTCAGCAAGCCAATGTTTATCAAAGGGAGATATAGAGATATTGAGTCCTTTAAAGTACCATTCTTCACAGCAATCACAACCAAGTTAAGCAATTTATGACTTGTCAAGTCAATTAGAAATCCTCAGTGCAAGCCCAAGCCTGGAGCAAGGTGGCTCTGGCAAAGTGGACACAGCAGTGCATGCACAAGCAGGTGTGAGCACATTGGTGCATGGCTGGTGCACAATGAGCATGATGTGCTTCAAACTGTTGGTGCTGCTCCTCCACAAACACTGCAGGGCCATTGGGGAGTTTTCTCTAGAAAATTTTTCTATATAGGTAAGAGAATTGGTTTTATTGGAAAAGATCTTTAAGATCACCATGTCTGACTGTTAATCCAGCACTGCCAGGTCACAACTAAACCATGCCCCCCAGCACCACATCTAGATGGCTTTTCAGTCCCTCTAGTGAAGGGGACACTACCAGAGCCCTGAGCAGCCTGTTCCAGTGTTTGACAACCCTTTCAGGGAAGAATTTTTACTTAATCTCCAACCTAAACATCCCCTGGTGCAGCCTGAGGCCATTTCCTCTCATCACAGGTTACTCGGGAGGGGAGACTGACCCTCACCTCACTCCCACCTCCTCTCAGGGAGTTGTAGAAAGCAATGAGGTCTCCCCTCAGCCTCCTTTCCTCCAGAATAAACAACCCTAATACCCTTAGCTGCTCCAGACCCTTTAACAGCTTTGTTGCTCTGTGGACACTCAGTTTAGTTTCTGTAGTCATTCTTACGCAGATTAGAATAGAATAGAATAGAATAGAATAGAATAGAATAGAATAGAATAGAATAGAATAGAATAGACGAGGTTGGAAGAGACCTTCGAGATCATTGCGTCCAACCTATCATCCAACACTACCTAATCAACTAAACCATGCAACCAAGCACCCTATCAAGTCTCCTCCTAAACACTTCCAATGACTCCACCACCTCCCTGGGCAGCCCATTCCAATGGGCAATCACTCTCTCTGTGTAGAATTTCTTCCTCACCTTCAGCCTAAACCTCCCCTGGTGCAGCTTGAGACTGTGTCCTCTTGTTCTGGTGCTGGTTGCCTGGGAGAAGAGACCAACCTTCACCTGTCTACAACCTCCCTTCAGGTAGTTGTAGAGATCAATAAGGTCTCCCCTGAGCCTCCTCTTCTCCAGGCTAAGCAACCCCAGCTCCCTCAGCCTCCCCTCATAAGGATTGTGTTCCAAATCCTTCACCAACTTCATTGCCCTTCTCTGAACACGTTCCAGCAAGTCAACATCCTTCCTAAACTGAGGGGCCCAGAATGTTTCAGGAGGGGAACTTTTAGGTTTCATATGTGGAAGGATTTGCTAATTTTTCTTTTGAGAACCATTTATTAGGAAAAAGTGAAATTGTTTCAAACTGGAATTTTCCCTTGGACTGTTTTAACTTGGTTTAATCCATTATTCCATGGAATCGTGTAGCAGTGCATACTATGATGTAATATTCCAGCATAAATGCTTTGATACAAATACCTTGAATACACACAATGCAATTGCAAAGGGAAATAGCTGATGTTTGTTAGAAGTTGTGCCTTTTAAAATCTTATTTTCTAGAGCCAAGCCCTTCCTGTCTGTGTTGTAATTAGTTTGACAAAGTCAATAATAATAGAATATTCTGATTGTGTCAATATGACATGTAATATTATGCACTTCTGCTGCCATTATGCATATTATGACATGACTTGACATGATATGACAGGTCACATTATGCACTACTACTGATGTCATAAAATAATGTGAAAGTAAGGAAAACAAAATTTGAAATGGAAAATTTTGAAACAAATTCAGTTCTTCTTCCTAAGAGAAATTCACTAGGAATTTATTTCTTTTCTCTTTTTCATTTCCATTTTAAAGTTTCGTTCAGAAGGCAAATGGCTTCTGAAGAGTTAATGCTTCCCACGAGGATGGAGCCCTGGGTTTTGATTTGCTCACACAGCCATCACTTGCTCCTCAGCGTGGAGGTGCCTCATGATCCACGCAGGTGTCCCTGTGTCCGGGACACGGTGGCACATCCATGCTTGGCACACACACCACGTGCAGAGCAGGAGGGTGGGTGATGTGTGCTCACACAGCCATGCCATGGGATGGCAGCCTCCACAGGTCAGTCTGAGCAGGAAAATGTCAGTCCTGCTGATCCCAGTGCAACAGATGTGAAAAGTCTTCATGGTGTGGTAAAAACACAATGAAAGAACATAGGAATTTTGGGGTTATAAATTAAAGCCTCTTGTCCTTTCAGTTGCAGAAGCTGTGATGTTCTCCTCCTTTTGGAGGAGAAGTGGATATGTGGTCCCTGTGTCTCTATGGGTGTGGTATCTGCTTTTCGTGGCCTCTGCCCAGCACCTCCCGGCTCTGTTGCCACCTGCTGTGGGCATTCACAGAGGAGGTGGTTACTCTGTTCTTTCCCCCAGTAAAATAATTTATTCTTCATCTTCTGCTTTGCTGCCTGGTTATTGCTTTGCTCACCCAGAATAGTCAGGCTTTGTGCTGGCTTTTAAAACTTTTCAGGAGGAGCATGTGGAGAGCACAGAAAAAAAATGGAGAACTCCTCTTGTGCAGACAGACATGTCCTGGCAGACGAGGTGACACATGGGTGACAAAGATGCTGGCTGACACCAGACTGGCACCTGTTTTCCTTGTGAGCTTCTCATGTACACTTCTACAGCATGCTGATCCTGATTAATATTCCTTTTTACAGGGATACACTGATAATTCTCCCTTCCCAGAGACACAAAGCAGTTTGGAATGTGCAGAATAGGTCACTGGTGAGCTGGATGTTTACAAGCGTGAGTCTGTCCTGTGCTTGTGGCTGATGTAGCTGCAAAGGTGCAGATTCCCTGTGCAAATCATTTAGGAAAAATGGCACTTGCCAGCAGGCAGGTAGGAGCTTCAGTGGCCTGGAGACTAAAGAATGGGCACCAGGGACTGTAGACTGTGCTCAGTGTTCTCCTGCCTGTGAACCAGTCGGATAACGGCTGGGATTTGGATTCATTTTTAATGAAATACTTTTTGCAACAATCCTACAGCAGCCCCAAATGGTGGCAGATAAGAGGACTGCCAGGTGGAAGGAAGATCTCCTGTCTCAGCTGCTTTGTGAACTCCTCCTGAAGGGAAGCCCATGAGGTGCAGTGGCGATGGGGGCAGGGGGAGGGACACTGATAGGATGGGCAGTGGTGGCCAAAGTGGCTGCAGAGAAGAAACGTCAGTGCTGGAAAGCAGCAGGAGGATAGGACTGGCAAAGGCAAGAGGGGTGAGTGTGGGTGCAGTGGGGACCCCTGACCCTCTGAGTGCCAGAAGACAGGGCAACCTGACATCCCTCACCCTGCTGCAACCCTGTGCCCAGGCTGGCACCTGCGGTCTCAGGGCAGAGACTGGGAGGGCACTTTTGGCATGTTGCCTTTGAGGGCACCCCCTGCCCTGGCTTTGGCTGCTGCCTACTCCTGAGCAGCCAAAGCAGGACAGGGGGGTGGTAGGAGATGGGGAGATGGCCTGAGGACCCTTTGGTGACACTCCTCTGGGGCAGAGACATTTGCAGTACATCTGCCATCTCTCTTTGGTTTGAAAGTCACTCTGTACAATTACTTTCTTGTCCTCAGGTCCCAGCAGCACTGCTCCTGACTTACAAGTGATGAAATTTCTGCATGAGGAGCATCGTGCATGTGCTTTGCTAAAGCTTATCTGTTGTCATCACTCCTCTGATGAAGCCACCATAGGACCATACAGGTGACTATGTGCTGCTGCTCTGAGGATGAATTCATGTCTTGGAAGAGAGCCATCCCTGCTCAGGTCCCACCTCTCTGCAGCCCTGCATTAGTACCAGCACTCTTCCCACACAGCCTGTACCAGCTAAGCACCACACAGGATGGGTCACCAACACCCCATGGCCATGGTTCTCCCTGTTTGCAGTGGGCTGACTCTGCTTGCAGCTGTCACAAGGTGGGGGTTCAGCTCAGCTTCTCCAGTGCTTGTGCAAGGGAATGGGAGCTGAGTCCTCTGCAAGGGGACATGTTTGTTGGTGGCTACCAAGCCCATGGGATGTGGCCTGCCTGGGCACAGTGGAAGTGGTGGGACATCCCTGCAAAGTCCATTCTTCCAGCAACATGGCTTGCTGGGCATTCTGTCCTTGGTGCATGGGAAAGTCAGAATTGCTGTGACAATTCCTCCTGGGCATGAGAAACTCTGGTGGTAGAGAAAGTTCATTCATGGACCTCAACAGTGTCATCTTCAAATGGATATGTCATTTTTTATTATTTAGTGCTGATGGAGTGCCCAGCAAAATGGCTTGGAAAAACTTCAGCTCAGACAGCCTCCATCTTCTGCTCCCAGCTCTTGCCCCACTCTCAGTCACCATCCTCCTCCTCAGCAGCTGCAGGACAGCTGCCTGCTCACTTCCCAGAGGAGCAGAGGCTGTGAGCAAGAGGCTGCCCATGATGCCTGTGCCAAGGGGATTCAGGAGTGTGCAGCTGGGTGGATGCCTGAGTGCTGGGAGCTTTGCAAGATGCTTCTTGCCAGCCCTTCCACTTGTCTGAGCTCCACAGGGGCCTGTAATAGGGAGAGCATCTGGAGGGACCTCACTAGCCTTAGAGTGAGGGGCTGGCTCTCAGCTGTCCTTCCACAACGCCACCTTGGCCGCCCGGACCTCCTGCCAGCCAGCGCAGCATCGGGCACCGCTCTGGGCGCGGAAATGCTGTCTCAGGGTGGAAGTTATCTCATGTTCCAGGCTCATGTTGGAGTGCCACCTCCATCTCCATGAAAGCAAATGAAAGGGGTTTGATCCAAATTGCATTTCCTCTCGTAGTCTGGAGTATGACGGCACATTAAAGCCTGTAATATTCCACTGCTGCTCTTTTGCATGATTTTTTAATTAAAAAACTATGGAGTAAACAAACATTCTGCTCTGGAGTAGCCCTGCAGAGACCCATCCGTAGGCACATTTACATGCCTGCACTTTTTTTTTTTTTTTCCAAGAAAGTTTATATCTTAACAACAACAACAACAACCACCAACACCACCAGCAAAATATTAATAACCTGACCCACCCAAACAGTTAGCATTGGATAAAAGTTTGAAGTGAAAGGCAGCTGGCAACCTTCTCCAGCCCGTGAAATGATATTAACATTTTATTATTCTAAGGTGAGCTTTTTGAAACGGAATTTTAAATGTTACCCTGCTGTTCCAGAACACAAAAACCTTTAATTTTATGCAAATGAACAGCGAGGAGCTGAGCGCTTAATGTAAACGAACACTTTCTTTGTAAGGAGAGGTTGGAAGGGGGGGGGGGGGAAGAAAAAGAAAGGGGGGGGGGGGAAAGGAAAAAGGAAAAAAAAAATTCCCAGGGATTCTTTAATTGCTGTCTGAAATTATGTAAATCCCACCGCTAGGCAGAACGCAATTATCCCGTGCCCCTCTCTGCCAGCATTGCTAATGTCTAACAAAATATCGGTGGGTGACATTTAGTCGAGGTAATGCAAATGAGAATTAATTTTTTTTCCAAGACAAAGGGCAGCTAAAAGATCACCTCATTCGTACACGGGGGAGGGGGTGGGGGTGGGCAGAGCTGCAGGGCTTTGCTGGAGGGGAGCAGCGCTGGATATGGGGAGCGAAGGACCTGAAAAGTTGGGCTGTGGCGCTTGAGACATTGAGACGCTTGAAGGTGTCCAGAGAAGGACAACGAGGCTGGGGAGAGGTCTTGAGCACAAGCCCTACGAGGAGAGGCTGAGGGAGCTGGAGTTGCTTAGCCTGGAGAAGAGGTGGCTCAGGGGAGACCTTATTGCTGTCTACAGCTACCTGAAGGGAGGTTGTAGCCAGGAGGGGGTTGGTCTCTTCTCCCAGGCAGCCAGCACCAGAACAAGAGGACACAGTCTCAAGCTGCACCAGGGGAAATTTAGGCTGGAGGTGAGGAGAAAGTTCTTCACTGAGAGAGTCATTAGCCATTGGAATGTGCTGCCCAGGGAGGTGGTGGAGTCACCATCCCTGGAGGTGTTCAAGAGGGGATTGGATGTGGCATTTGGCACCATGGTTTAGTCATGAGGTCTTGGGTGACAGGTTGGACTTGATGATCTTTGAGGTCTCTTCCAACCTTGGTGATTCTGAGATTCTGTGTGATTGAGGACAGCTGGGCCAGGGCCAGAGTCTCTAAGTCTTTCTTTATCTTTTTCTTCTGTCAAGGAATGAAACCTGGGGAGGTGGGGGCAGGTTGGTTGTTTGTTTTTCTTTTTAATTCATGGTCATCCTGCCACGGGGGCAGGGTAGGAAGTGTGATTGAAACCCCCTAATAGCTCTGCCTGGTGTTGGGGAAAGGCGGCTTGTGATTTATCACCTACTTGTGCTGATAACTAGCAATAATTCTATTAAATATTCAGAGTGAGGCTTTTGCAACACAATTATCAAACAGGATTTGTTGGTGCAGAAATGCTTCATGAGCACAAAAAGGTGCAGCAGGGAAAGGGCTTTGCAAAGGGTTTCCCTTGGCCCCATGTTCACCATGCTGGGGTCACCTCTGTGATTGCAAGGCGAGGCCACAAGTCCCATTTTCATAGCATGAATTAGAGAAGTCATACAGGGATTTTCCTTCTTTTCTCTTTCTGTTTTCCTTTTTGGTTTTCATTTTCATCCTTGCATTTCACAGCTACCTCCGCTTCCAAGGCTGTGTCTAAGAGCTTGTGACTCTGCTCACCTTTTGAAAGAGAAAAGGAAACCCCATGGGAGCTGCTGCGAGGCAGGGGCAGATCTGTGTGAAGAGTGATGAAGTATACGGATGCTCAGAAGGCTCCGGATCAGGGTAAGAAGTGCTTGTGGAATTATCCTTTGAAATGTACACTCTCTGCAGGGAGGCCCCGGGGATCATCCTTGCTGGAGGAGACGGGCTGAGTTGCACCATCTGCTTGGGATTTAGGACAGGCAGAGCTGTGAAAATCTGAATTAAAAATACAGAGTAGCAGGAAATAGTTTCCTCTTGCCCTGTCTTTTTGAAATTATACCAAGCAAAACTGGATGGCTGGTGCCACCTGCATGCCACGGTGTTCCTGGTGACAGGGTTAGGTTGCTGGTGGGCAGTGGGGACCCCTGGACTTGCAGACCTGCACCATGGGCTCTGCACCCAGCACAGCCCCACCTAAGCACTGCAAAGCTTAGACATGTCTCCATTGTTTGAATTTGGTTCTTGCTGCATCAGCTCCTCACATCTCACTAAGGCAACAGGAGAGGGGTTAATGCCCATGAGGAGCCCCAGAGCTGACCAGCTCTTCTGGGCAGGTGTTGCTAGCAGCCTGTGACCCACTCCAGCATCCTGTTTATGAACATGGGAGTCGAAAGAGGAATGGATGTATCATCTGTTTTTCATTGTGTCCCTTTCCTTTGAGCTGTTGGAGCTAGTGCATGGAGTAATGTGTTCCCCTGATGCCCACACCATGACCGCCACCCTGCCCAGACCCTCCCCCAGCCAGGCAGGGCACCCACCAATACCAACCAGGGAACAAAGGTGAGATGGTGCAACCACAGGCAGAAGCTGTCCTTTGACTGCTTCCATACAGACAGGGACTGCTCCCAGCCTCCTAAAATTTACAATCTTTATAATCTAAGATTTAGACTCTTCAAAGCTTTCTGCCTGTCTTTAACCCGTAGCACATGCATAGCCTCCATGGGATTTCTCATCTGCTAGGAGTTAAGCACGTACATAAATCTCTGCGGGCCGGGGCCCCGAGGCGTTCCCACGCACACGTGCACACGCATTCCCGCACACACGTGCACACGCATTCCTGCACACACGTGCACATGCATTCCTGCACACACGTGCACACGCATTCCCGCACACACGTGCACACACATTCCTGCACACACGCACGCACACGGTCCCGCGCACACGTGCACACACATTCCCGCACACACGTGCACACACGGTCCCGCGCACACGTGCACACGCATTCCTGCACACACGCACGCACACGGTCCCGCGCACACGTGCACACGCATTCCCACACACACGCAGACACACGGTCCCGCGCACACGTGCACACGCATTCCTGCACACACGCACGCACACGGTCCCGCGCACATGTGCACACGCATTCCCGCACACACGTGCACACGCATTCCTGCATACACGCACGCACACGGTCCCGTGCACACATGCACACGCATTCCCGCACACACATGCACACGCATTCCTGCACACACGCACGCACATGGTCCCGCGCACACCTGCACACGCATTCCCGCACACACATGAACACGCATTCCTGCACACACATGCACACGCATTCCTGCACACACGCACGCACACGGTCCCGTGCACACGCATTCCCGCACACACATGAACACGCATTCCCGCACACACATGCACACGCATTCCTGCACACACGCACGCACACGGTCCCGCGCACACCTGCACACGCATTCCCGCACACACATGAACACGCATTCCTGCACACACATGCACACGCATTCCTGCACACACGCACGCACACAGTCCCGCGCACACGTGCACACGCATTCCTGCACACACATGCACACGCATTCCTGCATACACGCACGCACATGGTCCCGTGCACACGTGCACACACATTCCCGCGCACGCGCATTCCCGCGCACGCGCATTCCCGCGCACATGCACACACACATGCCTGCACATGCACATTCCCTGCACACATGCACTCGTATTCCTGCACACATGCATACATGCATTCCCACGCACACACGTGCACATGCATTCCCACACATGCACACACGTGCACGTGTGCACACACATTCCTGCACACAGGTGTAACACAACAGCCACCCTAAAAAGCACTCGTGGAGCAGTTGGTGCCAGAGCAGGGAGGCACACACCAAGCCCTCAATGCTCATGCCAACCTCCTGAACATTTCTCCAGCATTTTGGATGCTATAGGGTTGTTGAACTCCTGACACAACCTTAGCAGATTGCCTCCCTGAGCCTGGGTCTCCAGGAGCAGGAGGGGGATGACAGCTGGCAGGAATCATGCTGGAGGTGAGCATGAGCAGGGGGCAGCCATGCACTGTCACAGACAGCACTTGGGCCAGAGGGGGAACAAAGAATAGCTCAGGAAATTACTGACATGCAGGTACTTAGTAAGGAAGGGAATGTGTGGAAGGGTCACTGTGCAGCATATCTTTACCTCATCTCCCTCCCCTTGCTCCTAGCCTGACCAGGACAGTGTGCACAGACTGGGGCTGCTCAGCACATGTGCTTTGCTCCAGTCCAATGTATCCTGTGCAGCCTCCTGTGCCCAGATGCTGTGGTGAAGATTTGTTACCAGGTTCTAGCACATCAGCTTCATTTTCACCAGCGCAAACTGGTCCAATGGGATGAAGAATTTAACTGATGTAAGAAACCAGGACAGTGTTTTTTGTAGCCTGGTAGAACTGATAAAATGCTGTGCCAGCCACAGTATGTCCTTCCAACAGACAGTGTTTGGGGGTGTGTTTCTCCAGCTGTTTGCATTTAGCAGCACAGTATTTGCAGAGGTCTGGTCTGTGAGACTTCACTGTGCAAATCTCTGAGCTTTAGTTTCCATGCAGTAGTTTTGCCATCAAATGACCAAAAAAAAGAAGGAATACATTTAAAATCATCCCTCTGAAGCTCTTTTTTTTTTTTTTTTCCTTGTGTAACATTTAAGTCAGATGATTTGACCTTCCATCAAACTACTCTTTCCACTTCAGATCTGGTGTTTGCAATGAGAATGGATAAGGCCTCCTTCACCTGGGGTTAGAAAATCCAGGCAAAAACATCAGATGGGAAGCGGCATTTCAGAAATGCCTCGTGTTCTACAGCCTTCACTGCATTAAGGACTAAATTGCATTCGTTTCCCTCAAACATCATCTGCCCGCTGCTCGAGTCATGGCCGCTGGAACCGAAGGGGCTGGGACAGGCGGCGGGGCACAGGCTATGTTCCAGCCACCGGCGTGCCGCGGGCTGGGCTTACCCCCGCACCGCGCCACTGCCTGCGCCCGCAGTGGCTCGGGTCAACTGCTATTTGTCAAAGGCAGCCGTGGCCGTGGCCCCGGGCAAAGTGCTGATCACAGCACAGCACCCTCTGAACTGACCCGGGCATTTAGCCTTTTCTGAGAAATATTTACAGAAAGGTCAGCAAATGCTTTGTGACAGGATGCTAGCACATCCCTAACCCACTCCTTCCTCACTCCCCACCTCGCCCCATGTGCCTGGCACAGAGCAAACTGGGAGTAGAGGTCTCTTGCACTGACATTTCTTCCTTCATATCACACAAACCCTGCCATGAGCTCCTGCTCCCATAACCCCATGTGTTTCCAGAGGATGTTTTTTATCAGCCAGACATTCTCCTCATGCCCCTACAACAGGGTTGTGCTGTGTGAAGCAAAACTCTGCTCCCCACTCTCTGCTTGTCCTGACCAAAGCCTACACTGCCCTGGTCCCCATCCCCATTTCACCAACACCTCTCAGAGTCCAGCTTTGGGAGCTATGGTTGGAAAGGAATCAACAGGACCCACTACTGAAAATGCTGACAAGGAGGAGAATGCTGCAGTGGGGTTACGAGCAGGACGGCTCTGTGCACTGCACCGTGGCAGAACCAGCTGCCTTTTCCTGATGGCACCAGGTACCCTGGGCACTGGAGCCAACTGTGCTTCCCTATCCTATTGCCAGTGATTTCTTTCATCACACTCATTTGCTGTTCTCACTACAACTGTGTCCAGGCAGCCTCTGCTACTGGGTACTCACTAACCTGTCTGCTGGCTCTGCCTCTGCTTTCCCATTCCACTGTCAGCAGTGTCAGCTGCCCATCCTGGCAGCAGCCAGCTCGTGGTGAGGCAGACAGACAGACACAGCAGCAGCAGGAACCAATCACTCTAAACAGCTTTACCAGCTAGAAAGTTCCTTGCAAGAAAATAGAGCAGTGAGGGGCACATGGTCTTGAGGAAGAAACAGGCTTACAGTCCCTGAGCCCTGCCTGCCCTGAAATGGCCTGGGATTCTAAGCAGATCAGAGTAAAAGCCTCCTGGAGCTGGGTAATTCTGCCTCGTTCTGATAAGCCAGTAACCCCATTAATAGAGAGTCTGGCATGGAGGGAGCTGTGCTGGGAAAGCACTGCACCTCAACATACACAGCAGATTAAAAAGGACTTAATCACAGTGCAGCCACCAAGTGCACTACATGGCATTATTCCTCTGAAATAAAATTGTATATACAGCCTATCTGAGAGCAGCACAAAATAAATAGTTTTAAAATCTATGATTACTGAAGGTCTGATTTTATTTATTTATTATTTTAATTTTATCTCAGTGGCTGAGTTCTGCTCTTGCTCCAAAGGATTAGAGGGATAATTCCATTACAATTTAGTAACAAGATTAAAAGAGCCAGTTATCCATTTATGGGGTCTATGGAAACGAGCAGTGGCTTCTGGAGGTCTCAGGCTCTGGGTAGGTGTATCACTCACATCACGGTCACATACAAATCAGGTTAAGACACAGGCAGGACATGCCTGAGGTGAAAAGGTCTCTGGGGCCACCTGTGCTGCCTTTACCGTGAGAAGAGTTCGGGGTTTTGAAAGGATGCCAACTGGGAGACTTTCTAGTGTGAATGGTCACAGAGTGGAGGAGAAGAGAAAGAAGAGCAAGAAGGATTGGTCTAGAAATAGAAGTGTTCAAGCAGCTCCCTCAGGAGTGGAGCACCAGTAGCACAAACATCAGTGCTGAGGAATTGTTCCGCACACCTGCTGACAGCAGAGTCCCCAGGACAGGGTGAAGGAGACACAGTACCCATTTGTGGGGTGGCTGCTCCCAGGGCCAGAGTCAGTCCCTGCGAGGAATTGGGCAGGAGGGTGCTGAGTGGCTGTGATGGAGGTTGCTAAGTTCTTTCAACTGTGCAGAGTATGTGAGAAACACTTATCAGCCAGAGCCTGGAGAATGCCAAGATTTGGTAACCAGGATCTTGGCATCTTTCCTATCTCCACATCTGGAAGAAGAGCTTGTGACAGCTTCCATAGCAAGTTTGGTTTCTTACTATTTAGAAGCAACTTCCTAAACTATTGAACAATATCTTTCATACAAGTTGTCTGTGATTTTCTGCTTTGATAAAGCCTTGCCTTTGCAAGAGAGGAAAACATGAGGCTCTCAGAGGGAATTCCTGATGGGTGTTGAGTTATGCAGGACACAGGTTACCTCACACAGGTAACAAGAAGGACACAGCATTATCACTGAGGATAGTTGATCAGTTGAGTTTAAAAAGTACTTCTCAGGGGTACTACTAAATTTCACTTGCATGGGTATTGGCTGAAAGTGACCACAGCAGAAGAGGCAAACACAGATGATGTGGAGAAAGGGAGCTGTTCAGCTGTTGTAGTGAGTACCAGTGGGAAAGTGTTCACAGTGCTGTTCTAGCTCTGCCCCATGGATTGAAACCCCACTGTCTGAAACTCTCTTGACAAAAAATAATGTACCTGTCAAGCTCTATAGGTGGAACTGGCATGAAATGTTCAGCCATCACTGACATTGTTCTGTGTATGCTCTCTACTGATTAACTGATTAATTGATATTTAATTGATTGCACTGTCAGAGCAGGACTTCAGCATGTGCTGATTGTCTTGCTGACTGCTACTAACAAGTCTGAAGAACAATTAGTAGAAATCTGTGGGAACTGTGCATGCCAAAGGTACAGAGGCTGCTTTGGTGGCAACAAAGCCCTGAGTTCCTGGAGCATGGCCAGGGAGCAATGTGATCATTCACACACGGGAAGGTCTTTCTTCATGCTTTTAAAATCATTGTTTAGCTAAATTTAAGTGTAGCTAATAGATGAGGTAAGAGATGTCCTCAGTACAGCTTCCCTAGCCATGTACTCTCTGCTCTTTTAGCGAGATTATGGGAAGCATTTATGCCATTTTTGCACTGCCCTGTGCATCCTCGGGAGGTCCATTATCCAGGTGCTGCCACTGCCTTGAGGGACTGGGGCAGACCAAGGATCTACCGCTGTGCTGTGCAGAGCAGCGGCCCAGAGAGAGGCAGCAGGTTTGGAGGAGTAGCCAGCACGGGGCTGGGGAGGATAGCATCCAGCCTGTGCCTGATGGGAGAGCTCCATCCTTTGAGGAATGGTCTTGTGCATGTATAGCTCTTCTTCTGCTGTTTGTCAAGAGCTTCTTTAAAGGTCTCTCACTCTCAGAGTTACAGCCTGTAGCAATCTGTCCTTTTCTTTTCAACAAACCCTTTATGGGCTTGTTCTTGTGAAATTTATGGGTTGTTGGGTGAAACATTACAAAACATTACATCAAAAATGTAGAATGCGTTTCCCAGCCTGAGCCAGGGTCTGTGGCAAGTGCTGGCTGCTGAGATACGGCTCTGACAGGTCTTTTCTTCACCACAACTGGGGCTCCTAAGTAGTAACAGCCAGCACTGGGAACCCCTCTGCTGGAACAGGGCTGACTCACCTGCGTGTCACTTCAGTGGGTGGCAGGGTGAGGGACCCGATTATCCTGTCAGAACAGTAAAGGTGCAGAATGCATGACGGATCAGTCTGGTTTTTGGTGTGCTGGTGAGCCCTGAGCTCCCCAAGGGAGCAAAGCTGCCTGGTGAGCAACTCTGAATGACGTACAAGGGTTTGAAAGGACCGAGAGGTTTTCAGAAGAGCCACCAGACAATTGTAACAACGTTGTCTTGCTGTATTAGTTTAATGTCCACTTGAATCACTGACCTAAAGGTCTGAAAAGGACTAAAGCTAGAAACAGATGATTTTTTCCATGCAACATGACAGAGGGGCTGTGGTCGCCTCTAAATGCAATTTTACGTTCACTTATGGAAATGCGCCGTTCCTGGGCTACTCTGACAGACAAACCAATATCTGCTCTCCTGGAAGGGGTCAGAGCCCGGGGATTTCGAAGCCATGTTGAGCGCGGCTGCGGCGGGAGCGGCAGCGCCGAACCAATGCTACCCCCTGGTGACCGGAGCCGACGGACTCGCTGCTCCGCGCCGCTCCGCGCTGCTGCTCACTCCAGCTCCACTCTTCTGCTCCGCGCCGCTCCGCGCTGCTGCTCGCTCTAGCTCCACTCTTCTGCTCCGCGCTCCTGCCCCGTGCTTCTCCCCTGTCTTTGCTTCGCGTTTCTCCGCTCTCCTTCTCCGCGTTCCTTCTCGCTCCTGCCCTGTGCTTCTCTGCGTTCCTGCTCCGCGCTTCCGCGCCGTGCTGCACCTCCACGATGCCCTGCGCAGCGCGGTGGGGTGTCACCGGGGCACGGGGACCTCTGGGAAGGCAGGAGCTCTGGGACAGACAGACCTGGCAGCATTTCTTGGACTTTTCGTGTGGGCACTTCCTGGGACGTTTCACTGCCGTCACCCAACACACCTGCACCCACCTCGGGCCCGGCGGTGGGCTCTGCTCTGTTACCCCACCCAGCCCAGCAAAACAGCCACCGGGCTGAAGTCTCACCCCTCAGGACAGGGAGGGAGGGTTCGAGCAGGAGCACCTTGAGGACTTACATGGGGCAGCTCAGGGGGTGGGAGGTGCAGGAGCACAGTGTAGGGAGTGGGTGCAGGGGCACAGCCAAGGCCAGATAGGAGGATCCCACCGCCCCTTGCTCCTGGGCACCCTTTGTTAACAGAACCTGGGAAACGTCTTGCAGGAGTTAATAGGGCTGTGCCCTCATCAGAGTCACAGCAAACCTGCAACCTGGCCTGGGCACGTGCAGTCTGGATCCCACATCTCTGCCTTAGACTGCTCGCTCTTTGCATCTTGTTAATGAAAAGCATGGATGTAATTTCAATTAAAGATAATTACATATTTAAACTTAACATTAAATTCTGCACTAAAACAAAATTACATGAAATCTCAGTGTGCAGCCGTGCTGCAAGGCAGCATGTGAGGCAAGCAGAGGAAGGAAATGTTGTGGTGCAAAGAGACCTGATGCTCCCTTGTCCAGTGAGTTAAATCTAATCTGTTCCCAGACACCACCTTCCAAGGTGGTTCCTGTTGCTCGGTTCTGCTGGGCAGGCCCTGCAGCCTGCAGTCATCATGGTTACTGTGTAGAATCATAGAATTGTTTCAGCTGGAAAGGACCTCTAAGATCATCAAGTCCAGCTGCTGACCTAACACCACCATGGCCATTAAACCATGTCCCAAAGTATGATGCAGATAAAAACATTAAATAACTCATGAGTGAGACCATCTGTCAACAAGGGTCTGGTGACATTTGCTCTCCCCAGCAGCAGTCACAACCTTGGCCATGCAGCCAGGTTCCAGCAGCCTCTTACATCTGTGGAAGGAGGCTGAGAAATGCTGCAGCTGGGTAAACTCTGGTGTTAACCCAGGCTCAGGGTCCTGAATAAAGCTGGGAAAGTGTTTGGAATTAGTGATGAAAAACTCAGTTCCCAGGATATTGATTTTTTTGTGTGTGTGTGAAATCCAACAATTTTTTTTTGGCCTCAGAAGCAGTTTTCTCAAAATTGGAAACTTTTTTGATTATTCTTTACAATTCCCCCCCAAATCCCAAACACAGCATTTCATTCTTCCAAAAGCAAATGTTTTGTTGTTGTTTTTTTTAATGTTCAAATACACTGAAAATTACTGGTTTGAGATGGCATAAAATGCTTTTTACTCTTCTCACTCCCTGTTCAATCAGCAAATTGAAAAAAAAAAAACAATTATTTGCCCCAGTCAGCACTTGAATTCAGGCAGCAGGCAGGCGCAGCCCAGGACCAAGCCAACTTGGTACCAGTCCACCCAGCCATTAGGTTTATCTGCTGCCCCAGGTCTCATGAATTGCTGCAAGACCTTCAGAAAGGGGACAATACTCATGCATTGGTGGCTCAGAGCAGAGGCCATGTGGAGATGTTTTTTCCTACCTTTATATGTTTCCTAAAAATAGATGGCCAGAGGATGAGAGGGCTAAAGCCAGGCTAATTCGGACCAGCTTAAAGCTGTGCTAATGAGAGGTAGACTGCACAGGCTGAGCAGTTCTGTGCCAAACCGTGAGCCTAATGCGGGCACATGAAAGCAGAGAGGGAAGCCAAGGTCATATGTGCCCCCATCCCTCTGGAGAAGCCTGTGCTCAGGTCTATCCTGATGCCCTTCTGTGGCAAACCAAAGACACTGTGGCACCGTCAAACCTCCTTCAGACAGAGACTTTCGTTTAATAAAACATGAAAATTATTCATAGTTTGATTTAATTTGATAGGAAATTCATGCTGCTCCTGTAATCATTATTATCATTATTGATTATTGCAGTGAGGCTGAGCAGCTGCAGCCAAGGCCCAGAGCCCCATGGTGCATGTTATGCCAAGGGACAAAGCTCACCCTCACAGACACACTTCTTGAACTTTTTAACCTTAGTGGGACACAAGCATGGTGTTGAAATGGTGAGTTTGTGTGGTGTAATGGTCAGGGCTGCCAGCAGACTTCATAACTGCACCAGGAAGCTCAGCCTGAGGATGAGAAAAAGAAGACATCAACTGAGCAGACATGGTGCATATGGAACAGTGAGCTGTGTCACACTGGCCTTGCTGTCATTAAGCTTCAGTGTGAATGTCACCTGCAGAGCCCTTTGCTCCTCTCCTCAGGCTGCAGTTGTTTTCCAGCCATAAGAGATGTCTCTTCCCAGTGCACACCAGGAAGGACCGATTTGCTGCCAGGAAGGAGGGAATGGACAGGATTTGCTTGTTCCTTGCGTGGACACAGCAAGCAGCTGCATGGAGGGGCAGTGCTGCAGGCACCAGGGGCACCACACATGGCACAGCACCATGCTCCAGCACAGGGGTTCCTCCTCCTCTGTTAAATGATTGCAGTTATCAAGCACTGACAAGTGGCATTAAAATTTATTAGCCAGCATAAAGTTTTATTTAAGGGATGGCTGGAGATTTAGTGGGCTCTGTGAGTCCTTACCAAGGCTGTCTGTGTCACCTTTCATAGCTGCCTGTGGGGTGTGCAGGGTGAGTGAGAGCACCCTGGGTGCCCCGACTCCTGCACCTTGTCCCAAGGAGTCCCCTCTAACTCCCCTGCAGCACCTGCACCCCACTTGCCCCACATACCATCCCTGCCACCCCAGTCATGCACATACTGCTGCCGCCACACACCCAGCTTTGGTGAGGGACCTCCTCCAGCAACACTTCCATTAATCAGTTTGGCAATCGTGAAATACACTACATGCGTACTGGAGTTTAAATCCTGGACTCACTAATGGTTTACTACCCACTAAATCCCCCTTCATGTTATTTAACTTTTAAACCCAAAGCATATTCCAAATCAAAGAGGCTCTGTGTCACGCTTAGTCCATCTCAAAGAGCCTGGAATTAACATCCCTTCATGGCTCGACAGTGTCTGCTGCAGAGCCACCGCTTGCTCCTTATTAATATTTATGATGGGGAGAGAAAGTTGCATAAATCTTGGTTGAGACTTAATTAAACCCCACTTCTTTTGATTTCTTCTCTTTCAGCTTCAGTTAGTGCAGACTGCACAACCATTAGATGCTCATCCCGCAAAGAACAGCCTGGCACACATGGTGGCACCCATGGGGCTAAATGGGATTCAGCGTCTGTGCCCCCCTTGCTTATCAACCCTGACATCCCCGTGCCATCAGCCAGCTTTGCCACCCTGTCCTAGCTGGTGCAGGTTGGAGGGTGTAGAGGCCCCATGGGCCAACATGAGCCTCAGCTGGCAAAGCTGAGCTCAGCCCCAGCCCCTTTGCTTTGGTTTATCTGCGTCTCCTGTCTGATCTCCTGCGCGATTCATAAGAAAACAGTTAACGCGTGGCTGACATATCTTTGATACGACGATCATACCCAGGAAGCAGCTTGACCCCTGAAGGCTCCCGTGAACGGTGGGATTGACACTTCACATTGACTTTGCTTCAGGCTTATCAACAAATCTCAGCCAATTTTATTAAAGAGCTGTGTGCGGTGTGTGGGACGCGCCAGGCTCAGACAACTTCATCTCCAGGCAGCTCAGAAACCAGGCAAGGGCTTGGCTCGTTTCCTTCTCATTCAGGTTTTCACTTTACTGGCAAATTTGACTTTACAAAAGCTCCTCATGGGTTTCAGTCAAGGCTGGGAAGTGCTAACAGTCCTTAGTGTTTCCCAGCCCTTTCCTGAGGAGAAGGGGGAGAGCAGAGTAGGGGCTCGGTGGGGTTAATGAGGGCTGCCAGGACCAAGAGGTGGCTGGTGAGACAGCTAAGTGTGACCATCGTGGTCTCCTTGGCAGTGCCAAGGCAGTAAACCACAGCAGAGGCATCAGAGACAAATGGTTTTCTATAGGCTTGGCTGGACCAGCCTGTCTGAAGCCACACTCTTGGCAAAGCCAGGGGCATGAGCGATGCCAAGGGACAGTGGCAAGTGGTGACAGCAGGGCAGGGACACCCTGATATTCCTGGGGGCTGTGTCCCTGCAGGCTGCTGGTGAACAACGGGCTTTCACCTCTGTGGAGCTGGGATGCTCACCCTGGGTTACAACCCCAGGAAATGCCAGTTCTAAAATCCCACCCAAAAGCTGGCCACACCTGCTCAGGCAGGCTGTGTGGGCAGTGCAGACTTTTCTAAACTGTTTTACTTGGGTTAGGTTCGACATTTTATCTCAATTTAATGTGTATGTGGTATTTTTAGCACTAAAAGAGGGCTGGGGCAGGATCCCCCAGAACAGGAATCAGGGCAGCAAGCAGCCAGCAGCATCCACTTCTCTGAGGCATCACTTGGTAATTATGTCTCTTTTTACTCATGCAAATTTTATCAATATTATTTATATATTCAAAGCCATTTATAAATAATATATACATTTATGCTAAGGTAATTGCCTCAACTAGATTATTTGTCCCAGTTTTTATTGTCTATCCAGATGCTGAATATTAAAAGTATGTTTTCTTGTGTGCATTAGCAGCTCAGAGCTGCCTGTCTTGTCACAGGACCAGCACTTCTTCCTCTGCAGGTTTGGTGGGAGGGGGAGAAAGTGGAGGATGGTTTTGGTGAGGGCAGGGCAGGGCAAGGGGAAGGATGGTGGGGAACTGTTGGAGCAGGTGGCCATCCTGACCCTCGGGTCCCAGACCCATGTGCAGTGGTGTTGTGGCAGACTCAAGCCCTCTCTGCAGGGCAGCAGCCCATGGGTGAGGTGGGCTTCTGCCAGGAGTGACAGGGTTGCAGGAGGGACCTGGGGGACTGGTACCAGTATCACTCACATCCCCATCCCACCTCCTACCTTCCTCTTCACTTACCAAAACTTGACATCGCAATGAAAAAAGATTAGGAGCATTGACAGGCCTGCAAAGGTGACAGCTACAAAGAAATATGGAGCAATCACATTGTCAGAGTGCCTATTAGGAACCTAAAAAACCTCAGCTCTCCTGCACAAGCAAAACTGATTTATTGCACAGTGCAGTTCATGAACTCATCAGTGGTTTTGCATGGAGAAGAGATGGATTTTCTTTCAGATGTTTATGGTGTGAGTAGACTGTCCTGAAAGTTATTGTTTGATTTTATAAATCAGTAGTGCTTGCTAGGGTGAGCTGAGAGCAGAGCTGGGTCTGCAGCTGAAACAGCCAAACCTTGTGCCAAGGCCCAAGAAGAAGGCACAGAACATTCCTCAGCCTGCATTTCTTGGGAATTCCTGGCACAGCCTGGCTGGTCAGAGGAGCACACATACGAGGCTGTGTTTGCCAGCGGTGCCACCAGCCCAATGGAGACCTGAGTCCCTTTTTTGTCTCCCAGAAAGTCAGGCTGTGCAGCCTTCTGGCCAGCTGCCAGATCACGGTGCGGTGTCACCACACGTTCACGTGGCACATGGCTGTCCCAGCCAGCACCAGCATAGCAGAGCGGCAGCAGCTCCAGAGGCTGCAGCTGCCTGGTGCTGGGTGCCGAGTGCTGGATGTTGAATGCTGCAGCTGGTGCTGGCTCCTGACCCTCCTGATGCAAGAAGGTGTTTACAGGTGCAGATGCAGGCTTGGCTTCCCGACAAGCCTGTACTTGTGTTACACGTGTAAATGTTTCCTCTCCAGCACGGGATTACGCCTGGGCTGCCCTGGGAACAGCTGTGGTTTATGTAGATTTTAAAGGTGAACTTTCATGCTCAGTGAAATTTTAAAAGCAGCTGATTTACACATGAATCCATTTCTCAGTGAGTGTCTGTGTAGCTGTTTCTCTTCCTTAATGGTTTGTGACTGAAGAGCTGGGCTGTAAACAAGCAGCTCTCACACGGAGCAGCGCTGCCTGTGTGTGGCTGAGACCACCCTGCGGGCAGGGCCTGCAGGCAGAATGGGCACAGCAGGCAGAGCCTATGGGCAGAGTGGGCACAGCTGGCAAGGCCTGTGGGCAAAGTGGGCACAGAAGGCAGAGCCTATGGGCAGAGCAGGAGTCAGGGCTGCCAGGTGTAGGGTACAGCCACACTCAGGGAGCACTGTTTTCAGGGCATGTTGACAGAGGTGGGGGCTGCTGGACCATCAGGATCATCTGAACAATGAAGAATGTTTATTCTCCATCCTTGTGGTCTGCAAGGGGCTGCAGGAGCTGGGACATTCCACTGTCCTGATGGCAGAGGGGACATGATGGTATCCCACCTCCATCATCCCAGGGACTTTCCTACCTGCACAGCCTCTGGAATAAGGGATCCATGGGCTGACACCCAGTGAATATTCTTTGTAGCAAAATGTTCATAAAAATCTGTCTGCAGCTGATCTGTTTTGCTCCATCATGCCCTTTTTCCAGGGCCTGTGCCTTCTGCCTGGCTTGGGGCACTGCAGGATGGGACCTCAGGCATATCCCCTCACCAGAGACCCTGGCTGCATTTCTTGCTAGAGCCCTGCTTTAAGGCCCATGGCAGTGAGTCTCAGCATACCAGTGTGGGTAGCAGCATGTGTCCACCTGCCCTGCCCAGAACCTCTGCCTGCTCCTGCCCTGCTCCTGGCCTTGGGGACCCAGCTCCAGCAGGGTTGACCATTGCTATATGGGGCTTTCATGGAACCCCCACCCAGAGCTGCCATTGTGGGGCAGCAGTGTCAGGGGAGCAGTGGTGGGAGCACCCAAGGCGTTGGCAAGCATCAGCTGCCCTCAGCCCCACACCAGCATCCATCCAGCTCATGCAGCACAGCCCACCAGCCCCAGCAATCCCATCTAAGCACAGCACACAGGTCCCCAGGCCCTCCCTGGCCCTGACCCTTTAAAGACATTCTCTCTTTTTCCTTTAAAAACACAAACTTTAAATGGCTCTGAATAAAATAAAAGAGAATAACTGAACTGTGAAGGGTGATGATTGTATTTCTTTCACTTGTAAGAGAGACCTTTATAACTCTCTTGGGAGGAAAAAAACAATAATGGTCCTTCATGGATGAAGTGCTCTAAATATGGTGTATATTTTTTAAAATACCAGTTCTACAGTTATTGAAACAAATTATTGTTAAATGCATTTACAGCATAATAACTGTGCTAATTTGCTGATAAAAAGCATCCAGCGTTAAACCCCCCATACATTATTTTGTCATTAGCATTTGTTAGCTCCTCGTAGGTATTTTCAGACAGAAGGCTTTGTTCTGTATTTAGCACACGGGCCCCGCGCTCCTCGCTCTCCCCTCCCGCTGGGAATTGCTTGTGAGCAGAGCTGCAGCTTCCCCCCCCCCAAACTTCATGTTTAAAAACGGAAAATTTATTTCATTTCATTAATGGGCAAGGGAGGGAGGCAGGGAAGGAGGGAGCGAGGAAGGGAGGAGGGTGCGTGATTTAGTGAGCATCATGTCATGTGCCATGTCAGCAGCAGATGGACCCAGGGGCGAGTGTGACCCCAAGGGACATGGGGTGATGCTGAACCCTGGCGGGAGCTGGGTACAGACCCTGCTGGGACAGCTGGGCCCACATCTCCTGAGGGCTTGACACTGCCACCAGCCATGGGTGGGAGTGTCCCTCTGAAGCAGGACTTGAGGTTCTGGTCAGTTCCTCCCTGCCAAGTCCAAGGGCCATCAGGGCTGCCATGGGCAACACAGACCCCTGTGGGCACCCTGCAAGTGATATCCATGGAGTGGTGACATGGCAAAGCCCAGACCCTCTGTGGATGGGGAAAGGGGACTTGGGTATGGGCATGGTTGTGTCCTGAGGACAGCTCTGAGGATGCAGAGCAGATGGGAATGAGTAGCAAAGGGCTGCAGTGGGGGGCTCTGTCCCATAGCCCATCCGATGGTGGCTGCCCAGTATTCCCAGGGTGCCTTGGGGGTGAGTGGGGTCTGGGATGGTGGGCATGGGCCACTGTGGTGGGCAGGGGATGGAGCAGTGGAGCAGAATGGTGTGGTGGGTGCAAGATGTGGACATGCATGGAGTATGCTGCAGTTGGTGTAGGCTGGGCTGGTGGGCAGAGGATGGGACAGCAGGCAAGGGATGATGGTGTAGGCAGGGGATGGGTGGGTGGTCACAGGGTGGGGCAGTGGGCAGTGGATGATGGTTTGGGCAGCGGGTGGGTGGGTGGGCACAGGATGGGGCAGTGGGCAGAGGATAGATGAGTGGGCAGGGGATGGGGCAGTGGGCACATCCCGGCCTGGGAACACCCAGCAGCCGGCAGCGGTCGGGGGTTTCTAGAGCCACCGTTGCCATAGCAACCCTGCTCCGATCATATCATCGCCAGGAAAAAAGCAGCTTTATTATCAACACAGATCTTCCCAAATTAACCCTTGCACTCCTGCTTGGCTCCAACCTGGTGCTCCACCCAGCTAACTACCAGTGGTGAGCTCATGCCCTGCTGGGCTAGTGTAGGTTGCCAGGGCTGGGCCGGCCTCCCAGGGTCAGTGCTCATTGAAATGAGCACTCTGCACCACCCCAGAGAGCAGGAGCATCTCAGGGGTCCTTTCCAGTCATAGATGTTTATTGTTGTCCATGCAAGCATCAAAACTTTAAGTCATCCATGGAACCAACATCACTAGAAGTGCCAGCGGTGTGCAGTGTGTGTGTGTCCCCATGCAGCATGGTGCTGGGGGACCGGTTGAGGTGATGGATGGACCAGGAGGAGGGAGGAGCAAGAAGCTTGGTCTCGGCTCCCAGCCTACTTACCCCTC
The DNA here is from genome assembly GCF_014839835.1 of Dryobates pubescens. Taxonomy (NCBI): domain Eukaryota; kingdom Metazoa; phylum Chordata; class Aves; order Piciformes; family Picidae; genus Dryobates; species Dryobates pubescens. The sequence continues at coordinate 6,484,083 of NC_071640.1, forward strand.
CTAGCTCCGTTTAAAACAGGAGATATATATTTCCCTCCTGAAATATTACTGCTAATTCTCTGTACGAATGTTCCCTGACCCTTCCTGTGGCCTCCAGACGCAGCCGTAACAGATAAATAATGATAATGAGCAGCAGGGAGGGAGGCAGAGCGGCGACAACCACAGGGACCACAGGAAGAATCTGCCAGAGGTGTTTGGAAAGGGCCTGGGGATGGTGCCCTCCTGGCACCCTGCCTCATGTCTCCTTGTGGGGACACCCTGCACCCACTCTGCCACCGCACGCGTGACCCTCCCAGGTAACTGATGGGCTGTGGATGGAAGGCCTTAGACAAATCAATTAAGATAGCTACTGTATATTGATTAATACCCATAGCTATAAAAATATAATTGATTACCTGAAGAAGAGCAGAGGTAATGCACAGTACAGACAGAAAACCTGTCTGAGGAGTGATCAATACTTACATTCAGGAAACTCACCCAGGAGTATAATTGGACAAAGCAGAATTTGGGCCAAATTGAGCACCGGGAAAATAATTTTGCTAACAACAAGCCATTAGGAAGCTCACAGGACTGGCTGCCATCCATCCCAGGGTGTCTACAGCCATGCTAGCTCAAATAACGTCTTTTGTTTTCATTCCTTTTGGTGAAGGATGCAAAGCTTTATTTTTTTTCCCAACCAGACCAAATGCTGGACTAAGCCTCCTCCCACAGCCCCCAGACTCCCCACGGTGACATGTCAGCCCCAGGGATGTTTCCCAGCTGCTGGCAACGTTTCACTTCCAGCTTCTAGAGATGCTCTCACCTGCTCCTGCCTGGCCCAAGCAGATTGTTCCTTGCTCCTCAGCCAGTGGGAATCACACCCCAAGACAAAGCCCACCACTCTGCAGCAGAGCCACTGCCCCACCACAGCCAGAGTCGAGTCTAGGCACAGGCCAAGAATTGTCCTCATCACCAGAGTGGTGGGATCTGCACTGGGGCAACAGTGGGGCACCACCTGTACTGGTCCACGCTCCTACCAGGTAATTCAGCTTCTATGGCCACAATGCTACTCCAGCTGAGTGCCCAAGGACTGGAGCATTGCAGCAGAGCTAGCAAACCTGCTGCATTCTTATGCCCTGGAGAAAAGGCCAACACCACTTGTGGGGTATCTGTTTTCCACACTGGGTGCCAGGCACATCCCTGCCACACCGAGGGCAGAGACATTAGCAAGACACACAGCAAGATTACAAAATGCAATGAAATACTTAAAATCTGCCCTCCAGACTAAAGTAAATCAGACATGACTTTGACAAGGTGAAACCAAAGTGATGAAACCAATCCATTGTGCTTGGGGAATCGATCTCCCCGGCAGGGAGTAGAGAGGGCATCGATTCACAGCCTCAGCAGTCAGGAATGTCAAGCTGCCTGATCTAAATTTCTATATGCATCACTCCAGATTAAATGATGGAGGAGCACACCGTGTGCAGGCATCCACCTGCCGAGCCTTGCCGAGTGGCGCTGGCTCGAACACACTGGGTGTGGGAAACCCCAAGAGGGACACACAGGTGGTGGCGGTGCCTCCTCAGCAGTGGCAGCACCCACCTGACTTTTCTTGGACCTCTACAGAGCAGTCTCAGACATGCTGTGGTGAGTGGTGAGCAGCAGGGGGCTGCTGGCAGGTGGGTGCCATGGTGGACCTCATAGGTGTAGGGTCTCCAACTGCTTTTGCTTGCCTGAGCATGAAGAGGGCACCTGCACTACAGTCTCCCTGTGAAACCCAGTGTAGTAATTAAGATTTCATTCTTTAAAATTAAATATTTATCTGGAAACGTGATCTCTGGCAGCAAGAAGCTCGGGCCTGAGTCAGTATGAGAGAGACCTTGGCAGAGAGCTGACCCTGGACCAGGACAGGGGTCTGGACCTGTCACACATGACGCCGCACTGGTGGGGCCGACGCCATCAGCTGCTTTGTCACTGTCGGACCCGACGAGGCCATTCGTTTTGTCAGTGTGAGAATAAAGAGTTGTCTCTGGGGAGAGATGGAAAAACTCGATCCAGCTCCCAGCAGCCCTGAGGGGGTTGTGTTTTACCATTTCTTTATGACTTACCAGCTGGAACACAAACAGGCTTAGCCATCGCGAGTGGCAGGAGCATTTTCTGCTTCCAGCTCCCACGGGGAGCCTGTGACAGAACATCAGGGAGTGGTGCAGGAAGCTGAGAAGCCAGAGAACAGATTGAAGGAGAGAGGGAAGCTGGTGGTGTTCCGTCGTGATAAATCCAAAACACTTCTGGCACGTGCCCGTCCCACCCCCGCTCCCACCAGGCAGAGTCTGCACCGTGCCCCAGGAATGTGCTGGGATGGGCACTGCAGAAAAAAAGCAGCATTATTGGGAAAGGCTCATCTGCCTTGAACAGGCTGTGGAGTTGGCCTTGGATCATCCCGGTAAGGAATGGCAAATGGCTCCCAGTATCCAGCTGGGATGACTGCTTTCATGTCTGCAAATAAATCTGGGTTTCTGGACTCATCAAAATCCCAGAACTCGTCAGAATAAATATGGTTTGCCTCAACTTTTTTTTTTTTCTTCCCCCTCCCACTGAAGAAGTTCCTCTTGCTCAACAGTTCTGTCTCACAACTTACTTAACCCTTTCAGTGTAGTAACTTGACAGTAATAGAAGTGATGAACAATACACAATGGTAATTAAAAGTGGACATGACCTCTGCCCCAGCTGATAACAGAGCTGCAGCCATCACTGGACCTCTTCCAAGTCACCAAACAACCTTCCCTTTCTTTCTGTCACTTTTGCTGCTTTAATTCACAGATGTGACACATCTCTAAAAACATCTGTGTGTGAAGAGTTACTCAGCCCCAAACTGGCCATCATGTCCTGGGATGTGCCACCCTGATTCAGGGACAGGCTGGCAGCTGTCCCCAGGGCTAAGCAGGGTTACAGGGAGCCATGGGGCCTAGGCATTTGGAGTCCCAGCCCTGCCCATCTGCTCAGCCTCTCAGCAGGCTCTGCAGAAATGGCTGAGTTATGTCCCAAGGGAATGTCCTTTTGGGTCCTGTGAATAAAAAGGGTGGATAGGGCAGTCAGGAGACTGCAGGCAGATGCCTTGAAGGGGTCTGCAAAACTGTTCTCAGAGTTTGCAGTCCTTGGAAAGGAAACCACATGTGATGGACGGGGAAAGCAGGCTTGTATCAGTCAAATAATCCCTCTCGTTAGTCTTGTGTAAAGCAGGAGATAAGGCAGTGAAAGGGACAGCTGCTCCTTCGGCTCTCTGTTGGGTGGGGGTTTCCTGCAGTACATTTGTCAGTGCCAGAGGACTTTCCCGTGGGAGGAGTCCCCACAGCAAGCACAGGTACAGCTCCATTGCCCTACCCACACTGCAAGGTGCTGCCCTGGGAGCCACAACCAGTGGTGTGAGCCCAGCACTGTGCCATTATCCCACCCAGAGTCCCGATGTCCTGGTCTGGATGGGATTGAATCCTTGGAATGGATGGGATGGAATCATTTATATATTTAGAGACTGGGTGGGGTGCTTGGTGCCATGGTTTAGTTGATTAGATAGTGTTAGATCATAGGTTGGACTCGATGACCAGGTCTCTTCCAACCTGGTTAATTCTATTCTATTCTATTCTGTTCTATTCTATTCTATTCTATTCTATTCTATTCTATTCTATTCTATTCTATTCTATTCTAAATCCTTTCTTAAAAGTGCTTTTAAAGAGACACCATGAACCAAGAGTTGATGCTTACAACCCTGACCCATTGCCCAGGGGCAATGCACACACCTGGGCACGGCCTCGCAGGACATCTGCCCCCTCTCAAAATGCCATCCCTGAAAGTGCTACCAGTTTGGTTTCAACATCCATTAGGAGCTGTGCACAGCAGTTGTCTGTCAGCAGAACACAAAGGGAAGTCCTGAGTGCTGTGCGAAACCAACTCAAACAGTGTTAGTACAGCCCCAGGAAAAACAAACAAACAAAAAAGTGCAAGGGTAATACAGTTAAAAGAGCTACCAGCTTGACAAAAGCTTCTAAAATGTTTGCTTATTTTTACCCTCACCAAATCCATCTGTGGTTATTTATAGCAGTCCTGAACTAAACACACACTGACAAACACACCTGAACGAAGGGAATAGTCTTGGTACGTGGTAATTGTTTATGCAAAATAAACTGTCACTGCTGATGTTTGGCACTCGTATGTGTCTGTGTCAACAGCATTTTGGTAGTGCTCCATTTTCTCTGTGAATTTATTTTGTTTGCAATTATGAGGCACAAAATACCGCTGAGCCCCCACGCCGGCTTCCTACACTCGCTCCCACCCCAAGGTTTTGTGTACTACGTGAAAGCTAGCTCCCAAATTTCGTGTTTGCAGTTACAGATTAAATAATATTAAGCAGCATTATACTTGAAAGATTTGTTTCCAAGTAGCAAATAGATTCCCCATATTATTCTTTACTGTAAGTAGTTGTTGTTATATCTTATTCATCTGGAAAATAATTTCAAACAGCCATGAAAATAGTGGATTTCTCTCTGTTAAAATGATAGTCAGAGCCTGGGCTGCTGACATATAGTAACATGATTCACTTGGACAGTTACTGACTGCACATCCAATTCATTTCTTCTCTAGAGCACCAAGTTATTATCTGAAATGCACAAGGTGTCTGGGGGTAACATATGATCAGCCAGGGACGCTTTTGACGGCTTGAAGAGCAATCAATAAAAATTGTCTCCAGCAGTTTTGTAGAGTATGGAAGTTGGTGGTGAAATGAAGTGATGGAGATTAACTAGTGGAAGTCAATGCCCTGGTGCTGTGAACCCTGTTTTTTAATTAAAGATCCAAAGCTGCTTTTTACTTGAATAGGATTGTAGGGTTTTTTTCTTCTCTCTCCCCTTCCTGTACCAAATTTGGTGCCGAAGGGGAACTTCCCTCCATGCTGTGTGTGCAGGAGTGTGTGTGTGTGTGTACCATGTCACAGTGCCTGCCCCAGCAGCTGTGCCTCGGCATCCTGACTGGGACTAGCGTGAGCTGCTGCCTGCGGGCTAGCCTAGCCTGAGCACCCTCTTCCCCATCCCTAGGGACAGCCACACTTTGCTGTTGTGGACAGCTGTAGTTGTTCACTTATTAGAAATGCATTTCAAGGATAAAATCTTGACAATCCTATTAACCAAATGAATATTCTTGCTCCCAGCTCCATAGCCCAACAACACCCTTTATTGACAGCTGTGAGTTCACCAATGACAAAAAAAAACCAAAAAGACCTGTAAGCTACTGGGTTTATATGACAATCATTTAATTTAGGTCCCATAATGATGAATTTGAGTGTAACTGAGGTTAATGCAAGTTTTTCCATTACCATTAGTAGCGTGGGACCTAGCTCTCTTCTCCTTGCAGAAGACTGGTTTGTGAGTGCTGGTTCTTGATGGCTCATCTGCACAGCCAGGGAAGGTTGTATCACTGAGCTGGGTCATGGCAATGTCACTGGAAGCACCCATATGCTCCCAGCAAGCCAGGGACAGCCCTGACCTGCCAGCCCTTGGGAAATCCATTTGCCTTTTAGCATTTCTCAGTGGAGTGGTTTTTAAAACACTCTGTTAATTTTCGTCCATTAAATGCACTACAAAGCTATATGGGTTTTGGTGGTGACATAGTAATAAACACTTAAGGACTTGTTTACAAAGAAATAGTGATTGTTTGCTAAATAATTTTAATGGAAAGCAGCAAAGCTCCCTGCTGGGGCTTAGTGCAGGACCACTGTGGATGCAGGGTGGGCAGTCCCAGAGCAGCATGCTCTTTGCTTCTCATATGCCAATTACTGCAGCACAGAAGAGGTTTTCATAACAGCTCCAGTGCCCAAATATCAGATGATTGCATGCTTTAAAGCAAACCTTTCCTCCCATCTATTCAAGTGTCTTTCCTACCAGTGCCATGTTTAATATTTGGATTTCTGTGATGGCATCTTTCAAGCTTGCCTTGTGAGGTTGTGCTTCTGCAATCAGGGTCACCTTCAGGACAAACCCTGAGCTGAAGGCACAGCAGGCACCAGCCCTGCTGCCTGGTGGCTTTGGCAGCTCCTGGTCTTCAGAAGAGCCACAGTCTTGCTGGTGCCTGTTGTCTAATTTGTGGGCAAAATATAGCAGGGGATATGCTTCTGGTTCACTCAGCTCTTCTATCTCCCCATCTCTGCCCAGGCACTGTCATGGCTCTGCCAGGCTCTGGGCTGCCTGTTCCTGGGATCTTCTCACTGCCTGCAGGACACTACAGCACATTTTCCCTGGATAAATTGCTGGGGTTTTGGACCATCACAGAATTCAGTCCTTTGGGTCTAGCTTTTAGTCCAGCAAAGACATTTACAGGCACTCTATAAAGTAAATGGCAGAAGAGAAAAGGTGAATTATGGTTTGAATGTAGCAATTCATGGAGGCAAACTAGGTCCTGTGCCGCCACTCTTGTCCCAAAATCTTAATAGGGATGAAAAAGTCACCAAGAAAGAAACCTTTACTAGTTCCAATGAAAAGTGAATGGGAGCCTGGGCTGCCCCTGAAGACTATGAAGCCTGTGGGACTTTTATATTCTTCACTGCTTCCCTGAACATTATCCCTACAACTGCAGACTCATCCAGGGCCAGAGCACTCACAGCTTTAGTCCAGAGCCATCAAGGGAAGGTTTGCATCAGAGCGCCCAAACATCCTCCTTCTGGAAATGAGGGATCACACTGTTGCTGTGACTTCACAGAAACACTCAGAACCAGGGGCAGGAAGCCCCAGCTTCCCCTTCCCAAAAGCCTGGAGGAAAGGCAGGGGAAACAGGTTTGAAATTGAAATTGAAAGAAAGAAATCAGTTTAGCTATGAGTCCAACATAAATATTATCAGGGCATCAGTTATCAGTCAGCAGCAGCATCTGCATGGGCCAGGTCCTGGTTAAAGCTGCCCATATCCAGCCCAGACAAGGGGAGCAGCAAACAGTGAAACCCTCCAGGAGTGCAAGGGTGGGAGCTGCTGGGCTGCAGAGCTGTCTTGGCTGGAGCCAGGGCTTGGCTGTTGGTCCTGCTGAAGGACTTCCAGGCCCACTTGCCAGCAGGAAGCCCAGAGAGGGGCAGGCAGTGGCGAGAGGGATGCAGCCCAGCCCTGCAGCAAGGCACCTGGCTGTGCCACGCAGCATTAACCCATTTCACACGCTTACCCTGATCCACCAGTAAGGGCTGGCTGCTGGGCTCGAACTCCACCGCTTGGTTTAATAAGAAATGTATAAAAATAATAAAAATGGAAACTCATGGATATTATTTGTCAAGTGTGTGCCTAGCAACTCCCTGTTATTTCACATATCGTTCTAGGGGGAACATAAGTAAAACACATTAGCAGTAATTTAAAGTTGCTATGTGCATTGATTATTTATACCCTTACATAAAACTCCAGTCTCACTGTGCAGCACACCAGCCTTGATAAACTGTGTATGTTAAATCACAATCTCCGAATATGTGGACAGAATCTCCAGGCGAATATTGTAGGGTTTTTTTAATATATATAGAGAGAGATAGATCCACTCTTTGGTAGTGACTTGTTTGGTTCAAGTGCATCTCTAAATCACGCTATACACATAAATAATAAATAAGGGAGGCTCATATCCTTAACATTATTCTCATGTCTTATTAAACTAATATTTCAAAACAAAACAAAAAAAAAACTTTTATTTTTTTTCCTTTAGTTGCAGGTCACCACTAAAGTTAAAAAAAAAAAAAAACCACAAAAATTACAACCCAGCTCTGATGCTTCACGGGAAGAATGCAAGAGTCCCTGGTAAAGCACAGGCATGAATGATTATTCTAATTGCCTGGAGATGCCTTCTGAGAGATGGAATAATTAAGCGGTGAGATGATTGAGACCTTCGGCACCTTTGTCTGTGTTCCCCCTCAGGCCCCCCTCCCCCGCTCTCAGGCACAGAGAAGAAAAGGACCATTTTCAGAAAGCATGTTTTATTTTTCACTTCATCACTAGGAACATTTTATTTGATTTCTTGCCATGGAAATCTTTCACTGCGTCTGGGCGATTTCTTACGGCCCTTTGTGCGCTGCTTCTCTTCGGGAGAGGGAGAGCAGCACCGCGGCGAGGCCGAGGGACCGGGGCAGTGCTGGGATACTGAGCGGGAAGGCGAGGCTGGAGCCATCGCCTCTGGGAAAACCAGGCTGCCTGCACAGCAGTGAGCTCTGTGCATGCCTGCACAAGTGTGTGCACCATGGTGTGTGCCCGAGCTGCCCACCGGCACACGTGGGCCCCTGCACGTGTGCTGCAGCCTGTATTTTCCTGGATCTCCCACAAACCTGGCTGCGGGTGCTCCTGGGCAGGCACCCACCCAGCACCATCAGTGCCCCTGACTGCACACGAGGGTTGGGTGCTGACAGCATGCAAGTGTCCAACAGCTCTCACCTGCCTGTGGGGGCACCTGGGCTCTGGCAGCCCTCTGTGGGCAGTGATGGGCACTCTGTGCAGCCTCACACTGTTTGCACAGCACCACTGGCTTGGCAGGGACTGTGACGCTGTGGATAAACTGATGGCTCCACAGGGGAAGCTGAAGTGGCAGATCTCCAGGGCACGTTTTGCAAAGAGCAAACCCCGTGTCAGTGCTATGTGGCTGCTGCAACGCCCAGGGAATCACCAGCAAGCGTGTGGCAACCTGGGCAGTCAGGCACAGTGTGCCAGGAGCAAGAGGGAAAACACCTGCAGGACTCACAAGGTGATTTCTTGGCTCAGAGGCAGCTGGGGAGGCAGCCGACGGTGTTCAGCTGTGGCCAAGCCAGCAACAGCCATGGTGTGTGCTTAGGAGGTGCTGTGTGAGCACGCCCGCAGGGATGGGCACGGCTCTGCCAGTCAAACCAGGAGTAAACATAATGCATCAAAATTTACTAGGATTAACATCCCAAACATCTGCTGGAGCAGGGGGTAGTGTGGCAGGTGACTGTCACCAGGGGATCCTGCAGCAGACAAGCCTGGCATAGTTGTAGGAAGTTACATCTGGGGCTTGGCAGGTCCTGTACCTGGGGCTGAGACAAGGCTGAGTGCCACTGGGGACATTTCTGCTCTGCTCTCAGGTTAGGGTGGTTACCACTCCCCAAAGAGCCAAGGGTCTGCTGAGGGACTCCTGGCTGGACCACTTTTGTCAGGAAATGTCAGCTGGTTCGAAACAAGATGTTTTGCAGGAACTTGGTGTTGTCTTTGACAAAAATTTCTGTGGAAAGGAAAATTGGGGATGTGGGGGGAAGTTTTCCTGATAAGGTCAAAACATTCAGCCTCAACCTTTTCAGAGCAGATTTTCTGTTTCAGCCTGATGTTTCATTTCAATTTTGTACTAAAAATGTGCATAAAATAAAAGTTTGGGATCGAATGTTTAGTTTTTCCTGAAGCAAGTAATTTCTGTTGATGTGAAACTAGACTTTTCACATCATTTTGTTCCAGAGACAATTCCAGAATGGTTTCCCCTCCTCCTGTTCAGGAACCAGCTCCTCTTCCAGACCAGCTTTAACTGCTGTTTCAGATGACAAGGGCAGGCATTCAATTTTGCACTGTTTATTGCCTGGTGAAAGGGTCTCCTGTTTCTCATGGGGCTAGCTATTTTAGCTATAATGCAAATAATTTGTGCTGTAATTTATAATACTACATGATAATATTATTGAGGGATGTGCAAGTCCCAGTTAGAACTGCACTCATGTGGCATTAAACCAGGTAGGGACTTCTAGGGGAGATGGATGCAAATGTGGATGGTTGTCAGTGATGACACCGCAGTGGCAACAGTCATTTGCATAACCTTTTAAAATGAGGCTTGTTCCCTCCCACCCCCCTCCTCTAATTGCAGGGTAGGGGATGCTTTCCCCAGAAAGGGACATGTTAAGTGCTCTGCCTTTCACCCCAGCTGTGTGAGGCAGTGGGGCAGCATGGGGTACATGAGCAACACCAGAGATCAGGAGGGATCGCTGGGGCAGAGAGGCAAACACATGTGCCACATCGTGTCCTCATGCCTGTGCGTTTGGGCAGCTCCAAAGAGCAGTTTCTCCAGTGAGAGGCAGTGCTGCTATCTGATAATCCCTTAAATCACTTGATTAGGTGCTATACACTGACTCTGGTGACTTATTGCAGTGTTGTGACTCGAGAGACATGCTTTACCGTGGGTAACACTCTGCACCCACATCTGACTCCTGAAGCAGAGTATGCAGCAAGAGTACCCACAGTCCTGCTGCTCTGTGCTGCTCACAACCATCCCAATTAAAAATCTCTATCCATGGAGTTTGGGTGGAGTTTGGAGCCCTGGGGGCTGCCCAGACAGAGTGGGGACTCAGGGGCTCAAGTTGGTGTGCAGCTGCCTCAGGGGCTGGGGATGGTATGCGCCAGGGTGGGCACTGTGGTTGGTAGGCAGAAGGTAAGCAGTGCCCTCAAGAGTTGAGTGGAAGGAGGGGCAAAGCTGGTGTGAGCCTTGGGCAATGCCTCATAGCTCAGCTGGTGGTCTTGGTGTGGAGGCTGCATGCAGTTTGCTTATGAGAAGGGTCTTACGATTTTGTTCTAGATAATAACAAGTTGTTTCCCTCACTAGGACACCCAAGGGTGTAGGAGTCTCCTCTCCTGGCCTTCTGTGAGGTTTCACACTTACAGATCTTGGTGAAGGGCAGCAAGTGGACATTGCCCAGTGCCCTGGGCTGTAGTGAGTTGCGGCTCAGGTGATGTCAGTTCATTCCACCCTCCTGCCCAGCTTTCTCCAGCCCAGCCACTGGCTCCTCAGGTCATTGCTGGCTTGAGCACAAGAGGAGTGGCACCTTTGAAGCATTTGGTGTTGCTTGTTGCACAGCCATGGTTTCGGGCATTGGCCCCCTCCCCAGCCTGGCGCGGCTGTCGGCACAGTGACATGAGAACAATACTTTATGTAAATAACTTCCAAGCAGAGTTACTCATTATTAATGCAGACAGTTCTGAAGGCAAAAGCAAACAGCATTTGGCAGCAAGAACTTTTAATGAGAATGTCATTAAGGAATTCAGACTGCGAACCACAAAGTGATTCCTGGTGCACCCAGCTGACTTCCCTGCCTTCCTGTTTCTTTCCTGTCCACTAAACAAAAAAATGTCATTTGTTTTTATAACCCCTGAATCCAGGCTTTCTCTCTCTCCTTTTATTAACCAATTTATTAGCAGGACAAGAGCAGCCAGCTGGAGTTGGAGGGCAGTGCCCTGTGAACCCTCTTTTTTGCAATTGCCCTAATTATTTATTGCTATCAGACATCAGCGTTTCTATAAATTAAACCCTCTCTTCCCAAAGCTGCCCTGTGGGTTTAAATCAATACAGTGCATCTCACATAACACACGATTATTAATAAGCAATGGTTTGAGATCATTCTGCATAGCATTGCTCCTTAGTCTGGCAGGTGCCAAAATGAGCTGAGTGGGGAGGGACAGAGCAAGCCCCAATAGGAAGGAAGCTCCCACTGCCCACGGGCTGGGGTGGCCTCAAGACCTGCAAGAGCCCAAAACCCAAAGTAAAACCTGGGATTTGAAATAGTCAGAGAACAGCTTTTCCGGTCTTTGGAACATCCTGGCACTTCAAAATGCATTCTCCTCTTGAATTGAAACAAAACTTAAATATTAACTGTAGAATAGGGAAGAAAAAAAAAAAAACAACAAAACCTTAATTTTGAAGCATCTGAGCTGCCTTCTTGATAATATCAAATTGTTTCATTATGTATAAAAATGTGTTATCAAGTACAACATGCTGTATATTATAACACTAAATATTTAATATCGTGTGCAATTTTAAGCAAAAGTAATTTGAGTAAGAACAGGGAATGTATTTATTTTTATTATTTTACATTATCAAATCAAAATTTTCAGCCAAATATAAAATGGGGGTGGGGTGGGGTGGGGAATTGTTTAATCTTTCTCCCATCAAAGGTGTCATCAGAACTGACATCCCCAAGAGTATTTCCATTTCAATGAAAATTCTTTCCTTGATGGAAAACTGCTCTCCTTTAAAAAAAAAATAATAAAAGGGAAAAGGGAAGTGTTGCTGCCCTCTGTGCTGCTGCCTGACAGCTCAAGTGTGGTGAGGGTGAGTGGTCTGCTCCTTCCAGGGAAGCTCCTGGGTGACCCAGCCCGGGGACCAGCAGGCACAAGTCTATTGAATTAGAACTCCTGTCCTGTTATTCATAGAATCATGGAATCAATAAGGTTGGAAGACACCTCAAAGATCATCAAGTCCAACCTGTCACCCAAGATCTCATGACTACTAAACCATGGCACCAAGTGCCACATCAAATCTCCTCTTGAACTGAAGGCAAAAGATTTCTACCTCCAGGCATCTGCTGGGACAGTGAAGGTGCTCAGGCAGATTGCAGGGGATGGGATGGAATGGGTACTGAGTTTGGGAGGCTGATGCAGAGCTGGGGGATCCAGGGCCAGGGTGACTCATGATGGCAGCAGGGATGTGTGACTGCTCCTCCTCCTTCCTGCTTTGCTGCTTTTATATGTAATCATTCCCATGGCAAAAGTAAATATCATTTTGGTGTTGTTACTGACTGGGATGTGCCTCGAGCACTGGTGATAAAGGAAGTTTTAGCTGCTCGTGTACTAGCCCTAAGTCTACAGCTGGTTTTCACTATTTCTGTTTGCTGCTGATTGCAACTTTCCTGGGCGTGGGAATGGCCCCGTTTCTCTCCTGCCCTCTGGGAATCATCCCGGTATTTGCTCTGTCTCTCCTCTAGAAGGGCTGGTTTTTCCTCTCATCAACTCATCGGGATTGTTACACAGACAGATCTAAATGCAAAAGACTTGAAGCAATCTTGCAGGTGAGCTGCAGAAAATGAAAACCTCTCCTTAAGCTGCCTGTTCCAGGATCACCTCTGCGCTGTGGGAGATGTCACTGCTTGTGCTTTTCCGGTGGTCCTCATGAAAAAATACCCCATATGCTCAACCCCACCTTCCTGAGAAACAGGCTGGCAGAGAGAGGGCAACACAGTGGCTTTCCCCCAGCATCTTTGTGAAGCTGTGAACAAATCACAGGCTGGATTTTCATTAGGATCAGCCACAATTTGGAAATCAAATTTGTCTTGTCCAACATGATATACTTTTGGCCTGACTTCTCAGGGCATAATTTTTATTCTTCTGTTTTACTACAGACCTTGATCTTTTCCACTGGGATATTTTAATTGGCCGTTTATTGTCCCCAAATTCTGAGCTGAGATTTCTCCACAGAGCTGAGGGAGGTGACCGCTTTCCCAGACCCAGGGGCTCTGCCAAGCAACACTGGGACAGGGCTGGGGGTCTGAGATGGGTCACAGGGTGTCGGAGGGAGTTCTGAAGAAGTGTTGGGTGTCCCGAGGAGTGGTTAGGGAGGGATCTCAGCGAGGCCCGGATGAGTCTGAGGTGGCGCGGAGGAGATCTGGGGTTCCCGGGATGGTCTGGAGGTGTCCCGAGATGGTCCGAGGTGAGTGCGGGGGGTCCCGGGGTACGCAGCACGGGACACACGGTGACTCCCGACAGCGCCACCTGGTGGGAGATACTCGCCACTCTCGGAGCGGAACCACGCAGGACACCAGGGGCACGGCGAGCACCGAGGACACTGGGGAACACGGTGTGACAAAGGCGTGCATGGCACAGCGTGTGGGACATCCACGGACGTGTTGCGCGGCAGCAATTCCTTTTTTACCTCCTTTCCCTATCCCCTGTGTCTCCCTCCCTCCGCCTCTCCCGGCCCTCCCGGTTCTGTCCTCGGTCGGGATTAGTTTGCCGGTGACTCGTTCACGGGAGCTGCAGGCTCTGCCCAGCTATCACTTTGGCTGCTGACAGGGTTTCATTGTGCCCATCGTGCAAAGCCCATCTGTGGCACTGGGAGCCAGGAGCAAAAACAGCACCAGTCTAAAACACTCAGAGCCTTCAGCTCTGAAAGGAGCTGCGCAGCCTTTCCAAGGACATCTTTGGAAGTCACAAATATTAGCATAAATACTCCATGCAAATAGAAAAGGAGCCTCTACAGCTCTGCCACACGAGTTGTTCTCTCTGGCACAATGCACGGCACGATCACTGCTTGGGAACAGCCCTGCATTCAGAGAGCAGTCAAAAAAACCAACTTTTTCTTGTTAAAAATAATTATATCTTGTCAAGTTCAGTGGCATCTGCAAAATATCTGTTAATCTAAATTATATGATACTTAAAGAGCAGAACTAGAAGCTGTACTGGTGGTGGGGGTTTTTCTCACTTTTAGAAATGGAATTAACACATTCATACAGGCTGTGCTTTGCTCACAAAGGAGTTGCAGGAGCTTTAGGAGCTGGCCTGTACTGGAAGTTGGTACCAGACACATTCCCAGTATGACACCTGTCCTAATGCATAGCCATGTTCTCACTGAGCAGCCCAGGCCATGGGGGTTCGTGGTTGTCACCTTTGCAGCGGAGGCAGAGCTCTCCCTCAGGCTGCCTCACACCACCCAGCCTGCACTTCCAGCTCAGGGCGTGGTGGGGGAACCCCAACAAGTACCACAAGAATGCCCAGCCCTTTGATCCTGAAGTGCCTCTTGGCTCAAGGATTGCCTTAGACTGGTGGGACTCTGTTTGCTCATCCATGACACACTCAGGAGATTAAATACAAAACTCCATTTTTGCACACCCAGTGCATATGGGCAATGGCAAAATGTATTACAGCAAACCCCACTCCCTGCCCAGGACTTATGGGGCACTGCCTGTGCATCTGCTGGTAAGCATCTAAATATCAAGGAGGGCTCCAGACTTGAAAAGAATCCTTCAGGGAGTCCCAGCTCTCTCCCCTTCTGCTTCTGCTGACTGGGGAGAGCCACTGTACGTGCAGTGTCAAGGTCCCTGGAACATAAAGGCTCTGGCACTAGCAGGAATGGGTGAAAATACCTGGTACTACATCATGAGACCTGACGAGCCTGTGCACGCATGCCAGGGAAGCAGAAGCTGGGAAGGACCAGAGGAATGTGGTGACAAGCAGATTAAAAACACAAAGCCGCGGGCAGCCGCTGGGACTGCACTGGGAAGAGGCAGGGCTGCTACCCCGAGCTGGATGCAGCTGATTGCCAGCCACGCAGCCTGGGCTGCCTCCGCAGCAGCACAATGAGCCCTGGCACAGCCACCAGCCTCCTGGCACCTCTGCTCACCAGCTCTATCTGCGCTCGCACATCTGTGCCACTGCTGCTGTGTGCCAGCCGGGGGGAGAGCCAGCCCTGCCGTCAGGCAACATCCACAGCCGCCATCCTCCTGGGCTCCCGCCGTGCACAACACACTGCTCAGCAGCTGAGGCCAAGAGCTTCTCCTGATCTGAGTGGATGGGAGAGGCTTTGGATTGTGCTGTGCCTGGATGCACCCAGTCCTGGTCCATGGGCAGGGGCTGTGCAACGACACTGGTGCGGGCCAAAGTCAAAGAGAGGTGTGGGCAATGAGAGCAAGGCTTTGGCTCCGGTGTGCCGCTCATTATCAAAACCTGTGAGACATTTGTTAGCTCGTTAGCACTCCCGCTCTGGATGGCTGCTCACAGGCTGGCGCAAGGGCACAGGCATGTGGCTGTGGTGCTCCAGTGGCACCAGCTGCTCCAAACACAGCGCTGCTGGGCACCCGAGTCAGGGACACTCATTCTGGTGCAGCAGCCTAGAGATGAGTTTGCCCTCCTCTTTATGATCATTGTCCACCAAGGAGCAGAAAGCAAAGCCAGCTGCTGCTTCCTTAAGTGCTGGAGATAGCTAAGGGAGGTGAAGGATTTGGGTCCACCATTTGAGGGTGCTAACCAGCATGAGCGATCAGAGAGTTGGGGAGTGCCCTTCAGTTCTTCATTGATGCTCAGCTGTGACAGAACAGTATCAATGGGGAGATGTTTTTGGTGTGTGTCCTGAGCCTCCTTCCATGCCAGAGATGGCTAAGCCTCAGCAGTTCCTGGAAGCACCTAGAACTGGGTGATGGCCACACTTTGCTGTCAGCATCGCAGTGCCTGGCCTTGAGGCACCCAGCCTGAGGGCCATCACAGTGACTCCTCTTGGTGCTGGCACCCAGCAGTTCCTTGGCCCTGTTCCTACAGAGCACAAACTGCAGACCCCAGCGCATTGCACCTGTGCCCATCCTTGGAGAAAGGAGAAGACCATGAGCAATCTCATCACCTGTGACTTCTGACGTGGCCCAGAGTCAGGCCAGAGAAGCACGAAATGATGAGGGCTCATTGGACAGCAAAAGGCAACTGGGCAAGATGTGGGGTGGGCAATGGAATGTCCATGGGATGGACATGGGTCAAGGTTGGGCAGGCAGCTCCCAGCACCACGAAACAGGCAGAGATGTCTGAAAGTGTTAGTGCCACCTGCATGTGGCTGCCCAAGACAAGAAGAAACAAGTCCCCAAGGAAAAGGTACTGACATTTTGGCTTCTGTAGTGGTCAGGCAGCACCACCAGCAGCATGGTGCTGGGCTGAGCTCTGCATGGAGCTGCTGAGAGCAAGGACACTGCGCTGGCCCAAGCCCTGCCACAGCTGGCAAGACATCAGTGAGTGACAGCAAACACCAGCACTGCACTGAGAGGCTGAGCAGGCTGTGACAAACACTCACTAGAAAATAATAAAGTGGCAAAATAATTCTGCATCGGACACACTTACCAGAGCATAAAGAGTCTGAAAAGGAGACAACATCTTGTATCATCTATCTTCCTTAAATACCCAAGCTGTGACAAAGTGGAAAGCAAAATTATGATGAATGATCGGACATATTTAGTCTGTACCTGTGCTCTTTAACTAGGCCTGGTGAAATGGGTGCTAATGAAAAGCAGAACACCTACCAAAAAGAGGAGATTTCATTGAAAACAAGTCTTTATTACAAATTGGCACTTCGTTTTCATAAAGTGCATAATGAAGGTGCATATTGTGACATAAATTAAAACAGGCAAGTGATGGGTCAGCACTGCAAAACATTACACAAAGACAAATCACCAGTGAGCCCTCGACAATGGCTGTATCTCATTTACAATTTTTTGAGTACATTTTCAGATTGTGAGGGAACACGGCTAGGTTTTGTTCATAAACGGCATGCCATCATTTATTTTACTGCCTCATTTGAATATGATGAATACTGTAGCCCTTTATTTGTTCACAACAACCAAATAATTGTAGATCCGTGGGTTTCTGGGCAATTAATCACATTTTTTTCCTCCAACAATCCACTATAAACATGACATTGAACAATAAAGTACATTAACCTCTGCTTTGCACAAAAACTTTGCTTATTTAAACACTGCAAGGGTATCGGCTCCTGTTCTCCTTCAGGATGGATCCCGACGTGCTGCTGTGTGCTCTCTCCATGGGACCTGTTGGATGGGGCTCACCTGCAGCCCCTGGGATGCTGCAGAGGGGTGAGCATCCTTGGGGGACGGCAGCCCTTGGGGCCTTGCCCATGTCACGCCAACAGCATCGTCACTGCCACGCCGTGCCACTTTCTGCCATCTCACAGCAATGCTGAAAATGTGACAGTCCCCTTGGCTCAGCTGGGGCTGTGCTGGGTGCAAGTGGGGCTGGCACAGAGCTGGGCACGTGTAGGTAGATGTCAGCTCCCAGGTGATGTAAAAGGCACTGGGTGGTTTCTGAATGGCATCTGATCTCCCCAGCTGTGGTTGCAGCTTGGGAACCCCACCGCCATGGACAAGGAGCCAATTCCTACTAACTGCCTGCTGGCTGAGCTGCTGCAGTGGCCATAAGGACATGGGTGGCCACAGGGACATGGGTGGCCATGGC
Source organism: Dryobates pubescens (assembly GCF_014839835.1). NCBI lineage: Eukaryota > Metazoa > Chordata > Aves > Piciformes > Picidae > Dryobates > Dryobates pubescens. The sequence goes on from NC_071640.1 coordinate 6,501,816, forward strand.
AAAGCCAACCTCCTGGCAGATATCCATGTGCTTCGCTGGGAGCAGGACAGCAGCAGGGATGGCAGCCCATTGGGGCTGCAGGTGGTGGTAGGAGACTCTTCTGCTTGTGTGGTGAAGGCTCTTCCTTCAGCTCACGTGTCAGTTATGGGCAGGGTCATTTCAGTGAGTTTCCTCACTGCAAAGAAGTTGGCAATACAGGTTGTCAGTGATTCAGACATCTTTTTATTAAAAAAATAATAATTTAAAGAAAAAATTCCCCAAATCAGGCTTTTTGGTGCACAGTCCTGGCTCAGCTGTCCCAGGGGCAAGCCCCAGCAGCTCTACCCCATGGCCAGCCCATCTCAGCCCTAGGATGTACCAGTGGGGCAGTTCCCACTGCAACTGCTGCTAGATAGGGATAGCCCATCACCATGTCTGTCCATCCAGGTGTCTCCTCAACCTGCTGGATTTCAGCTGGCCCCCATCCCACCTCAAAAGTGGCATGAGGGGCTGCCTGGAACCCACCCACTCCACCATGTTAAACCAGAAGATAGATATGTTCCGTGCTGCTGTTATTTTCAACACTTGGAAAAATCCTGTTTGTGGGGTGGGGTGGGGTTTTTTTTTTTGATAATCTACCACTGGGGATAGAGCCTGCCTGGAAAAAAATGGGAGTGCAGCCACTGTTAAGCCATGAAAAGCAGTGACTGGACCGTTATCTAACACTGTTGTAAGGTTACTATTTATCTAGAGCAACTGAAGTTGGCACTCACATCTGGCGCCTGGTACTTAGTGCAATTATTTATGATTTCCACCAAGATTTAAAAGCTCATCGCCGGCCTTGTAATGCAGTAACTGATTGCACTGCTAATGTAATTAAGAAAAGATTATGATGTCCACGTGGCACACCAGATGGTGGCATTCATAGCAATCGGCACACACAACTGGCAGACAACTGCACAAGGGCAGCAAGGCACAGGCAGCTGGAGCGCTTCGCTTTGTACCCTCCGCCTGCAGGCACAGGAAGGTTTCACACCGCTTCTTGTGGTGCTGTGCCCCTCGTGCACCACTGGACCAGGGTCCTAGTTGTGCAGGCACCCATGGATATTTTTGCACATGGGGTGCTCCGTTCATGCCTGCAAAAGTCCTTGTGGGTGTTGACAGGGGTGAAGGGGAATGACCCATGTGCAAGGAGGTCCCTCTTGGTAGATGTGCATCCCTCACCTTGCACGAGCTCACCCTCGTCACACATGGGAAACCGCTTAGTAGGAGCAGCCTCTGGTTTGCTGCTCAGCATCGTTTCCATCGAAGCTGTCTCCTAGGAATTGGTGATTCTTTCATCTCCCCTTGGCATCTGGGGGGAATGAGCTTGACTTTTGCTCATGTGAGTGTGGACAACATCATGATTGTAGAATCACAGAATGGTTTGGATGGGAAGGGGCCTTTAAAGGCTATCTAGTCCAGCTCCACCTGCAGTGAACAGGGACACATTCAACTAGAGCAGGCTGCTCAAAGCCCTGACCTGAAATGTTTCCAAGGATGGGGCTTGTACCACCTCTGGGCAAACTGTGCCAGTTTCACCACCCTCACTGTAAAAATCTGTTCATTCACTTTAATCTGAATGTCTCTCTTTTAGCTTAAAACCATCACCCATTGTCTTGTCACAGTAGACCCTGATCAAAAGTCTGTCCCCAGCTTTCTCATTAGCCCCTTTAAATGCTGGAAGACCACAAGGTCTCCCTGAAGCCTTCTCTTCTCCAGGCTGATCAACTCTCAGCCTGGCCTCACAGCAGAGGAGTTCCAGCCCTTGATCATCTTTGTGGCTTCCTCTGGCCCTGCTCCAATGTTCATGTCTTTTCTGTGCTGAGGACTCCAGAGCTGGACTCAGCACTGCAGGTGGGGTCTTACTAGAGTGGAGCAAAGGGGCAGAATCCCCTCCCTCAATCTGATGGCCACACCTGATGCTCCCCTACCCTCAGTGGGAAGGTGTGAGTTCCTCTGCACAGTATGAACTAGGTTGTGGAGATCCACCTTTGGTATGGTCAAGCTACAGTCTGTAAAAGGAATTAAGTCACCGTGGGCTAGGCACTGAAGGCATTTTTGCCTATATAGAGCTTTCTCCCATGACTCCAGTGCTAACTGGGACTGGCCCATCTCCCATATTGCTGTAACAGATATGGGTTTGATCCACTATTTCTCCTTCCCAAATGCTCAGGCAGCAGGAAGGGAAAATGCAGACTCTAAACAAAGTTCAAAATCACCTCACCCCTTTTTGTCAGTTGATGATGGAGTTTAGGAAAAATCATGCTTCCACCTGAGTGGGAGCTTTCTGACTGATGGTGGGAGTCAGGCCACTGAGGGAGATGCATCTCTATGTTTTTGGGGTAGAGGGAAAGCACTGCTGTGCCATGCACTGCTGACCCAGCGTGTGGAGCTCAGGACCACAAGGTGACTACAGATACTCTTCCAGAAGCTAGGTCAAAATATAGGCAGAGGGCAGGATCCTGGATGGCTCTTCACAGAGAGCTTCCCTCATATCAATCCTGATGGGACAGAGGCTCTTCTCCCATGACAGGGGCTGAAATAACTCCTGCAAAAGCACAGTTGTGCTGCACTGCTTCAAACACTCACCTTGGCCAGGGACCCTGCCAGACTGAGCCAGCAGCCCCTGCCTTCTCCAGGACTTTGCATTCCTCAGAAGTGGGAGAGGCTTGTCCCTGACATGCTGGGTCCATTATTCAGGATTAATGTCCATTTGCTTGTTGAACCTTCTGTTATGGAAATAATGCTGCAGCTTTGACTTGCTTCCAGCAGGGCAATGAAGAAAGCAGAGTTAATATTGTGTCAGAGTGGAGAGAGAAGTGAGGACCATTTCTGCTTGGAAGCAGTAATATATGCAAGGAGCTTGTGTCACCTAAAGCCCATTCAGCACTGTCACCTTCCTCACTGTTGCCTCTGAATTCAATAAAGCAGCTGTAACTTGGAGGCGTTCAGGGCTGGAGCTGACATCAGTAAAGAGGCAAGCTGGAGATTTTATACCATCTGTATTTACAGCATGAATATTTCAGCAAATTTGACATTTTGGAGACTTCTGTCTTCCAGGTTTAGTGCCGACGAGTATCTGGGTCAGGAGTGCTGCAGGTTCACAAGCAGCATCCTGTCAATAATTCAGTGCTCCAAGTGCTAAGCAGCGCTAGCAGGACGCGCGCCGGCGCTGCAGGGTTTGTTGGCTCATTGAGCCGACACAGCTCTGAAGCAACATAAAAACAGGTTTTTGATCTCTTGCTGCTGGCCTCTGCCTGAAAAGCATAAAGCAGGAGGCAAGCCTGTGGCAGCTATTCTGCTAATGTCACCGTAATGCGGATGCTGGTTTACTGTCACTTTTAAGATGAAAACAGCGATACATGGGGCAGGACAGGACCAGGCATTTCTCAGCCCTTTCTCCTGCTGTCAAGGTATGTGAGCTGCCCGGGCAGGGAGAAGGGGACTTCACAAACTTTTGTCTCTTATTGGTTCAGGTGGTTATTACAGACACAAGGTCAGGGTCTCCAGTCACTGTGTCACTGGAGAGTGCAGGCAGGATGCCCTGAGCCATGGCTGTAGTTGGGATTCTTTTGGTGGGCTGTCAGACCAACACCCAGAAGCTTCTGTCCCACTGAGAATGGGCACAGGTTGTCATACATGTGGGAGATGAAAAGGAAAGGAAAAGGCAGTAAAACCTTTCAGGAAAGCTCTGCCCTGAGCCTGGGGTACTAATTGCCCTGATGGCCCTGACCAGCCCCATCTCGCCATGGGCCTGAGTGTCCCTTTAAACTCAGCTCTGGGCCCTCAGCCCCCACCTGAGTTATGCTATAAGAGGCTCAAGCTTATGCTCTGTAGATCCTATGGAAGACTGGCTTGGCTTTGCTCCTTGCATGGCCCCATAGACTGGCCCAGCAGTCACTAGACCTGACTTGTGGGTTGACTTCCTAGCTTAGTTTCAGACCTCTGTCATCTCATCAGCCTGCTGGATGGTCTGGAGAAGGGTTGACCCTGGCCCTGGGCTGCTCTGCTTGCCTGAATCTGGGACCATGAAGGCTTTTGGTGGAGTCCCTGCCCTGCTGCCTTGGCAGAGCCCCAGCACCTCCACATGTGTGCATGTTTGCACATGTGTGCACAAGCTTGAGTGTGTATGCAGGAGCCTGCAGAAGCACTCTCTGTGCTTGCTGCAGCTGGGAACTCTGCTACTGTCCCCTTGGGGCAGAAGGACCTGCTCACACCCAGCTGAGCCCTGGGAAGGTGCTTGCTGGTGCTTGTCATGGGCATCCAGGCTGGCACAGCACCGAGGCACAAATTCCTCTGCACCTTGGAGGGCAGGGTAGCAACCATGAGAGGAATAGAAGAGCTGAGAAATTAAATACCAGAGAAGTTACTACAACAAACTGCACAATTACCCAAGAGATGGAGGAAGCAGAGCATCTTGCAATGAGATCTTTGAGCAAAAAGGAAGAAACTCTGGGAAGAGGCCTTTAAACTCAGGTGAGTTTTGGTTTGGGATTTTTTTTTTCCCTCTCTTTCAAAGTATTTTTCTTAGAATATTTACATTGTAAAAATGCACCATTTTCCATATGAAAGCTATGCTTGACACAAGCATCCTCTCAGCTAGCATGGAGCTGTAAGAGCCCTTCTCATTCTAATGTCAGCTCATTATTGCATTGTTGAGGCATTTTGCACACCCTGAAAACAAAGCCACCCTGGCTGCCTGAACCTCCCTTTGGTCCCCAGGGAAATGATGATTTCTCCTGGGGGAGCAGGTCCCACTTCAGAAGTGTCTGCACTATTGGGATGTGCTTTGAGGGAACCACAGGCCTGCAATTGTGAAACAAAACCCTTAAAACTTATGTAGGAGTAAACTCAAGGCTGGAAAGAAAATAAAATGGAATGTCAAATTATGTATTCAAAGAATAGCTTCTCATTAGTGATGCTGGGTGATCTGTAGATTCTCCCATCACATGATACTCATCCTCTTGTACTTCCCAGCTATGAGAAATCTTTATGAAGGAACTGGCTGATGTGCTTCCTTTTGGTTTTATCTCCCTCCTTGTAAGGGTTGTTAAGTGGTTTTTCCTAAGCAGATCCTACAGAAGTGATGTTTAAAGCTCTGGTAAACCTGGAGAATACTAAGCAGATCCTGAGCATGCAACCTTTCTCCTGCCATCACCAAAGCAGCCTGGGCAGGAGGCGAGATTCAGAACCATTTTGAAAAGTCAGGGCTTCTGCTTCAGCCATTGGCCACAGTGGGTTTGGGTTTTCCCATGGAGACTTCATTTCTGAAATCATACTCCCAATTCTGGTGCTGAGCCTCAGTTGCATAATTCATATGGACAGATCCTGTCCTTACCCAAGGGTGCTGTGATGCCCTTGGGGCAGTGTCCTTTTGTTTGGGGACAGCCAGGTAAAGCTGGGGAGGCTCTCTCTTTTCCTGCTGGCCCTTCATTAAGGATATTTGGACTGCAATTTTTCTGATCCCCCAGTGCTACTGTAATTGTCCACTTAAAACTGACTTTGGCATCGCTTTCCACACTGAGTCCTGTCAGACGGATGGGAAACTCGCTGGGGTGCTAATATGCACAAGCTGCAGTAGCCAAGGAGCCAAGCAGCAGCGTCTAATGGTGCCAGCTGGCCTGGGAATTGCAACAGAGGGATGAGAGCCTTGCTGTTACCCAGTGCTGCTGCGCTCCTGCATGTGCTGCAGTGGTGAGACCAGGGCAGGGAGAACGACTTTGGGCTGGAATGGGGGCATTAATTCTCTGGCTTTGGCAGCTTAACTCTTACATGAATTATTTCTTTTGGTTTCAGAAGAATGAAGAGTTCTGACTGTGCCCTGCTTTGGGAAGTCTGAAGGGTTGTGTTTTCTGGGGCCCTGCATGGCTAAATGGAGAAGGGTCTGCACCTAGAAAGTCTTGCAAGGGCAGCTGAACCTTGATCAAGTTCCCAGCGCTGCCTGTCAAATGGTTACCCATTAACTGCTTGGCTGGCTTTCCTCCAAGCAAACACCTCCTCACCTGAACACTGCCTGCTGCCAGCATGATCCCGGGACAGCAGCTTCACAGCCCTGAGAGCCATCATCTGTGGATCTTCCCTGCACCGATCCACAGGGAAAACCTTGGCAGAGCAGGAATTGCCATATTGTTGGGTCCAGCTCCCTCCGCCCTGCTGGCAGCAGTGGATGGCACAGACATGGGGCAGCACTGCAGGACAGTGTCCACCCCGGGCGAGAAAGCAAGGCAAGCAGTAGCATTTTGTCAGAGGTCTGTAAAGAAAACATTATTTCCCCAAATGTGTTCATCATTCAAAGTTATTCAAGCAAAGGTTTCCATCTCACTGTGGCTATTATTCATAATCTGAGAATCTGGCTGTGTGGCTCTCCTTGGTAATTAAGCCACATGGAGGGTTTTTTTCTGCCCTCCATTTGGGTGGAACAACAGTTGTGCCTCAGTCCTGAGTGTTTCTGCAGAATGGGGCTGGTCTTGGCTGCAGGACCCTGAAATGGGGCTCATGAACACAGATTTCAGCCTTGTGCTATTAAATGCTGCCAGTGCCCCATGCATGTCAGGACAGGCTTCCTGTGACCCAGGCAGGTTATGGGGTGCTTTGGGCTCTGTTTTCCCTGTTATGGGAAGGGGCTGGTGCAAGTCCCTCCTGGACCATCTTTTCAAATGAGGAGTGTTGTGAACTTCTTCACAGGGGTGAGGCTGAATGCCAGCCCTGGCCAGAGCAGCCACTGGGTTCTATGTGAATTGCCATTACCACTAACAGAGTGGTGGTGTGTATGGGTGTTGTGTATATCATAACTGAAATGGAGATGTGAGGACTTAACCTATACAGCATCAGTGCTATTTAGTAATAACTATGGGATAGGAAGGTAAACAAGAAGTAAATCCAGAAATAGTGCTTTTTCCAGATTGCTTTATCTGTTCCAGAGTGGATCCCTAAAACAACAGTGCAGAACAATTTTCTGCACAGGCTGTTTTGGTAACTTTCCAGGCATTGCTCACTCAAGCCCTGTGAGTGTGATGCTCCAAGCAGTGAACACACTTGCAAACAATATTTTCCTGAATGGGAAATAAAGGAAGTTGGCTGTCAGTCAGAGCTGGTTTCCATGCAAGGTCCTGGAAAGAGGTGCCAGCAGGGCACTGACCTGTGCAAGTGGTTGAGTGCCTCCTCTGCCCCCATGGCACTTTGGAGTGTCTGATGATCCGTTCTAGGGAGAAGAGTCACTGCTGGTAGCCCAGGCCCCTGCTGTGCACAGCCAGCTCCAATTCCTTGCTCATCTCTGCCCAGTGCCTGGCCAGGCTCTGAATACATCTGCCTGTGATGACAGTGCAGGCATTAATCCAGTGTGTCCTACAGTCGTGCACATTCCCAAGAGGGACCTGTCCTTCTTGTGAGTCCCTGCTGAAGCAGGGAGGTGGCAGTGGCTTCACTGCTGCTGAGGCTGAGTGCAACAAGCAGATGAGCAGGCTCATTCCTCTAATTCAGGGGCTGCCTAAGCACACGCTTGAGACTGAAGGCTTGAGTTTAGTGCTTTGCTGACCTGGGGCTCAGAACACAAAATACAGCACTTGCCTTTTGCAGCAGGCTCCTGTGTGAGCTGCAGCATCTCCTCAGGACTCGGTGGTAGCTGCAGAAGGAGCTGCAACATGAGGGACCCAACACAGGAGCAAGCAACCTGCTGTTTCCATTTTGCTTAAGTCCACCAATCCTCAAGGTCCAAGGTGGTACTCCTACCCCCAGCTAGGACAGATGTCAGAACAGAAACCTTAAGAAGGAAACATCACTCAGCAAGTGTGGCTGTCTGTTCTCCATGCTGATATCCTAGCTGAATTATTTCCTTCTGGAGCAGCCTGGCTCCTTGGGGTCTATGGTTGGAGGGGAGAGGGAGGCTGAGGCTAGCAGTCAGGAGATCCTTGCTGTGGGGTAGGCAGAAGACCTGGGAGCTGTGCTGCCAGCCAAGGGCTCAGGCCTCCAGGCTGCCACTTGAGATTTGTGTGCATTGCCCCAAACCTAAAGATGGGGTGATGCTGTGTACCACTTCCCTCTCCACCTTAAATTCAGATAGGATGTCTTAACCTTGGCTGAAGTCAAGTCCTCTGTGTCATGGGCAGGCAAATCCAAAAGGGACAGATCAAAGTGTCAGTGCCACAGTGGCAAAGAACTGAAAATGCATCTCAGAGGTGAGGACTGCTAGACTTCAAGCAAAGTATCTGCCTGGCTATCTGTGCTGGGTCCAGGTGATGAGGAGCTGTGCTTGGGCACTAAGGTATATCAAACAGCCAAAAATGAGGAAGACTGCAATAGTAAAAGAGTGAGTTATTTCCCTGCAGGAAACATTAGACAGCCTTGTTGAACAGGAACAAAAGATTAAACTCAAAGTAAAATGAAATGCAAAAATGCTGTGAAAGCTGGTGGGTGATCTGGGGGTTTCTGACTACAGTGAGTTCCCAAAATAACCCTGCTGCATCTCTTCTCAGAATCATGTCACTACCTGAAATGCTTCAGGATCTCTTTATTAAAAAGCAACCCCCACACATCCCAGTAGAAAGCAGGGGCCTGCTGGGGCGTTTGCAGGTCTATAAAAAACCTTCAGGGGGAGCTTGTTTGCTTTAAGAACTTGCTGCTATTGTAAAAGTGGAGGTTTAGCTCTAGCCGTTGATCTTCTGCTATAACAGGGCCATGCCCCAGGCTCTGGGTATTGCTAAGGACAGAAGGATGTAGGTTCAGTAACTCTCAGGGTTTCTGGTGAGTCTTGCCTGGGTATTGCCAGAGACAAAACCACCCAGAGCCCTCTCAGAGTGGACTTGGTCTGCAGCTGCACACTTCCCTCTTTCTCTATGGCAATTGCTGTCCTTCAGGATGCGTTAGTGATCTGGGATAGATGTGTATGGACAGCCCCCTAAAGAGCCTGAATTAAAGGAGATGTGAGAATCTTCTCATTCCTTTTAGAATTATCAATATTTAAACTGGAAATGCAGAGGGAAATTGTGGCTGCAAAGAGACATTTTGGTTCATAAAGCAGCAGGTTAAATCTAGCTCCAGAAAACCCTAAAGCCAGGCAGGAGCTGAGCCTCAACCTGCTGCAGTTCCAGCATGAAATTAAACTGATCTGATTTTTCTCTAAAAGCAGGCATAGAAAAAATGGTCCATGCAGCAGGATTTCACAGCTACACTAAATGTGGCTACAGAGAGAGATGAATTCCTGCAACATAAAGGATTTTATACAAACAAGGGCTTGAGCTTATGGTCAGGATGAGGATGCAGGATCCTTTAGGTCTGTTAGTGTTTCCCTCTGCAAACTGAGATTCCTTCTGATGGTGAAACCTGGCCAGTGCTTGCCAGGAGTTCCTGCTGCCCTCAAGAGCAGCATGTGAAGCAGAGCTGGGGCAGTGCCACTGTGCTAGGCTGAAGTACTGCACGTCCCCATCCTGGCACCAATGCAGCACCCAGTGCCTACACTGTGCTCTATCAAGCTGGGAGGGGTGCAGACTGCAGTTCAACACAGATTTTGCTTATAATAAATGAGGACTCTTTGTATTGTTTCTGTCCTGCTGGAAGTGTTTGGGCCTCTTCTTCTGAGGCATCTGCGAATAGACAGATGTTGCTGTTACAGTATGCTTAAAACATAAAGAGAGTGGTGGGGCTCGACTGCAATCTCTTACCTCAGTCCATCCTCTCACCTTGGAGCAGATTTAGCTGCTCCCCCAAGGTGCTCTGGCTGGAGACACCATGACATGGGCTCTGCCCATGTGCAAGGACAATCACAGCCCCATACAGCAGATGCAGAACGCAGGACCCCTCTGTGGCCAGTGCAGGAGGAGGTGAGCTCTGGAGTGGCTCTAGAAAGGCTTTTCAAGCATTTTTGTCACCACCATGACCCACTGTGAGGTGCAAAGCTGTCCTGTCCCCAGCATCAAGCCTTGAAGAATGGCACCAGCTACCACCATCCTTCCAGCAAAGTCATGTTGCTGTGGTTGAATGGAGCAGGGTGACACAAACAGAGTGTGTCTTGCAGTGCTAACAAATCTGGCTAGCACGCACGTTTATTTGGAACACAGCTCTGAAGGATGCAAATTCTGGCATCCATCCACTCAGGGATGAGTGAGCTGTGTTCATTCAGCCACAGCTCCAGCCAGGATGGACTTAAATTCCTCCTATTCAGTGTCATGAAAACAAGACACTGGTACAAACTGGACAGAGTGTACGTGACTGCAGAGCTCATGAGAAAAAACATGCTCTGAATAAACAGAAAGAAATAAATGCACTTTAAAAAGATTTATGTAAAATATTCAGAAGAGAACATTACACTTGCAAATACTTAATGCTTTTGAGTAACTTTACACTGGCAGATGAACCAACTCCACTATAGTTATTCATATACCTAATACCAAGTGTGCAAGGATTTGCTGATTCAGAGCCTGGGCTTACACTCTGTGCAAGAGCACAGTGGTGCCTCTCCTCAGCCTCCAAACAGAATGGAATGGAATGGAATGGAATGGAATGGAATGGAATGGAATGGAATGGAATGGAATGGAATGGAATGGAATGGAATAGAATAGACCAGGTTGGAAGAGACCTTCAAGATCATTGTGTCCAACCAATCATCCAACACCAATGTTGCCAAGGTTTAAAGGTCTCCATGGGCAAAAGCCCAAGAGCTTGCTACAAGCTGTGGCAGAGGTGGTTGGGCAGCTTCTCGGAGGGTAACGCTGAAGCAGCAGCTAAGCTGTGCTGGAAAGTGACTGTCTCTTTGGAAAAAAACCCCAAAAACCATTATTACAGATCATGCCACAGACATGGTGGGATATATTTGCAGTGAATCTTGGAATATTTTGTGGATACTAAGCAGCAATTAGAGCCTTCCTTTGGAATCAATTCATTTCCTACCGCCATGGTAGCAGGGAGGATCTTATTGAAACTCGAGGATTTTTAATATTATTACACTAAAGACTCTCTCAGTATCAGCATCTCCATGGGGGAGCATTAGCACACTGTAATGTGTAACAACTTCTCCAGTTCAGGAAATCTTGTTGTATTTGTAATAGGGCATTTGGGGCATATATTATGTATGGGACATATATTTCTCATTTCCACCAGGCATCATCTTTCCTTCTCTCTAAATTACTCTCCAAATCAAAAAAATGCATTGTATTCCTTATCACTCCAAATATATGTTGGGGTTTGGTTTTTGTTTGGTTTTGTTGGTTTTTTCAATCTTAGGACCCAGAAGCCAGTACCAGCCATCAGGGCTGTATGTGGTAGAAGGCAGAAAGCCTTGGCTGAGCTGTGAGAGAATAGAGCCATAGTTAAAAATACCCAGTTACTACCATTACCAGCAAACACCACTCTAAAATGCTTTACTGGAGAGAAGTACCTTCCAGGACAGGAGGAAAGTTGGTCCCAGTCCAGGGTTATATCCAGGAGTAAGCAGGATGCCAGAATTTTGCTGTTGCAGAATACTTTGTGCATTCTGCACAGACAGGAATACAAAACCACTAATGTGTATGTTGCTTTCCACACCAGCCTCTCAAACATGAACTGAGCAAAGATCCTAGTGTTTCTCTTGGTAGTAAGTCTGACCACACCAGGATGAAGAGCAAGGAGCTGGAACGACCCTGAGGATCAAACCCAAGAACTCCCCTGCACTCAGGGGACCTCAACAACCACACAGCAGCCACTGCTGGGCCTGTGGGAAACTCTTGGTCAGACGAGCTCCTACCTACCTCAGTAAGAACCAGATACCAGCCTGGAGATACCCATGGAAGGAAAGAGAAGCTGAACTGCTCCTGCTCAGTTGTACATAAGAGTCTAAACAGAATGGAAGAAGCAAACAGTTACCCATGCAGGAACAGAATAAGCTGATCACAGCTCCTCAAAAAAAATGATCAAAACAAAAAGAACATGGGAGAAGCAAAAACCACAGGGAATTAGTGGTGTAGTTAGAGACAGAATATCAGACAAGGAATAGAAAAACAGAGACTAATCTGCCACCCCTTCAGATGACACCTGAGTTTGTCAGGGCACAAGAGCAGGAGAAAATTTGAGTAACATCATGTGAGTGAGATCCTTTTCCTCTTATGTCACAGGCTGTGTTCCCAGCACAAAGGAAACCATGGCTTTGAGCAGGCAGCATGCCACAGAAAACAGAAGAAACCAGCTCCAGAAAGGACCCAGGAAACCATCTTGGCTGGCCCCTGCCCTGAGGGAACGACTGAGTAATACCTGCTAAGTGCTTTTAGGAGGATTTTCAACTTGACCATCAATAAAAACTCCCCAGGATGTGTTTCACTCTTTGCTGTTGTCAGACTCTTCACTGTACCTTTTCAGAATCTCTTGCCGAACTTCACACCCATCATTTCTTTATCTGTCACAAAGCATGGTAGAACAGGTTACTGTTCTCTTTAATCCACCCGCAAATTAACACATTTGTTTCCCTAATTTAGTTCATTCTTCACTCCAGGATTTTTTTTTCCCTTTTCTTTAGATTAGCAGCTCCAACTCTTTCAGCCTTACACTAAAGGCCATTGATGTCAACTACTACACCAGTCTTGCTGCTCTCCAGATTATCATTGATGGCTTTCTTTGAGGTAAACTGCTCAAAACGAAATACAGGACAGATGAAGGATTTGTTCATGTGATTATGACTAAAGGCCACACTATCGTTCCAAGTTATGATGTGATTTTCATCACCTGCTAATTTAGTAAGCGGGTTCTCAATTTCATCACTGGCATTCGATACTGTTGATCAGAACCAGCCCTCCACAGACCCTCAGGTCCATGCTGCAACTGGACTTACGGCTTCTGGTTACTCTAGCAAACCTTGACCTCTCCGAACCATTTTGTCTTTCAGGACGTGGTCAGAGAGCATCACATCTCTTGCTGAAGTCCAGGTAGCTCCCGAAACTGCTTCTCCCCTAACCCCAAGGACTGTTTTCTCAAGAAAAGTAGCTTGCTTTGACAGCTTGCTCCTCATCAGTCCACAGCAGCTGCTATCACCTAGATGGCGGAAAAGCTCTTTTACTTTTTCACCTGGCCCATCTTCTGAAGGCTCAAGGACCACGGCTGAAGGCTGGGGCAGACCTTTGGTCAGGAGAACCTGTGGAGGAGCTCCCACCCGAGCGGAACCGTTTTGAGGTGAACCGTTTTCTCTCTCAGGTGTAGTGCTTTGTGGCGGGGGGCTGGCGGGAGCCGGCCTCTTGAGCCCTGCGCCCCGTGTTTGCTGAAACTCGCGGTGAGGAGACGGCGATGGGGCACCCCCCGCTGCTGGGCACGCTGGGGGGTGGCGGAGGCCCGGGGGTGGGGCAGGGCCGGAGCAGCCGAGCGGAGCGCCGGTCGGGCCCGCGGGGCCGGTTCTGTTGGGGGCCGTGTCCGGGCAGTGGTGGTGGGAGGCAGCGCTCCGCGGCTGCACGGTAAGAGCCCCGCGGCAGGGCACAAGGCGGACCGCGGGGTCGGGGCGGTGCGGGGGCCGGGCGGGGCGGGCTCTGGGTCCTGCGCGCCGCGGTCCGGCAGCGGGTGGGCGCGGAGGGGCGGGGGCCTGCGCGGCGGCGGCGCGGGGGGGGAGCCCGGGCTGCGCTGAGCTGCGTTTCTGCGGCCCCGGCGCTTCCTGGGCCCGGCACAGCTCGCTCGCCCGCCCGGGTAAGGCTCCGTGCGGGGCCGGGCCGCGGCCTGCCCGCCGCTCCCCGCCCCGCGCTGCTCCGCCCGGGGCTGCAGGCCGCTCCCCCGCCGCCGCTCCTCCCGCCGGGCCGCGCTGCGCCGGCCCCGCCGGGCGATGAGGAGCTGCTTCTGCCTGCGCCGGGGGAGCCGTGACCCGCCGCCCGCCGCACGGGCAACAGTTAAGTGTCCCCGGAGCCGGCGCGGCCCTGCCGCCGCGCTCCCGGACGGGGGGCCGGGCCTGGCGGGCGCTCGCGGCTCCGGCGGGTCTGCGTGTCTGGGAGCGGGGCTCGGCCCGGCTTCCCACCTCTAGCCCCTCCGCTGGTGGGGGCCCTTACACGGCTGGGGTTTCCGGGCGGGGCTGGAAGCCGGTACCCCCACCCACTCGGAGCTGCCCTGGATCCCGGTCTGCGCTCTCAGCCGCCCTGGTGAGCCCGTGGCGGAGGGACCCTTGGGAGCCCCCCGGGCCGTTGCTGGTTGCCGTGCGTCGTGGGGAGGCCGCGCCTTCGCAGCGCTGCAGCCCGGCGTGCGAGCAGCCGAGCTCCGGACTCGCCCTGGGCTCCCTGTTGTCCTTCAGGTGTGACCAGAGGGCTCTGCTGGGGCTGCCCTCGGTGATCAGCTGTAGGGCAGAGCCCTGGTGACCTTGACCTGCTCGAGAGCTTACTACGAGTGTTAACTGGTTGGAGAAAATACCAAAACCTCGTGTTTCGCGTGGTCTTTCGCTGCAGCTGTTCACAGCGTGGGTTGCTCCAGCGCCCTGTTTTCTCAGCCCTTCTCAGATTTCTGTGTATCTGGAGGTGCAATGTGGGCTCTCTCTACAGCGCTGGCCAGAGCAGCGATACCGTGTTTTAAATGCTCACCTCTTGAGTTACCGAGGCTTGTGAGCTTTCACTGGGGCTTCTGGAAAGGTTCCTAAAGATCCACCGACCTTCAGCATTTTCTGTGCTTTATTTGAGCTGAGATGTTCACAGCTTGGTCATGGTAACAAGCAGAGCCCTTCGGTGAACATGAGGCATGCTGGGCTTCTGCAGGTGTTCGGCTGGTCGGGCTGAAACTTGGGTTTCTCTGTCTCGTGTTTTATTTTATCTGAATGAGAACATGCTAATGTACACTTCAGTGGAGCCTGTGTGTCATGTGGCAGGCTCACAATGCCATCTTTGTAATTTTTAGCTAAGGTAGCCGCTAGATTTTTCTCAGCATGCTGGGATGAAGGCTTAGTTTAGGCTTCTGGAGGTGTGAAATTAAACACAACGCTTTGGTCTTGAAGTCTGTGTTGCTCTAACATAGTGAATCCCTGGCTTGAGGGTTCCTGTAGCCCCCATGGGCTTGTTCATACGTATGTCAAGATAGAAATAACTGAGCTGAATGTCATTGAAATTCAGCTACCCTGGTGTAAGGTCATCTGTGTATGGAAACCTATTTTGGTTTGAAATAGGATGCTCTTCACAAATGTGTGCCCATAGTTGGAAGTGCTGTGAAGCAATACAAGATCTCCATTCCGTGACTTAAGTTCCTGTTTCCATCCAGTTCAGCCTCTACAAACTGTAGAGGTTTTGCAGCTGGTATGGGGCAGCTGTTTCGAGATAGGAGCCTGGGTGCAGGGGTGATTCCAGACATACCTTTTTGGGGGGCGAAATGTGAAACTGAAATTCTGTCTGCTTGTGAGAAAGCCCTCCAGGGCCCTGACCCTGTGTCCTGCCATGGTCTCCTGTTTTTCTGATTGGAACTACATCCTATTGCATGAACAGGAATAGAAAATTGGCTGGGGCTGCGTCCTGTTCCCGGACGCGGTGGGAGGACTGGGCATGTGGAAGAGTACTGCAGTGTAACTTTTGAGCATCCCATGCTGTGCCGGCTGTACCTACCACCTTCTCACACTGATGGAGCTATAGCCCAGGCGCGTGAGCAAGGGCTTTAGCAGCCTGTCTGCTTTGGTTTGGTGGGGTTATTTCCTACGGGGTGCAGGAACTCGGTGAGGTAGTTGATAAGTTTTTCCATTTTGCCTTAGCTCATGCTTTTCTGTCTGTGGGAAGAGCATGTCAGTGTCAAAGTGCAGGCCTTGTGGTTGAAAGAAGAAACAATAAGACCATTCTTTCTCTAAGTCCTTTACTGTTTAACTTCAGAACTTGACCTGCTTTGGCAGCTTGATGCTTCTGTAGCAAATACATCATCAGACCTGATCTGATCATGTACCCACCAGCTCTCGAGCTTGTCTGACTTGTTGAAGAGGAACGCTGAGAGGGAAAAATGCTCTACAAACTTACAGTAATACATTCATTTCCTAAAATGTGTTCCTTTGCTCTGTGTGTGTCCCAGCCAAAGCCCAGCAGTGTGTGTGGTCAGTCACCTCAGTGGAATACTTGGAATGGACAGTGAAGCCAGGAGAAAATTATGTCTAGCATTAACTAGTAAGGCAGAAGATGAGGTAGCAAGAAAATGGGTGAGAGGGAGTGAAAAGGACATAATGGACAGTCTTGGGATTGCTGGGAGAAGGGGAGGTGTATGTGGCTGTGGGCATGGGCTTGCCCAACAGACCCTTCCAGGGTGATGAACTGCCCTTTGTCTTTGCTGTCTCTGCAGGGCTTGGGGTGCTGAGGCAGCTGCTGGGAGCTGCACTGCCAGGGTGGCATGGGCTCCACAGTACATATCTCTTGGGGAGCAGAGCCTGTGTGCGTGTTGGGAGTTGGTACTTCACAGGTGGAGGACCCAGAGCAGAGCACCAGTGAGCATGGTGTGCTGACAGATTAAACAGAGACCACAGCTGGAATGTACCTGTGAGGCTTTCTGACAAGATTGCTGCTTGCTGTCCTCACCTGCTTAGCTCTCCTTTGCCACCTGTACCTAGTTTGCCCTGTGGGGTCTCAGAACAGTGCAGAGTTCCCCATACTCCAGTTTGCATAACAGGCCATTGAACCCTCAAGCAGGGTATTCAATGAAGGCAGAGGGAAGAAAGCTATGGCACATACTGGCAGAACCCTTGAAGGCCTTTCTTGCAGCCAGTCATCAGGACCCCTGTGCCTTGTGCCCTGTGGCACAGCCTGTCTGAGAGGGCAGGTGGCATTCAGGATAAAGCCAGCATCTGTGTGTCACTGACAGGCGTGTTCTCTGTGTCTTATCCAGTGGCTATCCTGCCTGTCTGCCTCAGGCTTGCATAGGTCCTGTACCATCAAGATGCATGCTGACTTTCTCTGGTGAATGCACATCCTTTTCCTGCTGGCTTTGTCCAAGTGACTCCATGGTGTTTTGAAGCTTCTTCCTGCTGCAGGGCTTGCATCCGGCTTCTCTCCATTGCAGTGACGTGCTGAGGGCTGGATGTGGCCCTGCAGTTGGGAACAACCTCCAGGGAGCACGTTCCCAGCTAATGGGAAAAATGTTCTTCTAATTGTTTTGGGCTGTTCCCAGAACAACTCTGCAGCAGGCTGTGTGGTGCAGGACCTTCAGCAGAGCTCGCCTAGCACAGGATGGTGAAAGGCCATCTCCTGGTCAGCTGGTTTGAGTTCTTGGCTACCATGATGTTAGGCAGGCACATAGGTCAAACTTGTGTTATTTAAAGAGAACTTTATTAAAATAACAAGCTGTCTAACAGGAGTATTTATAGAATTTTGCTCCTTAATTTAATCAGTTCTTTCACTGTTTGCTTTTTATTCTGAAGTTCAAAGGCGTGATAGAAAAGAAACCAAACTTTGCAGACACCCTGGGGGAGAAGTGCAATGTAACTAATCGTCTGTGTGATTGCCCAGCCAGAGACTCCCCTCTGACCTGTGCAGAGTTCACAAAAACATTTATCTGAATGTGCAAACCAGTTGCTGCTGCTCCATATCTGTTCCAGATGCATCCTCAATGCCACACGCACAGCAGGAGGATGCCTTGAGTTGGCCTCGCTGTGCCATGGTGGCCAGACAAGGGCACTGATGCTTCTGAGCAGGGCTGCTGCTGCCCTGTGACTGCAGAGCAAAATGCACTAAGCTGCCCAGAGACCCTGAGGTTCTTTTTCTGGGCAGATACGGGGGCTGTGGTCTGAGTGCAGTGCAGAAGTAGGTACCAGGTTTGCTCTGCTTGCCCAGCGGTGGTGGGTGCAGGGAGTTCAGCTCAGCCTTTGCCCTGCTCTGGTGATGCTGCACATGTCATTCTGCAGCTTCAGTCTTCTGCCCTCTCGAGGTGGAAAGCCCTATTCTTTGTGCTTCATAGAGGGGCTTTGTGCGAGGCAGCACAAAGTGGGGATTGATGCCATTTCCCCTCCCACTGCTGCAGGACCACAAAGGGCTCTGACAAAAGTGCCCTTCTTCCTCCTGCTGAGGACAGGGTGCTGCTAAGCATGGGACTCTGCCCAGCAGCACTCATTGTGCCTCCTGTGGTGGTGCTGGGGACCCCTGAAACCCTGTTCTTGGCCTCTTCCAAGCCAGCTCTGCTGCTGCTCAGGTTTCTGCCAGGGTATCTGAGCCTCCCTGCAGCCGGCCCCAGTGTGGCAAGCAGGAGCATGGGCAGGATTCAGCAGCAGATCCCAATCCCCACCACCACTGCCGTGGAAGAGGAGGGAGTGCCAGGGGCTGCCTTGCCCACTTGGACTCTCCCAGGGCCAGAGAAGGGGGCACAGCCCTTTTGCTTCCTTAAGGTGAGGTGTGGATGCCATCCCAGCCACTCCTGCTCCCCTGCCTCTGCCGAGGGAGCTGGTGCTTCGTTGGGGCAGGTTTGATGGGGGCTGGGTCGATCTGCTTCCCTGCGGTGCAGCCGCAGCCGTGCTGGAACCTGCCATGCGGTGTTCTTAGTGTGCTGGAGGATATCGTCACTTACCTGGATTTCAGTTCAACATGGCCTAAGAGAAGCTGCTATCAGCACTCGTTATCTCCCAGCTCCTCCCAGTGGGTAATAACAAGTCATCACAGTGTGGAGAGTGACTTGGAAACGTTTCAGAAAACATGCATCAATATGAGGGCCAGATTGGAAGTTCTTTGTTAAATTCATGCTGCTTGCTCAGTGCTGCACGTTTCAGGCAGTGACTTCTGGATTATTTGCAAAGCATCTGGATGAGCTGAGCTGGTGGAGGCATGAGGTTTTGCTTGGGCTGTACCAGGTGCCACCAGTGTTCTGTGGCAGGGTCCTCTGCTTGTTGTCCACCCTAAGGACAGGAACCCCTTGTGAGGGGAGGGTGAATCCTTACAGCTCAGGGTGCACTTCTACTTGTGTCTCAGAGGCTTTCACTGTGTAGGGAAGAAAGCAAGTCTGCTCTGAGCATGCTGGATGCTTGTCTAGGTGCTGAAGCAGAGCTCTCTCCTGGGTTTGGCTCGTGCAGTAGTGTTGTCACCATTACTGGTCACTAGCTTCTATTCTTTTGGACTCGACAAGGCAGACTGGCTGTTTGTGTGACATTATTATTATTTACATAGGGCCCAGACTTGCTCTTCTTTATTGCCTGAAGCACGATGTTTGTTCAGACTGGGCATTGTGAAGTGTAAACCAGGTCCCACTGGCACCAGCACTCACCTCTGCCTTTGCTAGAAGCAGTAAGTAACCAGCCATCTACATGGCCTAGAAATGCTGGGGTTTAATTGCTCTGAGGAGGGTATTGAATTAGGTAGCTCTGGTTCACAGCTTATCTGGCTGCACAGCAGTGATGCTTGTTTACACAAAGCACTGCACTTCTATCTCGGGGTGCGTGGGGGGCGGTTTCCTGGGGCATTCCTGCCTGAAAGCTGGAGAAGACTTGCTCTGACTGGCTGCCTCTGCAGGAGACCACATGCTGAGGCAGTGACACCTTTCCCCATCCTCCTCCTCAGTGAGTTGCTTCAGCAGCTCTCTTGTCCTCTCCTGCTTCCTGCAACAGCATCTCTCCAGAATCGGTTGGTCTTACCTGCTTCTGTCCCCCTTTGCGTATCTCCCTCCCTTGACGTACTCAGTGATGTCTCCCTTCTCCTGGAAGATGCTCAGGCCTCTTCAAGGCCTCTGTCTGCTTTGCATCAGACCATCCTGTGCTGCTTCGTCTGTGCTCCCCTGGTGTCAAGGCTCTCGCAGCAAGCGTAGTTTTGCATAGAGCGCCAGATACATCTGTGCTGCTACATCTGGTTCAGGAGAGTGCAATTGGGTCTAAAGACTTGTGGAGGAGCCCCCAGTGTGTCTAACACCTCTGGTAGATGGGGAACCTTCCAGTGGAGCCGTTGGGAGCAGATTTCTTGCCACTTAAAATGGCAGAGCTGCTTCAACCCGACTGACTCAGGGTGAAACTTGCCCTCTGTTTGGGAGGAAAGGGAATGCTCTGGGATGTTCCCATTGTTTACAGATGGAGACCAGCCCATGCTAAGGATCTAGAAGCAAAAAAAATCTTGGAAGAGGCTGCTGGCACAAATTTCAAACCTATTGGGCGTTGCACAAATGTACCCTTATCAAAAGCAAATGAAAGTGCAGAAGGTGTGTCTGGCCTAATCCTGTGTTTAACTTGGCAGTCTGTGGTGTGTCAGCACAGGCTCTGTGGCATGCATGCAGGCGCTCAGTGCTCTGTCTTTACTGGGTGTGCTGCTGAGCAGCCGTTTAATTCTGCTCCTTTCTTTCAGGATCAGTCCATGATGCCTGAGGTGCGAGACCTCTCCGATGCCTTGCCTGACTTGCCAATGGATCCCATCACCGGTGTTGGTGTGGTTGCTTCCCGGAACCGAGCACCGACAGGTTATGATGTAGTAAGTAGAGCTGTTTCAGCTACTATTGCTAATGCTTTGCTTCTGTGCTAATGAGGCTTTACTTTGCTGGGAACAGCATCTCTTCCAGAGAGGGCTTGCTTTCAGAGCTGTGCTTTGAGAAGTAATTGGGTATCCAGCTGCCCACCTCTCTGCCCACAGCACTTAGCGCTTTCCCTCAGTGGAGGTTTGTGGGTGCAGTCATGCTGCTTCATCAGTGCCACTCCAGAGGAGCATAATTACCTGGAGGAAGGGTTTTCAGGAACAGCTGGCCACTGTGGCATGCAAATTTAATATTCCTAGTAACATTCATCCTGAAGGAGTCCTAAGTACTGCACAAATTATATCTCTGAATAAATGGATCCCGCATCAGCTGTTTAATCCCACATATCAACACTGCACTATGATGATGAGAAGCTCCAGAGTGGGAAGCAAAGACTTTCACATTCAGCTGAAATTGCAAGGATGATTTGATGGACAGAATGCAGACCTGTAAACTAAGCTTTGACATGAGTCTGGGCAGCAGGAAAAGGCAGCTGGATACAGCAGAGATAAATGTGTGAATGGATAAAGGGAGGTCACTGTTTTAACAGCTGCTTGTTCCTTGGATTACTTGCTATGTAACCAACAGCATGTTTTTTTCTCCCCATAGATTAGTGTCCTAAACAGAGAAATATCATAAAACCCTGACCTTGCAGAGCTCTATATGGAAAGGTTTGGCCTGTAGTCCATCTGCTCACCTTTCTATGTATCCTGCTCCAATTGTGCTACATCACACCTCGGGTTTCCAGGTCACACAGCTTGTGTAGTCAGGAATGGAAACCAGTTGACTTCAGGCTTTGCCCCCATCTTTTCAGTTCTGGATCACTGTGTACCCTGCTCAGTATGACAAGGAAGAAAATGGATCAGACTGAAGGACACAAGGGAAGGCATTGTGAAAAGCCTCCTTAAAGACCTGGAAGGTTTTTGCATCTACTGCATTTTTCCGACTGCTGATTACCTGTGTGAGGCAGGCTGTGTAATTAGCTGCTTGCCCTGATAAAGGAGCACGGGACAATGTGAGAGTTGTGATAACACAATTGCATTCTGCTTAAATGACTGGGCAGAGAGCGCTCACCCCAGATAGCCTGGCTGGGCTTTAATAGGCAGCCTCAGCGCTAGCGCAGTTTAAACTAAACAAGATAAAAGAGTCTTCCTGTGGCTTAATCCAATTACGGCGGTGTTGTAATCATGCTGCTGAATGTGGGTCGCTCTCTCCTAGGGGGCTGAGAGGAGGCTGCCTTGCCTCTGATTCTTCTGCCCTCCTCTGTGTTTACAAGGAGCTGAGCTCTGCTCTGACCCTGGGGCCAGCAGTCCCTGCTGCCGGCCCTGGGGACCTGTCTGCAACCCTCCACACACTCATTCAGCCTCACCTATGGCAAATCAGACCGGATCTGTGCCTGGATGCTGTGAGCCTGCAGTTGGGGGTCTTATCACCACACAGCTGTGTTGGGGCCGTGCTGGGTGTCACCCTGGTGTGACCGGATGTCTTGGTGCCCAAGTGCACAGGGCAGTGTCGTGCAGGGTTGTGCTTCTCTTTCCTCGATGTCTGGGAAGGTGGCTCCTGTGTGTTACATGAGCTTGCCACATTCTCTTCACCTCTTTAGAACCCGGTGAGTCCTATCTGAGGACATGAAGCTGAGTATGCAGAGGGGCCCTTCTCAACGTAGTAGAGTCATTCTGAGACATGGGCAGCATGCAGACTTGGGCAGTCTAGGGTTCTGTGCTTCTCCAGATAAGCAGTTTTCCTAATGAGCCACTGACAGCTGATTGTTGCTTCAGGGCAACAGGGTATGAGGGCAGTTGTGGCAACTAATCCCCTGATAGAGCTTTAGACAGCACTCTGAAAAGGAGAGCCCCACACACCTTTTGGGAAGTGTTAACACCAGTTTACCTTGCAATGTTGTTTTAGTCCTTTTAGGGATCTGATTTCTTTGTCTTGTGCTGCAGCACCCTGCAGTGTTCAGTTCCACAGGGGGACACAGAGCTGTGTGGGAAAGTATTTCCTCTTAGTGATGATTTTGACATCGTGTGGTTTTGCTGGTGGTTTTGAGTTCTGTGATGGTGAAGCACTCAGTTCTCTCTTTCGGAGACATCTGTGTTATTATAGGCATTACTCAGTTTCCCTTTCATTCCTGTCCTTTCTCCAGCAAACAACCATTGCCATTATTTTTTCCTTCCTTTTGCCTTTGCTCCTCTTTAAAACAAACAAGCAGAGGCATGCGTGCTTTCAGCCCAGGAGTAAATGGAATGCCAAGGGGAAGTCCCCGTTTGTTTTCTAGGGTTCAGTGTATGGCCTGGCTGGCAGTACAGGGCAGCTGAGCCCAGGGTATCAGACCCAGGGGAATCTTGGTGAATGGATTAGAGATCTTTTTCCCTCAGTAGTTTTTTTAATTACTCAGAAATCTCCATTGTCTTTGTTTCTGTTTAGAAAATGGCAGCTGATGCTTGTAATGACTCCCAGGTCTCTTACCAGCTGAAGCACCAAAGACTTGATTTTGACAAAATGTAGAGTGTGTTTGAACTTAGGTTCCTGAAAATCTGCCCAAACTGGCAGGACCAAGCATATGGGTGGGGAGCAAGGGGAGGAGAGGTGGGAGGCAGGGAGCCTGGGGTACGAGGTGTGGTTCCTGTGCACTCGTGTTTCTTGCTGCAGTCTGAATGTCAGCCCCAGAGTGGGGTTGGCTCTGGGGCAACAGCCTGAGTATGCTGCTCACCCAGGGCCGTGCTGGAGCAGTGACAGCCCCACACGCCACCAGTGGGGCAGACCCACGTGTAGGGCAGGTGGTTTAATGGTCCTGTTTGCCAAAGGCCTGTCCTGTGGTAGCAGTAACCCTGTACTCATGGCTGAGCAGCAGGTAGATCACCCTACACTTGGAGAGGTGGCCTGGTGGAAACACCTGTCTTAGTGGGTGTCATTTTATCAAGTCTGTCTGTAGCATATGCTTAAAGAGAGCTTTCCCTCAGCTCTGAGGACCATTCCTTGTCCTTAGGCTGCTGGGTGTCCAGTACCATGTCTCTATTCCACATGTTGCTTTTCTCTTTAACTGAGCAGGGAGCTTGGTGAGCTGGGTCTGTGCAGTGTCCCTCCTGTGCAGCAGCTCTGCCTCAGCCTGTTCAGGCTGGCTCCCTCCCTTGTTACCCCATCCTGAAGCAGTGCTGCTCAGGCACATCTCTGCTTTAAGAGGTGGTGTGGATCCTCCTTGCCTGCAGGATCCCAGGAGGTGATGTAAGAAGTTTCCTGTTTATGTTGCCTTGTTTTCTTTCCCCATGAGTTTTCTGACAAGTTAATGCTTGCTTACATTCTCCAGCAGGTTGATGTGGAGGCAGACTGCTCAGGGTTAATTGCTGAGGATGTCACATGCCACTGTTGCATTTTGGCAGAAGCAGAAATGGTTTTGCTGGAATTATCATGGGGCTGTGGAGCCTTTATGCCTGCTGCTTTTTCCTCCTGCAAGGCATGGTGCAGGTGGCTTGGTGCAGCCTGCCTGGTCCTGCCAGGTCAGACAACAACTGAAAATTCAGTAGGTAACGTAGCATGAGAGCTGTAGCACCTCTGCTGCAGACTGAGTCTGTGGCTGCCTGTTGAGTTTTGAGCTTCATTAATGTGTAAACAAAGAAAGCAAAATTGTCTAACAAAAACTGAAATGGAGAACTTGAACCATATCAATTAAAGTGATTAAATCTAGTTGTAGTCCCTCAATCCCTTTCTAACAAGGGCTGGAGTTCAAACTAAGTGTCCCTCTATACCAACAGCTTTTCTAAGCAGTCTGCTTGCTGTGTATCTCTTCACCAGGACTCAATTACTCATAGGAGAGGGATTTTATGTGTTCCTAAACTATCAATTTAAGAAAGAGTTCAATTCAAGGAATAATGAAGAAACACAAAATCTCTCAAAGTCATGTTTTAAAATCCTCATATTTAAAATGCTGGACCTTTCTTTGCAGAGGCCTGACCATGAGCTTTACGCATCACACAAGGGCTGGAGGGACCTGTGAATGATTGTCAAAAGGCAAAGAGCAGCTCATGCACTTCACTCCCTTTGATCAGACACCCTTGCACTTTGGATAGTCGAAGGGTCTTGTCAGCACACATCTCTGGCTTCCTGCACCCTGGGCAGAGTCTCTGCTTGACAAAACATGGGTGCAAACAGTAACAACAAATGTCAGCTCTTTGTTATCAGGCTGCTCAGGGGCCAAGGTCTTGCTCAAGTCAATAAGATTAGAGCCACAGTGGAGAGGTTTGCCCTGTCTGAGAGGCATTAGGCAGGAGTTCAGCTGTGCTGCTGCATAACTTCAGAGCATGCCAGTCTCCTGTTGGGAGCTATTAATCAGGCATTAGTCTGGTGGGGTTGGCATATTTCTGCTACCCTTCTCCTTGTGTTTGTGTGGTTGCCCTCTCTTAGTTGGCAGCAAACATTTTGGGGCAGAAGCTCTTGCACCATGCAGGGTGAGAGCGCAGTTACTGATAGAGCAGAGCTCTTTCCCTGGGTGTGGTACTGCTTCATGCTTGCTCCTTGAATCAGCTCAAAGCTGAGGTGAATCTCCTTGCCTTTCTATTCCTGCACATGCTTCTGTGCCTTTGGTGGAGAGCAAGGGATCTGCCTCCTTTGCCTTCCACCCAGTTCGTGCCACTGGTTTGACCGAGTGCAGGATTGCATTGGAGAAGGACATTAGCAGGGTGTGTCCTCACACGTGGCTCTGCTGCTAAAGCCCATGAATGACCAGGGCTTTCCCCAGCTGATGGAAACATCTTTTCACCCTGGGAGCCAGAATTCTTTGATGGCTTTCCTGTGAAAATCATCCTGACTTGGGCAGTTTCTGTGCCTTCTACGCAGACCCCTCCTCACAGCTTGCCCCAGCGTGCCCTTGCGTGTAGGGTGGTAATGAGAGCCTGGATGTGCTGACTTTTCCAAACTATTGTTTGGAAACTGTAACCAAAGTTGCTGTTTCCTCATTAGAATAGCTTTTGTCAGAGCATCTTTAATCAATGGACTCCCAAGAGACAGCATTTTTAGAACTTCTTTTTATACCTCCTCTTGGAAGTTCTTTGCACTGCACCTCGTGAAGGAACTAATGAGATGCTGTGAGAGTTCGGGCTACTGTTAATTAGAAGAGGTCTGCGGAAGAAGTACTGCACATATATTAACTTTATCTTGGCTCACATGTCTCCTCTCTCCCTCTGTCTCTCCTTTCCAGGTTGCACAAACAGCAGATGGCTTGGATGCTGACCTCTGGAAAGATGGCTTATTTAAATCCAAGGTCACACGATACCTGTGCTTCACAAGATCATTTTCAAAAGAAAATGTAAGTCCGTTTGCTGCGCGTCTGCATGATTTGCATCTGTACCTGGTGTGCTCTTACCCATAACATGATTCATTTTATGGAGCCAATTATAATTCAAGCAGGCATTTCACCGAGTTTGGGTGAGTCAGGAGGCAAACAGCAATGGCTGGATATTTGCATTTTGCCTGTGTTCCTCGTGGAAGGAAATTGCTGGCAAGATCTGCAGTAAAAGTAGCAGAAAAGGGAACGTCTGCATTCCAGCAACCACCTCACGCTGGTGTTGCTGGCTGCAGCAGTGAGTGCTGCATGCTCATGATGGATTTCTAGCTCTAGCTACCTAGAGAAGCAAACATCCTGCAGGTGTTGATGAAAGAAATGTTAGTTTCTGAAGCCATGGGCATGACAGATGTTTTCTTGCAGGATTAGCTTTTCTTTGTGGTGCTGATTCTTGAACATTTGCCCATGTCTGGCTATTAAGCATAAGATAATTTCTGATGAGTGGCAGCTGTCTGCCCACATCTCCTGTGAAGGGGAGGAGACCATGTGCGGCGAGAGCATGATGCCTTCCACTGTGTTTTTGATTGAGGCTAGTATGGAAACTTCCTCTTTCCTGGAGAAACTGTTTAATTCTGCAATGAATGCACTCCATCTAGTGGGTAATCCTGCTTTTGGTCGTGTTTTTGATATTCACAGCAACTCAGTTTCCAGGGTATGGAGATACCATTTTGTGCTTTCACCAACAACAGGAACAGAAAAGCAACTGCGACTTCAGAGGCTTATCGTGGGTCCTGACAGGAAAACCAGGGGCTGCCAATTTCCAGCATTTGACCTTTATTTCATCCACTTCCCTGCCAGCCTCTAGATTAAAATAAAGCTCCAGAGCTATGGGAAATACCACTTCCTGGGGTAAATGGACAATAATTGTGCTTTTCATCCTGGAGTACCTGCAATAGCAGGAATAATAGGCCCAGAATAGGCAGGGAGGGTGTTAAACTAAGATCTGTGGTGATTCGAGTATTAATTTTATCTGTGGCTACCTTAAATGTGAGGCTGTCAGAAATAATTTCAGGGTAGTAGCAACTGCTGGCAACCAGAGACAGTGTAAATACCCTCAGTTGGTGCCTGTTGGGCTTTTGGCATGAATCCTCTGCTCAGCACAGTTTGGGAGTACATTGCTCATACTGATGAGGAGTGAACTAAAGAGAGTGTGAGGGGAAGATGCTGGTCCCAGCTGCACAGCAGCCTGGTGTGTGAGGTGTGGGGCAGGTCACTGCATCACATGCAGGTTTTCTCAAGCCCTGCATCAGCAACATGTTAGACCTGTGACTGCTGCTGGCAGAGCTCTGAGCAGCAGCCTGCAGGCAGTGATTTTCTGTGTTTGGGCACTGGTGTGGAGCCAGTGCCTCTCTGGTTCACTGTGGATACCTGCAGTGACCTCTTTTCTCCCAGGATGGGTTTCCCAAAGTTAATGGTCAGGCTGCTCTGGCTGGCTGAGCAGGCTCCATCCTGAGGATACCCCTCTAGAGGGAATGTGCCCTGGTGCTGCTTGAGGCTGTGGGCTTTGTGTGTGTGTGAGGGGACCTTTTCGTAAGGCAGAGACCAGACCAGTAGATGCTGGTGCCAGTCTTCCAGCCCCTGGGAAGCAGTGGGAGCTCTTTGTTGTCTGGCTGCAAAAGGCTGGAAGCAGGCTGATAGGAGGAGAGAACCAGACAAGGGGGAAAACAGCTGCCTTCTATGCACTGAGCAGTATCCTTGTCCCCAGTTAGCCCAACAAGAGCTTTCCCTTCCCTCTCAGTCCTGTTGAGCTGCACAAGGGTACAATGTGCTGCCTGACTGGGGACCTCCAAGTGTTAAAATGCCTCAGTCTTCCCTGGCAGCAGTAGCCTAGAGCTTTCATCCAGGAGGGAGAGCCTCACTGCTGTGCTTTGGGTCGGAAGTTTTACTGCTTGGGGCTTTTTTAGCAAAACACTAGGACCTCTTTGTCCTGAGGAACATGTTGTAGTTTGCAGAGTTAATGCACCTCAGATAGCTACTTTATAACAGGGACAGCCTGTAGTGTCTCTTTATCAGAACCATCACTCTGAACAGCTGACAATATTTGGCAGTTGATGAGGACGTTGCTCCTGTTTGAGTGTCATGGTGAGAAGACCCCAGCTGGTGCATCTCACAAGTGGGGAGACTTTGTACCCTTTTCTCCTGAGCAGAGCATTAGAGCTACTCCCAGTGTTTCAGAGCTAGCAAACTTACCTGAGGCATCTCTCCTACCTGTCTGCTGTTGATGGGGGAATGATTGTTGGTTCAGTTGGAAGTTGCATGCTGATGTAATGCAGCCAGACAGTTTGGATAAATAAAACATGAAAGATGAATCAGCAGTGACTACTTCATCTATCATTTGCTGTGCCAGGGCCATGTTAACAGATACATTCAGGCTTTGCAGCATCCAGTTGGCTCAGAGGTGCCCTGGACAAAGAAAGGGCAGAGGCACATGGGGGCTGCCTGACTTTGGCCACTCTGTGTGAGCAGAGGACATGTGCTCTGTGTGTGGTGAGACACAGCTGCAGGCATGCTGGCTCTGCGCGTGAGGAGTTGACCACGAAATGCAGAACCTCCAAAAAATGAACTCAGAGCTGATCTCCTTTATTTCAGAGGCTGCAAATTTAAATATGTTTTGAAATAGCTCAGTGTAATAATCAGAGAGTAGAAGTTGGCTTGAAATCCTCTGCCAGATAAGAACTAAAGGAGCTACTTGGCGCCCAGTAACAGTAAAATACACTAACATGGTTTGATGAAGTTTTAATTGTTTTGTATTGCATTTTTGTTAATAAAGGCTGGGCAGTAACTGAAGTGTGTTTTTCTTCCATACTGAATCCAGATTACTTGCAGCAAATGCTGGCTTTGACGAGAACTGCAGAGAAAATACTATCTCTGCACGATTGTGGAGGCTGTCGTTGTGAATTGTGTTTTGAGCTCTTCAAGCCTTGATTAATAGGATGAGGCAGCAGTTCAGAATTCATATGGACTCCAAATGAAGTTCTCCGTTCCAAATGGCCTGCTCTTCTGGAGTGTGCCCGCGTTTGGAGCTAGAACCATGTCTATTCAGTACTAATTAGCTAATGCATGTAATAACTTTGGCTGTGGCTGCATGAACCATCTTCCTGTAATGCTTTCCACTGCTACTGTCACCAAAATGTCACGTTGCTATTGCAGATGTGTAGAGTCTGTGAGAACTAAAGTGACCTGCTTAGTGAATGAGTTGGTGGAGCAAAACTTTGAACTGAGGTAATTCTAAAGGGAGGAATTTTGTTGTGCTTCTGAAGATCCAAGAAGTGTGGCAGTGGATGAGGTGTAAGAATCATTAAATGCTGAAAGTTGTCCAATATCTCCTAGACCATTTAGTTGTGAGATAGTTCCTGCTTGGTACCTCCTTGCTGTTTTTAAAGTTGGTGGGTCATATGCAATGACAAGGTTTCTCAGGCTTCAGGTGAGAAGCTGGATTTGAATTTGATGACATTGTCATAGTAAGCTGCTTCTTTTTTCTCTCCAAAGAGTCATTTGGGCAACGTCTTGGTTGATATGAAGCTCATTGATATCAAGGACACTTTGCCAGTGGGCTTTATCCCCATCCAGGAGACCATCGATTCACGTAAGTTGGCATCTGTTCTTCAGCCCTGTTCCTTTGAGCTGCTGCTCCACCCCTGCCTGCCTGTGCACTTGGGTGCTTGAGGGCTGTGTCCCAGGCAAAGGGATGCTCTCAGCACTGCTCTGGGGTTACGTGAGCCTGTCAAGGGCAGCTCTGGACTGCAGTGGAACAGACTATGGCTTTCCTGTGCCCCTCAGGCTTTTGCATACTGCTGCCTTATTAGCGTCTGCTGGAGCAGCACAGCTCTGGGGCAGGGCAGAATAGTTCTTGTTCAGTTTGCACAGGTGCACTGGGCCTGGTGGGAGCAGAGCTGCTGGGCTGAGGGACATTCACAAATGGGTTCTGAAAGGAAGGGGGCTGTGCTTATGGGGCTGGATCTCTTCATGATGGCTTTACAACTTCTGTTGTGAACAAAAGCAGGCCTGTGTCCTGGCAGGTAGTGCTGAGGATGGCGAAGGGTGTTTGTGCTTGCTGAGAGTAGGCACAAGTACAACGTTCAGGGTTAATACCATCCTTGTTTCTGCAAGGCAGGAATGGCTTTGCTGCAACATTTCAGCTGGCAGTTTCCAAACAGTGTGTTCAGATCCCTGGAGACTGGTGACAGCACAGCTGGAGCCACGTCTGGTCACAGCACTGTGCTCTGCAGCAGGCACTGAGTGCTCTGGATGTGCAGTGTGGAGGAGGCTGGGCATGAGCCCCATGGGAGCTGGGTGTGGAAGGACTGCAGGACACCATGTGCTGGTGTGAGTGCACAGCTGCTGCTGCAGAGCAGGGCTGGTACCAGCTTATCAGTAATGAAACCCAGCCCAGTTATGAGTGAAGAGGAGTTATGTGAGCCTGCTTTTCAGGGAATAATTCATCAGGGTCTTGCAGCAGATGAGTATGGTTTTTCAGTCACTGCTGGCCTGGTTCTAATCTGAACACATAATATAGAAGTGAGAGGTTCTGCAGCCCATTTCCCATTCTCCTGGTTCACCCTTGTTCCCTGAAGAGTTCCTGGGTGAGCGTGGCATGAGGTAGAGTCATCAGCTTATCCTGCTCACCCTTGGGAGTGCTGGACACCTACTGTATGCTGCTGTAATTTTTGTGAAAATGGTGGGGGAAAGGTGGAAGGGAACCTCCTAAGTAATTTAAAAGCGCATTGGATTGTGACCCATATGATCTTTAAACAGAGGCACTGTTTGTACTAATGAAGTGGTGCAAATCCTTGCCTCTCTTAGCACGAGTGAACACATTTCGATTGACTGTTTATAATATGTTTATTTAAAATTAATGCTGGTTAAGCATCTGTAGTTAATGAATCCAGCTCCAAAACCTAGTTTGCTACAGACTGCAGAGTCTAGCCAAGTGTGAAAGAGACCAAAGACAAAAGCAAATAGTCAGCTTTGTACTTAGTGTGAAAGCCGAACAAGAGGCGGAGTTAAATTTGTGGACATTTGTGTTTCTGTGCTCCTCTCTAAGTGACAGTTGACTTGCAGTAAATACATTAAATATCACACTCCAGACAAGGTTCTGAGAATGTTTTTAGATGTGGAAGCCCTTAAACCCTGAGCTTCTAAAAATCAGGTATAGGCGTTTATTTTAAATGCCCTCGTTTTCCAAAGCAGGAGAAGAGCATGCTTTGGGGATACAGGTATTTAACATCCCTAAAAAGCAGCAGTGTCAGTGCAAAGCTGCATGCACAGATGCTGTGCTGTGACACACCTCGTGCTGTCTGTACATTTATTGGTGCTGGTGCGACAGCAAATTTCCGAAGCCAGGATGGATTGCTTTCTCCAAGGGGCGGATTACGAAACAGGAGGAGCCTATGGAGACAGGGCTGCTTGCCATCTGTTGAAGTGGGAGCATATTTTTAAGCTAGAGGATATTTATTCATATTAAACTGACAGGGTTTTATTTTGCAGGCTCTTGTTTGTAGTTTTGGTTGTTTCCAGATTTTCATTCTGCGCCTGCCCTTTAGGTTTTCAGTTTATCAATAGACCTCTCTCATGTCTTTCAAGTGCCTGCGTTCACTAACAGAAACCTCACCTTGCTCGTGTTGAGGCTTTTGTGGACTCCTTAGGGCAAGATAGAGCAATAGTTTCTAAGCACTACAAAGCTGTGTCTGTGTGCCAGTACCAGCTGCTGTCATGAGGCTGACCCGGAGCTGGCTGTGGGTTGTATCTGCATGCAGACACACACCGTGCATAGATGTGAATTCATTATACAGATAAGCCCGAATTCTGACGGGCCTGAGTTTTTCTTGATGGATAACATGAAAACAAGTCAAATTACCCTGCCATGCATAGCAGGAAAAGGCCACACTGCAGATCCATCCGCCTCTGAACGCAGGTCAGTGCAGCACAATTGCCCCATAGGAGGTCTGCTACACAGTCTGGTTTATCCCTGCACAGATACTGGGGCAACCACGATGGGAGCATCATTTCAGCACATGCTGAGTGAGTCAAGAGGGATCATTAGCACTTGGGATGCATGAGCGCTGGGCAGAGAGCTTTTGCTGTCAGCCAGTCTGTGTGGCAGTCTTTCTGCCTGCTTCTCTTTGTTTGGCAGAATAAACTGACAGGTTGTGTCAGCAGCTTTCAGGTATGTTCCTAGAGGCAATGCTTGTGGGACAAACATTTAGATGCAACTGTCCAGGCTGGTAAGGCAAAAATTACCCTGGAAAGAGAAGGCAAATGTGAGAAGTATGTGGAAGTGGAAGATTCCCCTGCTGTCTCTGTGCTGTGGTGCAGTACTCTGGCATATGTGATGTCTTATCTTCTCTGCAGAGGGTAGTAGGGAGTATTGGTTTATCGCAGTGCCTAATAACAAATCTCACACCTTCCACAGAGAGCTCCTGATAGAAAATTTCTCCAGTCACTGAGTGGCACTGTACTGTCTGGTGTGCTGACATATATCTGTGCTTTGGCTCCAGTTCCTGCTATAATTATCTACCTAATATGTGGCAAGACAATAAATAACATTTATACCCTAATCTTGCATAAAAACCACCCTGTGTCCTGGATTGTTTTTACAGAGGAAGTAGCTTTCAGAAAGAAGAGGCTGTGCATTAAATTCATCCCTCGGGATTCTACAGAGGCAGCAATCTGTGATATCCGAATCATGGGTCGATCTAAACAAGCCCCTCCTCAGTACATATGCATAGGGTAAGTATCCCTCACACCAGAAGCTGTTGGCATAAATTCATTTACAGTGAGGTTAAGTACCCTGTTTTCCTGTAATTAAGCAGTTTGTGAGAGCTGAAGCTTGTCACTGGGAAAGTCTACATAAGCACAAGTGTTGCTGACTTTGATGTAGGAGTTAACTACCCCACCTCATTCTCTTTTATTTTTTTTTTTTTTCTAATTAGACTGGTTCTCTCTAACCAAGATGTTTGAGGGACACATCAGTGCCTGACACTTGTGCACACGTGCAGCCTTTGCTTATAGTATCAACATCTTTTGTGTTGCTGACACAGGGAGCTGAACAACATGGGCATTTGGTACAGGATGGGCAGAGTCCCCCGCAACCATGAGTCTTCACAGCCTGCAAGTCCTCCCTCCCAAGCACCAACTTCAGCACCAACTTCAACACCAGCTCCAGCTCCTAACCTGCCAAGGTAAGTCTTCTGCTTTCCAGCCCCTTCTGCTTGATGCTGAGTGATGTGTTGTTACTAGCCTTGCCTGGTGGAATCAAGACCAGGGTACCACATAGGGGTGAACAATTATGTGCTGTGATCTGACAGTGAAGAGAATGTGCTATTCTTTCAAGTATTTGCCTACTGGAAGTTCCTTTGGCTGTTGTGGTATAAAGACATACAGGTGAAGAAATCAGAAAGCAGCAAACTACTTTTTTTTTTTTCTTTGCTTTAAACTGAGATGTAGTTTCCAACAAACATGTGGATCACCCCAGAAGGTGGGCCAGAACTGTAGCCAAGCTGATTTCTTGAGCAAAGGGAGAGAGAAGTGTTCATACAGATCTTAAATGTGTAGGGAGACAGGTTCTGCTCATTTTCCAAATCAGTTCACTCATGGTTTGAAGTACTGTCCTGTTTTTCTTTTCTTGGACTTGACTGCTGTGTTGCAGTCATGCCCCTGACACTGAGCATGCAGAGCAGGCTGCTTGTTCTGCAGCAACTTGACAGAAGCAGCACTCCTGGGCCAGCACTGGCACAGTGTCTGTCCATGCTGTTTTTCCTGTGTAACAGACCATATTTATGTGTGTGCATAAATACATGCACCTGTGTCTGTACTTACATAAACAGTAGTCCTGGTATTAACAGCTTACTGGAGTTCTCTGGACAAAACTGGAGGTGTTAAGCAACAAACCAACACAGAGAGAGGTTGAACTGAGCACTTGAAGCTACTAGCACTTGCTATGGAAGCACAGCTTCCAGAGTGAGATGGATTCCTACTGATGATACTCATTGACTGAGCTCTGGGCCAGGCTCTAGCTAGGGGAAGCACGTTCAATACACATCCCTTTGGGGTTTTGCTTAATTAAGCGAACACATCTCTCTGCACTAGGCACTTGGCATACTGCAGATACATTTACAGTATTACAATAACTGTTGAGAGCTCAAATTTCAAAGGAGAGAGCAGAGGGGAATTCCAGGGGGATCAGTTTGTATGCAAAGGTCATTGTATCATATGGGTGGAAAATACTCTTGTCCTTTAGAGTCTTAGTTTACAGGTCACATCAGAGTGTGATGCTTTTAAACTGCTGTAAACTGTTCCTGAAGAAGCTGTTGTGTATATTTTAAGGCAAGTGTGTACATTGGAGCCTTCATCCGTGACCCAGACTTAAATCTACTGTCTTGCAGTGGCTCTTTGAGGTCTCCAAAGCATTTGGGCATTTCTTTCCCTGAGAATTTTGCTGGATTGCTTGCCATGCCATGGCACACTGCTTGCCTTTCTGTGCTGTCAGGTGCACTGCAGGCAGAGACGCTGTCTTGCTTCTCAAACAGAGATGGAGGCAAAAGAGATGAAATGCCAGCAATCTTCTGGAGATTTCAGCCTGTCCCACTGGGAGCTGGTACGTTGTTTTGAAGCTCCACTGGACATAAGCTACATGCTAGCACAGGCCATGCAAGATCAGAGAAAAAGATGTCTTGATTTTTAGAGCACAGATCTTCATTTTCTGTCTGCAAGAAATTCCTGCCTGGGCAGATTTCCACAATAAAGAGAAAAAATTATCATAGCAAGAGAATGTCAATGAGGGCCCTTAATCACTAAGTGTGGAAGGGTCACTTTATGGCTGAGCAGGGAAGGCTGCAGAGCAGCCTCAGAGCTATTGGGAACGGGGCCAAAATTAGAGCTCCGAGCATCAGTGACAGTCTGAAAAAGAAGTGTTTACAAGGCTTATATATTTTATAACCTCTTGTTGTACAGTTTATGGTTTACAATGGCTGCAAGGAAATTGGATCAGTTTTGTTTTACTTGCCAAATAAAGCAAATGTCAAAATAGTCAATATAAAATGTATTCTAATTTGGCTGAGTTAAAACAGCCAGTATGCAGTAGAATAATTGAATGTTACATTAATGCCTCCTAGTAAAAACCACCTGTCTGTAGCCAGCTCCACTCTCATGCCCTATGTGTGATTTACAGGTAACTTTTACACCACCAGCCTGATCATTCAAAGCATCTTTCATGTCTTTTTTTTTTTTTCCCCTCTGATTATTTATTATCCAATATATTTTTTAAGAAATAGAAATGTATATAAAGGTGCACTCTACAAATATTTCATTATTACAGGGAACACATATTACCTGAAAGCTTTTTTTCTGATACTTTATCAGCAACCCAAGTTATTCAACACATAATGTTTGTGGAAGATTGTAGTCACAAGTAACCTCTTATTTTTACATCACCATAGAGAGATGAGATTACACTGGTAGCCAGTTTGCTGCTCTGTTCCATGTTGGTATATCCTGAAAGGAACAGCAGTGAGTTATCTACCATGAGTGCCAGATGAAAATCAGTGAGCTGAACAGAGAGCACTGTGGAGATTGTGCCATTAGGCTGGCCCAATATTTGAGCTATTCTTTTCCATTGCTGTCTAGTATTAGAAAATAATCCTACATCAAGAGGGTGAGCTTGGGTGCTTCAGAACAATTGTTAGCGCTGGATGTGAGCTAGAGCAGTAAAACACACCAGTGAGCTTCTGCAAGGCAAAACCTTCTTAAGCAGAAGTTCTTATTACCGTGGGAGAAGTTTGTTTCTGCACAAGCCATGTTTCCTTCTCTGATCCATGATGTAAGTTACTGCTGGCAGTGGATGGCAGCACATCAGAGTTTTGTCATGTGTCAGAGGTTTGACCTCCACAGCTTGTTCCACGTCAGCATTGCTGCTTCTGCCGCTCATGTCACAGGGTTACAGCTCACAGTCAGAACTGCACAAGGGGAGGCTTTGTTTGACATTCATGCTGGACTGCATATGTTATTTTTCAGCCATTTCTTCTTCTTGGTGTTTCCTACTGCAGGCATCTGGCTTAATGGTCTCTAAGGCAGCCCTGCACCTCCCAGTGAGGGTGGCACGCAGCGCTGTGGAGCACAACTGTGCCATTGTGCAAGGCATCAAGCCGCTTTACTGTCTTTTCTCTCTGAATTCTGCGACAGCTTCTTGGCACTAATGGCAGCCTGGAGAAATGCACTTGCAGTTTCCCATCCTAGAAGGCTGCTACTAAAGAACTCTTTTTGTTGACTTGAGTCACCCGTGGGAGTTCAGTGTAACTTTCCTCAGTAGCTCTGCTTGGTGTTCAGGGCCTGAGCTCTCCAGATGTCACTTTGGGGAACAAGAAGGGACTCCTTCCCAAAAGGAGATGGTAACAGGTAACTCACCTGCTCTTTGCACTTCTGCTTCATCCAGCTTATGGATGAGTGATTGCCAGTGTATGGGCTGAGAACTTGGAGGCAGGTACAGGTCACAAGCATTTGAGAAGTGTCCTGGGGTTTAGCCCCTCGATGCATCAGGCTCTGTTGGAGCAGACTAGAGTAGGAGTCATGTGTGACATTCTCTTTCAGTCCAGTTTCAGCCTCTTGGGAGCAAGTCCCTGACCTCTGAATGCATGCAGGGCCAACCTTGAACCATCCTACCTTATGGCTGTCCACATGATGGCTCCAGTCACAGCCACTGTGCTTTGTGAGCCCGTGTGGCTCCTGTGGTTTGGGAGTGTGTTTTGCGTCCCTTTCAGAGGTGCTGCAGGAGTCTCTGCCACTGTCATTCAAACAGCCCTCTCACAATTTGTCAGCTGTGAGCAAGATGTCAGTCAGTGCTGCTGAAGTGTGTTTTACAGTGACAGACATAATTGCACTTAACTTTTTGCGTGGATGTTATCAATCTGTGACGGATACTTTGGGAAATGGAGCACTCTGATTGCAGCTGATGTGTCACAGGCGTTTAATCTTCCTTTTGGAGAAACCAGGATTCAGTCACAACTTTTACTTGTTGATGTCAGGTTTTGAAAATGTAGATTCGTGCTGACCCTGGGAATTGTTCAGTCATTTAGTTTGCAAGGCTGTCATCTGAAAGGTTAATGGCTTACTAGAGAGAAGGAAGATCTTGCTGCAATCCACTTATATTCCTATCATGCCTTAGTGTGGCTGGGCGCTCAGTCTTCAGGTTCAGAAGGGCAGAACTCCTCTGGCTGCCTTCCTGGGATGCCTGTGGCACATCTCCATGGCTGCTCTAATTGAGAAGCCCGAGCTCCTGCCATCTGTGAGACTGAGCTGCAAGTCAGTTGCTTGTGCTCTGGACTGACCAGAAAGGCACATGGTTGAGCAAAAAAGTGTCAGCCCTGAGTGCTTCACATTCCAAGCGTGCCTGGTGACCAGGAGAAGGTGGCAGGACTAGCAGGACGTCTGGCCTGGCCAGGAGAGGCCAGCAGCACTGGAGCACTGCAGCTCAGGAAGGAGCTGCTGTTGTGGTGGGATGGCAGTGGGGAATGGCAAGTGGCTCTGTTGGGTTTCTGGCATGTGGGGCTCCTGGTGCAGCCAGACATGAGCTGTTGTGGGCACCAGCAGAAGAAGAGACCAGTTTTCAGAGCCAGAGAAAGACAACTGGGAGAGGGGTGGCTGTTTTCCTAGTGATGTGCTGCTGGTGCAGTGCAGCTGGATAGAAAGGGCACAGTTTGCTCCTGGTTAACAAGGCAAAGCAGCTGGGCTGGTCTGAGAGGTCATGGGCAGTAATGTAGTGTAAGCTGGAGCATGGCAGCCTGCCATGGTCAGGGGGAGCCAGGCAAAGCCTCTCGAGGCTCAGGGAGTTTGTGTCCAGCTGGGCAGTAGGAAATGTCTTCTTCAAGCAGGCAAGTGTCCACACTGCTGGAGCCCAGCTGGAACAGCCAGTGGGTGCTCTGTGCCACCTGGCTGAAGGGGCTGCAGGTGGGGTACCAGCCCCTGCAGCATCTCCAGCATGGCTCAGGGTCCCATACCAGGCTGTCCCAAAGAGGTGTCTCTGCCCCAGCTCAGGAGCCGTGCTGGGGTGTAGAGCAGTATGAGCACTCCCTGCTGCCTGTCTCTTCCATGAGATCCAGGCTTGAGCTGAGAGGGGCTCTGCACTGTGGTAGAGCGAGGGCCTCAGCATACATGAGCTGTGCTTGTACCTCCTGCCTGATCCATGTGGCTAATAACCACAAAACCAGCTCACTTGTGCTGCAGCTCACACCCCTGGCAGCTGCAGGTCTGCAGAGGCTGGCAGCTGTCCCTCTCTGCTCTCCATGCTCTGGGTATAGTCAGTCTGTGCTACCAAGTGCTTGGGTCTTGAAATCCTGATCTGGCAGGAGTATAGCACCAGGGAAGTGCTGCTCTAGTTTTGATAAGAAGATAACAATTGCCCTATTTAAGCTCCAGAAATAAGAACAGGATGTGTAAATTTTCCTTCTGTGCTTCCAATTACCTTTTAAATAGCTATGCTGTCCCTTCTTGGAAAAGGGAAATGATTTGCTCCTGTTCCTCTGCTCCCAGCAGAGCTTCATGTTAAGGAATGTAAGAATTTCCTTTCTGGGCAGAGAACTCTGATTTTTCAAATTGATTTATTAATAGTGTTTGAACTTTGTCATGTAAGCTTGGGAAGTGATCAGTGTGTGGCTTTCTGCTGGAGGCTGATGATGTGCAATAGGTGGCAGCTAATAAAGCAGCACCAAGAGCGTGCATGGTGGAGACCTGAGCTTGCTCTGACTGTGAGCCAGTCTTGCTCTGTGCAGTGGGTTCAGTGAAGGGAAGGGGAAGCCTTTTACTTCCCTGGTTTTTAACTAATGATACTATTTTGAAATAACTTTTTTTTCCTTTAAGATGTTTAAAATGGATTTTATGGACAGTCTGTAGTAGAAAAGGTTCCAGGGTTTCATTGCTTTTCTGTTCTGGTGTGGGAAAAAAGCCAAGGCTTAAGAAAGCTGTCATGGAGCAGTGGCAGATACCACTGCTATCCTGATGGCCAGGGTACTTTCACAGAGTCAGGGGGATCTGCCTCAGAGTCCCTCATCTGAGTCAAATGTTACCACATGAAGAGTACTTTGGGATGGATTTTTCTGATCTGACTGGAAACTGCACTGAGAAATGTTGCCAGTAGATCTCTGACAGTCTGAGCCTTTATACGCAGTGCTTTCTTCTTGACAGAGTTGCGTTTGCTGATCTATTTCATCAACAAAGCTTCTCCTTTACAACTAACAAAACATACTCTTTGGCCTGAATGCTCAAATCACTTGTATCGTGAAGTACAACACAATATTCCCAGTTTCTAAATTGCACACCCTATGAGAGGCCAAGGATGGTGCAAGGGGTGGGTTCACATCACAGTAGGTAGGGATGAAATACCCAGGGAGATTTAAACAGTAAGTCGGAGCTCGAAGGAAGTGTTTCCATAGATCCTTCCCAGTGGGTATGGCAAGAAGCAGAATTTAAAGACGAAATGCCTGTGATGTGTGCACGCCATGCAGATCTGAACATGATGGTTGGCTTGAGTGGGTAAGGGGTGCTGGCATACATTTATCCAGAGTCTGTTTCCCATAAGGAATTTGTTAGGAAACTGCATTGACCGTATGGCTCGCATCCAGCTCAGCTGGATGAAGACGTGCAAAAATTGGTCACAGTCCAGTGTGCCTCAGTGCTAGAAAATGATGATTAGGAAAAAAATGTTTAAACAGTGTGAGTGGTTTCCAGGCACAAGAATCCCTTGTTGAGGCTGAGAGAGAGAGAGACATTAACTGTAGTTAGAAGAAGGCTGATTGATTTAGCCGATTTTGAGCATCCATTAAAATTTGGGGAGTGCTCTAAGTGAAGAGGCTTCCGTCTCTGTAGGGTCATTTTTCTTTATAGAGCCCTGTTGCTGGTATAGTAATATTCCTGGAGGCCTGTTTTCTTTGGGGTATAGCATGGGGTCATTAAGTACAAACCGAAGGTATTCATTCAAAGAAGCCCTGTACTCAGTTGTTAAATAAGCCCTTGGGGGGGAATCGAACATTTTTTCCCTAAAACTTCACTGTTGTCTGCTATTTAATATGATCTCTGCCACTGTTGATTTGTAATCTGTGCTTTCACCCTGAAGTGCATGTGGTTGTGTTCAGATATTTCCTTCTTTAAATCAATCACTTTCACCATTTTCCAAAA
Organism: Dryobates pubescens; assembly: GCF_014839835.1. Taxonomy (NCBI): domain Eukaryota; kingdom Metazoa; phylum Chordata; class Aves; order Piciformes; family Picidae; genus Dryobates; species Dryobates pubescens. The sequence continues at coordinate 6,541,690 of NC_071640.1, forward strand.
CACTTCTTGAGTTTATTGCTTTTAGTAAAGTGTTTGGACTGTCATTATTTATTACTGGCAAAGTGCTGACAATGTGCTCTTCCCAAATGAGTCTTTATGTGGAATATTTGTTTAGCAGGTTGTGCCGGGGAGGTGTCGCTGCTCCCCGCAGCCTGGGCTGTGCCATGCCAGCAGCACCCCAGAGCTGGGGGGTTGGGCAGGACCCACCCTTGGCCCCCGGCGCGGGACTCGCTTCCGAGATGCTTCTCATCAGATACGTGAGAGCCTGGGCTTTGTTGTGCTGATTAATTTGACAGAATTTAAAATCCTAACCGAGGAAGCTTACACCGTGTGTAATTTATCTTTTTGTAGTATTTCTGCTGTTTGGCAATTTTTCCCTACTGCTTCATTATCTGAAAACTCCTGACTCTGGAGAGTAGCTGGTGAAGGATGTGGAAAGCTGTGCTCTTCCCGCTGCAGCCTCCTGAGACGCCGCGCTGCTCATCTCAGACAACCACTTCATAAGCACTTCATGCTTACAGTATGAGGCCTTCGTTCTTTGATGCAGTCCTCTGCCTATAACAATTTAATGGGCTACAGCTCAGACTTTCAAGCAGTGTAAATTAAACTTGTTGGGGTTTTTTTCTGTTGTTTGGCAGCTGTTCTATCCTGGTTACCGAAGTCCTCTGATCTAAATTAATCCCTGTATAGAGGAAGCTGCAGGAGCTTCGTTCTGCATTAAGCCTTACATTTTGGGTTGCTGCTCTGCAGTAGATCCTGCTCCCTTGTTAGCATCATCAGGGTTTGTTCCATTCAGCTGGTGACTGCTTCAGCTTTGACAGAACAGCGCAGCATCACTTTCCCCATCTCTGAGGCATGGTCATTTGGGGAGGGGATGCACGGAGGCATGCTGCATGTAGTGCATTGAGTACATGTGCTGCAGGCAGGCCTTCTTCCCTTCCTACAGCTGGGAAAATTAAACTGGTAAATCTAAAAGTGGAAAGAGTCACTCACTCCCTCTTTCATTCTCTTGTGCATTTGGGCTTTTATAAAATCCGAATCTGGCACCACCAGCTCTCATTGATTTGGGGGGAAACAGGATATTTTAGTAGCTTGGAATGAGATGAAATGCTTGCAAGTCCATATGTTGCTTGTTTTAGGGAAAGGGTCAGGAAGGTTCTAGAAAGTATTTAAATATTTGGTTTACACTATTAGAATAGATTGTCTGGAATGAAGTCCATTACCCGAGGTGATTCTTGCCTCACAGTTTTGTTTTTCATTGCAGTGCTTTGGAGTATGAGGTAGGTGTTCTGGCATCACACAGTAAAAGTTAAGGACTGTGAATAAATAGTGTAGATGGGATTCTGGACACCACTGGAGCCCCAGATATCTGCTATGGTGGTGTTTGTTAGCTGCAGTTTGGAAAATGCATTTTGGTAGGGCGAGTAGTTGCTGAGGGGTCCTCTGATGTCTGTTAGTGAAACTCCAGCAGCTCGTTTCTCCAAAATGGGCTTTCTCCCTCCACAGGCAAGCTTTCAAGTTGGATTACATTTCCTGAGAGCTGCAGCCTGAGACTGACTTCTTGTAGGTGTGTTTGCAGCTTTCTACAGCTTGGAATTTAATTGTTCTGTCCTCAGTTTTCCATGAGACATGATCTTTGCATAAGCCATTGATAGTGGAAGATGGGATTCTTTTTCTTTGAAGGTATTCCTATGAGACTGCAGTTTTTGCAGTACTCTTTGTTTGAAATAAGTTGCAGTCATGACAGTGGTGCAGCAAAGCACAGGACAATTCCAGTCTGCAGCATGAGGTGTGGTTTGTAATATCTGATAATGTGGGGCAGTTCTTAAAAGTGTTGCTTGATCTCTCTCCCATGCTCATCTGTCTAGTTGGAAAGCAGGAGCTTAATGTTATCAACAATGCACAGCAAAAGGACATTTTTCTATGAATTACAAAGCATCTTTCGGTATCTGGCATTTCCCCTTGTGGTCCTCTGATACTTCTTAAGAGTACTTGCTCCCTAACTTCAAAAGCAGTTCATTGCCTTCCTGCAGACAGTTATTAATAACTGATTTGGAAGTGTTGGGCATTCTGGGGCCTGTTTTATGGGAGTTTCTCACCAGAAATATTCAAGAAGTGACCATAATGCACACAGACCTCAGACTGCCTTGGCTTGCATGTGAAGGATCTCTCATCACTACTGCTTCTGTTGCTGTCTCGTAGACTTGTTCTCTAGATTTAATAACTAAGACAGAACCTGAAGTGAAGAGAGTAATTAAACCTACCCCGTCCTGAACTGCGCTGCTGCAGTTGTTTCATCCTAAATTGCCTGGAAATTATTGTCTGCTGGGGAAAAACAGTGTTTTTGTATTTAACCCATGCTGGTTTTGACTTTGGGGTTGGAGAGAGCAAGCTGGAGCGCTGATGGTTGGCCTCCACGGGCTCAGCCTCTCTATCCACCCCAGCAGCACAAAATCCACTTCATTGCTTTTGTTTGATGGGAAGGAAGAAAACTGCTTTTTGGTGACAGTTCAAAAGGAAAATAATTGGCATGGGGATAGTTAATGCGAGTTGCCATTCCTTAACGTTCGAGATTCCACTAAAATACTAATAATTACTGTTAATATCTTTCAGTGGAAACTTTGAGAGTAAAGGAGCACTGGTTGAAGCAGTATTTAACGGTGTGCTGCTGGCATGATAAGAATGCAAATAAGCGTTATTAGCCTAATGATTTTGCTGTCACCATGGCTGTGCAGCAGTAGTGTTGTGAATATGTCATGCAGTACCCGTGAATTTGGAAAGTGTGTCAAAACACAACTTCAATTAGTTTGCTCTAATTATGGCTCTAGAGAGTTCATAACTATATCACTCCTCATTAAAAGAGATTTTTCTTATATGGATTAGTACAGCACATAAAGGGGTGTTTGAGCGGTCTGAGGCAGAGCTGTGCAGAAGGGAGGGTGTCCATGGTGTGGCAGGAGGTGTGTTGGGTCTGGAGCAGCGCTGATGTTCCTGTCCAGTGAGCTCCCGGTGCAGGGCTGGGAAACCTCCTGTTCAGGGCAGGCAGTGCTGGCTGGCTGTGCTTCGGTGTCCCCCAGTGAGTGGTTCTGGGCAGGCTCTTCAGATTGAAAAGAAGCAAACAAATAAACAAACAAAAGCCAAAACCAACAAAGAGAAACCACAAAAGCCCTGGGAGGAACCACACTTGATGCTGAAATGGAGATCTGGCCTGAAAGCTTTGCTCTGATAAAGGTCGAGGAGCGTAGGCAGTCAGAAGTGTCAGTCTGGCATCTCGAAGGAGCCCTGCGGGATGCCAAACGTCCATGTACCTTTCCAGGGTATTCGTGATGTCTTTTAAATGCTGACTGTCTGTGTTGCCTCAGCAGGTTCTTCTTGCCTTGCAGAGCAGGGAAAAGATTCCTTGTGCTCACAGGTGAGCAGTTGGTGAAGGGTTAAAGTAGTAATTGTTTAAATCTTTTAGGCTTTCCTCCCAGTTCTGTGATAATTTGATGAAGAACTTCACCCTAATTAAATATTCAAATTAGGAATAAGTGTCAATATGGCTTCCCATTGCCTGGAATGATGATTAATTGTATTCAAAACTCTAGTGGCCGCTGTAATCTAAACCAAACCGTTGTTCTTGATTATTTCTGCAACACATTTACCATGTTTTTGTTTTAAAATTTAAACTAGTAATTGATTTGCCATATGCCACAGAGCTGCACATACTTCCACGATATGTGTTTAGGAACTTGGGGACTTTGTAATTGGGATTTTCTTGCTTTCAATGGAAGCTTTTTCTTTCTTTCTTTCTTTCTTTCTTTTTTTTTTTGCCTTCTACAATGCAAAATGATTTGGCTTTCACAACACATAAGGAAAATGCATTATGCAATCAACTTAGTTAGGTGTAAGTTATATAGATCCTGGCTGAAGTTTGCATTAATTTAAAATAAATTAGAATTTGTTTCCTGGGTTTTTTGTTGTTGTCCCCTCCCCCCCCCCAATGTCATGCTGTTAAAGGGAAGGGGAAGGAGTGAACTGATCTGCTAGCAGTCACTGCCCTCCGTCTTGTGGTATTGCAGCTAGGGCAACGAGGCTGGTGAGAGGCCTCGAGCACAAGCCCTACAAGGAGAGGCTGAGGGAGCTGGGATTGTTTAGCCTGGAGAAGAGGTGGCTTATGGGAGACCTTATTGCTGTCTACATCTACCTGAAGGGTGGTTGTAGCCAGGAGGGGGGTGGCCTCTTCTCCCAGGCAACCAGCACCAGAACAAGAGGACACAGTCTCAAGCTGTGCCAGACGAAATTTAGGCTCAAGGTGAGGAGAAAGTTCTTCACCGAGAGAGTCGTTAACCATTGAAATGGGCTGCCCAGGGAGGTGATGGAGTCACCATCCCTGGAGGTGTTCAAGAGGGGATTGGACGTGACACTTGGAGCCATGGTTTAGTCATGAGGTCTGTGGACTTGATGATCTTTGAGGTCTCTTCCAACCTTGGTGATTCTGTGATATTCTTCTTGGAGAGACCTGGCTCTCCTCACTACTGCACAGTTGGAGTGAGGAAATGCCATTTGTTTCAGAAATGGGCAGTGGCCATGGAAAGGGGGAGCAGACACACAGGCTGTTGTTTCCAAACCACTCATAGCAGCTGACATCCAGGGCCTCTCTACCCTGGTTGTGTCAGGCTGGTGTCAGCAGCATCTGAACTGGCACTTTCAAGGCCAGCAGTGGTGGCAGGAGAACATGCCCACTGAGGTGTGCACCCCACACATAGCCTGTGCAGCTCCCCTTGCCACAAGGGAGCACTTCTGTGTCTTTGGACTGCCCTGGGGAGCTGGACAGTGAGCTCTGGGTACGTGGGTGTGTAGCAAGGGTCCCTCGGCTGGTGAGTGATTCATTCTCATTCCATGCATGGAACGTGTGCACTACTTAAGCATCTGGCACTTGTGAAGTGCTTGCAGCATGCTAGTAGCAACTGGGGTCTTGGTTCAGAAAGTCTTTTGCAAACTAAGGGTTTGGAGCTTTACTTAGAAGGCTGCTGTGTGCATTTGAGGGGCTGACAGCTCCATTGTGGTGCTTGCACAGACCCTGGCTGTGGGACTGTCCCTGCTGTCCTCTGGCTGAGTGGATGCTTGTCACCTCCCTCACAGCCTGCGGCGTCCTGGCCAGCTTGGTGCCAGGTGATGGACGAGGACTGGCCAGAGCAACAAGGGTCAGCCTCTCCTACAGCAGAAACTGGATGAAACTTAAAATACTCTGCTTAGAAATGGGCCTTTAACTGGATCTGCTTTGGTTACTTCCCAAACAATTCTTGCAGTTTCATTTGGGATGAAGAAAGTTGTCCCTTGTACTAACAAGAGAAATTCAAAAGTCTTCCTGTTAGTTCTTTCAGTGCCTCTAAAGTATTTTTGGATACTGCTATTAAAAAACAAATGAAAAGCCTGTAATGCCTACAGGCAGTGGTCTTCTGTTTTCAAGTGTGTTCATAACAAACCTGCCTCTGCTCACAGAGTCTCATATGGATTGTGTTTTAAGCAGCTAACTGTTAGTCAAATTCAAAAATGTTTTCACACCACCTTTTTTTGGTTAGAAATAGCTTTGGGAAGCACAAAAAAAGCAAGCATCAGTTTGAGTTTGCTTATTTTTATCAATGGTGTTCACCATCAGCTGCATCAAGGGCTAAAAATACATAGTTCTCCACAAAATGTGTCCTGTTTTTAAAGGCAGATAATTTCCAGATGATTTGCTGGATAGATAGAACCTGCTGGCTAAGTCTGTGGATGCAATGCTGTGCTGGAGAGGACACAGGGCCCCTTCTCACAGGCAGGGTGTTTGGGAGGGTACACAAAGGCTGCCTTGTTTTCCTGGCATGAGGGTGCTGCCAAGGCTCTGGCCAGGTTTAGTAGCTCTCAGTCCTGTGAAATGGTAGCTGCTGCTTTGCCCTCATGCTGCACTAAGCCTCCCTATGGAGAGGAAGCATCTTCATTGGGTGTGGCAATGTGGTCCAGAAGATTAATGACAACATTTTGTAAACATACACACAGACCTGGGATCAGCATCAGAGAAATACAGATTTGAATTAAAAGGGAAAAGCCTGAGTTTCTCATCAAAGCATAGAAATCTGTGGGCTACCCATTATCATTACTAGAAAAAAAGTCTTTTTTTGTGGCAGACTTATCAGTGGAGCTTCATGGCTGGGTGGTTGGACAGGCAGTGTGATAGCAGAGGCAGAGCCATGACTGCATGGTGAGCAGCCCTGCTCATGCTGTCCTAAGCCCCAGGCTGCTGTGTCCAGGCAACTCTGAGTTGCTCCTGGGTGGGGAGTGAGCACTGCTTTTTTTCCCTGCTCAAAGGGTGGTTGGCCCACCTTCCATGCAGAACAGCTTCAGGCTTTAGTAGCTCCAGCCTTAAGACCAGAGACAGCAGGGCTTAGTGGTTGCTGCATGCATCCCTCCCTCCCACACCTTGTGTTCCTGGGAAGGTCACCCACCTTGTCTTCTAGCCTGTGTCCAGGCTTGCCACGTGCAAGTAAGCTTTCCTCTTAGTAAGCTCTGAGCCACTGAGAATAGTTCCAGCTTCACTTCCATGAGCTCCCTTTTTCCCCCCTGCTTATAGGAAAGTTTAATCAAAGATGTAAAAATGTCTCTGCTGCAGGAATTCTGTGCAGAGCATTGGTGGGTGGAGATGAAGTTTGGCTTCCCTGTCCTCAGGGGCTGATGTAGGGGAGCTCAACATGTGCATCACCCCTGCCTCTGCAGCACTTCTGGTGTTGGCCAAGTCCTGGTGTTGGGGCACAGGGGGCTTGTGCTGGTGTGGATGTTCTTGCTCACAGCTGGACTGAGGAGCAGGTTAAGCAGCAGAACCACTTTTGGTTGTTACGGCCAAGTCAGCACCTCTGCCTCCTCCTGGTATTTGAGGCCCACTCTGGCTTCTACAATGTTAAAATTGGTATTTGCTCCTTAACCCATCAGAAATCATCAGGCAAGAGTGGGCTGACAGCAGCAGCGTCTTCTGCTCTGTAGTGACATCATCTCTGTTTCCCATCTCTCTTCCTCAGGCACATCTCACTGACACTCCCTGCCAGCTTTCGAGGCAAAAGTCACAGCACTCGCCTGGACCTGGAGCACCAGCACTCAAATTTGTATGCCATATCAGGTGAGCTGGCACACGCCATGGTTCCTCTGCTCCTCTGGGTAATCAGAAGTGTAACCAAGCGAAGCAGCCCTGCTCATGCAGCCAGCCAGGTGTGTGGTACCCAGGAAACACACGTCCAGCTTCAGTGCCATTTAAGTGTCAAGAGCAGAAGGGGTGCAGAGAGACCCCAGAAAATGCCCAGGCATGCATGTAACTGGCAGCAAATGTTACTGATCATTGGGGAGATCACAGCCCTGGGGGGAGGGATGCTGCTGCCTACAGAGCTGCTGGATAAGAGCTTTGATGGAAAGCAACACTGCCACACTTTGCTCCTCATCTTTTTCATGGTCTTCACAGGTGAGTCATAAGAAACATCTTGGCCTATTTCATGGGAAGCTTTGTCTTAGATTGGGGCAAATTTGAAATAAGATGGTAGGATGTGGGGAGGAGGAGAGGTCTGTAGTATTTTGAAGAAGCATGTGCTTGCACATGCACCCTTAGTCTCTCTAGGCTGCAACATTCTGTCTCTTCACTGTTCCAGGCTGGTGTACAAGTGCTGGAGCTTGTGATGGTTTCTAGACGTCAACGTAGAAAAAACTTACCAATGAATAATTAAGCTGGTCTTTATTTTTGACTAGTACTAGTCTGCAGGGAAGATGTGTGTTTAAAGAGAGGGGTCAGGATCAAGCCCATTCCTTGACCATACAGGTACTTGTTACTGTGGTTCAGGACCACCTAGTGGGTTTGTTTTGTAGCTGGGAACCCCGTGAGCTGTCCCTGACAACTCTGCTTCTCTAGAGGAGGTCCTATGCTTAAGTGTTTCCTGTTTTGAAGGAAGAGTGAGCTAAAAAGGAATATAGCCTGGTTTCTCAGAACCCCAGGGAAGCAGTGCCTCTGGGAGTGACAGGCAGGGATGTTCTACAGAGTTGTATCTCATGGGATCATCCACTCCTGGTTGTGCCAAGAGCTGTGTGGTCTAAAAGCTATTTGTGAACCACAGCAAAAGGACTTTTGGTCCTGCAAACCAAAGAAAAATGTTAAAAGTAGCTGTGGCACAGTAGTGTATCTCACCTGCCTCTTCCCTTAGGAGGCCAGCTCATGTTCTGTGCTTCAGCTGAGTCGTGCTGGGGTGCAGGAGAGTTTTTCCTTAGACTTACTTTTTTTTTGAGTAACATTACGCTGAGCAAATGTTGTGATAGGCATGGTAGAACCACACTCTTAGCCACAGTTCTCTCTCTATGTCATTTTTGCCTAAGGAGTAAAATACTGGCTTTAAACCTCACTCTGTCAAAGCCTATTGAAAGTACAGTCCTATCATCTGGCTGAAGGAGGCTTTCAGCACAGTTTGGAAACCCACAGAAAGCAGCAGTGGATTCAGTGGGCTGACAATAGGTAGTGCTTCTGCATAATCAGGGAAGAGAAGATGGCAAAAATGTGCCATTCACAGGTTCTTGCTTTTAATAGTGAGTGACAATTCTAACATGGGAACATGGCATTAATTCATGTACCATAATCAAAGGGTTATTTAAAAGGTAATCTCTGACTGAAGCTGCAGCTTCAGGTTCCTAAATAGATGGAATATAACAATTGCATAATTCTTGTCAGTACTCGTTTTTCTTGTTACTCTCCTGCCCTAATAGGTTTAGAAATGTAAAGGAAGGCGTGTTCTGGTGTTCACTTGAGACAGTCCTGTATGCAGGATGGAAAGCTGTGCTTTCTCTCCTGAGAAAGCATCAAACGCATAAAGAGCAAGGCAGCAGCTCTGTATGACTGTTACTGAGAACAAGCCTGCTTTAGGACTTACAAACTGCCTTTGCTTGCAGCACAGCCTGGAAAGATGACCTATTTTGCAAAGAACCTGAATGCTTTACCAGATAATTACAGGCAAAGCACAAAACAGGCCTGCAGAACTGGGCATGGCATTAGGCCTCTATGTCTGTATGAGCACGTTTCAGTCAAAGTACATAACTCTTTTGGAACCCCAACTGCAGGTCGTCCTCCAGACATGCTGTGAGACAAGTTGTGCATACGTGTGCTGTGATGGCTATTGCAGCTGGGAGCCGTTTCTGAAGAAAGAGTCTTGTCACATGAAACATCCTGTGTGTTGGCAGCGATCTTCACGCATAGCTCCTGACCGCTGCTGCCTTTTCAGCAGCTGTGATGAGGTGCTGGGACAATTCCCTTTGCGTGCTTAAAACGTTGCCGAGGTAGATCGGCCCCCAGACACACTGTGGAAACCATTCCAAAGTTTCCTGTTACATTGGTGTAGTTTTTTTTGCAGCCAGTCCGTTTATCTGCGCTGCGACGCCAGTGCCTCGCTGCAGCGCCATGGCAACGGGAAATTTATTAACGTGCTTCCCCTGTCAGCCCTAATTGCTGAGCTGGGATGTGGTTTTCCTTGGTGGGGTCCTGGCTGTGGCATGTGGGGGGAGCTGTAGGTGCATGGATAGTGTGTTGGTTGTGGTGGCACGCAGGCGAGGTGATGGTGGCTTTGGGCAGGTGCAGGGCTCCTCTTGAGTCCCGCCGTGCGTGGACAAGCCTTCGGGCTCCCTCTCTTGGCTCTCAGCAAAATAGAAGATTGCCTGGCGCTGTTGCAGGGAAACAAAAGCCGTTATGAATGGTCTCTTCTCTTACAGTTTTGGTATGGCCCCAGTCTGAATTATTGTGGGGGGAATGGGATGCAGTGTTTGGGAAGGGAGGGCTGTAAAAGAAGGCAAAATCAACAGTAGCAGCACGGTCTCGGTTCTGTGTCTATAGAAACCCAAGGTTTTCTCAGCAGTCAATGAAAACAGCACTTCCAGCTGGGGCTCAGCCTCTTTATAGAAGGTAAAATGAACGTTGGCTGTCGAGCCCACTTGGGACCTCAAAATGCATTTTGGCAGAAATTGCTGTGTCCCCACTGGAACTGTCCTGTCACACCTTGGGGTGTGTAATGCAATTATTGTCAAGGAAAAAATGGTCCCAAAAGTAGTAATTACAGTTTATAACCAACCTTTTATTGTATCTAGTCCTGGCAGTGAGACATTGGGTGACCAGAAAGTTAGGGAGACTCATCTTTGCACAGTAAACTAATCAATCAGGGTGCAGGAAACCATTGCCCAGACCTTGCAGCGGGAGCCTGCCTCGTGGCACTGACATCGGCACTTAGGCTTAGGCTGCTGGCATCATCCTCCCTCCCCAACAGACTCCCCAGACCCACCCTATGCCACGTGCCAGAGGTCAAAAGGCAGAATTACACCTAAGCTGATCTGCAGAAGGACTCTGGGTGCTGCTGGGAGCCTGGTACTGAGGATTTGACAGGTTTAATATGCATGTTCAAACGGGCAGCAGCAGGAAGAAGAATGCCTTGCTCCAGACAGACCTGTCGACAGACACTGCTCAGTATTTCACAGCGTAGTCTTTCTTCATGGCCTTCAGCTTAATTAAGATGTTGTTGTGACTACATACTGCCTTCATTTCAGACTTCAGCATCTTCTGGCTGCATATTGCTTTGGCTTATCAGAGCCACAAGGACAGTGAGGGAGAGAGGGAGCCCTCTCAGTCAGCCACAGATAATAATGCACAGGGAAAATTCCTGAATGAAGTGAAAAATTATTTATAATAATGGTAGTCAAATAGAAGGGAAATAAGTCACTCTAAGGGTATATAAATTTTTATGATAGTGTATAAACAGCCATAGCTTGCCTTGTCTCCCATCTATCCCTGCAGAGAATGAGGGCAACATCTAGCATAAAGAAAAATATAATAAGAAAACGAAGAAATGAATGGGAAGAGCTGGAGGATTGATCACTCGGTGTATTTGTATATCCTGATGTAAAAGGTGCTGCTGACAGGTGGCCAGGTTTCTTCTGTACAAAACCATGTGTGTGCTGTCAGGGCGGTGTGAGCAGCCTTGTTTCGATTGATGAATTGCCTGCTTTCTTGATTAAACCTTCCGTCACTTAAGAAACAAAAAGCCTGTGTATGGATGGCAGAGTGGGACATGTCAAAAAAATCTGTCTGCCTTACCTTTGTGCAGATGTTGGGCACAGACTGTAACATGTATTATTAAAATGAATGTGGCATTTACTGTGCATTATTTCTTTCCTGGGAGAAAGGACCTGTAAATTATATGCTAATAATAAGCTTTAACCCTTTCAGAAACCAAGAGATTTAGGAGTGCAGACATTCCTGCAGGCCTCACTAATTGGATGGGCTCTGATACCACCGTAGCTCTCTCTGAAGTTAATAAACAGTGTGTTTCAGACCAGTATGCTGATGTCTCTTGGGGATCTTGCCTCCCATAAGTTTTCTGCTGTGTAAGTGCCAGTGAAACGTAAACCTTTCAGATTGCAAAATCTTCCATTGAAAGCCCCTTCAAGTTCTGACTCCAGGCAAAAGCTGTCTCCTGCCCAGGGATGAGGCCAGCAGCGTCACGGTTGCCCAGCCAGCCATGCAGGACCGCACTGCAGGGGGCACAGCACTCGGCTGTTGACACTGGCAGAGCCTCCCTGCACCCGCTCAAACCTCTGATTTCACTTCCAGAATCACCTCAACCTGCCAGTTTGAGTTGTACTCAGCCAACTTGTCTCAGGAGAAGCATTAGGGATGGAAAAAAAGGTTTAGCACACCTTGTGGAGCACGTGGCAGGGTGTTGCGTTGGAAACTAGTGACTGAGGGTTGCAAAATGAGATCTTTATGGTCTTGGCTGTGGTTTCTGGGAACTCAGGCACTGGTCCAAGCTGTGTGTTTTCCCACAGTGTGGGTCTTCTTGGCTTAAGTCAGGTGGGCAAAGCCTTTGCTGGCTTTGGTGTGTGGCCTGCACGCTGCTGAGTAGGGTAGTGTTCTTTTGCCCCGAAGTTTTACTGTAGCCACCTTTGGCATCATGCTACAGGTAGACTTGTTGGTAGGTTGTAGCACACAAATTTGTGTCATTTCAATATAGGACAGTCAGTGCTTGTACCTTCTTTTGACCTATTCTCAGACTGTCAGGACAGAAATTGCATGGTGTGGAATCTATTAGATACCTCTGCACAGCCCCACTAGAATGTGTGCACAAAGTAATTAAAGTCTCTTAGCATCAATTTTGTTCATGAAACAAATGTATGAAATCCCAGACACCACTACAGCTGTTACCTCATGGCCAGAACCTAACTTCAGTCTCCCCAAGGGTTTGTGTTCTATCAGAACCCTGGAGATAACAGGATTGGAGTTACCCTTGGATAGGAGCAAGTTTCATTTTTTTTTGGAACACTTACATATGGAAACTGTGCTGAGAAAGCAACTGAACAAAAGTAGAATGTACTTTGATGTATGTTTGTTGGTAGTACTTTTGAATAATACTTGCCAGCTGGGAGCCCCAAAAAATGAAAATACTTGTGCAAGTACTAAAATAGCTGACCTTAGCTTGGCATACTGATGTGCCATCCCAGAGTTTGGTACCTCAAGTCATGGTATTAATCCATAGATTTTCTTAAATCCTTTCCTTACACTCCTGATGATGGTGGCTGTTCTCTGAAAATGCCAGCATGCTTCAGTTTTGCTGATACTGAACTGAAGGTTTTCGTTCTCTTTCAAAGGGAAAATGCCATGTCCTCTGGGTTGGAGCTTCGATGTCACATCCTGAAACGTGTCACACGCTTTTATCTACTGATAAAGCAACATTCGTGACTGTGAACAAGGCTGCAGTGTTTGCTGTTCATTTGCTTAGGAGCAGTGAGTTCTCAAAGCAGTTGCCTTTGCATATATTCCTTATCTTGACAGTACTGGTTTGTGATTGTCTTTAACCACGTTATCAGTGGACATAGTTGTGAGAAGTATTTTTCCCAGGGAAACTGGACTGAGCGCCAAGACAGGGAAATGCTCCAGTTGCCAGCTTGGTATTGGCTGTTGTATGTTTGCCAGCTTGCCATGGAGAGGATGTTTTTGTAGGCAGATCTTACAGGTGGCACTTTCTCCACATCTGATTTGTTTATTTTGGAATCATACACCAATATTTACCTTAACATTCAGCTTAAAAGGTAAATATTTACTTAAATCATTGTTTATTGTATTTCCTATGTAAACATTTATTATATTTAAATATTTACTTACCTCTTTCAGACACTTTTGAAAAGGTCAGAACAAACTATGTGACAGGCTCAGGCAGTAGGATGGTTTTGTTTCAGTGTCTGGTGAGCCATAGGTAATGATTTGGGGCAGGCAAGTGGCCAACGCAGTTACCATTGTGAAGTGGGATGGTTGTGCTGCAGTGGTAGAGGGAAACATCTGCAAATGTAGGTTCCAGCCCAAGTTTAATCTGCTGGGTCGCCCAGGAAAAGCTTTCCCAGCATGAGGTCATTCAGAAGTGACAGGAGAGTCCTCAGCATGGTGGTGGGAGGAGGTGGGGTCCTGGAGGGAATACAGTGAGATTGGTGTTCATTCCATGCTGGTTTATTGTCCAGATTTCTGGAGGCAGCAGAGAGTGGAAACTCGCGTTAATGATCTGGAAAAACATCAAAGCCAGTGGATTCCTGAAAAGGAAGCTGAGTTGCTTTGCTCTATTGGATAATGCAGACCTTGGCAGGGGGGAGTTGTAATTTGTCTGGGTAGTTTTGTTGGAAGCATTTATTTCACATACTGCTCTTATGGCAGCAGTTAGCTTCCAGATTCCTCCTCCCTTTCTGGAGCGTCATTGAATTGTTCCGCGTGGCTGTGAGTTCTGCTGAGAAACATCAACGCATGGTCATGGAGCTGGGCTGGAGCTGTTCGGCAGAGCCTGATGCCAGGCCGGCTGGGCTGGGTCTGGCAGCTTTGCTTTCCCACTGCTCCCTGATGGGCTGGGGAATGCCTTGTTGCATATACCTTCCCTCCCGCCCCGTTTTAGCTCTTTTTTTGTTGTTCTTTTTGTTTTTTTAATTACCCCCCCAAAAAAAATCTCTTGGAGATCTTTCTAGATTAAGAAATAGGGGAAACAATAAAGATTTTGTCACATTTCAGTGCCCATATGTCAATTTCTTTCTTGTTGCAAAATGTCAGGTTATCTATCCTGCAACTGCCACTTCCCTCTCTTCAATGTACATTTTCTTTAAAAAGATACTGTATCTTTTATCTGTATGTAATGAGGACAGACGTTTTAATCAGAGGTTTGTCATTTATTTTTGCAAACTATTGTTTTGCTTCATCATTTTTGCAGATAATTAAATGGTTCGCTTGGCACACTGTGTCTGCTTTATTAAAACAGGTAATTTTTTGGGGGGGTTGGGGGGGAGAGGTGGAAAGATGCTATTTTTTGGATCACTGCACAAGAATTGCCTTTATCTTCATCTTCCAGCATAGTTTCTGGTGGGTTTGAGATCCTCCCCGATGTTCAAGTATTTTAGCACAGCCTGCTCTCGGAAGGGGGAGGCCCTGTGCTACATTTTACTGTCGATCCCGGTTCCCACGTGTATGTTCTTTGCACGTCTTAAGAATAGAAGCGGAACTAGATTTATTTTTGGTGACACTGAATTTTAATCAGGATGGTCCAAAAAGCAGGCAAGTTGTGACACAAGCTTTATTCTGCACGGAAACCTCTTTACTTGAGGCTGAGATTAAAGTCAGCCTGTTCTTTGCCCTATTGCAATTTCCAGTCTTTGGACTAAGAGACCTGGATAATCTTCTAAGTATAAAAGGCTCTATTAATATCCAGCAGTTCAGGGGAGACTGAAGTCTCATGTAAAATGCTGCAGCTGCGTATTTCAGAAAGGGGAATGTAAGTGTTACTTAATACTAGATTTAATGAGATTCAGGAAAGTGTATTTCTTATTAAATTAGCTCATCCGTGGTGTGCAGGTTGTTGCGTGCTCGCTGCTGCAGCGTGCCGCTCTGCATTGTCAGTGCTGCGCTCGGGCAGGCGCAGCCCAAACGTTGAAAGATGAAGCCAGGAGTTCTCCCGCCTGTGTAATTTCTCAGATGTGATTTTCTGATTAACCTGCTGTCGTCCGAAGTGGCATTCTTTATCTTCATCATCTCTTGCCTGCTTGTACAAGAGTCTGACAGCTCTGCTCTGGTGCTGCTCTTTCCCCCCGTCTTAGTCTCGGCTATCCCATGAAGTTGCAGGCTGGCATGGAGGTCTTGACTTCTCTCCTGCACCGTACCAGACCTGCAGACTTGACCTGTTTTTCTCAGCTCACACATCGCCTTCCACAGGAGCTGCTTGTTGATCTCTTCTGAGAGGATTATCTGGCTGCTTTGAATTATGTATGAGCAGGTGTACTGGGAGGGACGTCCCCATCCCTGTGGTATGGGCAGTGGCAAAGGTGTTCGCGCTGGTGGGGTGTGCAGGGCACATCCAAAAGCCAGTGGCAGCTAGGCTGAAAGGGAAGGTGATGCCAGAGGGACCCCACCAGTGACGTGGCACACACTGGGGCAGGGGTGCCACGCTTCCCTTGTTCTGTAGGTGTTGTAAGAACGTTGCTGCTGGAGGAGGACGATCTAGTGGGACTGGCACCAGTGGCTTGCAGAACACAACCTTTGCGGCCAGCTGTGCTGTATTTGTTTTGCTTTTCCGAGTGCCAGAGTTTATTTTTTTTGCAAGTAGGAAGCCACTCTGTGGTTTGGATATTTAAACAGTTATTAACCAAATGACAATTAACAGATTGCAGAGACAGATTTTTCTTTTCAGAACCTCTGAAATCGAGTACAGTTTGCAAAACTATCACGGCTTAGTAATGACAATGAATTTTGATTTCCCGGAACTGATATTAGACTCCTTATTAAACTATGTGCATCTGCTTTTAATTTACTCCAAATAATTGGAAAATGCAATGAAGCTTTCCAATTAAAGCACGGCTTTATGCTGTTTAATAATACCCCCATAATATTATAGCTTATGAAGTGACAGGTGAGTCGGTGTATGAATAAAACATAAAGGCAGCAATAAGGGACAGAAAACCGGAGACAGTTGTTGGGGATTTTAAATGCTGGATGTAATTTGCATATATTAATCTCTTCTTTTCAGCCTTATCAGGCGTTCTTCAGTATTTGAAGTTAAAATAGCGTTGACAGGCGGGAGTACGCTTAGTTTTTTCAAGGATTTATTACTTGTATAATTTCTGATCTTTAATAAGCAGATATGACTGATCCTCATAGTTCTATAGAAATCGGTTAATTGTTCCAGATGGCGTGTACTGATTATGCAAAATTACTTTTCACACCATTTTTTTTTTTTTTCCTCCTCCTTTCTGATGGAGTTTGGAGTAAAATTAAATTTTTTATAGCCGCCTTATCGTGCTGTTTTACAGTGGGGTGGGTTGGGGTTGGTGGTTTTTTTTTTTGCACAGAAGTTGAATTTAATCTACTATATTACATTGACCAGCAGAGTTATTCTAATGTAGCATTCTGTGATTTGACAAAGAATAATAGAACACATTGCTC
Source organism: Dryobates pubescens (assembly GCF_014839835.1). Classification (NCBI taxonomy): domain Eukaryota; kingdom Metazoa; phylum Chordata; class Aves; order Piciformes; family Picidae; genus Dryobates; species Dryobates pubescens. Next base: position 6,558,173 of record NC_071640.1, read on the forward strand.
ATTGTTCGTTACTGTGCTGCTCATAAAAAGGAGTTCCAGTGCAGAAAAGCAGGCTGTTATTTATGAAGAATGCTTAATTTGCACAGTTAAAAATGCAAAGTTGTTACAATGAGATGTTCTCTCTTTTGCATAGAAGACTTGAGCAGAACAAATGAAAATAGTCTTGTTGCTATAGATTTCATCTAATAAAGAAGGGTTGGGGTTTTTTTTTTCCTGAAATGACTGGTGTGGCTAGGCTGTGTGTTATTGGAAGGAGCAGTCATCCAGGCAGCAGGCTCTGACTCCTATCAGGAGGTGTCAGTGGTGTTTTCCCTGATTATCGTCATCTGGATATCTCAATGGCATAATTTCATAATTGAAAACATTTATAAAGGTTGTTGGGCTTCATTTATCTAATGAAAAGCTGCTTATACAAAACAAACCACACATAAAGCCCTCTTGCTAATAAGGTTATTGCAACTGGTTTTGGCAAGGGAAGCGTCCTGCTGCCTGGCTGTCCCTGGCTGTGCCATGCAGCAGGCATCCGTCTCATGGGCACACCGTGGGCAGCAGTTCCCACAGCTGCTCCCAGTCCCACTGGAGTAGTCAGGATGCTGTGATGGGTGGTTACATGCTGCTAGGGTTTGTCCAGGAGTAACACTGGGCCTTGGTTACTTTTGACATTGTATCCCGTGCCTTTCTATGCCATCCTGTGAGCAGGTGTGTGGTGTGCTGCTTGGACAGTGCTGCCACCTTTCTCCTGGCAGTCATGTATGAGCTCAGTGGATTTTCCTTCATTTTCCTTCCTTCACCAACAAGCAGCAAGTGGCCTTGCCATGCAAGGGTCCTGCTTGGGCCAGGCTTCATCCCAGGGTCTCTGCCACCACACTTGGACTTCCAAGGAGGAGCTGAAGGGACAGTCAAAGGCCGAGTCCAAGACATTCTGCTAATCTTTGTGAAGCAAGACATCAGATGTTTAAAGAATGACCTTGTGGTTAATGGGATTAAAATCTCCAATTAAATTAGAAAAGTGGGCATACACTAAATGGACTTTTATGAGGAGTGCTTACTTCTAACTCAATAGAATAAAGACAAGTAATTAACTCAGCCATTAGAAAGCTCAAAATTTCCCTCATCTCCTGTGGAACTAGAAAATTGTTTTGTATATACTCTTTACATATATATATATATATAAAGTATATATAGGGATGACTAATGGTATAAATCAGAATTTATTGGGAAATATTTGTTCTAATGAAGTAATAATTTGGTGGTAATGTTTTTCATCAGTGTAGCTTAAGGCTACATTAAGTGGACAGACTTTATATGGATTCTCTAATTTTAATCTTCAAAATGCTATCTAATGTCTCATTAAGACTTGCATATAATGTATCTTAAGTACAGTCATTAAATATAGTTTAGGGAGATTTATGTTCAGATATTGCTTAAAGATGTTTTAATAGGCCCATTTACTCTGATGATATTAATGAGCTCTTAACACATATTAAGCTCCTAAAACTAGTGGAATTCCTCTTGCAGTGAGCAAAACAACTGGAGAATTGTAAATGAATTGGAAGCTCCAACCAGTCTGGTTTTCAGTTGGGTCTTCAGCTGCCCTCTCTGATCTGTCCTGCTCTGCTCACATGTGCTCTTGCTGCTTTCCCTGGGCCCTCGAAAGGTCCTGACGGACCTGCTCATTGCGCATCATCTCCTGGGCGTGCAGGGGCTGCTGTTTGGTAAAGAACTGCAGGATGAGTAGGCTAGACCTGTAGTGTTAGGCAAATTTGGTTGTGTATCCCAAAATACATAGGTACTATAAGAGGAGAGCCAAATACAGTGTTGCTTTTAGATAAATCCTGCTTTTTGATCATCTAAAGTGAAGATGCAAGGATTGCAATTATGATAATAAAAACTGTTCATTCCCCTATCGTCACTTTAGCTTCAACTCGGAAAGTTATTGCAAACAAAATTCTCTGGTTTCATCACTCAGCTCTTCTTAAAGAATCCTTCTGAGTTCAGAGACTTTTATAATTACTAAATTGGTTTGTTAGCAGGAGATAATAGCAAATTTCTTCTTTTCATAATTGGACATTTCTTCCCTGTAGGCTAATGTATGCGCAGCACTTGCATACACAATAAGCTGTGCTTTTGAAAAGCCATAACTAGCTAATAAGTGCTGTGGTGTCATCGGAGAGTAATGGTTTGCTGATTAGCATAATTAATGACAAATGGTGGTGCGGAGCGGGTGGATTGGTTTAGCAGATGATGAATGCGCTGCAGCCCAGGCTGAGTCCTGCTGAGGCGGCCTGGCTGGCAGTGGTGGCTCCTTGGTTGGTTGGTCTTACTTGTAGCCACAGGCCTGGCCCTTGTGCCCAGCATCACTCCTTGGGATCCTGTGGAACAAGCCACATGCCAGCATGGCTCTGTTCAGTGCCTCTGGGTGCTCCACAGCCTGGTTGGGCAGTGTGTCCTGGGGCAGGGCTGGGTGCTGCTCTCCACCATGCAGTTCTTAGGGCAGGAAGGCTTTGACCAAGGAGCTGCACCCAGCTGGGTAACAACAGCCAAGGAGCAGCACCCAGCTGGGTGTTCCTGTGGGCAACCAATGGTCCATGTCCTCTGAGGGCAGGAGAGAAGCTCCAGGCGGCCATCCATGCTGGGAGATGAGCACATTTATCTGTGACTTGATTAATCAGGGCTAATTTGCATTCACAAATGAGACTGATAAAAATGGAGTTACCTTTTCACCTTTAAGAGGGAGGAGGGATTATTTCTAGGTTGCCTCTTTTTTAACTGATAAGCAACTCTTTTACTAATAAGGATGAAAATACTTAATTTGCATTAGCAAAAGAAGCTAATTATTATATAGTTAATTAGCATCTGGAAATGAGTATTATCTTAATTACAAAGCACAATTTCCTTAATAGCTACAAAACTGTAAGTTTGATCTGTGTGGAGATTGGTGACTATTATTATGTAATTAGTGATCATATTAATGGTGCTGTGTATTTAGATATGATTTGCATATGCAAATGAGATTTACCTGATAGAAATATGTGGCTCCACTAATGACTCTGAGCACTTAAAAATTTAATTATATTAGGAGATCTGGATCCAGAGTCACCATGTAGTGGCATGGTGGATCTCTTCCAGTAGCAGAGCTTTTGGCTCTGCAGGGCTGTGGCCCTGTGGTCTGGCCCTTGAGAGAATGAGGAAAAGTCCCCAGCTTCTTGGGTGCCCAGATCTCAGTACTGGGTGCAGCCCCCTGCAGCTGGGTTGTCACCTGTGCCAGCTGTCATCCTCTTCTGAGCTGTAAACCTCAGCTTTGGGTTCTCCTTGAGGCTCTTCTAGCTAGGTAAGTGTTGCATCACTGAGCAATAAGAACACATTCTGTATGTTGTTGAGCTCCTGGGCAGAAGATGAGGACCAAGTCACTTGTAGCAGTGCTCATGTTGTCTTTCTGCTTCCCCTTCATGGTTATGTGGGCCTGTGGTGTGGAGAGCATGGTGCTTCAGAACAGCTGATCCAGCTTCTTTATTCTGCTTTTATTAGAAACAAGAAGTTTAAAGAAAACTAAGGTCCTTTAAAACAAAACCATTAGGAGCAGGTGCTGTGCACCCTTATCTCCCCAGGAGCCCTCTGGCACAGATAGTGGTTGCTTGGTGCACAGCTGCAGTGCTGCTGCTGGGCAGGATTTCAGCCATTGCTGCAAGTGTGAGCATCTGCTATTGGCTGGAGACATGGCCCCTGTCCAGAGGTTTTCTAGTAGAGGAGCCCAGTACCCTTGCAGTGACAACACTCCCTGTCCCTGTTGTACAAAATCACACCTCTGTGGGTGTCTCTAAAGGAAAATCAAAACTTCTGGGGCCAGATAGTGTAACACAATGTAGCGTGTTTCTTTCATATACCTGCTCTTAACCTACAGTTCTGAAATGACTGAAGTGCAAAAAAATACCAGTGCTGGAAGGAAGCAGCCGTTACCCAACAGGATGTTTCTCTCATCAAGAGGGAGAAATTTACAGCCGCCAGCCAGGGAACACTGCAGCTATTGTGGGTGCTTCCTCAGATGCTTTTTGCAACTGCCTGCTCCAGCCTGAGTCCTGCTTGCACCTCCCTCCTCTCTGCTGCAGACAGACATTACATGTTTAATGACTTCCAAGGAGTCTGTCTGTCATTACAGCTGGAGCTGAAAGCAATTGAAAAGCGCCTGTGTTTCTCTTCAGCATGCAGCCTTGTGTGGAGGCTGGAGGAGCCTCCACTTCGTCTCCTTGTCCTCGAGCGGGACCTGCCCCAGTTCTGCCGTGGCCCCTCACCGCTGCTTTGTATCTGCTCCAGTCTAATTAATTAAGGCTTGTTGCTTGGAAGTAGCACGTGCTTAGGTGTGATCTTTGAAGTTTAGTGTGGTGCAGAGACTTCAAAGGGGACATTTTATTAAAAAATAATAAAATCAAGAGCTCCTAAACACTTGCAATTTGAAGAGCTTGTTTGAAGTCTCTCCATGTTCCCTGGTGCTGATACAGACACAGTGCTGAGGTACTACTTAGCCATCACCATGCAGTACTTAACCTTCACTTTATTTAAAAAAGAAAATAATCAAAGCCAGGAGTATTTTCTCAAGTGTTTTTGTGGCTTGATCTAGCAGTAAAGAACTAATTGTGCTGTGTTGTGAGCTACGCAGGAAACGGAGAAAATCAAGGCTGACAATCAAATTAGCAAAAATGATTAAAAACCAGACCTGGACTAAATTTTCAAAGTTGTTTCGAGACAAATGGGAAAGCTATAAACCTTTCCTGTGGTGGAGCGTTCTTTTCACAGCCTGGGAGGCCCCTGCTCACTGTACCAAGCATCATTTGGTCGGGTGCTCCCTAGCCCAGGTCTGGGCACTGGGCTGGGGAGTTCCCAGCTGTGCTTCCTCACTCCTCACCACAGCTCCCTGTTGCAATATCCGGCTCCCAATGGAACTGCAGGACTGCCTGAGCTGGGTGCGGTGTTCTGGGACTGTCTCATGTGATTGAGCTTGTGCCTTCGTCCAGTGGAACCAAAGAAGGGGAAGGTGGTGAGCTGCTGAGGCACCTCGGGCTGGGTGTGCAGGCAGAGCCTGTGTAGCGCTGCCAGCCCAGTTTACACCCAGAAGCTCAATGGAGCCCAGGACCATCCTGGTCTCCTCTTGTTGACCAGTGATGGGCTGTGCAGGGCCAGCAACCAGAGATCCCTTTGGCACAGCTGGTGACAATGGCCACTGCAGGAACAGCCCTGATGACAAGCCCAAGCAACGATGCATATTACAATATGTTTTGGAGACAACATGGGCTGTGGCAGGCGTGTGATGGTGGGCTGGGCTGGGTCACTTTGGTCCTGCCCTCTGTCTGAGGGCTCCCTTACTGTGGGGCTGAAAAGGGACTGGAGAGGAGCTAGAGGAAATGGGGTCAACATCCTAGTATTTGGGTACTTGCCTGCATGAAGCAGAGAGCTGCATGTGTTTTGGGGCGGTGTCTGCAGCCGGGGAGCGCAGCCTGGGGCGTTCACAGCACTCCCAGTTGCAGCCGGCTTGGCAGGAGCTGGTGGGAGAGTTTGCTTTTGTTTTTCCCTTGAGGTTTTGCTGTCATTTGTGATGTGGAAAAGCAGAGTGGTGTTGTTCCATGTGGGACTCGGTGTACAGTAGCACAGTGAGCACACACACACGTTTACTATTCAGCCTGCTATTTAAATTACTGTGTACAGAACTGCAGGAGTAGGAGGCTTAGCTGTGCATCATGGAGAGTGTGGTTTGTTTTGAAGAGTTCATGTCTGTCTCTTGATGTGTTGCAGACTGCTGGAAAACATTTTTTCCATGCTTCTGAATGATTTCCCCCCCCCATACACAGATCATATGCGTGCCTGGGTTCATGCAGGTGTCCTGTGTCATCCTTCATATGCAATGTAAAGGTTCAGGTGTGCAGAGCTCAGCCAGGTGCCAGTAAGAGCCAGAGTTGTGTGCACAGCATGTCAGAGTGGCTGTAGTAGGCTGGGAAGAGACATGAAGTGGGTAATGGTCCTGGCTGGCCTTGATGTCCTGATGATACAGGGGCTGGAGTCTCTCTCTTACGAAGAGAGGCTGAGAGACCTGGGGCTGTTTAGCCTGGAGAAGACTGAGAGGGGATCTTATCAATAGTTAAGAATGGAGCCAGACTCTTCGGTGGTGCCCAGCAACAGGACAAAGGGGTAACTGGCCCAAACTGTTCCATCTGGCCCAAAGGTTCCATCTGAACATAAGGAAAAATTTCTTACCTGAGAGGTACCAGAGCATTAGAACAGGCTGCCCAGGCAAGTTGCAGAGTCTCCTCTGGAGAGATTTGAAACCTGCCTGGATGCAATCATGGGCAATCTGCTGTGGGTGACCCTGCTTTAGCAGGGGAATTGGTCTAGGTGATTTCCAGAGGTCCCTTCCAAACCCCACCATGTTTTGTTTCTGTGTCCTTGCCTCACCACCCAGCTCTGGCCATCACGGCATTTTCTCACCAGCTTCCCACAGCCACCCCAGGCAGCAGCATGAGTCCCGCAGTGCCAGCTGTCCCCCAGGCCAGCCATGGCTTCCCTTGGTGCATGCAGTCACCTGGCCTGAGCACAGCCAGCCCTCTGACTCTTACCCACTTCCAAGTTCCTCTGGTGTCATTGAGCTGAAAATGAATCTGAACAGGTGAACCATGATGGTTTTAGGTACTGCTGTAGGCTGCTTTAGGAGATACTCATTTTGGTAAAACACAAACCCATTACTGGGGCTGCAGGTCTGGGGAAAATCTAAGACTTCTACAATATTATAGAAAGTTGTTTCTAAAATCTGAGATATCTTAAACTTCAAACATGGCAATGGTACATTGTTAGGTGTTGGGGGTGTTGGTGGTTTGGATTAGCAATGCTTAGTTTTCAGAGCTGTGCAGGACGATGTTTTTCAAGGGATTTATTAAGTAAATATCTTCCATATCAGCAGTTGAAAAATCCAATGTAAAAGGCCCTGCAAAAATAGCAATAAAGAAATCCAAAGCTATAAAAGCTTATGGTGAGAATTTAAATGCAGAAAGAGCTGCTGTTTCCTTGGGAGTTGAGGTATACAAACTCCTCCATGGCTGTGTATCCCCACAATAGTGGTGTGAAGAATTAGCGCTCGCTGCAGTGTGCAAACTGAACCCGCCAAGCACTGAGGCAGCTATTCATCTATACCCAGGAGCTAAATATGACAATGTTAGCATTTTTCATTTCCCTGACGTTACCATTAATAAAGCAATGATCCAAAAGAAGCTTTGCTGAGTCTGTTCTTTATGCTTCCATCACTCACGACTAGATAATTTCACACAGGATCGTTTTTAAATTAAATGACGATAAAGGCGCTCTGCTGTCCTGTGTTCACTAGTTCATAGAAGTCTATCAAGTCATTAATGTGTCATGACAAACTGCTAGTTGGATACAAGAGTAATTAATTATTTGCATAAATAACAGGTTGAACTTCGTGCTTTGAACCGCAATGACATCTTGGAACCTCTCGGAGTTCGTGGGTGGGGTGAAGGCTGAGCCAGGCGCCTGTGCCATGGCTTCCGCACGCGTGTCCAACGGTCGGGAGCTTGTCTGGAGTTTGGATGCTTTTTGTGTTCCTAAGTTCTTCATTAATGGCTGTTTCAAGAAAGCATCTGATCATTGGAGATTTCAATGCACAATTATACAGATTTTCATAATCACCATTAATCACCACATATTTTTCAAGATAATTACAGCAATTATTATTTAGATTCCTCTTTTATGTGCGCATTGTTGAAAAGAACAAGTGCTTATTACACGGGGTAGTGTAGAGAACTATGGGCTGAAGTTCTTTGTCATCCAGAAACTCATTATGTTAGCTGATGCTGCCTGTGAAAGTTCGTCAGCGTGGTTAAATTAGGGTAGCATTGGCAGGTCTGATTATTTAAATCTGGTAGCTTTGCTAAAAATATAGTTATTCAAGAAAGATGAATTACTAATTTGACAACTGAGATTTAGTTGGAGTCTACAGCACAGAAGGCAGCATCTATCATGTGCTTAGAGGAGGGTGACAGTACTTTTCCAGATGAAAGAGAATTTCTGAGTGAGCTAACAAGTTGTATTTATAGAGTGTGGGTTTGTGGCCTGCCCTTTAAAGGCTGAGAGCAAAGTCTGAGTGAATTGTAATGAAGGGGCCACTGGTTTAAAGTTGGTTGTGCTTTTTTGGTCGTCCTGAGCTGACTAAGGGGGCAGCTCTGGTGCCTTCTTGTATGCCCTTCACTGGAGCATCTGGCCTCCTCCTGGCTGCTATAGGGGAGTCATGGGAATGCCACCCTTCAAGGTTGGTTTAAGCATCATTGGCTGGAAGGGACCTCCAAAGATTCTGGCTGCTGGCTTCTTCAACTCTTGCCTAGTTGTGACTGAGCTAATTGGATGTGACCCTCAGGGAGGCAGTTCCTGGGAGGCAGCAAACAGGCATTGGAAACATTTTTCTTTTTTTCTTCTTGCAATCCCTTTTTAGTTTGTTCCAATTTAAGGGAAAGGAGCACAGGCACCTCTCTGATCTATTGCAGGTGCTGGGGGTGCAGTTGCACAGGGAGAACCTGCAGCCTCCTGGGTTCAGCCAGGCCTTGGTGCCACAGCTGTCTTAGCCCTGCAGTGGGTGAGGCTTTGCAAGCAAGTGGTAATTCCCAGCATTGAGCTGGGGGCCACAGTCAGCCGAGGTTCTGCTGGCTCCACTGATCACTGGGCAGGGAAGAGCAGCTCTGCCTGCCTGCATAGGGAGGCTTGAAGTGAAACATACAAGGCACAAACGTTGTATAGGTCTTCTAAAATATTTAAAAGTTTCATCCTTTTAAAGATGTTAAAACCTGTGTGGATCAGTGCATGAGGTCTCTTGTGTGGAGGTATGAGTAATGCTTATGGTGGTGGTGGTAATGCTGTGAAAATGGGACCTTGCCCAACTTTTCTGTTCCGAATTGGAGCTTGTGTCTCCCCTTGTGTCTCAGGAGTCCCCACCAACTGCCTGCAGCCCCATACAGCTCCCACCAGCAGGCTGTTGCTGGGTCCCTGAGCTGTGGGGTGAGGGGGTGAAGGCTGCACCCTCTAGTGCTGGGGAGGTCAGGTGAGAAGGGGTGAAGGCTGCACCCTTCAGCACTAGAAAAGCCAGGGTAGAGGGAGCAGCTGTCTGGGGCAGCCTGGTGCATTATTTCCCTGAAGTTTCCTGGATTGGTGGGTGTTTAAATCCTCATGACTCCCAGTGCCTGGCTGTGAAAGGAGCTGCTGAATGAGCGAGCTGTTCTCTGATTTCTGCCTTGAATGTATTTTCCCAGCAGCTGAGTGACGAGCCTGACACGCTGGCTCCTGTGCACGCTCCTGCGCTTTGGGAGTGCAGCATTAATAACACACTTCCATGCATCATGCCATTTTTAAGCATGATCGTTATGATAAAGGGCATATACTTAATTACAGGCCTGCTTAATTACAGCTCTGTTGAAGCTCGTTTGTTTAGGAGAGTGCTAATTGTGCTGCTGAGCCTTTGGCACACCCTGCTTTCATCTGCTGCTTTGCTCTGCAGTTTTGAGCTTTGGGAGGGCTGAAGCTCGCAAGGACGGACAGAGGGATGGATGGAGGCAGGGGCTGCCGGGGAGGGCGCACGCTCATCACAGCTTAGTCTTTAAATTACTTTACAAAAGCCAGTGTGTGACTGATCAAAGCAGGTTTCTGTCGGGATAACAAATGCAGATGGTCTTTCAGGTTCAAAACTTCCTGGATTTGGTGATGCTGCTTTTCATCTGTTTCCTTTTGTTTCATGTAGCGCTGCCACATAGCACCTTTGATAATGAAATTACTCCAGCAGAGGGGGTTCTTAAAGTCAAAATACACAAAGCAAATGTAAAATGCAAAGAGTTCTTAAATAACCCTCGTTAAATCATGAACGTGGTAACTCGCTGGTGCTGATGGAAGTTACAGCTAGCAGGGAAAGGTGTAGATGCTCTGTGTAAGAAAATGCTGTTTGAGGATTACTCAAGGGCATTTTGGGGATTAAATTTGCTCTAGTTTGAAGTTCTTATTTATTTCAAAGCTGAAATTTAAGGACTCAACATGTTAAAGATGGAACTGAAATGAAATGGATGCATTTGGAGCTGTGCTCTGCCTTAGAAATGTGCTTTTTTCAGTCTGGTGTGGAAATTGCTGAGTTACATGTTTTAAAAGTGTCTCCCTTGTGCTGACATATCTTATGAGAGATACAAGTCACCTGAACCAGACATGTTCCTCAGAAACCAGTGAGCTGCTCAGATAGTTCTGTGTGGTAAATAGACATCTGCCCTCTAAAGCTGTACGTGTTTTCAGTTTCAAATACTGTCCTGTTTTGGCAGCTGAACCAAATTGGAAGACTCAAAATTGAGACCATGAAATTGTATGTGGATAGAGCAGGGAGGGTTCATTGAATTCCTGATTCAGTGGGGACTAACCCAGCTGTGTCTCGAACATAGAGACACCACTGGCAGGTTAGAGGGAGGAAAAGGCTGGCAATAACCCCTGCAAGCTATCAATCATGTGTCAATGCCATGAATACTTGATCTGTCACTGGAAATGTGTGAAGTTGCATGTCAGAAGTCAGCTGGAAATGTGACATGTCTGCTTGTTCTGTCCCTTTCAGCAATGGATGGAGTGCCTTTCATGATTTCAGAGAAGTTTACCTGTGCTCCTGAAGGGGTGAGTTGCCTTGCTTGTTATCCCAGTGTCTGAAATTCATCTTTTGGTGGAGAGTGATCACAAAACATCCGCACTAGCTAGCAGCTGTCATGGCAGAGGGTCTTCCAGAGCTGCTCAGTCTTGGTGGTTACGCAGGTGGAGCATGAGTGGCTGTAGCTGACTGGGTAGTGGGACTGCCAAGGCTACACTGGCCAAAGTCCAGTTTGGTGGGGAGGCTGTGTCCTCATGTTTTCCAATTCCAGCCGGGAAAGTTTGCAGAGGCAGCTGTGTCCTAATGACACCACAGGTGGACCTCAGCTGGGTTCCAAGGAGCAGCAGCAGGGATGGAAAAATGATTTTAGGATTCCTGTTGCCCTCTGGCCTGGGAGATTGTCTGAGTCACAATGACTCCAGTGCAGCAGCAGACAGAGCAGGCTGGGTTACTTTCACATACAGCACATTTCTAAGCCTATTCACTCCTGGAGCAGAGTCCAGCTTGGTGTGCCTGTGCTGCCAGCTGTGTGGCTCCAGCTCAGCGTGCCTGTGCTGCTGACAGCACAGCTCCTGCCTGGCAGTGGGGCAAGCTCAGAAGGGCACCACATCCTGCCTGCTCAGCATTCAGTACTGCAGTGCCAACAGCCTGGGCAGGGCAGGTTTGCTCAACTGAAATTAGAAACCGCAGTACTGATACAGAATGACCTTTGAGCACTGCCGCGCCAGTTCTGGTTCACGTTGGTGATCCAGAGCTCAAAAGCTCAGCATCCTGTTACCAGTTCTCTCAGCCAGCTGATCCTGAGCCAATATCTGTTTAAAAAACAGTTTACAAGAAGCTGTTCAGGCAAACACCAAGCCATCAGGTGTATCTGATCTTTCACATTGTGCTGCCACTTTGTGCTTTCTTCTTCCTGCTGACACAACCTCGGTGTGTAGCCGGATGTGGTTTTTCACAACCATTGCTTTCAGAAAGTGTTGTTTATGGGCCGTTATTCCCAGAAAGCTGAGTCCCTGCTGTGAGGACAAATGCAGAGAGATTAGGTCGTGCTAATCCTCCCCTCAGATCCTTTAGACACCATTGCCACCATATGGTCAGTTTGGTCAGAGCTTTCCACAGCCTGTGCTGTAGCTGTATGAAATCCATAGGGTGTTAGTGCATTCCCATAACAGCCACCCTGCAGCAGGGAGGTGGCTAAAGACCTACCTTGGCACAGTGACACTGAGATGAGTGTCACCTGTCCTCACTTAGGTATGAAGGCCTTAAGAGCTGCTATCCCTAACCTGCTTCTGCTTCTTCATTCCTGTGGTGGACTGAGAAACAGGATTCCGTATGTGTTTACAGATGGTGTCTCTTAATTTCTGAGCATTTGCCAACTTTAAACAAAAAAATTTCCAGACCAAAAAAAGCCTCAATTTGACAATTCTCTTGCTTGCTTGTTTGTTTGTTTCCAGATGCAGCCAGTTGATCTCTTGGGCATCACAATCAAAACCCTTGCAGAAATTGAAAAGGAGGTAAGTAGCCAGCCAGGCACTAAGCAAAAGTGTTGTGAGAGCTGTGTTCACCTCAGTGTGAGATCCCTTCCTATATGGAAAAGGCCGCTCTTGTTTTTGCCAATTTACTGGTGGTGGAGAAAAATGAATGAGGAGTCAAACAATCAGCTTAGAATTAGGGTGTCTACTGTGAGCTGTGCAGGGTGAGGACACTTTAGGCGTTGAATCTAATAACAAAGTCTGCTGCACTTTGTTTAATTCCAGAGGTTTTCCTTATTTAACCTTTCTTACTTCTTAACAAAGCATGTCACAGCAGGACACTGTGCTTTGTGTCTCATTGACTAATCAATGCCAGGTACACTGCTTTATCACTTCATTTTGATGGTACTGGTGACTTGTCACCAAGAAAACTGGACTGCACTTTCAGTGAGTCTGAGGCTTCCAGGAGCTCAAGGAGGAGACAGCCATCAAACTGAGATTGTGTGTTCCCAGAGAAGCATTTTGGCAAATGTGTGGTGCCAAGGAGTGACCTGCTTTGCAAGGGCTGCATTTCAGCTGAAGTCTTAAATCAGGAGGAAAATTGTCTCAACAGCATGTGTATGTTCAGGCACCATCAGTCACAAACATCTTCTGTGTCACTAACATCACCTCTTGTGCTAACCAACTGAGTCAAAGGCAGAGAGTAAGAAGATGGCATAGCAAAACTTCCAGACTCTTCATGGCTTCTCCACTTTTTGATTCCAGTTGTGAGTCCATTTTCCTAAATCTATCCTCTTCTCCTACCTCGAAGTTTTTCCTGAGTATGAAGAGAAGGTGGATGGTTGCCCTGGAAGCTACAACAGTAACTCTGAAGACAATGCCTGTCAAGGGCAATTGCTAGCAGAAACACCCATTGGCCTGGGCACTGCACTCCTGTCATGTGGCACATGTGCCATTTGGCCCTTTCACAAGGGCCATGTGTGCTGGGGGCCAGGAGTGCTCAGGGCTCGGGGCCCCCACAGGTGCCTACCAGGGGCTGGCTGCAGGACAGCAGGTCCTTTTTGCTGGAGGGGAAGCAAAGTGGTGTTGGATATGCATGTGCAAGAGAGGTCTGGGCAGCTCAGGGTGCTGCCAGGAGGTGTGGGCTGTGTGTGCCTGCCCTGTGCTCTGCACAGGCCCACAAAGCATAGGCACATTGACACTGCGAGTTGTTTCTGTGGCCTTGGGAGGCGAGGTTGATACCTGTCAGCTCTCCCCCACACCCTTATGTTCCGTTATAGGCTGTGTGTGTTTCAGAGTAATGAAAAGTATAATTATGCAGCCCATTTTCCTTGATGAAGCATCTTGTCTGCACATAGATAGCTATGCTTATAAATATTGTGAATTTCTGCATGGCTTTATTTCCCTTGCAAGCAATAGCAACATTACAGCAAAGCTTCCGGATTTCCAAAGCAGCAAGAACGTTTTCCCTGGAGCTGGATGCCTTGCAAAAAATATTCCCAAAGAATTCCAAGAGTTATTGTCCTCTGTTGTCAGATTTGTGGATTTATGCACCCATCCTCCGAGCTGCAAGACGAGGATGAATGAAAGTACTTCACCCTTTCAGGAGAACTGATGAAAGTAGATGCAAATCCTGTACTGCGTTCTCGGGCGGCACCTGAAGTCATGTCTCACACAGCAGGACTGGAGTAGTGTATGAAGAAGTGGGATGTGAAGAGGCAGTGATGCTCAGTGGGCAAAGGCAGATTTAAGCTGAGGGCATCCCTTTGCCCATGGCTGTTTGAGTGAATGTGGGACAGAAAGGAGCATGAGCCCTGGCAGCACGGCTGCTGCTCTTCCTCTGAGGCTGCATAGGTTTGTCCCAGCTGCTCCTGCTGTCCTGGCTAGGGAATGTCACTGAGCTGGTGTGTTGGCAGGTGAGGCAGCCGCTGTGCAGCGAGGACTGGTGCAGGTGGTGGCAAAGGCACTGGCACCCTTCTCAGCGCTGGTGGTGGTGGTAGTGCATGCTGCTGTGCCACGTGGCTGTTGGCAGCGCAGTCAGGCATCAGGCTGGCGTGGGCCCGCTGCGCTCGCAGGGCACTGGCAGAGTGCACCCCGGCCTCACTTCAGCTTGGCATTGAGCAGAGAGTCTGGAGAGAGTCTAATTAGTAAAGCGAGCATCTAATATTAATCATTCCTTTTAAACTGACAAGGAAGGCAGTTCATTTAACCACTTAATTGCTACAAGTTTTCATGGGCTGCTCTTTGCAAATATATTTAATGAAGAAGTTGTAAATCTAAAAGAGCTTAAAATTTTAATTTTATACAGAAATATTTTTCCTTGTTCTCGTGTTTGTAGTCAATTCTCCAGAGTGTAGTCACATGAAATGTTCTTTAAATGAACATATTTGCTAACTGGCATGATTTCAGTTTTTAAAACATTGGTTCCAGCAATTAGGCATTTTTTTCAGTTCCCAAATGACTAGAGAAATTCGTCTTGATTATAATTGCTCTTAGCCACGCATATCTAATTTGTGTCTTTTTAAGTGTTAATTAGTAAACAGTTTGAGCTGACATCTTTATGTGTTTGTGTGTTGAAAAATGAGGCTTATTGCTTATTTAGCTCGGGGCTGGTACTGCTGGCTGTGACATCATGACATTGAGGTAAAATTAATGGAGACGTGTTTGCCAATTAAAGGGCAGGCTGGAAGAGGAGGAGGGCTCCGCAACACCTTCTGCGCAGCCTACCCGGGATGCTTAGGTTCGGATCTATTGTCGTTGGTTGCACCGGCCTTTCCGCGGCTCTTTCGGGGCCCGCCCCGGTTCGCGCCGGCAGGAGCTGGGAGGGGCCCGCGCCGCGGTCCCCGGGCGCCCCCTGCCGGCCCCACGAAGCCTTCGCCTCCCCCAGTCTGATTTAGGTCCCCCCTCTGCCGGCGACTGGGAGTGGGGAACGGTTCCGTGTGTGCGGGAGGAGCTGGGCCATTCGCAGCGTCGGTGGCCTCGCTCGCGTGGTTGCAGGACATGGTGAACCGGCACCCATTGGAGGTTTTGGTGCTGGGGCAAGGAAGACCCAGCCCGTGTCTGGGTCCATGGGAGCTGGCTGGAGGAGCAAAGAATCAAGGAAACAGAATCATTTTTGTTGGAAGAGACTCTAAAAGATCATCAAGTCCAGCAGTTAGACTGATACAGCGAAGACACTACTAAACCATGTCCCTTGGCACCACATCTGCACAGCTTTTAAACCCCTCCAGGGATGAGGACTCCACCACTGCTCTTGGCAGCGGGACCAGTATATCTCTCCACATGCAACCCTCATGCAGCTCCACAGCAGCCCTGGCACAGTCACCCTGGCGCAACCAACCCATCCAGCACTGGCATCTCTGTCCCTGTGCACATGGTGGGATTCAGGTGCCAGCAAAGTCACTCAGTTCACAGGACCACCTCACCAGTGATGTGTCCTGAACCCCAGGCTGGCTGGTGAGGAGTGGTGGTAAATTAACCTGGCCCATAGGAGCAGGGGACAGCCCAGGAGCCACGAATGGGATACTGGGAGACCTGACGAGGATGGTCTGTATCTAGAGCCACCATGTCAGGTGTGCTTGAGCCGTGTGCTGCTCCTGCCCTGGCACATTGCTCTCCACTGCCCATAACGGGGGAGCCACAGTGGTTCTCAGCCTCTCCAGAGGGTGCTACAAGCAGCATCCAGGGTGGCCGGAGGCTGTCATGGTGTGGCCCATGGCGTGCCACGAGATGGCACTGCTACGGCACACTCCATATACTGTGGTATCCAGGCCGTCATGGCTGTGGCCAGCAAGTGGCAGGACATCTCAGCTGTAGGAGAGTCCTTCAGCCGCAGCAGCAGCATCCAGCCAGCTGCAGTGACATCTCTGCGGTGCAGGGACATATTTAGGAATTTCTACTCACCTTGCCAAGAACCACACATAATTGTGGTTATATGTGTATATACGTACCAGCTTGGGTACATGAGGCCTGCAAAGGGGAATTGGGATGAGTGTGGTCATGTTTGTGTTAATGCAGGGGGGATGGGGGGGCGAATCCTACCCCTGGGATGGGTACTGATGTGGGATTGGGTGGTGCTGGCAGGCTCATTTGCCACGTTGCAGTGTGGGGACAGGGGGACAAGATTACAGCTCAAGGTGCTGCCAGGTCCAGTTCTTACCTCATTCTTGTGCTTGCTGTATTGTCTACAGGCTAGGGAGTGTGGCTGTGTGCCTTGGCCTGTCTGCCATCAGGCAGTGCCCCATGATTCCCTCTGTCTTGCTTTTCCCCACAGTATGAGTACAGCTTCCGGACGGAGCAGAGCGCGGCAGCCCGCCTGCCACCCAGCCCCACCCGGTGCCCGCCAGTCCCCCCGTCCTGAGAGGGGCCACTGGCACCAGAGCAGGCCTGTGCATGCATACTACTGAGCGGGTGCGGGACATGGCACCGGGGCATCCCAGCGGACCTCCACTCCTTTGGCCATCACTGCCCGCCCTGCACTGCACCACCTCTTCCTGCACATGCTGCTCCTTGTGTTGGGACTGTGCAACCCTTTGGCAGCTGCTCCCACCCACCCTCCTTTGCCATTTTGGAGCCTCTCCACGTGAGTACAGGACTGGGAGCCCTGACAGCAGCCCCTCGGTCATCCCCACTTCATAACCTCTGCTGCAGGACAGTTGCAAAAAACAGAGCTGTAACAAACTGCTGCCAACAGCAAACCCTGGGCTTGTGAACCATCAAGAAATGATCTGCAGTAAGCCCTAAAAGTAACCATCCATATCATTTGCTCTTCTTTAATCTTCAAAGCCCTGGGCATTCTGCCTGTGCTGACATGGAACTCATGGGAGACCCCTGTAGCTCAGTCTGGTGAGCAGCACTGAGCTACAGGGGATGCCCCATCGGCCTCCAGCAAGGTCTGGACACACAGCAGCTCTGCAGTGGGCTCATCTGCCTCTACTGAGGTCTGGGCACACAGCAGCTCTGCTGTGGCCAGGATCAGCCCCAGGCTGTGATCAGTTGCTTTTGCCATTGGCCAGTGAAGCCGAGATAGCTTGCTCAGGCCTGCCTTGGGCCCTGTTCCCAGATGCTGGCAAGGTGGAGGAGCACAGAGAACACAAATTGCACTGCAGCTGCTGAGATCAAGCACCTCTGTACTGCACAGGGTGTCTGTGAGGACCTAGAGCAACAAACACCCTTTCTTTCTTTCCGGGCTGGATGCTGGCAGTGGCCCAGTCTGAGCCCAGCAGGGCCCCACCGACCCTTTGCCAAGCTGCCTGCAAAGCGGGGGCTCTGCTAACAACATGGATGCTGTCTCCTGCCCATCACTTTGGACAATTTTCTAATACTTGCCCTGCTAGCTGCTAAGACAAGAGATGTGCCTGTTCCCTCGTGCGCTCACGAGGACGCACTGAACTCTGACGTAGCGCAGGATGAGAGTGGGATGCATTAAACCCTGACCTCAGCTTCCTTGTGATCACTGACCTGAGCTCACTCCTGAGTCAAATGCATGTCTTGGAGAAGTCTGTTGCTGTAATAAGTTATTTAGAAGTGCCCATCTGACTCCATGCTGCTTTTTCAAGTCTCTGCTGTAGAACAAAGCTACATCATGGCAGCAAAATGGCAATTCTTAAGGAAGGGTTGAAACCTACAACGTTTTATATTGTAAAATACTGATTACCTAACCCTATTGAAATGCAATTGCCATAGTAACAAATAACAGTATTGTTGCTCTCAGTCTGGGTCCTGCATGGGCCCTGACCTGCTTTGCACTGCTTTTGATTGATCTTGTGTTTTCTAGTTGGACAGAATGGTGACTAACAGTAGGTTTTGTACTGTCAGCTTGTATTTTTTATTTGTACATATGTAAAAATATTCTTTTTTTGTCCAAAGATTCATTTCTGGTTTTAAGGCACCACACCGTATTGTTGGGATAATGAGCACAAAACACCGTAACATTTGGGACAGACCAATTCCAAGGCCTTTCCTTCAACTTCTTCCAATCAGGTAAACCATTTTCCAAAGCTGAAAAGCAAGGCTGCAGGATTGGAAAGCAGAGGCCAGTTTGGTTGCAGATCTGTTATATTTGGGCAAAAGGATTAAAGTTCATCTATTCACACCAGCTCCGGAGGGTCGGGTGACCCCCTGGAAGTGCTCGTTTACTGGGAGGTTGCAGCACTGGGTTTAGTTCTTATTTCTCCTGCAGGAAAGCAAAGCCAGACCTCACTGCCAAGCTTCACAAAGCCTAGATTGATGATGCCGACATCAACAAATGAACATACCATGGCAGCCTGGTCATTTGGCTCAGGTTCACTTGAAGTTCAAATCCACTCCATGCTGTAGTGCTATGCCCATCTCATCCATCTTTTGTCTTTCTATTTTTCTGCTTGTAATTTG
This sequence comes from Dryobates pubescens, assembly GCF_014839835.1. NCBI lineage: Eukaryota > Metazoa > Chordata > Aves > Piciformes > Picidae > Dryobates > Dryobates pubescens. The sequence goes on from NC_071640.1 coordinate 6,576,671, forward strand.
TTCTGTAGTTTTCTGTGGCATCCGTTTATAGCTTCTCCTGTGGCCGAGCAGACACTGCAGGTGGGTAGAAGCTATCTGCAGCACTGTGTTCCTCATCACTTTGGGATGGAGGAGCTTTAGAGAGCTGACCTTCCTTGTTACTGGTAGTGGAGGAGTGAGGGCTGCAGGCTGGTGCAGGATCTGCAGGGCTCCAGGCTCAATTCCTGCTGCTGGGAGATGGGCAGGTGACTTTCAGGAGCCCATCCTTGAGCCGCATCTCTCCGTGCTGAGAGCAGGGCTGGAGGGCTCCCTGAGGAGCATGTTTAGGTAGCAGCTGGGTGGTTCAGCGGGGCCCGTCCTAGGTATGTCTCAGAAAAGTGGGTGCTTGGCTTTGGGTCCCTTCCCTGAGATTTAGCTTAGAGAGCATCAGTAGATAAAATTGGTGCTTTAATATTTATAGCAACAGTTATGTTTGTTCAGCCTTCTTAAAGGTAGTGAGCTCAGCTTTTCTCTTCAGTGACCTACAGAAAACACTGGACAGCTCAAAATGCTGACAGGACAGGCAGCTGGGACAGGCAGCTAAGAAAGCTTCAGGGTATATTTATATAGTTGGTTCTTACTGTTCCCTCTTTTACACTGAGCCAGCAAAGCTGCTTCAGGGGTAGGTACATCTGCAGAGAAACTGGAGAGGTTAGTTTGACCTTCACAGCATGTTTCTGAGGTGTGGCCCTGCAAGAGTACCCTGTACCGAAAGCTCAAACAGTAAAAGTGCAGTTCTTTGGTATCAATGTGAAAAAGGTGTTCTGGGCAAAGAGCTACAGCAGATGAGAGCCAGCTGAGCTCTCAGACTGCCACTGAATACTGGAAAACTGGGCATTTCCAGAGGAACGGAGCTCAAAGCCAGTGCTTGGAAGCACAGCAGGACATGTGGTGCAGAGCAGTTGACTGTCATCTTCTCAGCCCACTAGAGATAGGAAGCTTTGTTAATTACACCTCTGAATTCCCAAGCTCTTGAGCATCATCGTTTCCACAGGCAGGTTTTATTTGCTGTTCTGTAGCTTTTATACTCACAGCAGTTCAGTACAAGGTTGGGCTTTGCATCCCCACAGCAAATCCCCCTCACTGGCACATGCCATAGCCAATGTCAGCATCTCTCTACATCTTACTCACTCCCAGTCCAAAAGGCAACTGTGGTAGCATTGGCCCAGGCAAAATAAACATTCAGGCAGGCTGACATTGATGTTTTCTCCACAGCCAAACAACTTCTGGAGCAAAAGGGGAGGGGCTGAGTCAATGGAAAGCAATAGAGGTGGATTTGCAGAGCTTTATCAGGTGTCTGATGAGAAATTAGTTTGCCAAATAATGGTGTGTCTGCAGCAGAGCCAGAAAAGCAGCAGTGGGGGGTTTGCTTACTGTAAAATACACTGTCTGATGTGAATTAGTAGTGACACACTGCCTCCTGGGTTCCTCAAGGCAAGGAGCAGGTAGTGTGCCGAGATGACTCATGGGCCATGCAGGCCTGGATGTGCTGTCTAATGTGTTAACAATGGAAAGGCAAGAAATTAGTCCAGAAAGTAATGTAGAGTGTGAACTTTGTGATAAAACTCAAGTGTGGACAGTCGTAGCAGGTGCCTTCCCAGAGGGAGCATCTTGTAGCTGTAGTTACATAGAAATAAACTTTGTCAGACTTTTTTCCTTTGGCTGTCTGGGAGTTTGCCCCTGTGGTGTTTGTAGCAGAGGATCTCCCCCCAGGAGCCTCCTGTGTATAGTGCCAGGTTGTTGCTAGTCTGTAGCTTTGGGCTTGTTTGGTTTCACATCCACCCCTGCCCCCACTGGTTTCCTGAGCTTTCCAGACTGACCCCACGCACCACAGAGCCTGAAGAATCCCAACATGGACATGTGCCAGCTGGATGCTGGTGCAAGGGCATGTGTCCGTGGCTCTGGACACCTCCTCAGTGAGGCCCTAAAAATCTCCTCGTGGGAGGGGAAAACAGGATAAGATGCCTTTGGAGCTGGCTTGGCCCCACATTGGCCTTCACCTCCCCACTGCCCTCAGACAACATGGAGTCTGTCTCCCCAGGTCTGCCCTCCAGCCAGGTGGCAGTGGGCACATCACGCAGGTGCTTGGCAGAGCCAGTGCCACTCCTGCTGAAGGGCAGGCAGGTCTGGCTGCGTTCAGATAATTACCTCAGCCTTCGAGCCTTGGCGGACAGACAGGAACCGCCCCCGGCAGCGGGACAGCCGAGCGGTGTCGGCCTTGGTTACCCTGAGCCGTAAACCTCTGGCAGCCTGGCAGCAGGGAGGGTGCTCCTCTGCTCGGGAGAAAGCTCAGTAAGGTGCTGCTCAATTCATTCAACACAGGGAAACCAAACAGTTGGAATATTCTGATCGTTTGTTGTGAAGTTATTTCCTAACAGCAAGAGTTGTCGATGTCATCGTGCAAATGGAGGAGAGAAATTGTTTATGCAGTTGCAAAGTGTTTCTTTTCTAAGATGCTATGCATTTTTGTTGGGTTATTGAAAGTGAATTTACTGTGCATTAATCTTATTGAATGTTACTACATTTTATATTTATTTTAGGTGGCCCTCCTGTATTTTACAAAGGGAAGTTTCATTGTGTGATAACTTAGTCTGTATTCTTAATATAATTTGATAAATAAAACTTGTTTTAATCAGTTTATTCTCTGTTCTTTGCATTTTGAAATTGGAGATTTAAGAAGCTTAAACCACCACAGCTCTGATTTGCAGGAGTGGAAAGGGGCATCCCTTGGGACCAGCAGCTCTTTTCTTCTGCACCATCATTGGATTGAATTCTTCAGATTCCACACCTGGATGTTTCATACTTTTAAATCATCAGGAGGAAAGAAACAAATGAGTGCTTGTTCCAAACTATTCTGAACCACTGTGTAGCAGTTTTAGTTGTGGCACCTGGAACTGCTTCTGTTTCTTGGTGGGGATTACAGGTTTGCTTGGTCCAGGTAATGCTTAGAGTGGGCTTGGGTTCAATGGGCATTGGGCTCTGCACCCCAACGAATGTTCCTTAGGGAATGAGAATAGTATGGGGTCAGCCTTGCATACTGTAAGAATACAAAGCTGGATTTGAGTGTTCCTCCTTTCCCAGCTCTTGTCTGCTTTGGGCAGAAAGTATCAAATCATCATGTATGTCAGTCCCTGGACTGGAGAATCTCAGTAAAGAACAGGGTTTGCAAGCTTTCCTGTGAGAGCGAGAGAGACTCAAAAGGTGCCTTTTCCTCTGCCCCAGCTCAGCAGATGGTGTTCCTCCAAGGAGGAAGTGGTGAACAGCAGTGACTGCCTGTAGCACTGGCCACTCTCCCAACCGATGATCTGAAGGGTCAGCTTCAGTGGTGACAGCACGATCCCCTTGGCAGTAATTTGCTTTTGTTTGTGGGGTTTTGTCCTTGGAAACAAGATACTAAAAAATAATTAGAAAATCAGTCTCTCTCAAAAGGTGTGCTGCAAAGTCAAAACACAGAAGTGTTTTCTGGAGTGTAAGTGACCACACTTGACATCTACACTGCCACACAGCCTGTGTCCCAAAGACGTGTGGCATTAAATGTGTCACTACAGTAGATGACAGCAACACCAGTAGAACAACTTGTTTATCCTCTGTGTAAAGAGAAACAACTTCAGTCACTCATCAGCTGCAAAGTTTGCACTGTGTGTAATTACGAGGAGGTCAAGTTAAAGTCATGGAGTCTGGCAACACCAGAGCAGGCTGGACTTGCCAGCACAGGTTTCTTTGAAGGGATCATCTCAACATGTGACCAGCTGTGCATGGCTGGTCCTTCCCCAGCCATTCTGCACAGCTGTGTGTCTCCATGCCAGGGATGCCAGTGCCACCACAGGTCAGTGCAGCCAGAACAGCAATGAACTGCTGCAGCCCCATGCAGCAGGTGACAGCAGCATGCAGTGTGGCAGTGGTGTGCAGTGGATTACTGCAGTGTGGCAGCGGCATGCAGCAGGTGGCAATGGCATGCAGTGTGACAGCAGTGTACAGCTTGCCTTGGGCTGCACAATCGCCTTCCACAGCCCCCTGTCCCCTCAGTCCTTGGCCGCTCCCTGCTCCTGCACTCCTGCTCCTTGCAGCAGGTTTTGGGCAGGGCTGTCTGGGCCAGAGGCCACCACAGCAGCCACTCTGCACTGCAGAGTTCCAGCTCCAAGCTGATGCACCAGGGATGAAGGCTGCACAGGTCGGGTTTCTGCATTTCTGCAGGTAGAGTGGCTGCTCTGCCCAGCTCAGGGCTCCCTGGTCTCTTTTTTTTTTTTACAACTATTGTAACCAAAGATTCTGCAGAAATAAACAAGGGCTTGTAATAGACTCTGAAATGCAGCTTTAGGAGAGGCAGTTTAGGGTGGAAATGGGAGCTACCAGGGAGGTGCTGTGCTTGTGTCCGTCTGTCCTGCCTGGGCCTGTTTAGCTGAGCACTCAGGGCTCCACGGGGATGCTACCAGAATGAGTCTTGGCTCCAGAGATGGAAGATGGCACTGGCCAGCTGTGCAGTGCCAGAGGGTGAAGTCCCTTTGGCTACCTCCCAGCAGCAGGAGATGCCTCATTACTGGGCAGGATGGGGCAAAGCCTGGCAAAAGCACCTGGCACAGGGCCGGTGCTGGCAGCACTCAGCTCCGGGCAGAGCCCATCCTGCTGGGCCTGGACAGGCAGCTGCAGAGGTCCTGGCTCCAGTGGCTGCCAGGCAGTGTCACTGATGGCAGGCAAGTGCTGTGTGGCTGGCAGCAGCAAGCCCCTGTGGGGAAAGGGGCCTCTCACCTAGAGAGAAGCTCATACCACACCAGTAAGACTGCAAATTGTTATTCTTTGTGCTGAATTATTCTTCTGAACTTGACCCAGGCTGGTGGTGCACAACACAACCTCTGGCATCTTCTCTCACCCCACCCAATATTTCTGTCTCACTTTTTTTGAGTGGGCTTTGAATTAAAGGAGATTAATACCCAAGTTCCTGACGTTCTCTTTAGTCACATGTTTTTATAACCTCTTTTTGAAAGCCAGTACCACTTGTTCTACCAAAAACTGAGCAACTGCAACTTGGAGCTGCTGTGGGAGCCGTCACCAGCACCTGATTGAATATCCTGGCTGCAAAGGTGGTGGCACAGTGGGGATATAAACCAGAGTGGGCCCATCCCATGCCCTGGCTCATGTCCTCTCCTGTCAGTGTGCACCAGGCGGGCATGTGAGCTGCCATGGAACCTTTGCTGAGCAAGTGATGCTGCAAATGTCAAAGCCACTTCTCCCTGATTAGTTGTGGCTGCCGGACATGGGCTCTGCTCTGTGGCACAGGAAACTACATGGGGCTGCACGCCTGCTGCTTGAAGACACAGATGAGCTGCCAGGGACTCCTGCCAGGGAGAACCTTCATCCTCACCCCTTGGTTTTATTTGGGTTTGGACACAGGACCACTCTCATACTGTATGATCTGCCCTTCCTCCTGCTGCTGATAGCCAGAACTCCTCCCCCTGTGAGGCCTCTGGGATCACCCTGCTGTTGAAATACTCCAGACTTTACTGAAAGCCTGGTATTTCTGCTCAGCTTCTGGTCTTTGCATGTCCTAATTCAGCTGCTCAGAATTTGGGGGTAATTACAGAATGTTAAAAATCTTCACCAAATCTCTCTCCCATTTCATCTGAAAACAGCCCTAATCTAAAAGAGTTGCTGCTACTGGTTGTGATGAGCTAGAAGAGGGTCTCCATCGTTAGGCACAACAGTGATGCTCAAAGCCTGGGGCATTGAAGGCATCATTCTCCCTGCTTGCTTCAGGGACATCCCTGTCTGCTCCTCCAGACATCATGTAACTCTTTGGCTGGATGCATTTTGCTCATAGAGCAAAGCTGGAGCATGGACATGGTGTCCAAAAGCAGAGATTGGTGGAAATTATAAAGACATAAAGGAAACCCAGAGCCTCACCAGTCATGCCCCTCAATGCCATCAGGGGCCAAGGCAGCAACTGAACAGAATTTCCTCTTTTTATGAAAATGCAAATCTCCATCCTTTGAACCATCTTTTCCCCCTCAGCTCAGACTGTATTCTCTGATACTTCAGTTCCTGCATTTGTCCCTCGTTGAACAAACTGAGTTTAACTTCACCTGCAAAGGGAATTTTGATGCCAAGTGGAGTTTGGCTGGTGCTGAGAGGGGCCAGCACCCCGGCTATCTGCAGGGACCCATCCACCCTGGGCTGCTGCACAAGGTGACACCAGAGCCGGTTTACGTTGCCCATCATTCACAGAATTTGTTTTCGAAGGACAATGTCTAACTTCTGCTGCTGTGCTCAGCGCTCCCGGCAGCAGGAGCGGCCGTTTGCCTCCCGGCCATTCCTGCCCCAAGGAAATCCTCCTTTGTCAAAGGGGAAGCAGCAGGCGCAAGGGCTGGTCGGAGCCAGCCGCGGTCCCTGCGGCGCTCGGCGGCTCTGTTCGGCTTTGTGTGCCTGTGGCTTTGGTGGTGGTGTTTGTTTTCTTTTCTCCTCTCCCTCCTACAGCTTTAAAAATTAACTTGCCTGGGGAGTTTCTCAAAATCTTTTCCTTTCTCTGAAATGATGGATAAGCCATGTAACTGATTGTCATGGCCCTGCAGAGGATAAACATCTTCTGCAGTTTAAAATAAAACCTCCTCACTTCTTGGTTAATAAGTGTTGAAAGAAGCATAAATAGAAATAACACAGGATTTCCATGACTAACAAGATGACCACATCAGTGAATGTTGTTTGGGGTTAAAAATGACTCAGCTTTTGCTTCCCCAGGGTAAGAGGTTTTATCCCAGCACAGGAAAGGCTGCCAGCAGCACTTTGAAGGTCTGGCAAACTCGACTGTAGCCTGGATTGTGAACTGGGAAGTGTTTGAATGCACAGTTTGGGGGGGGGGGGGGGGGGGGGGGGGGGGGAGAGAGAGAAAGAGGGGAAAAAAAAAGTCCAAAACTCCACTCCATGTGTGCAGATTTCTCAAAGATAAAGGAGCCCACAGCTTTATCCAGCTTGTGCTGACTTTTTTCTTTTCAAAAGCCGTTTCAGATGTTTTCACTTTTCTGCTTGCTTTGTTGAAAGATGTAAAAATTTAAGGCGACCACAAAGTAAACACTTCAGAACTTTCTGTTTTGAAAATTAGTGACATTTTCAAAATCCCTTGAATTCCATTTCTGCACTGTCAGAAACAGAGATATTGGGGGGGGGGGGGGGGGAGAGGCTATTTTTTGAGGGTAATTTTTTTTTCCCCCCAGGCAGGTTTTTTGTTTGTTGATAACCTTTCTTTTCATTTTTATTTATTTATTTCCCCCCCCCCCCCCAAAGAAAACAGATTTATTATTCAGCAGAAACACCAGATAAGTAGATGTCTTGTCAAAATAAAGCAGGTTTTCTTTATTAGAGTGAAATAGTAATGAACTCATCTGCTTCCAATATTTATAAAGAGTAGGGAAGGCCATTAATTCTACTGCTTGTGAATAAAACCAGCTGTGATTTCTTTCCATTTGATGTGTTTTGGTTTTAATATACATTTTTCACAAATAAGTGCAGGGACTTTTTTAATTTTTCCCCCCCTTTTCTTTTTTTTTGGGGGGGGGGAAGGGGTTGAAGTGAAAATGTCTCATTCAGACTCTCATAAAGCAGGAACGCAAAGAGGGGGAACCGAAATGTTTTGTTAGCTAAGTAATTTCTCACCTTGCACAGAGAATAAAATTCATGCCAACTTTAACACATTAGGCGACAGAATTACATGTTCAGCTCTAATGCAATCCATGACATGTAACAAGGCAAATAGAGTATGTTTGGAAGTTTGTTTTCCTTTGGGAATCACACAGTACATTTAACCTAATCTGTCCTGACACTTGAATTATAACATTATGAGCTTCTTCAAGGAAGCAAAACGGTAGATGCCTCGTTTTAAAGCAAAGCAGAAGTTAATAAAACGGGCGACGTGTCAAGGAGAAAAAGCCCAATCAAACCCTAGTGCAATTCTCCAGAGAAACCAGGATCTAGGCTGTTGGGGTTTGGTTTTTTTCCCCCCACACTTCCATGCTGGAAGTCTCATGCCATACTTCTACTGAGGGTGAAATCTGACCTCTAGAATTTTGCTCGATTAAACTGAAAACTGTGAGAATGCCCCAAGTGGGACCACTTTGTAGTTTGACTTGGGAGTGTTGGATCTTAAATTAAACTGAGTATTCATCCAGCTGCTCTGCCAGATTTCATTTTACAGTCTTACCACCTACTTGTATGATGGAGACTGTTCTGTGTTGTTGCTTCCCAAAGCTACATCTGTACCTGTGAAGGAGCTCTCTGACACTCACCTGCTGCTGAAGAAAACAGTCCCAGACAAACTCAAAGAATGGCTTGAGTTGGAATAGGCCTTAAAGATCATCTAGTTCCAGCCCCACTGCCGTGGGCAGGGACACATTGCACCAGACCAGGTTGCTCAAAGGTTGTCCAGCCTGGTTTTAAATGCTTCCAGGTAATTTTCTTTGAGGGGCTTTTACTCGAGCTACATGCTCACCTGAGTGACTCTCAGAAAGCTTAGCTGGAGTTATGACCTCAAATTAACATCCATCCTTCACTGGCACTGAAGCAGATCATCAGAGGGCTTCTTCCAAAACATACACAAGAGAGTGAAGAAACCTGAACTCCGTATGTGTCTTCTCCCAATGTCCAGAATTCCTGGTGCTTCAGAGCAGGGCAGGTGCTTTACCAGGGAAGGAAAAAATAATACTAGGAGGAGGGAGGGGAGGGATGGAGAGAACTCTGCCCCAGCTCCTGGTGCTCTCCAAGGCAATGGAGCTCCCTGGCCAGGGCAGCCCTGCCTGGATCAGGATTCCTGCTCCTGGCCTGCAGCTGCTGCAAAGTCTCAAGGCAGGTTGGAGGAGGCTGTGTTCTGCTCTTGGGAAAGGTTTCACACCTATGTAAGCCTGTCAGCCTGCCCACTGCTTTCCTTATAGTTTATAGTTTTACAATTTTAACTAATCTGGTGTGGAACAGTAAAGATACTGATGGTCCAGAACAGGTTGGGGGTTTTTAGCAAATTGGACTGCACTGTCAGCTGGGCAAAGAAACAAAATCTTACTTTACACTTCAACAAGTTTCACCAGGCAGTTTGCAAGAGCAGGGTGATGTCTTAAATCAGGCCAGGTTCAGGTGGGTTTGTGGCAGGTTCGGAGTTGCAGTGGATGTAGAGCTGAGCCTCTTCAGGAAGGGACACAGTGCTGCTCAGCACTGCATCCCTATCCCCCTCCCTCTGCTCTGCCCTTCCTCTGGGAGCACACCAGTGGGCTGTTCCCACGGTCCTGTTGAAGGTTTTGGGATTTGGGTTGTTTGGGTTTGCTGAAAACTGGGGGAGAGCACCTACAAAGTCACTGAAGTGTCAAGACAACAGGGAGTCTGAGAAGCTGCTGTGCTGCAAGGTCATTTCAGGTCATTTCCCTGCCAGGGAAATGCTCACAGCAGGAGTGTCTGAGCATGGTTGTTCTTCAAAACCCAGGTGAGAAGTCTGTTATTGCTGTTTCCTGTTGTGTGTCCTACAGGAGCATCTGAGGGCTTGATGATTGGGATGTGTTAGGTAAAAACCAGAGGGCATGAGATGAACAAGGGGAAGGAGAGGAGACAGCAACAGCAGCTGAGCCACCCCTTCTCCCAGCTGCCTGCCCAGCGTTGTACCAGGGATGGCCCAGGCACTGGATGTAGTGTGAATGCTACAGTAAGATGTGCTGTGTAAGGACCTAATGACAGTGCACCAAGATTTGCTGCTGCATGGGACTCATTTCTCTAATAACACTCTCCTTACCTGTATAAAAACCCCAGGTATAAACTTCTCCTCCATGGCACAGTGGCAGAGCTGCCCAGCGGCATCCCTGTGGTGGGAGGCTGGTGCAAAGCACCTGCTCACAGCCTGGCTGAGCCACCTGAAGTTGTGATGGATGAGGGAAGAAGTGAATGGGCTCCACAATGATGCACTTTTGTTCTTCTGACTAACAGGTTCACCACTATCAGGAGGAAATGCATTGGGCCACGCTGTCGGTGAAAACTGAGAAACACAAACCTCCAGGACATGTGAGAATCAGTTTTTCACGAGCACTGGGAGCAGTGGAGGTGGTTTCCTGCCACTGACTTTTATCTGGATTACACAAAGATTTCCTGCTCTTCCCACCTACACCTAAAACTTTTCCCACAGTCTCCCAGCAGTGACCTGTCGCAGTCAGCAGAAGCTAATGGAACTCAAAGCCCTTAATGCAAACTTTTTGCCTGTTCTAACTCTAAATTCCTTTTTTTCTGCCCAAATGCCTACTTATATGAAACTTGTAGGAACTTAATTATCCTTGAGACTTCTCCCTCTCGGTGAAATCTGGTTTAAATCAGTAAAGAAAAGAGTTCAAAGTTATTGGGCAGGACAGGCAGACAGACAAGCACACAGGGATCACAGGAACCTTGTTTTCATAGGAAACTAGATTAAAAAAATCCCACAGCAGTTACCAGCCCTTTCGGTGGCACCCCCCCCCCCCACCTTGGCCTCGAGCGGGGCGATGCTCGGGGCGGGGGGCCCGGGGAGCAGCCACGGCAGCCGCGGTTTGGTTTTGCTCTTCGTGAAAGGGGAGGGGGGAGAGAGGAACAAAACCTGCCTCGGCCAGCCGGGGCTCGCTCGGGCGGTGACGATGTGGCAGCAGCGATTCTGCAGCCTGTCTGCTTTGCCCAGCTGGATGCAGATTCATGACATCCCTGTTCTCTTTGGCATGCAAACCTGTACCTAATTTCTTCTGAAAAGGGCCCTGAGGAAGTCAGCAGATGTTATTATTAAAGCATTGAGTATCAGCAGCTCCTGAGATATTGTCAGTCCGTTAATGAGCTGATCAAACTGGGGAAAGCAAGGGGTTTCCCAACTTCTTATTAAGGAAAATAAGACCTCCAAGGTTAAAAGACTTCTTTTAAACTGCACCAGGTTTATAGGTTGCAAAATGTTCTTTAATCAATTTATTCTTAGAAGGCCCTAACTGTCCAGGCACAGGGGTGGGTGTTATCTTAAATAGACCCATAAGGAAACACAGCAGCTCCATCTCGGTAGTGTTTGCTGGTGGGTTTGTTTGCTAAGTTTGCTAAATAGACTTCTTGACAAGGCAGATCTGTGCAGTCCTTGTTATTCTTTTGTGAGTACTTTGTGCAGTCACTGCCAGCAGTTCTGTCTCAAGACTTCTGCTGTTTTGGGAATTATTCTGGTTTGCTATTTGAAATGTAAACCAATTTTCTACCAATCTATTTGTATTCTCAGTTTGGCAAACCTTAGATCTTAGCTGTTTCCCAAGGCTGCAGCAGACACAAGATGCACAAGTGAGCAAGAAATGACCCCAAATCAGAAGTCTCTCTGCATGTCTCCTGTGCACTACCACCCTCTAAGCCTGTTTCTGTATCCAGGGATGTACTGAAGTACTATTTCCTAAAAGCAATGGCTAATGGGGAATCCATTTAGTTGTGTTTTTTTTTCTTAATCTCATATTATCTGGAAGTTTCCTTGGGGTTTTTCAGCTGCAGGGATGTTTAGAATCTGGACAACAGTGCTAATAAGATTAGAGTAAATTGGTAACGGCTAAATGTTTAGGAGCTCCATTTATTATTTCTATAGTTCAGCAGAGGAGCATGACATGCCTTAATGGCACCTTATGTCAGAGGAGGCAGGTCCCAGACCTGACTGGGGTAAGCTGAGACAAACCCTTGTCTTGAGCAGCTTCATTATATCCCAAAGGCAATCAGGTGAAGAGCTACAGAGTAATGATTAGAAAAAGAAAAACCAGAGAAGTCTCCTTTTAATCCTCCCTGTCTGCTCCTTGGTGCAAAGACAAATGAAACCAAGGAAGCCAATCCTACCAAAGTTCCTGCTGTTTACCAGCCCTGATCTACCCTCCCCATGGGGCAACTCTCCTCTGTACTGAGGGCAGGTGCTCATCAACACTTCCTCCTTGCTGTGGGTCACTGAGTTTCACATCCATGTCTTGATTTATTTTAGCATAGACATATTTATACCATCTGATAAGCGGTGACTGCCATAAATATGTCTGTGCACTCCCTTTTGCTATGCACCAGTGAGGAGGGGGCATGTTGAGATAAATTGACCCTGAAATATGCATGATTTTAAAGTTGGAGAGCATTGGGTCAGTTTGGTGTCTCTCTGTTGTGGCTCAATTAGTTATTTTGAAAGGCACCTGCTGAACTGTGGCTTCCAGGGAATATTTCTGACATTACCTGTATTTTTAATCTAATGTGTGTCACCTGGTGAGACTTTATGGACACTAATAAACAAGAAGGCCCTGAACTCTGTCTCACTATTACAACAGCACTATTTTTTTCCTGCTTTCCCAACCCTCTGCACCTCCCCCAGTGTCACAGACAGTGGCAGGAATCTTTTTTTTGGCACCCAGTGCTCTGCAGCACAGACCAAGATGCCCACATACAGCCCTGGAGGGCTTTGTGGCAGGCAGTATCATGGTGGCAGTGCCACTCATGCCCATCCACACTCCAGCTGCTCCAGCAGGCACAGGCAAACTGGCCTGGAGCCCCTGCATTAACAGCATCCCAGGCCATAGCCTCAGTCCTCTCCAAGGGCAGAAAGGTCCAACCCTGGCAAAAACCCTCAGGTGAAGCACACAGTTCAGTCAGCAGACCCACTGGAAGGGGAGAAGCTGGGTCAGTACTCACCCTGGGGACCCTTCCTCAGCAGAGAGGGCAGCATCCTCAGGCAGTAAAGACCCAGGTCCACCAGCATTTCTCCCTGCCCTGCTCTGAGACCTTCAAGTAACCCACAGACAGCCTTTCTAACCAGGAACACTGCACACATGTTTGTGGTCAGCAAGTGCCCTTTGTCTATCCTGGGTCATTTCTGATGACTTCAAATGATAATGTGTAACAGAGAAATAATAAGCCTGCAAAAAGGCAGTGGGAAAACAACCCCAACCATCTAGAGCTGGGTCTGTGAGTGAAGGAGAACAGAGGGCACAGACACACCATACACCCAGAAGTGCCACTGAAAACAGTGTGACCACACACAAAGTGAGCCAGCTGCAAAGCTAAACTTTGACCAACAATAAAAGGTGAGGCCTGGGCCAGTGCTCCGCTCTGAGAAGGTCTTTTTCATTATCTCTTTCAGGTGTGGAGCCAATTAGCAGCCATTAGTAGAATGGCTGTGTTCCAAGTTTAGGCTGGCTGCATCTTCTCCCAGACTGTGAGTATCAGCTATATTTTTTCATCTTTCAGAGGAAGTTTATAATTAGGCTGGGATTTTTCAGGAAGAGGCAAAGGCTGGGCTGGTTTGGGTTACATTGTTTTGTTAAATCTCAAGAAAAAACTGTTCTTCATTAAGGAATGTGTGGTGGCTTCCGGAGAAAAGGCTGAAGACCTTTCCCTTTTCTGGTGTCCCAAGTCTTGTGCATTTCTAAACTCAGGGAGGTTTTTTTCTGTTTAAATATCTAAAGCTTTTCTTTCCTTTTGATGTCACAAAACTTGAACTGGGGTGAGGGTGTAGGCTGCAGGAGCAGAAACCAGGTGAGCCCTGGTCATGTGGGCCTTGGCCACATGAGCAGTTATAGTGTGCACAGCCAGTGACTGAGTAGCCCAGGAAAGTTAGTCAAGCAATAGTTAGGAGGAGGCTTGGTTCCCAAGGCTAATGGATAGTTGGTTGTCCCTACAAAGGGCAGAGCAAGAAACCTCAGTAGGTGCACAGATAAGGTGAAGTGAGCTTTGCTGCTTAAATGTCTGAGAAGTTGGCTGCGTTTTCCCTGCTACACAATTGCTTGGTTCGTGCTTGAATTGCATTTGAGTAGTGATCCTTCTGGGTGTCCATGGCCAAATCATTAAACTCTTCAGGTGTGTATTTTCATTTTGGTTTTCAAAATGTTTTTTAACTTCAGCAGTGTTGCTCCTTTGTGTCACCTGAGTGGAAGAGCCATGGTGGTTCTCTAAATAGCAAGAAGCTGGATGAGCAGAAGTCAGTCATTTCCATGTTGTGCTGTGCAAAACAAGCCAAGGAAGGTGGTTCTTCACACAGCATATCATTATACCATGGAATGGGTTACTACAGGTTGTGATGAGAGGTGGGAGGAAAGGAGTTCAGAGAGGGCTGCTAGACGTGGAAACTACCTGTGTCTTGGGAAACTCCTTGGCTGTGGAACATCCATGGGATGCACTTCAGACATTTGCCTCTGGCCAGTGTCAGAGAGTCTTGGTGAGGCAATTCTTGCTTTGACCTTTCATGATTGCTTTCATGGTTTCTGTTATGGCTCATAGATTGGAAAAGTTTCCTGCAAGCTTTGCAGAACAGGGGAGACAAGAAGGAATTGGAAGTATTGGAATATCCTTCCTGTATCTGGCTGGAAGGCCGACCTGGAAATGCGGTGGGGCCATCCTCTCAATTCACCCCATGCCATGGATGCATGTTTAGAGCTGTCCATGTACCATGGTGGCTCAAGCAGCAAGTGCATACTTAGATTGGGAGGGGACAGCATGCAATGCTGCCAGTGCTGGACACCTCAGCCAGGGACACTGGGGCAGATGCTGCTGTGAAAGCCCTGGTGTGCATGCCCCTTAAATGGTGAAGTGGTGAAGGCTCCAGACATGAATTCATTACAAGACTTTTCACCCAAAAATAAAACTGAGAGGATTAAAGTGGCAATCCTGCACCCATCTGGTAAAACCCATTGCTTCACAAGTTGTTGATGGTTGCTTGTATATTGGTTAGGTCACCAAAACCTCAGAAAACACAAAAAAGCACATCAAGTAACCAAAAAGGACACTGGATCCAGGCCTGTTTCTGCATTCACAGAGCAAGTTTGGAAGAAGGAATTTTTATTACTCAAACATTAAAAATGTATTAGGATACAGCTTCTTTTTTTTCTTATCATAATATCAAAAGGAAACTAGTGCAACTTTTGGCAAATTAGAAACAGGCTTGAGTATTAGACTTTACATTGATGGTACTCGGGTATTAATCCATTAAAGTAATCAAAAGAGCTTAAATAAGAATCTGAAGGCTGCAATATATATGTCAATGAACAAGCTGTAAAACTTCCTGAAAAGGTGATTTCAAAGCCATATTGCCCAAGCTTGGCAAATTGCATATTTAATTATTTTGTCAGTCCCTCTTTCTACTCTAATCTTTTGGTGAAATACCTTTAGACATATGAAATCAGTTAAGATAATTAGGGTATGATGGAATTAGGTGTTACTTGATTTTTAAGAAAGATACCATCCTCTGCCTTGGTATAAAATGTGTGCAGACCCCAAAAGCTAGACTGTATTGTAATGTTTTCTTTTCTATAAAGATCAAAGGTCTCCAGCCCCTTTCAAGATGTTTGCAGAATTTGTTTCCTAATTATCCCACATTTACTTATTTGTGTGCTGGGACATCAGAGTTAACTCTTTGATTGTAAAGATGAGATGGGACCTTCATCCAGATGACTGCAGGCCAGCAAAAGCCTTGCATCTCTAAATTGGTTTTTAGATTACCTGGCTTCCCTAATTCCAATGTTCTGGCACAGTTTAAGGCATGGCAGATGAGGTGTTGTGTTTGCTTTATTTTAATACCCCAGTCCTCTACAGCAAAGATTTCTTTTTCCTCAGCAAGAATTTACACCTTCATTAATATCCTTTATAAGTTTATGTACTCTTCATAAGCAATAGTAAACTATTTAGTCTTTGATTTGTCTAGGAGTTGGAACTGTTTTCACCAAACCTTTATGATCTTTCCATGATGTGGTGCCTGAGTTTCTTTGCCAGAATTTTCTATAAAAGTTTTGAAATTAGAATTTTTTTTTGGCTCACTTCATTGACTTTATTCTCCCCCTATCTAGAGAGATGTAAAAGACTGACAGGGCACACCAGAAATGTGAAAACAGGCTGTAAGGTTTGCAGTTTCAGTTGTGAAGTTACAAAAATAAAGTTGATTAGAATAGCATGAAATCTATAAAATAAAAAATAAAAACGTTTATAGGGGAAGTCTAATATGAAACATTTTTAAACAACGTGTTTTATTTACTTTTTATACATTTCCTTTCTCATATTCTTTTGAACTTTTTTGAATCTTCTCATATGTTTCCTAATTACATTTGCCTCTACGACTCCTGTCTCTATTTTTTGCCTCGGTACTGAGGGGGCTAACTGGTTTTCTTTGGTTTGTTTTTGGCTTGTTTGTTTAGCTTTTCTTTGGGGGGGGGGGGGGGGGGGTGTGTGGAATCGAGATGCTACGTCAAGCTTTTCTGATAGAATATTTGAAACAGCAGCTACTGGGATTCTGAACTCGCAGCTCTTGGGGCAGCCCCGTGAGCCGCAGGGTTGGGATAACGAGCGAAGGAAGCGCTCCCGTCTGCTCGGAGCTCCGACGGGCAAAGCCTGAGACCTGGCATCTATAAATCCTCTCTCTTTGAAGATGATCGTTCCTACTATTTGACCCCTTTAAAAAGCAGCTCTGTCAGAGCTACAGGAAGCGCAAGTTGCTGTTCTTGGCCCCGTCCCGCACAGTGCAGCTGCCGACCCCGGCACCTCTGCCCTTCTCCCTGCGTCGAGCCGGGCTGGGGCCGGCAGCATCGCTTTGCTTCGGGACTTGCTCCAGTGCTGTCGGTTTTGTACAAAATCCTGGGGGTGGAGGGGAAAGGCTTGAGCCTGGCAGCCAGCAGAAATAGGGTTTTTTCTCACCAGAAAGAAAAGTAAATTGCTCCTGGTGACAGCTCCTCGTTTCCACCCCCAAGAACTCGCGCCTTGGCCGGGATTTTCCCGTAGAGTGCTCCGGGGAAGCCGCTCTCGGTGCCGTCTGTCTGCTCTTTTCGCCAGCGCACAGTGTGGGAGAGGATTTCTCTGTGAGATGGTCTCTGGTGGCCTGTGCCATGGAATTCCCAGTGCCCACTGGAGATACCTGTCCTGTACCTATGGGCAGCGCAGCCCCTGGCACAGCACAACCTGTGAATGGCTCCTCGAGTGGAAGGAAATACTCCTATGGCCATTTCGGGGGCGAGTGGGAACAGTTGCTCAAATGCTGCCTTTATTCCTTTTAGCATTGAGTCCTACCAGCTTGCTTGTGGTTCGACACACCACACCTCAAGCTGAGCACAGCTCAAGCTGAGCAGGGCTCACTTGAAGCCTGTGCAGTGGATTCTGCTGCTCACCACACTGTCTTTCCAGCTCCTGTCCAAGAGGGACAAGACTGCTTGTCCATGTCAGCTCCCACTGATTGTGGCTCTGGTCCTGGGAGTGATTCTCACCTTTCTCAGCCAAGCTGGGGACAGCAGGGTCCCCACAGCACCACTTTGCTCCACCACACAGCCCACACTACCTGTCCTCTCCCAGGATGAGCTGGGACTGCCAGCACAGGGATGTACCTCTCAGTTGCCCCTTCCCCAGTCCCCTCACCAACACTGGTGGGTTTTCTGGCAAAATGCCTCAA
This sequence comes from Dryobates pubescens, assembly GCF_014839835.1. NCBI lineage: Eukaryota > Metazoa > Chordata > Aves > Piciformes > Picidae > Dryobates > Dryobates pubescens. The sequence goes on from NC_071640.1 coordinate 6,594,072, forward strand.
AAATGTATCCCTTATCATCTTCCCACTTGGCCTGAGTTCAAGAGACAGAGCAGGGCTGGCTGGGGTGAGATGGGAGCAGTGCCTGACATGTTGGGATGTTAGAATAGCTCTCATGCCTGGCAGTGCCTCATGCTGCTTCCCATGGCTCTGTCCCCAGCACCGCCTGCTGCAGGGCATCCCCAAAACCTCTCAGCATCCCCACAGTGTCCCCTGTATGCTCTCCACAACACCCCCTCCACACCTTCTCTTGCCTCTGCAGCCCCACGCAATCTTTTCTAATGAGCCCTCGTAGATGCCAGGCATATAATTCATCGTCCTTCGCGGACATTTGGTGTTTCGCAGGGGTCAGAGCCGAGGGCTGGCTTGAGCCGAGCCCTCTGTGTGTGCACAGCCCCTTCAGGCTTAATGGGGCTGTGCACGAGTGACTTATGTCTTTAAATGCTTTCCTGATTTTTGCTGCGCTATTTATTTCTTTGCCATCTTAGCTCAGGTGTGAGGTTACTTATTGTTCCTTCCCTTTCCCCCCCCGCCTTTTAAATTCAGAGAGATTTTCTTGAGAATTTACCATTTCAATCTTTGCTCTTAATTTTTTTGCCAATTCTCTCCCCCCCCCCCTTTATTATTTATTTACTAGAGACCCTAAATTTGTCTCTTTCACTCACTTCAATAGCAATACTGCTCTTAAAACTCACTAATGACTAAATTTACCTTACACACACAAAGTCAGGATTCATTCTGGCACATTCATTTGTTGTTATTCTTGACTTCAGTAACATCAGTAACAGTTTTTACACTATGTGCCCAGCTCAGGAAGGTGCTAGTGAAAAGTAAGATTTGGTGGGTTTTTAGGTGCTTGGGGGTTTGTTGTTGAGGTGGGATTTTGTGTGAGTGTGTGTGGGGGGGGGTTGTTTGTTTGGTTTTGTTTGTGTTGGGGTTTTTTGTGGGGAGTTTTGGTGCTGTGGGGTTTATTGTTGTTGTTGGTTTTTAATTCAACACACACCTAAAATACTTCTCAGATTCTTACAGCCTTTTGCTGAGCTTAAATGCTTCAGACATTAATAACTATTTCAGGTGATGCTTCGGACTGTAAGTGTGTATCCCTCTGTCAGGGCTAGGCAAAACATTTCAGTTCCTAACCTCACAGGCAGTTACAGTTTTTTAAAATCCCCAAATCTGAAGTGATAAAGCATTTGGGGTGTTTTAGTGATAGCCCTGCTAAAGGACAAAACGCTCTCCTATGTGTTTGGGTTAAAATGGTAACTGAAGTTGGGGTTTGAAGCTTTTGAAAAAGTTTGCCCCGTGTTTCGCTGAGGGCTGCATCGGTGATGATCGCAGCCCAGAGCACCTTGTTGCTGGTACCCTGCAGGCAGCAGAACCCGGGCAGTTTTGGACCAAGGTGCTTGCTTCAATCTCATCTCAAAAATCTCTAATCTGAGCTACTCGAGGTTTCCAGAACCATTTCTTTGGCTTCTAACTGTAATTTTGCCTTGATATCCCTTTACTAGGAAATTGTACTCGGGGCGGGGGTAGGGGGCGGAGGGCAGGGGAAAAAAATCTGCAGAGGTTTTACCGAAGAACTTGTGTAAATTCTGGACTTTGTAACTAACCTCAGAAATTCCTCAAAGTCACAAACTCTGTAGTATTGCCTCCAATGATGACACACAACATTAACTCCTCGGTTTTCTGCGAATGTTGCCCTTGGACATCCCTCCCACCTTCCCCCGGGTAGGAGGGGGAGCAGCTCTTTGCTCGCAGGTATTGCAAGCGTCCTAACAGAGCACGGAGCACTGGCAAAGCAACTGCTTGAAAAACAAAGCGCTTCAGCACATTTACTCGAAGCTGCTGCTAGGTGGGGATTGTCTTGAAAGGCAGCGCTTTCATTGCCGTTAATTAGCGTGACGAGCTAAATAGCCGCCTTCAAGCATCGGTGGAAAACCAGAGATACAGCTTTGTTCAAGTTTCGAATCAATGATTCAAAATAGTTAAACATCTCTAAAATTAAACTTCTCAGGCAAATCTACCCTCACTGAAATATCTAAGGTATGGTATTACTGCTAAGGATTTTGTTAAACTTTCTACTTGATTCTAAGCAAATTTAAAAAAAAAATAATAATCCCGTGAACAGTCCAACCCAGAGAACTTCCTACACAAGAAAAAGGACAATCTACCATGCATTATTTTCCCCTGCTCTTTAAAGTGTAATTATAATTCGTGCTGCAATTTTAGCCAAAGCAGCAAGAAATACATTTTGAATATATCATAAATTCACCCGGTATTTATTTGTTAAGCTGGCTAAACACAACTGTAAAAATCCAAGCATTTACCTTGCTGTGATTAGAGGCAGCAGACGCCCTAGAAGGGGAGGCTCGGTGATGGTCTATGTGCAGTTGAGGAGAAGCCCGTGGAGGATTAGGGTGTGTTAAGTCTCTCTTCAGACAGGTGCACAAACACTTCCCCCTTTTAGGTGCTACCTGCTCTTTACTGGACGTTTATTACAAGTCAATGCAATTTCACAAAGCACCTGCATGCAATAAAAACCTATTACATGTGTGAGGCCTTAAGGAAATTAACGGTTCCTCCCTAGGGATGCATATTTTGTTAAGATGTTTATTACAGATGAAGTGGTCCTGGGGTAAAACATTAACAAGTTGTAGAGTGATAAAAGGAATTTTATCATTTCTCAGTGACATAAATAGGAAGAAACCTTTAACTAAATCTATAAAATTCCTGCTTCCTAATGAATTTGCTTTAACTATTTATTAACGGGATGAACTTGCTTGGGCCACGATTTGGTTTTCTTCTTCATCACCCCCTCCCCTGCCCTCCTAAAAATCCCAAGCAGGAGCAGTCCAGGGTATTGTCTGTTGACTCATGTGAGCCCTGGTACTCAAAAAAAAAAAGAAACCTTATCTCAGGATCAGGTTGTTTTGGTGTTTTTTGGGGTTTTTTAAAATCATTAGTTTTACCCTTATGACTTTAAGGCAGAGTCATAAAACTCAGCTCACTCTTGTAATACTGAAGTTTAGAATTAAATACAACCTTTAAATTCTGTAGTAGTAGTATTATTATACTCTAACTCATAGCACTTAAATTGTATGTTAGAATTCAGGGTTCAGTCCAGCAATTTATTTTTGGTTACCATTGCAAATGCAAATTCTTTTTTTAACACCATATTAACCAGGTTTGCTGTGCACCATTATTAGAGATGAAAGCACAGAATACTGGCTTTGGACTAAGAATGCTCAATCTAATTGAATTATATGAATGTAGTTAAATGTCTACTTCAGAAAGGCTATATTCACTTTCAAGATTAGTTACTCCAAGAGTTAATGGGCTATTTAAACAACATAGTCCAAGAGCCAAACACAGGTGGGCTGTGTTAATAACTTTATTTAAACCGTTTTTTCCCCTTTTGAGAGGCACAAGCCATCCATTAATGCATTCATTAGAGTTTATGGCATAGTTCTGCTTTTCTCCTAATGACACTATCCAGACTCAAACTTGCTCAGCTAATTTAGCCCAGCTGCCCTTTGCCTCTCAGCAACAGGTCCCTTGTTCTTCGGCCGTACATGCTGAAGTGTCACGATGATTAGTTTTTTGGTCACTGCCGCCCTTTGCAATATTGTTTTGTGTATTCTCTGCATCAAAATTTACTTTGTCTTCAGAACTTTTGCTGAAAAGTTTGTGTGAAGCAGCTGCTGGAAAGAGCATGGCAGCACCGAGGCATCGCCACGCTTGCTGCAGCCCTCGCATTCCAATGTGATTGAACATCGTGGTTTATTACTTTACCCTGACCAAACAAGCTCACAGGTTTTAATATCCAGTTCTGCTGAAGGTATTTGTGGCAGTTCCTTGCAACTGCGGCATCTCAGCTTTGCTTTGACTTTTGAGTTCTAAATCCGATCCAAAAATGCCTTTTACTGATGTCATTACAGTTGTAAAACATATAACTGAGGACAGAAGTGCCTATTTCTTCCAGTAGCTACAATGTGGGTAACCTGTATGTGTTTAGTAACGAATTCCCCAGGTACTAATGAACATCACAATGAATAAGAATGACCAATGCATCACCCTGATATTAACAGCCAGGCTGGGTTAGACTCTGCACTGTCAGCTGCCAGCACTTGTCAGGGTTTATTCTGGAATGTTTTCTTCTGGGTCAGTTTGGCTTTGCATGTCTGCTGTTCCTGGGAGTTCTGTGTTAGCTGTTGGTTTTTAGTCTGAAACACCACCTCTGCCCTGTACAAACAGTGAGGGCTGTCTTGACCACCGTGAAATGCTGGACTAGCCCCACTGCTATGCAGGGAGCATCACGGTGACATGGAACTCAAACAGCCACAGGGATGAGTGTTCATAGATGCTCTCTAACGGATGTATTTGGAGGGAATAACAGCTTAGAACACCTCTATACCTACAGATAAGTAATGTAACTTCAGTGGGAGTACAGTGTGCTGCAGATATAACATGTGTTTCTACTTTCTCCTGTGTCAACTGTATGAATAATTTATACTGATTCCCACTGCAGAATCTCTGTGCTGGCAGACCACAGCGCTAAGGCGTTCCCTTGTAAAGTGGCATACACGCTTCTAGCACTGTGTAGTACTTGTAATTATATACCTTGCCTTTTAGATCATTTTGTGCAGTAGCTGCTGTGTGGTGAGTTCTGCCCAGTCACTGCTGCACTTTGCAGGTCCAGCTCGGTACCTGCAGTCAAGGCTGGGATGGGCTGGAGATGAGCTCTGGCCAGACAGACCACTCTCTGGCTAGATAGCCACTGCCAAGAGGTGTTAAGCTTTCTTGAAGTTCATCTTCTGTTGTGTGTCATTGCCTGGTGTCACAGGCAGCACATGGCTCCTTCCCAAAGCAGAAGTGTTCTTTGACCATGCAATAGCCTCTCAAGAGGAAGAGGAACAGCTTCATATACCTTGGTGACTATATACTTGTGCCAGGCTCAGTGGGACAGCACTCAAGCATGAGGATACATGCAAGATGTTGTCTACAACCAATACATGAGGGAAGGACACTAACGTTTGTGCTGTGGTGAAGGAGGGGTGGATACTTTTTGCATCTGACTTTGTTCCTGATAACTAAAGCTAAAGGCCAGTGTGGAAGAATAGAGACCAAATGTGTGCCAGGTCCCCTCAAGTCTTCTGCTTATGTTGCTGCACCAAATAGCTCTTCTGAGACAGCTGAGTACCTGAATGCCAAGCATTTCCTGCCATGAATAAGTTTTAAATGGCTGGTGGAAGAAGGCCTGCACAGAGCAAGGGGAGAGCAGGAATGTGGCATTCAAGAACACTGTGACCCCCAAGAGCTGCATACTGGTAGTCCCAGCACTGCCCATGCATTTCCAAGAAGCCTGGGCCCTCAGGCTGCTTGGTGCCTCGGTACCTGGACCTCCTGCATCCATCCAGTTATCCAGTGCTTACTACAGCAGGGCCGCCATGGAACCTTTGGGAGCCTAAAGCTCTCCTGCAAGTTGTGTGCTGGTTCCCAGAGTGAGACAGGGCGATGCTCTGTGTTGGTAACACATCTTGCAGTTCATCACAGGGCTGCCTCTGAGGCTGTGGAAGCAACAAAGGGAGGAGAGGCAAGATTTGAAGACACATAAATCTCCCTGTGTGCTGCTCGTATATCACAACCTGCAAACCTGCTGGGAAGGAAACTTTACCTTAAACACAAATGAATGGAACATTTTCCAAGCAACTTTATTTTGGGTGGTCTTTTTTTATTTGATTTTTTTTTTTACCATTTTTATTTATTTATTTTTGTCCTGGAGAGTTGTTTGGTGCTGCTTGTACTCACTTGGACCCCCAGTCCTGGGGCTCTGTCTCCCTGGAGGAATGCCTGCATGGATGGTGGATGTGAGAAGAGGAAGATTTGGGTGGAGAACATCCCCTCCCCTTTGTGTAGGAGGTAAAGGTCGGGGCAGAAGTTTTCCGGCTGTTTTTTTAATCGCAGATCGTCGCTGGCGACTGGTGCAGGACGGTGATGTCCGGGGAAACCTGCCACCTGCACCCCTGGGCGGGGTCGCGGCGCTGGCTGGTGGGAGGCCGCTGCCGCCTTGGCCAGCTAAACTGGGCTCCAGGCCCCACGCGTGTCCCGCCGCCAAACGGCCACTAGGGGTCAGGCCGGGATGGCGCAGGGGCCGGGCTGAAGGCGGCGGCGGGCGGAGGAGCCGCTGCAGGTAGCGTCAGGCCGGGGCGCGTCCCGCTGCCCTCAGCGGGCGCTCGCCAGGTCAGCCTGGTCCCGCTACCGCAGGGCAGCTGCCCCCGGGAGCTCGGCTGTGGAGCCTGGAGTGAAAAACCCAACTCGAGCACGGCACTGACCACTGTGTACCGTCTGACTGTACAGGACAGGCGGTTCAGGGCTGTATGGGAATGCAGCCTGCTGCTGACAGCGTTTTTGGGGTGCAGCGTCATGGAATGGTTTGGGTTGGAAGCAACATTACAGACCAGCTAGTTCCAAACCCCCTGCCTTGGGCATGGACACGTTCCACTAGAGCAGGCTGCTCAAAGTGTCATGCAACCTGACCTTGAACACTTCCAGAAATGGAGCATCCATAACTTCTCTGGGCAACCTGTTCCAGTGTCCCACCTCCGTCACAGTGAAAGTTGTTCTTTCGTTTAGCCCAGCTCCCTTCCAGGCATGTTCACCGGCCCTTCTGTCCTACCAGGACAGCATCTGCTGAAACTGTTGCAGCTGGCTAGAGGACCCTCTGCAGCCATGCTTCCAGAGTAGCAGGCAGTGCTGTAGCTGTCATGGTAACAGGTGCACCCCTGCCACAGGAGCAGATCCCCATGAGATCTGACATCCACAAGTTCTCCTACAATGTGCTCTTTAGAATTTCTGCTAGGCAGAAGTTTGGAGATGTTCTTCCCTTCCCGTTCTTTGGTGTGAACTGCTCTATTACTCCAAGGCGCTTGTCTGGCATGGGGAGCAGTCATGTTGCTGATGCTTCTGTGATGCAAACCATCTGAAAACAATTGTAGCAGAAGTCAGGTTTTGTCACCCTGCCCAGTTAATGAGTTTATCCACGTGCTGGGATCCCTATTTCCAGCAATGGGAGAGAGACACTGTGATTTTACTCTCTTTCAAAACTGCTGGGAGTTGTGGTAGGACTGGTGATGCTGTCAGCCAGAGGATATGGGTAAGAGGTGTGAGGTTACCACACTATAGCGGTCAAGCCCTTAGTGACAGCTCATGCAGTTGCTTCTAAAGCTGCCATACAATAGCAGTGCAAGTGCTCTTCAAAACCAGAATTTATTTTGTAATTAGCAGCAAGGACAGACATTCATCTTCGATCATTGCTTCCTTGTGCAGCTCTCCCTGCACCTGGAGAATGCACACAAATGTCCTACGTGACCCATGAGCTGGGACAGTTCTTCCATGCTGGCTGTCTTGACAGCACTGGGCTGAGAGCATCCCCCTTCACCAGCCACCTCTGTCCTGCAAGGTTTAACTCTGATCTGTTGTAACACTTGCACAGTGAACTCTTATCAGGTTGGAGACAGAAGTGAAAACAAAACAAAACATAGTGGAAGGGCTGCTTGCTTGCTTTGGCTGTGAAGCAGCACTATCTGGAGCAGAGCAGAGACAGTTGGCATTGGAGGGCGTGTTCCTTGCTAAATTCCTTTATAGATGGATGTTATCCCCAGATCAAACAGTGTATGAGGTCAAAACATTGTTATTTACTGTTTCCATTATGCTATTTTAACGTGGAGTGTATTTATGGGCACAGCTGAATGTGTGTGCTGGAGAGCTGGCCTCACCAAGTGCTTGGTGGTGGGAGGGAAGTCAGTACCAGCAGACAGCTCCTCTGCTGCCCAGTGCTCAGCCTCACTGCTGGGGAAGGGGAGGGAATGGACATGGCATGAGGCTTGGTAGGCTCATGGATGGATTTACGTCTGTTTCAAAATGTTTGTGAATGAAATTCAGTGCTGCACTTTGCTAGACATTCTGCAGACAGTCATGTCCTCATATTAATCAATATTCCTGAGGTCAGACATGCTGTCTGGTATGCCTGCCTGGCAGTGGGCCTGCCTGCTCCCCTTGCTCACAGGCTGCACCACTGCCTGTTTGCTTCCAGGAGGGAACAGGCAAGTTCTCCAGGACACCAGTGTTCAGCAGCTCTAGGAGTCTGATGAGGTTTCCAGCAGTCAGAAATGAGCAGCCGGGCAAGGTCACCTCAGAAAGCACTCATCTGCTGTCCTGCTGCTGGAAGTTACCTGTTGCTTGAGCCTCTTGCTTGCTTACGGCCAGGTGCCACTGTCTCCACAGAAAGAAGAAAGGGGCTTTGAGGTGCTCTGACCACAAAGGTCACTGGGAGCAAGGTGGAGCATGAGGGAGAAAGGGAGCAGCAGCCCTATGGAAAAGCTCAAGGCATCTGAAGGACTGCAATGTGTTTTGTGTCGCTTCACCTCCTCTGAAGAGCCTCTGTTATTAACCTCATGCCCAAAGCGGCTGCATTCTCTATGCAGCTATTCAGAGCAGCATGCCACATCCCTTTTTGTGCCAGACACCTCTGCCTTCACTGCAAAGTAGTGAGGAGCATTGCATTCTGAAGGGTGGAGGTGAAGTCACAGAAGCTCCTGTGAACTGAACCCAGGCAGCAGAGCGGAAGAACAATATTGAGGCATTAAGTAAAGTCTTCTCTGTCCCACTGCAGCCAGGAGTGCAGAACTGAGTCCTCAGGGTGGGGGAATCTGCTCCAGCTTTAGCCTAGAAAGCACAGAGATGTGTCCGGTGCTGGCACAGCCACATCATAGAGAGCTGCACAGAGAGCATTAAGCAGGACAGAGACTCTCTTCCTTGTGGGTATTTATGTCTGCAGCAGATGTAAGACAACTCGGACCATTCCACAAGAGCCCAGGAGTCCTGTGCAGCACTTTTTGAGGAAAAAAAGCAATGAATTACAACTATAGGTGATTTTTATTGGTTTGTTTGGGGTCTGGGGGTTTTTTGTTTTGTTTTTAAGTCTCTGTGCAAGAATTGCATGTTGCAGACTGTGAGCATCATTATGAGGGATTACCAGTACCCCCCTTCCCTTTTTCATGTCGCCTTTATTTGATGGGGTTTTGGCAGACTTTATGTAGGCATGTGAATTCCCTGTGTTTTCTGCGATAGTCTAAGGATGAATTAACACTCTCATCAGCTTTGAATGTGAAATCTCACTCTGCAGAAAGGGGAATTGGGTCCAGCAGGCACCTACCATATAGCTGGATGAATTGGAGCAGGATGTTGGAATTGTAACATCTCGTGACCCTGACGCTTTCATCTGTGGTAGCAGTGAAAGAGTTAATGCATTAGTTAAAAAGATTTTTAGCACAGGTCTGAACTGAGGCTGACAATCCATTATTCATAACTCCTCAGAAACCTGTAGCTTAATTCTTTTCTCTTTCTTTTGTGATTTACAGAATATTACAACAACTGTAAGCACTTTGCAGTTGGATTTTTATTGCATGCTCCGAAGTGAAGAATTACGATTCGGGATTCACGATGAGCAAATGTGTTCTGGTGTTTGTACATCCTTTTCATCTTCTCTGCCCCCATCTAGAGCTTGCCCCTGCTCAGAGCAGAGAACTTCTGCTGTCTGTAGGAGTGAACAGTGCTGAAGCAGCTCTGCTGTTGCTCTCGTGAGAGATGACACACTGCAGGCCCATCTGCACCTCCACACAGAGCAAGCCAGCTCTGGGTGCAGATGACAGCTCCTTGTGTATCCCAGCAAGCAGGGAAAGGCTTGTAGGACCTCCCAGCAGTGCTGGGACAAGAAGGGAATGCTACAATGGGTCTAGCACAGGATTTTTTGCAGTTGTACTCATTTTGCCCTTGCACTGGACCCTGAACATCAGATCAGCCCTCAGCAGTGGCAGATGCCAGCCTTGAGTGTGGCCATCACTTGTGTTATTTGAGGTAAAAGTCTTGTTCTCACTGAGGCACAGCCAATTGGGAGAAACAAATTTGGGGACTGGTTTGGGACCAAAAAGCTCCCTGCCCTGCAGCAGTCTGCACTGGGGTGTGCTGCCCATGCCAGTGTCTGACAGCAGTTGCTCATTTCTGCTCTGATCAGCTCCTTGAACAAATAATTGGCAGGAAAATCACTGCAGTTACAGTTCAGAAACACCTCCCTCCAAGGAGGTTTGCAGGGACACTTGAGGACTGAGAGGTGGTCCATCATCCAAAAAGCATTTGGATGCCTTTGCTGCAGCTCTCCTCTGCTCTGGAAGGACAACTGCAACAAGAGATAATTTTTCATTATGGACAAGAGAATTATGAGGTACAAACAAGCGCGCACAAGAAGATTAATAAATTACTCGGGATTAGCTTCAGTGATGGGAATATCTGCTGTGTGCAGCACTGGCCTGGCAGGACAGACAGGATCCTGTGCAGTGTTTGTCACAGATCAGAAACACTAGCCCTTTGACAGATGCCACGTAGATCTTCATTTCCAAATTCACCCATCTGAGAAACATCTGTGTGCTTAGGCTGGCAAATCTCAAGGAATGCTCTGCCAAGCAGTCCGCTTCCGCTTTTATAGCTCCGTAATCCTCACTGGGGACTCCTCCCCTGAAAAGAACAGAAGTGTGTGCACCTCTTCAGGGAAAATGCATAGGTCCAGGAGAAGTCTGCGAGGAAAAGATTCATGGCATGATCAAAAAGCACCCAGGCCTTTTACAGACAGGGCTCAATAGGTGCTTTAAACAGTTATAAATAACAGCAAGGAGGAAGGGAACAGATTAAAGAGCCAAGTGCTGTGCTCTGCACTGCGCTAGTCTAGGCAGAGCCGTGATGTTTGCTTGCTGCTCTTGCACAGCAAGATGGCCCCAGCACCTCAGCAGAGTTGCACACATGCAGAGAAGTCACCCAGCACCAGAGGATGATGTGGGCCGTGTAGATGTCCCTGTCGGTCACACCAAATCAGATGGCTACAGGGCTTGGCTTAGGCCTCTGCTATTTAGAGACTGCAGGATTTTCCCTGGAAATCCACTGCAAAGTGAGCTCTTGAGACAAGTATTGAGTTAGCCCCAAGTTTCCATCAGTGCTTTTGGTTAGGAAGGTAATTATGCAGCTCTGCAGGACACACAGATAAAGACAAACATGTCAGCAGAATGCCTAGCAGCAGCTTAGATGTGTGTAAGCAGAGGTGGGAGATGGAGGCTTGGCTGTGCTTGCCAGGGAAGTGAGTTATTTAACAACAGGAACATTTTCCAAGCTGCTTCTAATATTGGCACGTAGCATTTTTGGAGTCCAAAAGATCTTCTTGGCCCCTAATTCCCAGTGGTGCTCCAACACCGCAGCCGTTGCGCAAGCACACTGAGATAGTGGTTGGACTGGGGGTGTTTGCTGTTCCCAAATAGCAATGGTAGCTCTCAACATCCACCTCTCTCCCTCAGCAGTGGATCTCTGGCTCTCAGAGCAGGGGCTGACTCCATACCTGCCCAGCTTCTCTGGCTGTAGGCAGTCCCTGGGAGCCGCAGAGTTATGGTGCTCACAGGGCAGAGGTGTGAGTGAAGATGCTGGTATTGCTTACCGTGTGCTCTAGAGCAGGTCTGTGACCATTCCCAGTGTCCCTGCTCTTCTCTCCTTTGCAGCCTGTGGGAGGATTCCTTCAGTGCCATATCTCTTTGCGTGTGTGCCTCCAACCTTTTTGGAGTCACCAGCTCCTGTGCTAGTTATGAAACAAGGCCATTTCCCCAGGGGCTTTTGAATTTGGAGCAATTCTGGGAAGTCTCTGGATTTTCCATACACAATCTGCAGCAGTCACTAGGGGGGGATTTTTGTGCTTTTGGTTTTTGTTTTATTTTGAGAGAAACCTTTGGAGAAGTATTAATAGCCTAGGGGCTGCCCCAATTTTTTCCATTTGTGCAGGCAAAAGAATATTGATGGGGAGGGGCAGAGACACCCACAGCACCCTCAGGGCTAAAGATCTTTCATAGGAAATTGTTGTTTTCAGACAGATGAAAGCAGATCCCTTTCATTTTTCATAAGTGCACGCAAGGAAAAAAGAAGAAAGTGCTGTTCAGGTGTGCTAATGTTATCCTCTCAAATTCAGGCTCTGTCTTGGTGGAGCTTGCTCTCAACTAGTCCAAAAATGAGAGGTTGGAAAAGAATAGCAGAAGTGGCTTGTTTTAAAAGAAGTGTCCCCTGAAAATGGGTCCCAGCAAGTTGAAGGCACAACTGGGCTTTTGGCTGTCTTGACAGGGAGAGGCGACACAGTGACAGGCCATGGTGGGGTTGGAGAGAGTGGTTGCATGGCTCCAGTTTACCCAGTGCTGCCTCGTGCAGCCAGCTGGGGCTGTAACCAGGCTGAGGCCACGGCCCCTCGCCCACCCTCCTGCCCCAGCAGCCTTTGGCCTGGGCTGTTTTGCCACAGCACCGGGGGAAACCACACCTAATCCCCTGCCCACATCTGTGCATCTACTGTATGGTCTTTTCCCCCCCACCACCCCTACCCCTCCTGCCAACAAGGAAGGCAGTGTGTTTTCTTAACATTTGAGGGCATGATTTATAAACAACCATTAATGTGCCTTTTAACCTCTTTTTTTCATTGTTTAAATTTCAAATTTTTTGGATGCAAACTCCTTAAATCAGTTCAATATGCTCTGAAGGGCTTTGCTAGAATTCGAGTTTGAATTGCTTCCAAATGGAAACACTTACACCACACACACCAAAAGCAGAAAAAAAACCAGGAGGCACGTCAGTGATTTTAATTGACTCTCCACTGTGCATGTACTTCTAAATAATTGAAGTGCTTCCAGTACTTATAGATGCCTCAATTTGGCAGCAATTTGTGTATAGGCATTGAAAAAAAAAAAAGGAGGGTGGGGAAAAAAAAGAAAAGGCCAGAATCTAGAAGTATTATACGTAAGGCTTCACAAGGGATTCACTCTGGATTTAATTGGGATTCTTGTAAAGCTATGCAGAACTTTGGCAATGGAACTGGAAACCAGGTGAGCTCCTGGTGAAGCTGTGTGAGTTTTGGTTATGGCCTGAGTGGCTTTGAGGTTTTGGATGGAAACCAGGCGAAATTCACTGATTTCACCTGATCCTTCTTCTCAGTTTGGGGTTTATTTTTAGTGTGATGCACAAAACCGCACTGGAGGGCTCTGGATTTCCCTATTTGGGGGCCTTTTTGAATGAGGCAGATTGAAAACCAGTTGTTTAAAGATTGGGCTGTTCCTCCCTGGAGGACCTGTAATGTTCTCCACTGGCTCCAGCTGCCTTGGGATTGGTTTCTGCACTATGTTACAACAGACTGATGATGTATTTCTTCTCTGTCATGTGCCAGCTTAGTGCAGGTTTGATCTCTGGTTGCAGACAAGAAAAAAAGTCATCAGGAGAACGGAAAATTCACACCTAAACACCATAAAACGACAAGATTTGCTCTCCTGAAGTTTTACTGAAGGGAATTCCTCTTAATCCATCTAATATAAAATTTCATAGGTGTTATTTTTACAGTTGCAATACCACTGGAGTAAGTGAGACAAGGCATCTCCTGCAAAAGCTGCTTTTGTCTGCAGTAGAGGTGCCCATCTAGTGCCACCCCAGCAGGATAGGTCTCCAATCTCCTTGTCTGTGCTGGACAAGCTGCTGCCCCTTCCATCTTCTTTCCGGAGAGGCACCTTCCCCACTAAAATTTCCTGTGTTGGGTTTTAACATGGGAAACTTCTTGCACATGGCTTTGTTGTTCATGTTTGAACCCCAACAGCTTTTAAATATCCATTTTCCTATCAGACAGGCTGGTTCTGATGTCTCTTCTCACTGGGCTGGCAGAAGCTGCTGTTAGGGCTGCAGTGTGAGCCTGCTTGGGGTGGGAGGGATGGCGAACAGGTCAGTTCTCAGCTGTGTGGCCATGCCCAGCATAACCAGGCGGTTATAGCAAGCTGGGGACAGTGGTACAGAGCTGTCAGGGACTAATCAGCTCCGTGCAGGGGCAGTCATGAAGCTACCAGAGCAAATACCCCAGACTGCGCTTCCCTGGTAGCTGAAGTGTTTTAGTTACATACCAGCAGGATTTGACATGCATCTCACTTTTTTTTTTCTGCTTGTGTTTATTAGCTATTCCTCTGACCTTTCTTATTGTCCCTGAAGAAGGAAGCTGTGGTTTAGTAGTGCAAACACTGTGAGCACGCTAAAGAAATGCCAAAAACATTCAAAACACATGTATGATCCTGTGTTAGTTTAGGCTCAGTCTGAAACCTGTTGGGATGCTGCTCAGGGCACTAGCTGGGCCTATGTGTAATCTTCTCACGTTTTATTCCTGTGCACTATGTTTAATGAAAACCACCTGAAGCCCTCGTGCCCAAGGTTGGGGAGATGGATTCATTGCCAGGGCAATGCTTCCCTTGGGTTTCTCCTCCCGAAGTCCAGCTCCTCATTACTATCAGGAGCAGCAGGTGTTGGACACAGGGGGGTCATTGTGCTTCCCAACAAACCCCCTGTGAGCTGTTTGGGTTTGGTAGCTGGAGGCACGGAAGAGCCCAGCTGCCCCTGCTATGGTGTGACCAGGGACATGGGTGCAGCCTGGCTGCAAACCCCAGTGCTGGCCATCATAATGGCACCCACAGCATGAGGGGCAGCTCTGTGGGCATCCTGGCTTTCCTTTCATTCTGCTTTCATTCATTTGTCATCACAGAGACAGGCATGGGCCAACCCAGCCAATGCCAGCAGCAGGTGCTGGAGTTTGCCCAAACAACATTGCCAATTCTGTGATAATAGTCCCTGTTCATGATGCCTTATTTACTGCTATCATGAGATCATCTATAGCTCTTTAAGTCTGAATGGGTGAAACTGAGGGGGAAAAGATGTCAAGACCCCAGGCCAAGTGGCAAAGAAGGAGCTCCCAGGGTACATCTCCTGCACTGAGGTCGGTAAGGCAGTGGCTGAGACACCCAGGCTGCTGCTGACTTCCCAGGGGCTCCCAGCTCAGGGTAAGGTGCTCCCCAAGGCTGGGAGGCAGGCAGGATCAGCAATGGTGAGGAGTGGGCAGCAAAGCATCCCTGGAGACGGTATGAATCTGTCCCTGTGTGAAAGACCTCATAAAGAAGTGTAACCCTTCAAGTTACACTTGACACTCTGAAACAGCACTAAAAATACAGGGTGTGGCTTCTTTCTGGCTATGCCCATGAAAAAAGGTTTCAGTATTCACAGAGGCACTGAATCCCTGGTCTACGAGGATCTGAACATATGCTTATAGATCTGGATGAGGAAGCAAAAGGAGTCAGGGATTTTTCAGATCTGAAGGTGGGAAAGTTATCCACAGAGTTAAGTAGGAAGGAAATGTTACTTTGAAGCTTTGTTGTGAGCAAATACAGTTCTAGGCTAGTTTGCAGTTTGTTCCTGACAATGTTGACCATTTCTGTGTTATTCCCTCATTTTAAAAGGCTGCTTTTATTTTACTATATCTGTTCCTTTGCTTTTTAAGAAACCTCAGATATGAAATCCAGATTCCAGGCCAAATTCTGCCTGTCTCAACTATTTAATATCACTTCCCACCCCCAGCCCCCCCCACCCCCTCCCACCCACCCACCCCCCAAAGTTTCTAGCATGGATAAAATAAGCTAAGTTTGGCTTTTGTGTTTGCTGCATAAAACCATACAATCCTTAGCAGCACAATAATTTCCCTATCATCTTATTGCAGCACATCTCTTCAACTGGGTTTAGCATCCCACAACTAGGCTGTTCAGATTTCAGACCACTGCCATCAGAACCCAAATGACCAGGCAGCAAAAGGGACTTCACCCATCACAACAGACTGAACATTTTCTTTCCCAGACATATCTGTTATTCTGAGAGCATGTATTGCCCATTTCTAAAGTACCTCTTGTCTGAATAGTGGTGTGTATAAAGAAAGGCATCCTGTGGATTCTGCCATCTTTCCTTTCTGGTGAGGAGAGGACACTAGGCATGCTGCACCCCAGCAGAACATACACAGATGTGTATTTTCCAAAGTCCAAAACATCACCTGCTCCTGCAGCAATCAGTTCATCGGGTTTCACGATGCTTTGGCACGAGTTGTACAATCTTTTCATGTCCGCAAACCAAGCAATCAGAAAAGCATGTGGGCAGGGAAGCTCATCCCCTGGCATGCAAACTATGCACACAGGGGGAAGATGCAGAGGAAAAAGAAAAAAGCTGGAATTTCCAGTGCCTGCGAGTCATACCGCCCAGAGCACATCTCACAGGATGAGTGCTCTAATGAAGCACAGAGCAGGCAGCCTCACTTTCTGGGGTGCAGGCAGTAACCCTATCCTCCGACCTTAACATTGGCTGCACAGCATCATCTGAGGCCACATCATCAGGGCATCCACAGCAGAAAAAAAATTGAGGGGTTTGTTCCTTCTGTTTCCTGTTGTTCCCAGTAATGTGGTGCATGTCCTTTCTCCCCAGCCTCGACATCAGACCCTAACGAGGTCTAGGGTGACTGAAGGGCACGGTTCAATTTGGTTGGAGCGGCATCAACTAAACTAAAGATGCTAACCTCTGCCATCTGGCAAGACAAACTGTACATAAATAAAGACAAACTTTCAAGCTTCAGAAGGGAATCACATGAAGCCTGAGAGCACCCTGTGGTGTGAGTGTGCAGAAAGCTGTGGTTCTGCAAGTCTCTCACCCCACTGGAGGCATCCCATGGTCCTAAGCTCTCCCAGGCAGAGTGGGAGGCAGCAGAGGGGCAGCCCAAAACTTTTGGTGGCCCAGCTGCTGGTCATGCCCTCAGTGATTTGCCCATTCCTTGTTACTGCCCAAGATACCAAGTAGCTTTTTCCTACAATTTGATTGCCTTCATCCTTCTTCCTGTGCCCTGAGCTTCAAGAACAGAGGAGCAGTCCAGATTTGGCCAGGAGTTAATAGATACTGAAGCATCTCTGCTTTAGCTGTCGACATGTTTCCAACCTGGAATAATTAGGACATATCAAGCATGTTGGAAAGCAGTTGCCCCCCGTTGGATTTCCAGCCTGATCTCTGAGCCAAAAGAATCAGAGAAGATGCAGTGATTTGGGGGTATGCTTATACAAACCAGACTCTCCCTTCTTGCATGCTGTATACATGGATGTGTTACAAGCACCAGTCTTTCAGCAGACATCTCAGTAAATGGCCTCCAACGCATAAAACAATTCAATCCTCTT
The DNA here is from genome assembly GCF_014839835.1 of Dryobates pubescens. Lineage (NCBI taxonomy): Eukaryota > Metazoa > Chordata > Aves > Piciformes > Picidae > Dryobates > Dryobates pubescens. The sequence continues at coordinate 6,611,198 of NC_071640.1, forward strand.
CATCTCCCTGTTAAATCCTTCCTGTATTTTTCTGCTTTGTGATATTACCTCTCCTCCTGAGCTGTCCTGCTGGCACTCTTGTAAGATTTGCCTGATTGCATTCTCTCGTGCACATGTGGTAGGACTGGTTGCACACATGTGCCTGGGACCCCGTGTCATGGCCCTGCTCCTCCTTTGCATGGGTGCTGGCTAACTCTGGGAAAGAGGTCCAGAGATGATGGTACAAGCTGTGACCCCAGTAGTCCCCAGGTTCTGAAAGATCCCAGGGCTCTGCACTGGGTGCTGTATCTGTTCTCTGTGTGTGCTCTACCCATGCACTTTGTCAGCCCACATGAGGCTGTGACACTGGCAGGAGGCTGCTAAGCTGTTGCTGAGGTCGTTTGCCAGATTCTGAATAATGGTGCTGGCCAGCACACAACACAGATGATCGGCTGCAAGAAGCCCCTTGCTTGTTTCTTGTTAGATGGTGGAACCAATTATGCCATCTTGGTACACGGGTGGATACTCTGGGCAGGGTAGTGGTGGGTTGCAGGTGAAGCACCCTGAGCTCAAAGTCATCTCCTTCCATCCTCACTTCTGTGCAGCTCAAGATGCAGAAGTGCAGAGGAGGATTCAGTCTCTCCCCAGCTCAGCAGCAGTGTTCCTGGAGGTAGCCCATCACTGTTCTCTCGACTTTCAGTTCGTGACAAGAAGTACAAGAGTTTTGAGGTTCCTCTGTGTCACACACATAGGACACTTGTGCTATGCAATTAATTGCCCCCACAGTGCAAATATACAAGCGGAAATAAATAGTATTAAAGGTGCATAATGCTTGGGAAACATGCACTGTGCTCTGGGCTCTGGGGAGCAGCTTGATTTCCTGAATGCATTTCGAACCTACCACTTCTGACAGATCTCGGTGTTTCTCCAAGCTATTTGCCCATCAGTTACAGGACCCACTTCAAGCCCAAAATAAGGTTACCAATGTTTTCTAGTATTTTTTTATTAACCACCTCCACCATCTTGTAATTTAAAGCACCTGTCCATTTAAATTTTCTTTCTGACCTACTAAATAACGCTGCATGATACATACAATGAAACTAATGGCTTTTGGATGATGTTGTTGAAAACTAGCTTATGAAAAGTGAGTTGCATGAACCACACTGCAGGAAATCCTTTTCATACCCCCTGGAAAAGTGAGCTGGAACACCTTTCTGGTTTGGCTTATGGGGCTGAATTCTTAAATAGTTATCACTCACTTTGCACTTGAAAAATGAGGACTGTCTTGTGATTTCTCAGTGTTGTTGGTGTCACTGTGCAGCCCTTCCTGTGGCATTTTGTGAGAAATGCCAGAGGCTTTGCACACCCAGGTGCGTGGCAAAGCCAGGAGTACTTGCCACTAAAGACAGCACCATGCAGAGACTATCTGCTGCCTTCTGCTTCACCTATTCTTATTCTTACAAACATTGAAGGCTTTGATTTTTTTTCTAGGAGTAATGAGTAGATTTTCTTCCAGCTCTGTGCTTTTACTCCAATTACCACTTTAGTACCTGTGAATCTTTAAAGCACAAGCTTGGCAAGTAGAAGGGTGCAGGCAGCATGCCAGGTGGAACAGGACTTTGTTGTGGTGCTCCAGGTATTTTCAAGAGAGGTTTCTGGGGAGCTCCTGAAGCTGGGAGTGCCAGCACCAGCAAAGGACCCTCCTCCAGGAGGTGTGTGGAGATGACAGCCCCTCTGAGCAGCTGGCCAGCTGTGCTGTGTCCTGTGCTGCCTGCATACTGGACGGAACTGGCCCAGACCTAGCTCCTGACAGCAAGCAGCAGTGCCAGTGCTGGAGAGATCTCCTTTCTCCAAGCACTCTGCTGAATGAGGTGGCCATGCTAGCCCTGGCCACAAGTGACACCAAATTGTCGAACTGACATGGGGATTTGCAGGCTCATCCTCTTGCAGGTGTTCCTGCACAGGGGACAGCAGCCCTGGGAGCAGCCCCTCCCAGGAGCCATAGGGTATTGCCAAGAGTTTCGAGTGCTGACAAGAGCTCCCACGAGCGCAGCACAGCCCAGAGCTGCTGCGGGGCCAGTGGTGACAGCCTCACTGGCGACCGATTTACAGAGGGGAAAGTCCTTGCTTTCAGAACAAAGTGTGCAAATAAACTGTTACCAACCCAGAGTGACACAAGGCTTTCGCTCCCGTCAGGCAGCTGTGTTCAGGCTCTCCAGCAGCTTCCCCAGCACAGCAGCAATGGTCAGCACGGTGAGCAAGTCCTCCCTAGAGGGAGCAGCAGCCGCTCCATCGGCTGCCACCGACGCACGCTGCTCAGGCAGCGCTCCAAGTGCCAAGTCCTGTCAGCGGAGGTGAAAAAGCATGAGAAAGGACCTGTTTACAGAATGCTTTCTCTTCATTTTCTGTGCTTGGGCTTCACATCTGTAACAGAACTGTCAGAGACTAGGAATGCAAGATGTGGGGGTTTGGGGAGAAAAACCAACACAACAGAACAACTAATTTTATTATGGAAAATGTCACTTCTGAAGGGATGTTTTATTATTTCCTTTGGAAGAAAGTTCTAGAAGTTTTGATGTTGTTTCATTTGGACTTCAAGTGTCTTTGTACAGTCATAAATTAGGTGGTGGTGGTGGAATAATTACTCTAATGAAGAATTTTTAATTTTGAATAGGAAAAAAAATTGGTTTGACTGAATTCTACCTGATTCTAAGTGCTGTCCAGGAGCTTTGCTATGAATCAGACCAAATAGATTAAGACTTTACAGACAACTCATACAGATCAGATGTAATATGACTTTATATATATACACACACACACATCTTTACAGAAACCTTCACAGGGGGACTTTTTACTTATTCATGGGAAAATTGGAGAAGTAGAGATTTGATTTCTTCCAATCCTGAGGAGTTTTACTTGGACAGGGAGACACACTGTGTGCATTTCATTCAATTGGCTGAACCACCTTTCATTTCATTTTCTTATTTGGTTGCTTTTCTTTGTTGCATCACATGAGAATGAGCAGGAGCGAGGGCACCCCAGTGCCCAGGTAGTATGGCATGATGCCTTCTCTGGCACTGGGAGCACACCGCTGGGTTGGCCATGCCCTGGCACCACACTGTCCTTTGGGGAGAGCATGCTGCTCATCCCACAGCTCCTGCTGTGAAGGGCACAGGAAAAGCTGCTGTATTAACTCTCAGTTGTGATTTCTGAGTCTTCTGCTCTCTTCTGCTAGCTTGCCATGATCTGACTTTGTGTGCATCGCCAGCAGCTTATGAGGGGCCACACATGATGCCTCTTGCTCCTTTGTGCTAGCAGCTGGCCCCACTGAGTTCCTGGCTAGCTAGCCTCACATCACTCTGGGAGTCAGGAGATGCCAGGATTTCTCTGGAAATTGTCCAATGGACTTGTAGAGATAGCAGATAGATAACATTTGTCCACTGCCCACAGATGAGCCTTGTAATAACTTCATCCATGTAGGTACTAGACATCATGTTACCCCTGGATCAGCCCTCTACAAGCTCAGGGATGGTCTCTGGTAGTGTGTCAGAGCCCGATGCCACTAGAAGTGCTGTGACAGCTGGGAGGGAAAGATTACCAGTCATCTGAGATGAGGGAGGCCCTGGAGTCTGGGGTTTGGTTATACATTTAGAAGCTATTCTTAGTAACGGTGTAGGATAACGCTATCCATAGTTAGTTACAGATTGATGCTATGTGGTGTGCTGTGGTGGTGTCTGTGGAGCATTAGTGACATCCACTTTGGAATTAAGAGCAGAATGAAATACAAATAAATAAGCCAGACAGTAAGGTGACCATGCACACTGCCCCATGGAGGAAAGCAGCTAGAAAGGGAAAAGCCTGGAAGAAAAATAATAATCATGAAAGCACAGAGACAAGCCAACATAAACAGCCCAGATCCTCACCATCAAATTCTCATACTCAAGAAGAGCTCACAGGGCCATAAGGAACACTCTGATCAGCACTGGATAGCATTTGATGGGTTTTTGCCTTTTTATGCGATATCTTCACACCTCTGAAGGCCCCAGCACAGCCCTGACATGAGTCTCAGGCTCCCTGCCTAGCCTCACTTGCCATCCCGCTTGACAAAGCAGACCCTGACACCCAGATCTGGAGGAAATTGAGGACAGGACCAGGGACCCACAGATGGGCACAGCCATGGTCCTAGTTGTGGGGTGCCCCAGGTTCTCACGATAGCAGGAGGAGCACAGGTTTCTGTGCTGTGATCCCAAGAGAAATCTGCTCTAGTTTGGCAGAGCATCTTGTGCTCAGATGATGCCCAGAGTCAGAGGTGCCTGGCAGACACCCACATCCACAACTGGGGGTCACAAAACCAGGCTGGTTCTGGTTTTTCATGGAAAGCCACCGCTGCTGATGGCCAGTCAGGCATCGTTAGCTACATCCTGGCAAGGGCTTGCCACTGGCCTCTGAGGTTTGTCACAGTGAGTACGAAAAAGATAGTTCAAGAGCTAGGTAATGATGTGCACCGAGAATTGGAGACTGCAGAGATAAAAGGCAACTAGTAGCAAAGCAAAAAGACTGACACCACTTAAAAGGGCAGGAGAAGTAAAATGGCTAGACACATCATAGCCTTAATAGGAAACACATGAGAGATGTTGATCAGAGAATGCTGGCAAACAGATGAGGTCTCTGTAAAAAAAAAAAGTAAAAAAAAAAAAAAAGAAAGGGGAAAAAAAAAAGAGGAAACAGAAAACAAGATGGAAAGATAAAATTTCAAAGCAAGCCCTAAATGGGTAGCAGTTCCAGCTAATAGGAAGACCTGTAGCAATTCTGCCAAGTAGTACACAGGGAAGCTGATGATCATTAACATCTTGATAAATTTATTATCAAACAGTTCTGTCCTGTCATTGACAATTCCTTCCAAGAGACTAGAGGTGGTTTGGTAATGTGAGTAAAAGTAAGTGAATCCCTAAACCAAATGGTCCAACTGGTCCTCATTGTTTACACCTTCATATACTGAACATGCAGGAGTTAACAGAACCACAGGCATGAAAGCAACCACCACCAGAGTCAGGGCCTGCAACTGTGTCACTTTCTTTGATCTTCACCCAGCATCTCCTGTGTCCCACATGGGATTGCCCATTGGCTTCTGTCACAGTGAGGCAGAGCAGAGCAAGTCTATGCCACAGTTTCCTATCTGCTGCATGGTTTCTACGAAAAGCTCTTTTTAACAACCACCCTGTGAAAATACAAACAATCAGAGAGGCTCCAGCAGCAGGTTCACAGCAGTGAGCTGGAGGCACACCCAGGGACCCTGGTACTTGCTGCCCGGAGATGCCAGCTGGGCTCAGGGGCAGGTTCATGCTGGAGAGATACTAGATGTATGCATGCCACTGCTGGCAGGGATTTCTGCAGTGCAAGAGCTGCATCTCTACAAGCCAGCTCAGCAGCAACGGCAGCCTCTCTCCACACACAGAGCCACTGAACCTACAGAGAGGAGAAAAACTGAATTTCAGCAGTCCTGCTTGCTCCTGCCACCACCTGGAGAGCCACTCTTGCATTTCTGCCATCATTTTCTGAAGGATGTGCAGGCTCTAAAGCCATGCTGAAGCTGTTCACCGAGCAAGGAGCCACTAACTCATAACTCACTGCTAGTAAGGCACAAAATAAAAGTGCAAAAATGAGCTGAAGAGCTGACTGTGTGCAGGAGGCAGGTCTGCTCTGCTGCACTCTGCACAGGATATAGCACAGCACAGGCAGTGCTCTGGGAAGATTCCTTCAATTGCTTTATGCAGCTTGATATACCTTGATTAGTTATTTTTTTTTCTTCAGTTAATTATTCATGCCTCACACCATGTTTTGCAGCGAGGCTTTGCCACATTTGAAACTAAAAATAATCTTCTTACATTTTTAATCAGGCCTCGTTATGAATGGCAGATGCTTCAAACTGCAGTGAAAATCATCATCAGTTGTATTTTTTGGCTAAATTCCTGCTCCACTCAAAGCTTGAGAAAAATCAAACACATTTGACAGCTGGTAGAATGAAAGGAAAGGATAAATCTTATCCTGACAACATACACCATATTTACCATGAGCTGTTAAAGAAGCATCAGCCTTCACCCAGAATACTATGGCTGCAGTAACAGAGCCCTTAGGTTACTGTGATCTCCTCAAGGAAGGAGAGATTTGCTCTGAGGGTGCTGGGTGTAGTGCTGGGTGAGCCTATTGTCCTTGTTTACACAGAACTGCTTCATCCAGGTGCCATGGCATGGGAGCACAGCTGGGGCAGGCAGGGGTCTGTGTCTCTTAGGAGCACAGCTAGGATGAATAAAGTTCCATGTCTCTTGGGAGCATGGCTGGAACAAGCAGGGGTCTCTGTCCTTTGGGACAGGAAGGGATCTGTGTTCCTCAGCAACGTGTCTGGGACAGGCAGGGGTCCATGGCCCTCAGGGAGTACAGCTGGGACAGGACAAGGTCTAAGCCCCTTGGCTACTGGGTCCCCCAGCAGAGCTGTGGCTACCCCTGGGTGCTTGAGAGCAGCACTCACCACCTATTCCCAAGTAAGGCTGGCAGCTATGCTCCGGTGGCATGGAAGTCGTGCAGACATGGAGAGCTCCTGAGCTTCTTGTTAGCTTCTCATTTTGCCACAAGCTTCTCTTGTTGTCTGTAGATAAATGCCTAATAAACATGACCACTTAGAAGGCTTCAAGACCAGAGATGTGTTTCTGTGCTTTCTCCAGCTCCCACATGTGTGAGACAGAAACCACATGAAGCTTCCTGGTTGCAAAGCACAGGCTGGAGTAATGGGGATGGGAGGATGAAGGTGGCCAGGGTAAGGATTGGAGGACCGGGACAGCTGAGGCTATGCTGCAGCACTAAGTCGGGGACAGCATCTGACCCCTGCAGCCCTTCTGTAAACAAGGGGTGATCAATATCACCCTCAATCATGGCACCAAGATGATTTCCCAGTAATTTAAGTACAGAAAGATAAAGTTTCAGCTAACTTGTTAACCTGATTGGTGAGCACTAACTCCAGGGTCACATTTGACCCCCCATATAATTGGGGAATTATGATTTGCATTCATTTGCTCTTCACGTGTGGGTCAGAGGTCTGCTGTGTGTCCTACAGCATTTGAACAGCTGGTTTGAGGTAGTGGTCGTGCCCTTCGAGTCACTTGGGCTGGTTTCATCACAATGAGTGGACTTGGCAAGGTGATCTACCCCTTCCATCCCACCTGGAGAGCACAGCATAGCATTGGTGTTCATTCCTTATCACAACTCAGTTGTGGGACTCTCTAAAGTTGTGAACTTTCTGTCAGTGCATACTGCGCTGCATTGCTCGAAGGCTGTCTGCCTGTGAAATGCATTCCTGAAGAGAACGGGGAATAAAAAAAACATGTCTGAAATCAAAATGCACAAGTTACAGAAAACTCTCCAGTTTACTACCAGAGGTTTGCATAATTATTATTTGGGCCTGTTTTCACTTGGTTTCACACTATGCAGATTTACTAGTTTACAATTAAAGACTGGGGTAAAATAGTTCTGCGGATGAGTGATGTACCATGTTGGTAACACGATGCTCTGTGTCTGTAGCAATTAGTATGTTACAAACTCAGTATTATATTTAGCTGTCTATGGGATGTAATCAGCCCCAAATTCCAGCAACTGTCACAACATCTGTCTGCAAAAGGGCAACAGGAGTGGCTAACCTTATCTAATTTTAAAATGAGCTACAGGCTCACACTAACAACAACTCCACCTTTTCCAAGTAGAAGGTATTTTATTTACCCAAGCAATGAGCACTTCTGAGCTTCAGATAGAGTTAGAAGATGTGATGCCACAAAAAAAACTAAGGAAGTGTGTAACAAAAGGGCATCCTTTAGGTTTTGAGCATGCAAGAGGCAGCATGCCCTAAGAGATATATGTGCTGTGGGATATGATCAGTGTTCACAGAATATTATGGCAAGGGTGGACTCTCATCTTTATTTCCTATCTTCATCATCAACCTTGGGCAGTTTCACCCTGGCCCAGCCTCTTCTATTCACCCTGGCCCAGCCTCTTCTACACCTCCCACTCTGCCCCACCCCATTGACCTGTGACAGTACCTGAAGTCCTTTGCCATGGAGCATTCTCCAATTGAAGCTGCAGTGAGGTGGTTCTTGTGTGCTGTGGTGATCTGGCTGGCTTCAGCTCTTGCACCATCAGCACCTTTCAGTGCCATCTAGGAAAATACTTCACCCTCACTCCAGGTGGTGTCAGAAGCCTTTTGCCTAGGAACAGCATGTTTAGCAGAGTGAGGAGAGCTAGTTCAGAAACTTACAAATCTGGCCTTTAAATTCCTTGTTTAGCAAAGGACATTGGTCTTTGTGTTCCTACCATGAACAGCAGCTCTGAGCCCAGCAGCATCCTTGTTTGTAAACTCACTTTCCTGATAATAAACAGCCTGTGCTGGAAAGGAGCTTTTGCCAGGTGAAGGATACTAGACTGGCAGAGAGAAAAGCTTTGTTTTCAAACTTCAAAGTGCATTTTGCCAATTCTGAAACTTACTGAAGTCAGTCACTACGAAGCTTCCTATGGTGGGTTTGTGATGTGCATTCAGCCTGAGGAGCAGCTGGGGACATTGAGCAGTGCTGATTGCTGGGTCCACCTGGCCTGGGTGGGCTGGAGAAGCTGCATCTCCCTGCCAGTCTCCTTTTGTTTGCAGAGTGGTGCTTTACACAGGGCCCTAGTGTAGACAATGTGTAAACTGTTGGGAAAGAAGAAAATGATTTTGGGCTGAGCGCTTTGACTGAACTTTGTCCTTTTCTCAAGCAAAAGAAAATATTATTTCACCCTTTAAAGAGCCACACATAATAAGAGGCAAAATGTCAAGACCAATGTTGATATAAACCCCCAAGGAAAACAAACATCTATGTGGCTTCTCCAAAAGGTCTCACTTCCTCACCCCTCTCCCCTAGTTTAAACAGATTTAGTAACTGAGGAGGAAGGGGGGAAGGAGGGAGGGCTTCTCCCCTGGTCGTTGCTGAAGGTCCTCTGCATGGACCTGATTCTGCAGCATCCTCAGTGTAAGGGTCCAGTCTTGCACATACCACCTGGCAGGATGCAGGCCTTGGGGTGGTAAAACCTTCGTCTCTTCTGAGAAAAGCTGGCTACACAAAGCAGAGGGAAACATGAAGTGGCACAAAGCCACAGATCCATGTTGCCACACAGGGTCACACAGACTTTGCCACAGAAAGTGTCCCATGATGCTCGGGAGGACAAATGCGTCAGAGCTGCAGGATGTCCTTGCCTGTTATGGGAGCTCTGCCTCATCTGAGCAGATGGGTGCACTGAAATCATCAGTCTCTTACCTGTTGGAATGTGTTGGCTTTTTCAAAGAGTTATGTGGGGTTAGAGCTATTGGCAACTGGCACTGAGGAATTAAAATGTGCTTATGTGTAGAGTCATCCTGGTCTTGTATCATCTCTAGCACAGTGAAGTCAGCTGCAGCTTGGAGGCTGTGCTGTGTGTTTACAGAGCAAGCTGCCCACCGCATGGAGTCACAGTTCCTGCTGGCCTTATCTTTCCCCTTGAGCATCCTGATGCTGCAAAGGTTCTAGTTTTAAATTACTTTTGTTCCATTGCTGGGGACAGGTTCAAGCTGTTCCAAAGCTATTCAGCAGTTAGCCTGAAATATGAAATTCCCAATGACAATGCTGTTACCAGAAAGCACAGGCACAGTAATTCCCACCCACAGCAGCAATAACTGTCACATGGTGCCACGCAAAGTACAGAAATTAATAATTAAAAGCCTTGAGCAGGCTTTGGAAGAGCTGTGTTATTATGTGCATCAGAAATAGGATAAATCACAAGCAATTCAGAAGTATATTCCCAGGTTCACTCATAACCATCATGGTATTTGGAGTCCCTTTGGGAGCAATAAACGACAGAGAGTCCATATTATAAAAATAAACATGAACTTAAGTGGCAAGGATTCATTTAAACCAAAAGGGAAAAGACTTTACTACTTCCACTATCAGTTTAGCATAAGTAGAGCAAGTTCCACCTCAGAGCATATGCCCAGTGCTAGGAGAAGTCGACAGTGGAGGGAGATGGTTGACAAGGTCTGCTTCTCCTTGAAGCTGTTTGTCCCAAGAACAACTGTGAGCTTTCTAACTGAATTATGCAGAATATGAGCCCTCAAAGTGCTGTTCCAAAGTGAAAATAAAGGGCAAAATGCAGCTGTTTGTGATCCCACTGTGCTTTTATTCAGCCTTTTTCCTAAATGAGTGACTATGACCCCCCTATACACAATATTGAGGTTGTATCATAGGTGTCACAGGATTCATTTTTGCCTTTAGAGCCCCAGATCCAGGAGCCCTGGGGCTCTATGGAAGTCCCAGCACTTTCTTTAAGATGTGAGATTCTAGTCCCTGTGCTCACATCTAAGAGCTGACAGCACCACTTGTGGTACTTGAGAGCAGGAGGAAAACTCAACCATTATTTATTGATCTCAGTGGTTTTAAGCCACCTGAATGGACTTTTAAAACTATATTTTTTAAGCTTTTTTTTTTAATACAGATTTCAACATTTTGCCAAAAAATTCTTGTTCAAGTTAAAATGACAGCAGGCTTTTCCAGTCTGACATTCCTTTATTCTTCCTTTGTAAAAACAAGCTTAGAATGTGCTGCAGCACAGACCAGCAAAATAACAATAATCAAGCAATAGCACAAGAGCAAACATGAAATGCTAATCAGTTCATGCTGGGAGGGGGACACAGCTTGGCTCAGTGGTCAGGTTCTTAGCAGGATGGAGAAGGGATTCAGAAGAGCCATGAGACAGGGTGTCAGCACTGTGAAGGCAGACCCAGACTGCAGCCCTGAGCAGCCTCCTGAAGCTTGAATGGACAAACCTTTCCCTGCAAACTGCTTCATGACTTCAGCCCACCCCATTCAGTGGGAACTTTACCTGGGTGAGGGCTACCAGGTTTAGCCTCATACACATTCTTTGCTGTTTCTGCCCACAAATGCTGCCTTTTCTCAGATATTAGCTGCATCTTGCCTCTGATGTTGGCTCCTCCTTCCAGGCTCCATTTCAATTAGCTCCCCAGATAAATGCGATTCTGATGTGTGGTCTCACGGTGGGTTATTGAACTGGCTCCAAAACGCTTTTCACCAAACAGCAGCTTACTTTCCAGTGGGTTATCATACCCTGTAATTCACTTCACACTTCAGATGTAAAAACCCCGCGGGTCTTTTGCTTGATAGCACGTTTTTTCCTAATCTCTTGAAGAACTAACACTAGAATTACTCCTGATGGAAGACAGAGCGCGGCTGGTATGCGCAGCGCAGCTCTGCAGCTACGTGCAATCTGCTGTAACATCAGTAGATGGAGCTAGGTGAGAAAAGAAAGATTCCAGAGTGTGAGTGTTGCTCCCACGACGCAGGTTTAGCTCTTGATTTGACCTGATTACAAAAAAAAATCTCTCATTTAGTTTCTGATTCTTTGAATGTAATATAGGGAATAGTTCTGTGTAGCTCTGCCAAGATGATATCCAGTGGGAAACAGCGACTTTTGGAAAAGTAAAGACTTGGAGGCAGTTTTAGCCTGAGGGATGAAGTGTACCCCTAGGGGAAGGGAAAGAGGATAGTTGTGTTATTTTTCTGGGAAGTGAGAGATGAGGACAGTAATCTGTGACAGTGGCAAGAGGGGTTTTAGCACTGAAATACTCCTTCCTCTTCAGTAATCTCTGGAAAGTTACTCAGGTGAGCACTAGTTATCTTCTGCATCTCAGAGGATGCACTCTGGGTGTGTCAAGCCTGAGAAGCAAATTCAGAGAGTAGGTGCAGCATCCATGCAAGCACCTCTCTGTACATTTGCAAGTTCTCTTCAGTGTCCTATGGTGAAAAGTGATAAAGATAAGCAAGATGTAATTTAGTGTGGCTCTTTTTCTGGTTTGGCATCCATTTTATTTTCAGCATCTGAAGTGTAAAACTTTATCAGGAAACATTTTGCATGTAGAGAATAAAGAAGGGGAAATTGCTTAACGTTATTCCAAGCTTCCTCTGCTACTCCCTATCACCCTTCCTGAGACTGCACTGAGTGTGATGAGGCCAGCATCACTCCAAGGACAGAGATTGCCAGGAGTGTCTTAACTCTCACAAAACACACTTTTACACCTTTTGTGTATGACCAATGATATCAACAGATCTAAAACAGATGAATCAGGTGTTTTAAGGAGTCCTTTTGTTGCCAGCACTCTTAGGGGAAAAGGAGCACGGCAGTGGGAGGATGCACACCTGCTCACCCTTCCTGAATTCCCTGGGGAGGACCAAGACCTGTGGGCAGGTGTCTCGGAAGGGCTGGCTGTGCCTCACACATCTCAGTGCTTCTCTGCTTGCTGAGATCATTCAGAGACAGAATGGAGTAAGATCTTTTCATGAAAACAAGGAAAAAAACCCCTGAAGATATTCTATTTCTCTAGAAATATTCAAAAGGCAAATAAAAAGTGTAGGGGTGGGGAGTAAAAAGCCCTCTAAAACCCCAGCCCCATTGCTGCAAACAAATTATGCCTGCAGTGCTCAGATGTAAGTCAGTCAATGCAACTGGCAAACAAACGGATGCTTTACGCTTGTAATTACCCAAACGTTCCACACTTAGCATATAAATATTAAATCCTCATAAATAATGTTGTCAGGTCTATTTGATTTCAACTGCATTGTATTGTTGTTAAATGAAACAAATGCTGTATTTAAATTTATTCCACTTGCAGTTCCATTGTTCAACTTTATTTTGATTTCTTTTGAAAGACAAAGAGAAAAGCACATCCATCCTATACAGCAGGCTACAGCCAAAATAAATGCACATCAACTAAGTTTATTTAAACAGACATGCTCATAAAAAGTTAACAAGACACCAAATAATTACAGGAAAAGGCTAAAGTCCAACTCTGTATGGAGCCCAGAGGTCTGAGATGTATTTAAGACAGAGATCAAATAAAATATGCATTGACAGTATAGCACCAAGTCTTCTATCATCAGTGATGCATCCATTTTTTCAAGGCCAATAAACTTTAATGTGCTAGTGGGTTTGTGTCCAAATCACATAAAATGTCCTGCCATAGAACATGTAGAATAGACTAAAATGGGGTTTATAGTTCAAATTATTATCCTATTACTTTTTCTTTCATTCTTTCCACTTCCATTTTGAAGCAGGAGCTAAGTTGCTCACTGGTGCTTTAAATGTATTTCCACTGCAGAGGAAAACACATCTTGTTATCTCCAAACTAAAACCAGTTATCTGAATTTACCTAAAGCAGCCCCCAGGTTATGTTGATCACTTCAGGTGCCACATGGGGGTTTCTTAGCAGGTAGCTGAGGGACCATTTGCTCTCTTGAGTCACGTCTGAAGGTCTCTCACACTGGATGCCATCTCCACTACCAGCAAGGAGAGGACTGAGGTCTTGAGGAATGGGTTTCTGTGGGACTTAGGCTGCTTGTGCCACCTCTCATCCCTGTGTGTTAGCAGTGCTGGTTATCAGTGTCAGTTCATTCTGCTCTTTTCCTGTGTCTATGGCACCCAAACATCAGGTTGGTGTAAGCGTAAAGGCCAGAGAACTTCCTTGCATGTAAAGTCTTGTGGTTCTAAATAAATTTATTCTCTCTTTATTTTAATCTCCTACTTATGGAAAGAGTCATCATCCCCTCAGTAGGGGATTAAAACATCCTCCCCTCAGTAGGGGATCCTCCTCCTTCGGGGATCTTCTCCTGTGCTCTGTCAGGTGCAGGTACCATACCAAACCTGTGCCCTTATCTGGTGCACAAAGAAGAGGGCTCTCTCATCTCCCTGCTCACAGATGTGTGCAGGTGTGAGGTGCCCAAAACTGAAGGGGGTGGAGGGTCCCTCTAAAGCCAGGAGGAGTCTGGCTTGTGCAGGCAATGACTGCCCCCAAGTGCAGGTGTCAAGGTTGGGTATGGCTCTGGGGTAGGGGGTGTCGGTCTCCTCTCAGTCTGCACTGAATCCATATAGGATGCTCGGTGGAGAGGAGTTTGACTCTTCCCTGGGTATAGACCCATCCCAAGCAATGCATTACCTCAGAGGTTAAGAAAATTCTTTTCTTCTGGCTGCAAAGAAAAACTTATAAACCTGACCAGAAGATACTCTCTGCTTTAGCCTCTAGGAATAAAAATGAAGGGTGGTTTAAGGTCCTGTGTTACTGCACTACTCTGATGATGCTTTAAAACTAAATGATGGATTTTGAACACCTTGGCTTAGTGATACTAAAATGAGCTGCCTTTCGATGATTTGTTGTTGTCGTTGTTATTGTTGTTGCTATTATTATTATTATTATTATTATTATTATTATTATTATTATTATTATTATTACATACACTAACGTTCCTGTCTCCACCTGCTGGAGACCTTGTCTGCATCCTGCTGGAGAAATTCGATTCCCATTTGAATGTTCATTCCAAATTACGAGCTGGCAGATATCGTTTGGACTCAGGAGTGCCTGTCTGTAAATATTCGAGGTGTATTGAGGTTGTAGGCTGGCAGCCAGAATGTATATGTTGGCAGATGCTCCTTTGGAAGGATTTCACTGTAGTGAGACCAGGGCTGAAATTTTAAGGGTTTTTTAATTATTTTTTTTAAAAATGTGCCTATATGATTCTATATCATTTTAGAATACATAAATAAGCTTTACATTGTTTTCCCTGGGCACTGGCAGGATTAGAACAGCAGTTTCAGAGGTGAAAGGCCTGTAATTAATACAGCATGCCAATCAAATCCCGTCAGTGAAACATATTTCATTAATATTTGTTTTTTTTACTCTTAAGCCACGTTATAAACATTTTTAGCAGTTCACATCTGTCTCTCATAGAACAATTGTAATTTAAATTAAAATGCTATTTTTTCCCCCAAGATAATTACATTTTAGAAGCAAACACTCTTGCTGGTGGACATGTGATGTTTTCAGCTCTGTATCTCAGTGCTCAAAACTCTGTTTCACCACCAGTGAAATCTGCTTTATACATCTTTCACCTGCCAAAAGGAAAAACACTGTTACCCTAACAATTCCTCTTCTTCTTTAACATGTTCTGCCCTTCACACATTCTGTTACCTACCTCTTCCCAGCCTTTTCAGTGTCTATATTCAAGCAATTCCAGCCCATCTTTTTCCTGCCGTCCTCTGCCTCTTCTTCACTCAAAGCCCAGCCCTGCCCAGGTCCTGGCCATAGAGATATTGTCCCTTCGTTTTGGGGTCTGGAGGTCACCGCGTCTGCCCTCAGGTGATGAATCCAGAGATTCAGATCCAGAGATATCTGACACTAACAGCAGTTGTTCAGCGAGCAGCGGCTGCTCTGGCAACGGAGGTGCTTTAAGATTTCATAACAAAAAGGTCAACGCCGTGTAGCATTTCTCCATCTTCTTTGGCAAATTGAGCTTGAAAATGAAAAGTCTTACAGGCTTCACAACTGTCTGCCCCCACTTTAACAGAAGCATTTTAATATCTTATCAATAACTTATATTGAATATATCTTATTAATATCTGATTCTAATATCATCTTTTACTACATCACACTTTTTCTTAACATCTTGATTGCAACTCCCTCTTCCCACACAAAGGCAGAGAAAAGAATCTCTTGCATTAAAAGTGCCAAAAGCACGATTTTCAGAATCCTGCATGCTGCTGAGAGATCGAAATCAGCTAATTGATGTTTTGTCCGTTCCGTGTGCTCTGCTGTGAAATTTCGCCGTGTGATAAAGGGAGTTTAAATGTGTATGACCCCTAATCCTATCACTTCACCAACTTTCATAGCAGAGGAAAACAGGACGTGAGAGCCCCTTTAATGTGCTGTATTGGCCTCCAGAGTAATCTTATAACCTGTCATATAAAAACCCCGGTATAACAACACATCAACATACTCGGTCTTCCCCCCACATTTATGAGCAATGGGTTTATTCCTTGACACTAGTAAAAATTAAGACCTGGACGTTCGTGTGCTCTTGGTATTTAAGAATCTGAACCTCGATGTTTGTCCCAGCAGATCCCGGCTCCGCAGCCGGTGAGGGGTTGAGCCTGGTGCCCAGCCCGCTGGGGCTTGCCGGGGTCCCGTACCGGGGCTGCCCAGGGGGATCCCGGGGCTGGAAGTGGGTCGGAGCCTCCTCTGAGCAAACGCACTGATACCGGGCAGAGAGCAGGGCAAGGCTGCTCTCTCTTGTCTTTTTCCCTTTTTTTTCTTTCCTTTTGGAGTCCTCCGCGCCCCGCGCAGCTCCGGGCCGGGCTGAAGCGCCGTGGGTTCTCGAGCGGGGCTCGGGGACGTGTCGCCCTCCCCCGCGGCTGTTAGAGCCCGGAGAGCTCTACTCATGCTATTGCAGCCCAAATCAGAAATATAAACGCATTTATCGATTAGTTTATATTACGGCCTTCTGGGGGGCGTGTGGGAGGGTTTTTTTGTTTGTTTGGGGCTCTTTTTAAATATATCTGGCTTAAACAATGCTGCGAGTCGATCAAGATTTAAAACTATGTGTGGACAAGTGACTGAAAAATCAGAATTTATGCTGTGAAACTCGCTGCTTCAGGAGTGTAAGATCATCACCGAAGAGGTGTGGGGGTGGGGATGGCATACTACCCCCAAGCATTCAGGTGACCGAGGCTCCAGCAATCGAATACAATCCCGTCTGCAGGGATACCATTGAAAACGAGACTTTGAAGTTCTCTATCCACTGTTCCAATTATTTGCTTTATGGTCTCCCTTCATCCGGGTTAAAAGGGTGCTCCAAATCGGTGCTAAACGTGACTCTTTCGGTACACGTTTGTCGGATAGCCAGACTTTTCTTCCGGAACACCTTTACTCGTGTGTTGTGCAAATATTGAACTCCAGAAATACTCAGGGAATTCCTACGGGAAGAGCAAACCCAAGCCTGGGTCTGGAAGTGGTGAACCAGCCCCATCGCCCCCAGAGCACTCTCCCCTGTTTCCCACCCTCGGAGCCTCAAGAACACCGAAACGTGGATAGAGGGGAAAATCAGCCACGGCAGTCCCAGCCAAAATGACGCAGATCCCTCATTCTGACCCAATATAAAACCGGTGAAATAATTAGAGGAGCAAATCAGTAGTGCGGGGAGGAGTGTCAAACGGGCTCATCTGTCATTGTCTAAATGAGGGTGAAAGTGTTTATTTGTTCGTGATAACCTTTGAGCCCCAGGATCAGAGGATTTCTTTTAGGATTTCTTTTAGGAAAACACCTTTAGAGGGGATTCCTCTTCAGTCTGATGCCATAGCTGAGTTTATATCAACTTTCGCTCCGAGATAACGGGAAATAGTAAGCTTTTTGCTTATTGATAATGGAAGAAAAATAACGGTGCTGTTGAGAACCTGCTGGTGTCCAGAACGGGGCGGGAGGGGAGAGGGGACCCGACTGGGTGCGGGCAGAGCGGGCGGCGCAGGGGGCACAGCAAGGGTAGCCCAGGTGCTAGGCAGGCAGAATCCCCGCGTCCCAGAGACCTCCGGGGCTGCTCGGGTTTTGCTTTTGCCAGCACTCGGTATGTCAGACATTCAGGAGAGAAAAAGGACAAGAAAATGCTGCCAGAAGAGCTTCGTGAACATCTCCAGAGCGATCAGTTGGCATCAGGTGAGAACGTGTCATGCTGCGGGATTACATCACGCCACCGCTCTGCGTGACGCGCTGCCAGTCCAGTGTGTGCTGGGGAGCAGCAGCCTGTGAACAAGATGGATCCGATGGACTGCGGGGCCGGGGGCTCTCGGCGGGTCCTGCCTTCGGGCTTTGCTGAGCTTTTCTTCGCGGCACAGAAAACGCTTTCGCGCTTGGTTTCCTTCTTGTTGTACTCGGAGTCCCGAAACAAATATTTCCACCCCTGCATTCTTCAATGACAGTGCAATAATCACTAATACAAACCAGAGAGGAGCGCACCGCTCTTCGAAGAGTGCTGGGACCGGCTAGGATGCAGCACTATTTATTTGCGCCGTTCTGATATTTCCCTATTTTCGGTGGTCGGTTTTGTTTGCAAAGGCGGTTCAGAGCCACAACGGCAAAGCCCAATCAGATAATGGGATACGATTACCCACCGACTGCATTTTCTGCCAAACTTAATTTCTTTACATAAAAAGCGATGCCGTCTCTCAGGCAAAGCCCTCTTCTCTTACCCTCCAGACTTTGTTTTTCCTTTCTCCCTTCGAGCAGGGGGAAGGGCCTCGGTCCATCCCGGCACCGCACCGGGGATGCGGCCCAGGTCCCCGGGAGCTGCAGGGCAGCCTTCCTGACGAGAGGGTTCTGCGCCGCGTCCCCCCTCCCACTGGGCCCCTCGGGAGCAGGCAGTTGCCCACACTGTGCCCTGGTCTTCTGCCCAGGAACAGGACCTGGGCTCTCGCGGGAGCGGATACACCAAGGCATGGAGCGAAGGGAACGTCTCGGTCCCCGGGACAGGACGGTGCAGCCTGAGGCTGCGAGTAGCGCTGCGCGGGCGTACAAACGGCCAGACCGGTACCGGTTTGCGCGTCTCCACGCACCGGCCCCAGGAGGGGCTCTGGGACAGTGTGAAAAGGGAACAAGCATCGTCCGGGGCTTAGAGGGTCGGGCCCCGGCTCCCGGCGGAGAGCGGACGGGGCGGCTCCGAGAGTGTGGGATGAGCGGATCCGCGGTTGGCCGGTGGAGCCGGTTTCGACAGGGCTTGCCGCTTTCCTGCCCGCGCTCTGCCGGCCCTGGTGCTGTGGGGAAGATAGGAGAGCAGCCTGGGGAGCTGGTGGTTCGCGCTCCCGTCTGCACGGCGAGGGGAAACGTTCCTCGTGACCTGGAGGATACCCGGCCCCAGGAGGAAACGATTTCTTATCGTTATTATTTCGGGATATTTTGGTCCTGAAAATAGAGTTTTATTTAAATTCCTCGATTAAGGGTACACAAATGATGCCGCAGCGGGTCGGAAAAAGCAGAGGAGCGTCTAACTCCTTTTCTTCCTAGCACCGTGCCCCTCCGACGGGAGCTCGCTCTCCTTCCGGCCTCGCCGCCCTCGGCAGCCGCAACGGGAACTCCCGCGGAGTCGCTCGACAACGGCAGCCCGCCCGCACTGGGAGCTGGGGCTGCTGCTCGGGGGGCGGCAGTTCCCGCGGGTGCCGGGATCCACCGGGCAGCTCAACGCGGCCATCCTACCGCAGGAGCGGATTCCCGGCGCCGCCCTGCAGCACCGCCCGCCCGGCAGGAGTGCTGGCGCCGAGCGCTCGCTGTGCCCGTGGGGCCGGGCCGGGCCGGACCGCTACCGCCGGTCCCTCCTGCCCATGCCGCCCCACGCACCTGCCAGTTCGCGGGAGAAAAAGTGGAAGGTTTGGCGTCGCCTCGTCCCTTTCCGTCCCGCCGACGCGCCGCCCCGTTCACGCCTGTGAGGTGGAGGCGGCTGCCTACAGCCAGTATCTGCAGGAATGCGTCCCGCCGGCGGGGACAGTCCTCGGAAGCAGCATCGCCGGGCCCAGCTCTGTGGAGCCCCTGGCATCTCCCGTGCCCTCGGGGCACCTGTCGTTCCGCAGCGCGGGGGGGGGCACCGACACGGGCAAGGCCTCCGGCCGCGCCGGCCCAGCCCGCTCCCCTGGAGTGACGAGGCCCCTCCAGCACCCCCGGGGGCTGCAGATCCCCAGGGCTGCGAAGGGGCCCCGAGGGCCCGAGTGGCAACACGGGTTTGGAACACCACCGCCTCTCCCGCTGCCGGCCGCCGGGCCTGTTGTAGCGGCCCCCAGATGAAAGGCTGCGCTCGCAGGATCGCTCCGCGCTGGCAGGTCCCGGCCCCCCCAGACCTACTCCCCCCGCGGGTGCACATGTCAGAGTTCACAGACCTGGCTGCTGCCTTTACAACACTGAGCTGTAAAAGAGCGGATATTAAACCCTTATAATGGATCCAACTCCAAGGAGAGGTTAAATTTCCCAGTGAAACGAAGGTATTTGCCCTGAACTGGGAAAAGACACCCCCCCCTGTCCCCCGGGCTGGGAAACCCGCGGAGCCGTCAGAGCCTGGCGGTAAACTCTGCCCCCAGCCCTGCACCTGGCACCCCCGCCGCAGGGATACATGTGCGACCCACGCCGCTGCCAGCCGGGCCTCGGCCTGGCCTGGTCGCCCCGTCGGGTCCCTTCCCGCACAGGGACGGAGAGCCGAGGTGGTGGGGTGAGGCGAGCGGGTCGGGAGCGAGACCACTTCGGCTCTGTCCGAAGTATATCCAGAGCCAAGAAACCGCTCTGGCACCAACCATGATGGAGGCTGCTGAGCCGGGCCATGCGGCTCAGAGCAGGGGGCGTAGCGGGGCAGCTGCTCCTGCTCTTGGACCGGGCGAAGGATGCGGCTGCGCCGGTTACATGGGCCGTGCCCATACGTGGGTCTGGGCCAGCCCGGTGCAACAGGGCTGGAGGGGCTGGCGGTGCGTCGGGCAGCTGGAGACGGGGCTCCCGGTGCCTCTCCAAGACATGCCCAGCGCCGGGAAAGCTGCTGGCTGCCGGGAAAGGGAGGACAGAGGAGTCGCGCCTGTCGTCGCAGCAGGAATCGGGCGGCGGAGCAGCCCCGCTCCGACGTAGCGAGGCCCGACCGGGAACTTGGTGCCGAGGCCCGTCCCGCGGGTCCCTCGGGCGGGCGAGGGGTCCGAGACCTCCAGCCCCAGGCTGTCCGTTCAGGCGCTTCACCGGCGGAGCGGGACGCGGAGCCCCAGCCTGTCTGCCGTGCTGCCCTCAAAAATCCACTTAAGGAAGATGAAGGCGCATGCAAATGTGTGGCGCCTCCGTGCTTGTGCCTTTAATCATGGTAAATTGACTCTAGTTCCTCCAGGCCCCCCGAAAATGCACCCGGCGCGCCCCGCACCACAGCAGAGCTGGAACTCCCAGAGCGCCGCGCACTCGCACCGCACCCGCCGCCTGCCCCGGGGCTTTCTGGCGCTGCTCTGAGCGGCTCCGGCACTCTCTGATCCCGCTTTCTCAGCAGTTTTCCTACTCAAAAGCTGCCGTGAAGGGAACAGCGTGCATAGATATCATCAGGCTGCCTATATCAAAGAGACCCTGCTTAATTAAAATACCGACTCGGTGTTCTCCGCCTTCCACGCGGCGCAGACTCCAACCGCGGTCTGCCGGCCCGCTCCCCCCCGGGACAGCTGGGGGGTTCCCCGGCTCCCCGGGCGGGCGTCGAGCCTTCTGAACGGCCGCACCGGCCCCGAGCGCGGCGGGCCCGGGACGCAGACTCGGCCGGCTCAATCGCACACACCGGTGCCGGGCGTCCCACCGGCCCCGGGCACTAGTCCGATCCCGTCCCAGTCACCTGCTCCGTGAGGCTGCCGAGCGAGCGGGGACCCTCCTGGGGCCAGGCACAATCGGTCCGGCAGAGACCGGCTTTTGGGGGGCGGCCGCCAGGCGCAAGGATGCTTCGCGTGGTTGAAGGCGACAGCGTTTGTTTGCGCTACTGAGCAACAGCCCGATAATTTATTGTTATTGTTATTAGTAACTACACTTTGCAGCTCGCTTACATTTGTCCTTCCGAGAGAGGCAGAACGGGATGAATCAGTCATCGCCGAATGCACCCGGCGGCGGCTCATCCCGGGGCCGCTCCGCCGAGGTTCCTGGGCTGGAGGGGCCGGACATCGCAGCTGTCCCGCACAACGGCGCGGCCTGGCCCGCTGGTCGACGGGGCAGAGGACGGTCGGCACAGCCGCCGGGAGCGCGGTCGGAGCTGCGGGATGCAGAGTCATTCTGAGGAGCGACCGGTGAACGGAGCGAGCTCCGTGGGTCGCCGGTAACGAGGCCTCCCGAGGGACGGCCTCCTAAGGGACGGCCTCCCGAGGGACGCCCTCCGGCCTACACCCCGGTGGTTGCATCCGCGACAAGCTCCGTCCCTATCCGCTGTGCACCGGGCTCGGCGCTCCTGCTCTCCCGAAGCGCCGCCCGCGTAGTGATGCTTCTGCGTTGGCCGCTGACAGGAAGGGAAGGCCGGGGCTCTTCAAACAGCAAGGTGCGGAGTCCAGCTGCGGATGGAGAAAAACAGGACAAAGTGAGCGGCAGCCCCCGTGGCTGTCCCGCGGGCTCACCCCTCGCACCCCCACCAGGGTTCCGTAAACGGAAACGCAGAAGCGAGAGTCCGGTCCGCCCCGTCTAGGGGTGGGCAGCGCCGCCGGCTCCCTGCAGAGCAACACCCGGGCCGGCTGGTCCTGTGGGCGCTGATCGCCCCGGCTGACCCCAGCCTCGCTCCCGGCCCGGCCCCTCCGGGCCCGCCGAGCCCAGGCCGTGCCACCATGCACCGGCAGGGGGCAGGCTGCACTCGGGCCCCATCGCACCCGGCAGCTGGGCGGGGGTCAACGGGGCCAGGCGAGGCCCTGCGCCCTAACCGCTTCCCCCGGCAGGGACGCAGTCCCGCACTTGCGGATCCGGCAGCCCACCCCCGGGGTTACAAGCCCCGCACCGCCACACCAAACACCGCATGCCTGCAGAGCACCCTGCGCGGTGCGGGCACGACGCCCTGAGCAGCACACACCGCAAACGGGGCAGGTTGTTACGGCGGGGAGTCCGCACTGCTCCCGTACACAGGCAACTGGGCAGCAGGCAGAAGCGGGGCAGCACACGCCTGCAGGCAGCCGGGACACCTCGGCACCGCTCTCCGAGGCCGGTGTCCACACACAGTTCACTGTGGAACAGCCCGGGACCCCGCGTCGTCCCGAGCAGTCACACGTGGGGACACCCAGAAAGGCGGTGCTGTCACGTACATGCCTGCAGATCCACGGAGGGGTCACGCACACGTCTGCAGACCCACGAAGAGAGGGGGGTCTCTCCGCCGAGCCCCCGCAGCGCTCCCCGCAGCCCCTGACACATGCAAGCGTGCGCGGTGAGCAGCACAGAGGGACGAGGAAAAGGGACCGGGCGGCTCGCCCTGCGGACGCTGACTGCCCGCAGCGGAGGGTTCATGCGAACCCCGAGCCGGCGGCCGTGGATCCCTCCCGGGCGGGCTCAGCCTCCGGTTACAGATACCGGTGCTTCACTCTTCCCTACTTGCGCACGAAATGCAGAATTGCGAGCGGCTGCATTTCTTGTTCGACTCTCAAAATTAAAACAAAACACCTCAAAACAAAAAGATTTGTCTTGCAAATAAAGAAAGAATTAGACCCAAGCCGCGGGGAGGTGGGGTTGCATTAGGCTTGGTTTGGTTTTATTTCTGTGATGGTTTTGCGCGTGGGTGTTTTAATTGTATTTTGTTTTTCGTTAAAAGCACTATATAAACCTACTCAAACACCTCATCGAATTGTTCTCGGGGTAAGAGGCAGGGATAACAATTATCTGGTTCAGCGTTCGTCCACACACATGGCAAGAAACAACAAATCTTTGGTGTGATATTTGTGAGTAAAAAGCCCACGACCAAAGATTAAATTATTGCTGCGGGTGCGAGTTTGGGAGGGTTCCCGATCCACTCTCAACTGTCCCGCAGCAAACATTTACCATTATTAATTTTATTAAAAAACACAAACCCACAACCCACCCCCCCCCAAACCCCCAAAACAAAACCTAAAAACAAAACCGAGAAAATACGAAAACTACTGCAGAAAGAGGGGATCTAATTTTCCTCACAATTATTGAAGATAATTTGACGGAAGCCTTGTGTGATGAAGAACGCTGAACCCTTGCGTGAAAATAGGACGGGAACATAAAAAATTAATGCAAACAAGAAGCTTTTTCTCCATGGATTGAACTGTGAAATCTAAGCAGCTTTTATCTTGATTTCAGAATTAAATAATCATATATTATTTTTTTCAGCATGAGTAACAAAGGTTTTCAGATTTGTACTGTCCAGAACAAAACCCAAATAAGCTTCATTACTGAAAATCAATCCCCAAATATTTGACTAAAACATAACCGCAATTTTCTTTCAGAGAGAATTCTGTATGAAAACGGCATAAAAAGAAGGCTTTATCTTAAGACTCAGAAAAAGAAGCATTAAGTAATTCAAGTTAACACTTGCCCTGCTTATTAAATATCAATATTTTTGGAGCATTGAAAAATAAACTCCTTTCCTTCGGCAAGGTCACACCATATCACGGCTCACATTAAGAAACTTCGCACGGAATCTCTTCCGGATTTTTATTTCCTCAGACATAGATTTTTAACTGTATTAGGCAAAAGCAAACAAACCAACCAACAAACAAACAAACAAACCACAAAACCGAAAGGAAAGCCCGAACCGCGGGTCCCAGGCGTTCTCCCTCCAGAACGCGGAATCGCCGGGCATCGCTCTGCTCGTTCGGTTCATTCCCTGAAACGGGATAATTAAGCGCGATGGGTTCAGACACGGCTAACGCTGCATACCGGGTGCACATCCCCGCACAAAACTGAGCCTCGACGCACGCAAACGCTGTCGCGATTCATCGCGCTGATCGTGGTACCCCCCGGCCCCAGCGGCACTCCAGGTAAGCGCTGCTCATGAAGAGCAGACACCGCCCGTAGGTCCCGGCTCGCCACCGCCGCAGTACGGTCCCGCAGCCCTCGGGCTGCTCCCTCCGGCGCCGCGCCCGCCGCTGCCTTTCCGCGGGCAGCTCAGCCGCGACGGCGCGAAGCCTACCGGCAGCGACGAGCAAACGCGGTGCAAACCTCGTGTCCCGTCCCGCGTCCCCGCCGGCGGCTGCCCCAAGGGGCAACCCCGCTGCCACCTGTCCGCGGCCCGGTGGGGACGCGCGCTGCTACCTACCCCAGGAGGGCAGGAGCCAGGAGCCGCCGTCGGGCCGGGAACGGAGCGGCCCGGGCCCCGCTCCACCGCGATCCTCGGCGGCCGCGCTCGCTCTCCCACCCCGGCCCCGGTCCCAGTCCCGGCCCGCGCTGCCCGCCCCACGTCGCCGATCGCCGCCCCGGGGTGCGTGGAGCCCGCCCGCCCCGCGCCCCGGGCGCCGCTGCTCTTTGGGGGCCGCGGGGGACCGGCGGGGCCAGGGCACTATTTGACGTCGAGGAGACGGATCACCGCGGCGCAGCGATACGACGCGCACCAATGGAGTTCAAATGTCAGCAAGTTTGAGGAGGGGTGAGGCGCCGGGGGGTGTGTTCCTCCGCCGCGGCCCCTGCTCTAAACGGCGCGGCTCCTCGGGACGCCGCATGGCACATGGGCTGCGGAGCGCCGGGGAAGCCCCGCCGCCCCGCCCGGCCCCGCCGCGCCGCTCCGCCCGGCCCGGCCCGGCCCCGGGAGGGCCCTCCGCGGAGGGCGTGGGGCTGCCGGCGAGCAGGTGACACCGCGGGCAGCCCGGCGCCGTCTGCGCGGCATGTGCGCGCCCGTGTAGCGCGGGCAGCCCCCATGGGCAGCGGCGCCGGCTCCTTCCTCTGCCCCCCGTCTCTGGAAGTCCAGGCAGGAAACGCTCCTCATGTCTCCCAGATAAAAATAAAAGCGTCTCCCTCCTCCCGGCCGCAGAGTGCCCCCGAGCTCGGCCAGACGCGGGGCTGAGCCGTCCCCGCCGCCCGGCAGCGCTTCGCCCCGCCGTCCCGGAGCGTCGGGCTGCGTCGCCGCCCGCCCCATGGATATCGCAACAGGTCCCGAGTCCTTGGAAAGGTGCTTTACGCGGGGCCAGTCGGACTGCTCAAAGATGCTGGACGGTATTAAAATGGAAGACCACCCTCTGCGCTCGGGTCCGGCCACGTTAGGAGTACTGCTGGGTGAGTTGCCGCTCGCTTCTCGGCTGTGCCAAAAGGCACCGCTCGGTAGCCGGGGCTGCTCTGCGGCTGGGTCGACTGGGCTGTCGCGGACTGCGGCCGCTGGGCGCGGAACTTCCCCACCGACGTTTGCGGGATGCGGGCTCGGTGGCGACCGTTCCAGCTCGATGTCACCGATCTATGGGACCAGGGGGAGTGGGCCTGGGTCGGGTCGGGGGAGGCGGGCGAGGGAGCGGGGCCGGGACAGGCGCTTCACACCGCTGTCTGCCGTTCGCAGGGTCGGACTGCCAGCACCAGGCCGTCTGCGAGGGCTGCCAGCGGCCCATCTCGGACCGGTTTCTGATGCGGGTGAACGAGTCCTCCTGGCATGAGGAGTGCCTGCAGTGCGCGGCGTGTCAGCAAGCCCTCACCACCAGCTGCTACTTCCGGGACCGAAAGCTCTACTGCAAGCAGGACTACCAACAGTAAGAGAGCGGGCGGCCCGCGGGGCTCGGCTCGGCTCGGTACGGCCCGGTCCACCGGCGCGCTGCGCGCTCGGAGCGTGTTTCCGAGCGGGCCGCTGCCCGGAGTCCGGCGGAGCGGGGAAACGACGCGCCGGGGCCCGCGGCTGCGCGAGCGGCGGCCCCGGCGACCGGGGACCCCGGGGCCGGGCGGGACTGGAGAAACTTGGAGCCACGGCGCCCGTCTCGAGCAGGGAGCTGCCACTCGGCCCCGGGCACTTGGACTCGCCGCAGCCCGGGACGCGGCGGTGCCGTCGGAGGGGGCCGGCAGTGGAGGGGCTGCCCGTTACGGTTTGGCCCGGCGCTGCCCAGCTCGGCCCGGCCTGACCTGCCGCGGCTCCCGCAGCCTGGGCAGCACCGCGGTCGGAGCTGCCCCGCGGGGCCCAGAAGCCCGCGGCTGGACCCGGCCTACCGCCACCGCCCGCAGCCCCGGAGCCGCGCCGGGAGCCCCGGGAAGCGCCCCGCGGCCAGCCCCTGGGCACTGACCCGTCGGCGGAGCGGTTCGGCCGGTCCCGGCTGCTGGGCGGCGGGGCCCGGCGGGGCCGTCATTGCGCTGCCGCGAGCCAGTTCTTCGGAGCGGGGCCGCCACCGAGCCGCCGTCGGGCGCGTACAGTGCGCGGGCGGCCACGGCGATGCCCGCGGGGCTCGGCCGCAGGGATTGGCGCCGGCCGAGCCTCTGCGGCCGGCCGTGGCAGGAGGAGCCGGCGCTGGCCCAGGCTCGGCCGCTGGCCGCGCTTTTTCCTTCGGCTTTCTCCCCAAATGTCAGGCTTTGTCGGGAGCTGCCCCCCCGCCGCGCCGCGGCCCTGCGCGGAGACAGAACCCCTGCCCCGCGCCGCGTTTGTCCTCCCCTGCAGAAGCCCACTTCATGCTTGTCACCGAAATTGAGGATCTTTTTTGTGCCGGGAGGGGGGCGAACATGGGCACTTCAATCACTAGGACATAATATGGCTCTGCTAGAAGTCTGGCAACAAACAAAGAACAACAACTATTGGTTTGCATCAACTTTTGTCAGGCATTCAGCAGGCTTCCAGAAAGGCCTGAAGTGGCTTAGTGGCAACAATGTGCATTTCATAGCTACAGCATGAAAATCCATCTCCATGGAAACTGGTAGTAAATGCTAACATGACATGCTGAGTATAAATATTGTTAGGGTTATAACTCTTGTATAAATGGCCCAGATAAATGTCCCCCTGTTTAGGAATTACAACAAAATGTGTTATTTCATACTGCAGCCCTCACCAGCATGCTACCAAAGAGTCTTCTGCGGGCCTGGGTGCTTCCCATGAAAATATCCCAGAGCTTGTCTTCATGGTCCTACCCTGCCTGAGCCGGGGCTGCAGCTCAGGCTGTGTGCCATCAACCCCTCTACAGGGACTATGTCCACAGAGTTTTAGCTGTTCCTTCTACACAAAACAAACCACCCCTGCTAGCTGTAGATCAGAGGAGCTCCTGCCTCTGTAGGTAGTGCTATCTTAGGTATTTTTGTTAATTAGGGAAGAGTTTAGAAGTCTTTAGCTTACCTAAAAACCACATTATTTGGCAATGTACATATTTACATTAATTACAAACAAATGCACTTTCTAAGTCCCACCCTCAGTTTCTGTAAAATGAGGGATTATGCTTTGTGACTTAAAAAACAGAATCATAGACTATGGCTTTGTACAAAACAATACTTTTCTGTCTGAAAATAGAAATGTCACCGCTTCAGAACTTTCTTTATTATCAAAGGTGCTCAATTGTATAGGGGGGAAATGGGGTAACCAGGCTGACGAGCAATAAAAAGATATCAACATGTTAGCCTTTGTTGAATCCCAGCACCTAGTGTGACATGACATGGTAACCTGCTGTGCGTGCCCCTAAGGACTGACAGCAGCAGCAGCTCAGGGAAAGGGGAGGGAAGACACGGTAAATCGGAATTTGTTTTCTCTGAGATTTTATTAGCCCCAAAGAGCAAACATGTGAAACTGCTCGGACGCTGTTCGTCTGCCTTCCTGCCTGCTGCCTTTGAGTCGTGGAGAAGTAACTCTTTTATGGTGGCTAAAGGGTAAAAATAGCTGTTCATAGATGGAGGCAGCTCTCGTAGGCTGTGCGATGCAGATGATCAATTTCATCAGGAAGAGTGTGGAGGAAGGAGTGGAGCCATGATCAAGTTGTGCAAGTCCCCTCAGCGTGCTGTGGTCCAGCCTTCGTCCTGCGGCGCAGCGTTCCAGGGGTGTAAAACGCCTCTGTGCTCAGTGCTGCCGAGGGGGGAGATGGAGCCAGGTCACTGCAGAGGGAGACCAATATCAGTCAGATCAGATGCTTTTTGTTATCCTGAGTCCTGTTTACAGGTCTCTAGGGGGAAAAAAAGAAAAAAAAAAGAAAAAAAAAAAGAGAGAATAAAGATTACTTAAATATCTTAGTTACTGAAATTGGCTTAAAATAGATTTTTTTGTACATATAATGTAATTTAAAGGTCAGATTTCTCCAGAGCTCCCAGGACTATAATCAAGTGCTGTGTGTGTATCTTTGGAAAACTGGTGTCTCGTCTTTCTAATGAAAGCAAGCTTCTGATGGGTCAGATATCAGACCTTAAACCTTTCACTGGGTCAGGAATGATCACTGCCCATCCTTGGGTGAGGGCATTTCACATTAGGGGGAAGGGTGAAAACAGTTTTCTTTTTTTCTTTTATTTCTTTCTTCTTCTTCTTCTTCTTTTTTTTTTTTTTTTCCTTAAAAAAAATGTTGACTGTTTGAAGCTACCCCTCTGCTTGGAATGTTAGAATAAATCCTGGGGGAGATGGATTAGTGGCCCGAGCACAGTATGAAGTAGTCAAAGGTGGCTGATAAGTGTAATTTATCACAAAAATATCATCAGGACATTGGTGGAACCAGTGGGACAAGCTCTGCATGTATTTTAGACACTTTTTAGACAAGAGAGTCAAAGACATTTTTGCATGAATGTGTCCTGATCTTTTGATTCAGTACAAAGTACTTACTTTGCTAGAATTTAAGCTTTCGAGGGTCACAGGTACATTTGATTGCAAGGATTTTAAGGGGGGGAAAAAATAGACTAGGACAATGGCACCAAGGAGGCTGGCATTCACAAGCCCAAGTGAAACAGAATTGCTTTGATTTTCACGAGGGCTTTGCCAAATTGCAGAATCGTTGCATGTTTGGAATCTTGCACTTCTTTTTTTCTCTCTCTCTTTTTTTTTTTTCCCTTGTAAAAGTTTCCTTTCTGACAAACTGAAATCTTCAGAATGAATGTTTATAAAAAATAAGGGGGTTGTGGTAGTTTATATTCCGGTTCTTTGCTTAAACGAATTTATTTATTGTACCACTCGTAACAGTGCTTCCTGCTATAAAACATTAATAATTATAAATATTACATTTCTTTCCCATTTGTATCTTTTCTCTTTTTTTCTTTCTTTTCCTTTTCCTTTTTTTTTTTTTTTTTCCCCCTGATTGTGCTTTTCTGGTTTGTTTCTATCTCACTGCTCAGTGTTACATAACGATTTGCCCTGCTTATTGCTGATATTAAAAAAAACCCTATATGCTATGAAAAACAACTGTTTCAGACTACATCTTTCATATGCAAGAAATGCACATAATTTCTAAAAATGGTCCCCATTCCTATTCTGGAAATGAAGGCTGTAAAAGAGGCCATTTATTCGAGGCATAGACGCAAACAATCACAGTTGCCATTCCATCAATTTCATGGATATATTCTGAGTTTTGTTTAAGGTGGGAAAGAGAAATATTTAGACCTTTGTTACGTTCTCCAAGATACATCAGGCTCGTTGTTTCTGTTGTTTCTGGATGCTGTTAAGAAAGACTTACTGCCTATTTCTGGTATGCTTTTATATTGTTCTTCATCTTTGAGCCCTTTCTGGTCCGTGACTGGGCTGATTTTTTGTGCGCAATCAGCTCGGAGCAGTGTGTACCTCACAGGGAGGGAAGGGAACGCTGCAGAGCCTCGTTGCTGTAGGGAAACAATATCCTCTCCAGATTCTGGAAATTCTTTCACATGTATATAACACTGAGGCTAACGTTTCCCAGCTCAGTTGCATTTTATATTCTATGACAAAAGCTTCCTGTTAGTAAATGTCTCTTATTTTTGTGAATGTTATTTTTCTTCTAGAGAGATCGAATGCGTGTCTGTCGTGAATGCAGGCTGTGGAATGTAGGCAGGACCCGAGGTGCAGGAGGTGACTTGAGCTCCCAGATTCTGCTCCATGCAGAATGGGTGATTACTATTGCTAGCAGGAAGACTTTTTTTTCTTCTTCTTCTTTTAACGGAGAGCACCAGACGTGTCCTTACGCTCAACTGTACATCAAGGGAACTCTGCAGCCTTGTGCCGAGCAGTGGTGTCCCTTCCACTCCGCTCGCCTCTCGTGTCAGCCTTGTGCCTGTGTCGTTAGGAAGCAGTATAAAAGCTGACTGAAACCAAGAGATGAGGAGTAGCCTAAGCACATGCTCAGGACATGGAGTAATGATTAAAGTTATGTCATCCGCTAAAAATGCTTTTAAAAGTTGCTGAAATGCTGTGGTGTTTTTGCTGAAAATCCAGCCAGCCCTGCGCTATCAGGCACATCAGCCTGATCAGGAGTTCTCCGTACGCTCGGCCTTTCGTAGCGCCTCAAAACAGTTCCAAAAGTGGGACGTTGAGGAAACGTAGCTGTTATTTCTGCCGATGACGTCAGCAGAGCAGCGGCGATGGGGCAGAGCCCCTGCCGGTCCCCCCTTGCCAGCAGGGATCCATCTCTGCGGCATGATGGGAGGCTGTGGGGCAGAGAACGGCACCGGCCACGAGCTGGTTCCATGCTAGGCTGAGGCAGTACTAGTGGGGGCCTGGATCTGGAGTGGAACGTGCTTGAAGATTTTGGGGAGACATTTTGGTTTTCAGCTACAATCATGGTAACCTTTCTGGACAAAATAATTGCCGTGGTAATACATAATTTGCACTAATCCATGGTAGAAAATAATAGGGAGGATCCTTCTGCAGTGTAGGCAGTATGCAATTAGATTAATAAGAGGATAATTTATAATGCTCAGCTACTAACCTGAGAGAAAAATAGCCGGTACATTTGAAATACACTGCAAAATTTCTTCACCAAAATGTAAACCAAATGGGAGAATTTTGTGTTCTTTTCAGAATCTGTGCCTATTTTTTTTTTTTTGGCCTAAACTTTTGAACTGGTTAAAAGAAGTACATCACACCTTTTCAGCTACTAGTAATATATCATAATAAAATAGCTGGGTTATAATGGGTCTTCTTAGACTAATGATGTTAGTAGTGTATTTCAGTTGTCAAGATATACCCCTCCTGCCCCCACTGTGGAGCAACCTATGAAGCTTAGTACGTTTCAAAATGCTCACTGGTGAGCTTGGAAGGTGGGTGTATATTTAGTAACAAGTAGAGGCTGCTTGATTTAGATATCCAGCAGAAAAAGCAGTGTGCTTTCCATAAGGCAGCTCTGATTTTTGTTTTTCATTCCAGACAAAATTTGAATTTATACTAAATGTACAAGTTCTTCTTGTAGCCCGAATTGCTTTAATTTTATTTAATCTCTCCTTCTCCTGGAATGAAGAGGAGGGCAGATACAGTAAATTGTTAGAGGAGAGCTTGAGTTCCCTGCTCTCCTGTGGAAGTCAGCGGGAGGTTGCAGTGCACACCAGCGGCCAGGCCCTCCCGGTTGTAGGGAAACCCACGCTGGGAGCCCCTGCACTGGGGAACGGGAGGGTGACAGACACATGTGTGTCCACATCCCACCCCAGCACACAGACACAGGACCCCCAGATGTCTGCAGACAGGCTCAGTGGGGTGGTTTGGGGGAAAAGAGATGGTTTGTTAAAATGCTCCATTTTTCTAGGGGCAGGGAAGTACATGGTCTGTCTGTCTGTCTGGTTTGCACAGCCCTCCTTGTGCTGTTCAGTGCTTGTGGCAGCTCTGGAAGAATGTGGTGTGTAAATACAACAGCAATATTTTGTGATAATATCAGAAAGGGATTTTCTGCTGCTTGGGCTGCCTTGGGCCGTGTCACAAGTTGCATAAAACACAGCTTCTCAGAAAGGCAGTGGATTTTAAACCCCAGTAAGATGGAAAAGGACCGTTACAGTATCCACTATAGAGCCTGTAGTAGATCAAACAACAGACATATATTAAAACCAGGGAGAAATGTTACTTTTTGCCTACATTGGTTTCTTTTCTTTTCTGTTCTTTCCATTTCCACCCTGCATGATCTGTCATGTTACTGCCAAAGTGAAGTAAGCAAGCAAGTAAATAAATAAATCTGTGAAGGGAATTGTGCAGTAATCTCCAGTAAAGGTAAACAACCCGGGTATTGCTCTTGGATGGTTTAGTGTGGTAGAAAGGGGGTTTTGGCATGATTTGGGGATGATTGCAATGCTCGACATGAAATGACAGCTTCTTGTTCATTACAAAATACAAAAACTTCACATTTCTTCTGAAACAAAGAGTAAGATCAGTTAAAAATAATAACGTGCGTTACTTTGGGTTTAGATGGGTGGAAAGAGGAACAGAAATTTCATTTCAAGTGGGCAGGGAATGATTTGAATGTACACCTTGTGGACTCTATAATTGTGGTATGCAGGATCTAAAGCTGTGAATCAAAACTGATTTTTTGTTTGTTTGTTTGATAAAAAGGTATTTATTTTATTTTAGAAAACAGAGGTGGTTTCTGAGTTAAGAGTTAAAAAAATGTAACAGGGGCATAAGATTATTTTGTAGCAGTGGGAGCTTTAACAGCTCTGGTAACGTTTAGGGAAGGAGTTACCACTTTTCTGTGTTAAAAAGCAAGTAAAAAAAAAATGTGACCAACTTCATATCTAATTTGAAGTAAATGTTGGAAGTAAAGCCAGACTTCTGAGTAAGATAATAAGGCCACAAGAGAGAAAAAAATGTGGATACTTCGAAGGTAAAATGAGGTGACTTTTGGTTTTAAATATAATGCTCTTTAGGGTTTATAAGATTCACGTTGCTATAGATCCAACCCCTGCATACTTTGTTCAGGAAAATTATTCACTGTTTCTAAATGCCTCTCTAAATTCGGCGTAAAACTGAGGCAGATCTTTAGCTTTTGTTTTCTTTAAGTGCTAGCTGTACTTCTACTTTAAGTTCCTGGACATGCTTTGGCTAGGCTGATATTCCTCAAATGAAATACTGTCTTACTCTTGTTTAACTTTGTGGTGCATCTGCTTTGAATGTATCTTGACAAACTTGTCCAGTCATTGTAACTCAGTCACTGGGACCAGAGCCCAGCCCTGGCACCGGTGGGCACTGGGGAAGAGTGGGGCAGGTAGTTGTGCTGTAAGGGACATGAGGAGCAGACAGTGACTTGTGTTCCCCGGACCTGAGCAGGCTGTTCTCACAGCAGCCATTTTGCAAAACAGATTCTGGTTGATCCCAAACAAATTATTGATGATAAATATTTTCTCCTTTCATCTGACTAACATGCGCACAGAATATTTGTTGCCAGGGCCCTTTATTGGATACTAAATATCCCTCATAAGTTGAAAGCACCATGTGTGTCGTATTATGCAATCTTGATGCAGATTATGTAGAAGTAAAACCCTTAAAATGAAGTATCTTGTATGCAACATTAGGTACCCACTGCCTGGAGAAGGTAAAACATTCAGGTCAGTATTACCAGAGGACACCAGGATCTGTTACACCAATTTTTCTGGACCGAGATGGAAATGCTGCAGCCCAGCTGAACCCACCTGCGACGCTCACACACCACTGGGGTATTTCACTCACCTTTCAGAAACTATTTGCCTGTGGGCAACTGAGCAAGTAGACATTTGTGAGATTGTATTACAGTAAAGGAATTGTTAATACCATTAATTCCAGTTTGTTATTTTGCTGGGTTTGAAATTTTACAGTGATCTTTATAGCTGCAGCAGAGCTGCTACGGCACAAATGGATTAAACGCCCTTAATAACAACATAAACAAGGAGTAGCCCATTCCTTGGGAATTTTATAAGGGTTTATACTCTGATGTTCGTGTAACAAGCCAGTAAATTTTCAGAGAACACTTGTCATGGACATCATTTGCTTTGCCTCCAAAATGTCATCTATTTTTTAATAAGCACAAAATAATTTTCCTTTGCAAACGCTGACGTGGAGAACTGTGGACACGCAATTCCAATCAGCTTCAGTGAGGGCTGTCTTCACTCATCAAAGGGTAGAGCTTGGCTCTTGATTTTCCTGTGATCAGTATATTAGTTATCATGTACAAGAGTGCATGTGCACTCTCCCAGTAAGAGCTAATGGAATTTGTGTGCCTCCTGGTAGCTATTAGAAGTTTGCTGTCATGGGTTTGTTCCTCCATGTAGCCTGAATTTGCTGCTTACAAAAACAAAACCAAAAACAGAGTAGTCCACATCAGTAATGCTTTTTTTCTTTTCTTTTTTTTTCTTTTTTTTTGCAGTCATTACTTTTATCATGGCTTATTTTTATCATAGGATGCAAGAAAATTTGAATTAGCAGAAGGAGTTATTAATACCGTTTTAAAGCGTTTCTAATCACAGCCAGTGGTTACTCCTGGTTCTCTCAGACTGATAGAAATGTCATCGCTGCTCACAGTAGTTTCTCCTTGCAAATGGAGTACTGGTGCATTCCTGGTGTGTTAGTGAGGAAGCACATTTCTTATGGAAGGTGGATATGGCCAGTGGAGCTGGGGACAGCATCTGCTTTCCAGAGTTGGGGCTTATCTGGGCGCTGCTGCCTGCCCCAGCTGGAGCTGGTCTCACTGGGAGCTCTGTAGTACAGGACCTTTGGGCTGCAGCATGATACCTGCCAGAACTCATTAGTGAGAAAGGTTACAGTTCTCGTTAGTATCCACTCCACAGGGCAGTTGTTTTCAACCTGTGGGACCCTGTCCTTTGATATCATCAGCTTGCCTGCAGCTAGCAGTTTTGTGTCACCTGATAGAGCTGTTCCTGCAGCTTCCCAATGGAAGCAGCTTCTCTGGTTTCTGATTTTTTTTCCTCTCATGTCACAAATTTAATCTTGTTTCATGGGGGGATGCTGGTGTGCATGCCGAGGTTTCTTTTGACAGTACATTTAAAATGAGACTAATATTTAATTCTGTATCATTCAAAGAGGTTTATTGGCAAGTAACAATGAAGCACTATAGGGAATCTTGAACCCAAGACAAGAAATGCAAAACAAAACACTGAAATGACTGCAGAAGAGACAAGCTACCTTTGGTTAGGGGGAAACTTGTACAATAAGGTCCAGCTCTAGGTGACAGTCTGGTAGCCCCAGCATGACTACTCAGTATCTTCTATAGATGTTCTTTTGTTGTTGAAGGTCTATGCTGAGCCATCTCCAGTGCAGCAATGCCTCAGCTATTGGTGTTAGCAGTGCTGTGTCCTCAGTTCTGTGGCAGAACTTGTCTGGAACTGGGCCAACTTGCCCAGTTCTTGAGCCTCATCATGAGCCTTTCAGATGCTCAGGAGGCTATGTGGGGAGCTGTGGGAAGGTGGTGAGAAGTGGGGAGCAAGGTCTGACCCAGGTCCTAGCAAAGCTGCACAGGCTGGAGCAGGCCAGACATACAGCACTGTTTCCACCTAAGGGACTGCTTGAAGCAGCTGGGGATCCAGGTTGCCTGGTCCATTCTCCCTGCCAGTGGAATGACTTGTTCAGGATATTGGAGCTGTGCGGACCCCACTTGTGAGCTCACAAGGGACAAAAGCTGTAGACTGGCTCTTCCTGAATGTGATGAGTGAGCAGGAGCCAGTGGAGGAGAGTGAATTTGGGTTCCTGTGGGTGGGATGGGGTCAGGCAGGTTGATTACCTGTTCAGGTGGATCTGCCTGGACATCAGGAGGTTGGCATTTCTGATTTTTCAGGAGAGAAAGAGCTGATCCTCCCCACCTTGCTACTAATAATCATGGTTTGCAGGTTGAATATCCACCCCATGAGGGTTTGTATGTACTTGCATGCTCGAGTTAGTACTTTGAGAGCTATCTTCAGAATCCCAGTGCATGTGGCGAGCTGTGAGTGCTCACACAGGTTGGTAGCACATTCTTCCTGCAGCAGTCACCAGTGCTGGGAACACTCCCTGTGTGGAGGGCTGGCACTGCCGGTTCGTGGGCCCCAGTGGGGGCCTGAGCCAGCAGATCCCTGCTCCCAGAGCTCCCATGAGTAATGCCACTGAAGCCAGTTGCCCTGGCATGCAGTGGCTTGCAGTGTCATGTAAGGTCAGTTTACTTACTTGGCAGCAAGTGTCTAGGGAAAGCTGGGGGGGAGCTGCTCTCTGAAGTTTTGGGGATGGGGATCTTTGAGGTGAAGCCCACCCTAGACTGAAGTTATACTTCAGCATTATAAGTTGTCTTTGCAGCTGGATCTTGGCTTTATCTGATGACAAGTTTCATATGTGGAGCATGACCCTATGGGTCAGCTCCCACTCACACTAGAGCTGATAAAGACAGTGTGGTGGGACCCTATGTGAACATCAGTCCCAGCAGTGAGGCTTTACAAATCCCATTCCTTCATTAAGCAGTCTGACAAAGCCAAGCATGTGCTCTTCACTCTGCTGCTGGCTCTATGGTCCTCTGCAAGCCACTCGGCTTTTCTGTGCCCATGACTGCACTGGGGAGATGCAAATAGTGTGTTTCAAGTGCTTCCCAGTCATCTTCTGGCCATTAATGAGCCCAGAGTGAGAAAGAAACAGTGAACAAGACCTGCCTCTGCAGAGGTCAAGGCAAAGCCAGTCTGCCCTCAGTCCCAGTGAATGAGTTTTGCATACTGTGTGCCAGTGTCTTGAAAACTTCAGAGAAAACGTTTTTCTGAAGTGCCTCAATTGATGCTGTTTTATTACATGTCAGTCAGGGCTTTATTACACAAAAACAATCACAGACTCAGCATCTCTGCTTTGTGACAGTGACAGGCCACTAGGGAAGGCTCAGTGGAATTTGGGGGATTGAAGCCTTACAGAGAATGTCTCCCAAGCTACCCTGCTAGTAGGATTTGCATTCAGGTCTGGGAAAGAGGAGGCTCCAGGACTGCTGTTAACCCTGTGGGTGAGGGTGCAGGCCTTGCTGTGGGGGCAGCCAGGACCCGGGTGCCATCTCATGCTGCTGAGCCTAAGTGATGGCTGTTGTTAGGTGTCCCCAGCACCTGCTGCCATGAGGGAACTGGAGTGATCCTTCGTGTACTTCTAGAGCTCAGGTTTGACATCCTGTGCAGCTCTCTTAGCTGTGCTGCTGCCTGCCACAGTTCCCTTTTCCAGCTGTCTCCTGTGGAAAGGAGCAGTGGGTGCAGGAGCAGCTGTGTGCATCTGCTGGATGCTCATGTTGTGCTGCCCAGAACTGGGCAGCTCCTGTCCTGTGCCCATGGGCTCTGGCCAAGCAAGGGTCTGCCCTGCAGTCAGGCAGGGACTGCAGTACCAAGAACTGGCTGAAAGCCTTGCTGCAGTGCCAGTGGCTCTGCATGCCTGGCAGCACCCACAGCCCCAGCCTGGGTCTTCACACCCTGTTTCTCCTTGAGGTTTCAGGAGGAAGAACTCTTTTGTTCTGGGCATCGCTTTGTCCCAGGGGCAATTACCTTTTTTGTTAGCCAGACATGCAGAAGCTCTGCACTAGCTGGATCCTTTCTCACTTTTATTTATTTATACACACATGAGAAAGTATTTACTTCATTTACCAGCATTTTCCCAAGCTGCAAGGAATCTGTCTGCACATTTTCCAGTGAGAAAAAGAACGGGTGGCAGTCACAGTGTTGTAGCCATGTGCAGTTTGTGCCTCTTTCAGCTTTTGCATCAGCACTGATGCTCACAGCAGATACTGCCATGGCCTGACTGTGCCTTTCACTTTGTGTGTGTGAGAGAAGAAAATCAACACTCCTTTTTCACAGATGAGAGCACTTGTAGCACTAAAGGCAGGTTATTGTCAAAAGTAATTTATGGAAAGCTGCATAAGTACAAACGGAGTAAAACTATTTGAGGGAGTAAACGGCATGTGAAAAGTTGCAGCGATGCTATCTCTACTTGGTATCGTTGGTTTGAACCTGCCAGGCTTGGTGGTTAGAGCTCCAACAAACAAGTGATTCAGCTGATGAGAGTAGAGAGTGTTACAACCAACAGCTACTTCCCTAATGGAGGGGCAGGCAGAATCCACTGCTGGGGGGCTCCTGCCTCCCGGTGCTGCACCCTGGTTGCTCCTGGCTGTCACAACGCTGGCAGGAGCTGCCGTGGGAGGACAATCCGTGGAAGAGGAAGAGTTTGTATTTTGGCAGCAGCTTTCCATCATGTCCTGTGCTGGGGGCTGCATGGCCTTTATGAGGTGCCTGATCTCCTGGGTGGGTGTCATGAGCTGGAGGGAGCAGGTGGTGCTTTGGGGTTGTGCAGCCCCTGCCAGCTTGGTCCTTGGTGTCGTGCTGCCTCAGTCTCACTACCCATGCCTGGGCCAGTTCCCCAGCATGGGTTTGTGGGTGTGGAATAAATTATACTAGATGGCGCCTGCATTAATTTTATGTGGGAGAATCTCCAGAGATTCCAGGGCAATTACAGGGAGAGCAGCCTTGCCCCATCCAGACTTGGAAGAGATGGGAGGACTCAGTGGAGCAGCACTGGCACACTGGCCATGCCTGCAGGCTCCCTGTGGCCACCTGCCCACAGCATCTTTCATGGCAGAGGCCAGAGCAGGGTGGTCCACGGTCCCATACATGACCATGCTCTATGGCTGGCCAAGAGTGATGGACCACGTGCTGGGCAGTGGTGGAGCTTGCTGTGCTTACCCATGTCTTACAGAAAGGTTGGAAGGCAAGCAAGCTGTCTTCATTTCACCCATGTCTATGAATATTGGTTGTCTAGCCTAATTGAAGCCTGTTCCATTTGTGGCTTTCTTTTTTTCTTACTCAAAAATTCAGCTCATATTTTGGCAAGGGTTTGTCTGAGCGCGTAGCGGATACATTCAATGACAAGAGCTATAACATTCAATTTGTTGGATGCCACAATTAAACCTCAGCTTTTTCACCCAGCCATCTGAAAGCCAATTGTGAGTTGTCACTCAAGCAAGAATACACACAAACAAGGGCAGTACATAGCCCCGGATCCTAACAATGTGATTTTCATCGCCTTACCATTCTTCGGGGAGTCTTCAGCTTCCATCTGGAAGTACCTTCAACCCTTTCCAGCTACGGATCCTGAAATAGCTGGAACAGAGAGAAAACCAAAATTACATGGAGTTTATTGCCATTTCAGAAGGAAAAAAGTGTTTGAAAAAGTTTATTCAGGAAGCCAGGGGAAGTTAAGTGGGAGACATTTGCCATTTCATCAGTCTGTTGGTGATAGCCATTCATGTCATAAATGGCTTGTGTCATTTGATGCCAAAAATAACACAATTTTCCTCCCCAAAGGCCTATAGGGTTTTTTTGCAATAAATGTTTATTTGTTAATAATATACTTTAAACAACCCAGTCTT
The DNA here is from genome assembly GCF_014839835.1 of Dryobates pubescens. Taxonomy (NCBI): domain Eukaryota; kingdom Metazoa; phylum Chordata; class Aves; order Piciformes; family Picidae; genus Dryobates; species Dryobates pubescens. The sequence continues at coordinate 6,650,723 of NC_071640.1, forward strand.
GACCTCAAGTCTCCAAAAGAATCCATCTTCTCTCTGAAAAATCCTACCAAGTTTGTGTAATTTTTTTCTGGGAAGGTGTAATTGATGGCGCAGTGAAGGGTCGTGTGTTTGCTTTAACTACTGCAGCTGCGTGGATTAACTGTTTATAAGGGCCTACTGTGCTTTGAATGGTGACTTTCTTAGATTTCAGGCTTTAGTTGACAGCACTTCCTAATGGCTCCTTGGATTTGCTTAAGTTTGATCAGTAAAAATAAATTTCTGTGCTTAGCTTGCCCATTGTTCCTTCCTCAGCTGCTTCAAAAGCTTTTAAAGATTCACTTGCAGGAGCTGGGTTGCATTGATTAGCCTCCACCCTCCACCATGCCTCAAATAGGCATGGCCAGGGTGATTACCTGATGGTTGAGCAAGGGCTGATCTTGTTCCACATATCCTGTGGATTTCAGGAAAAAAAATGTGAGAGGAATTTGGGTGCAAATAACCTGTATGCAAATGTTTTTGACAGGGTGTCTCTGGAGTCTACCACAGAACTGGGCAGGTATCAAATATGTGTGATTCAATATTTGAAAACCTAATGAAGGGTTTTGTAAATATGCATAATGTAGAAACTGTTGTTTTGAGAGAAAACAGTAAGGCAGGCAATTAATTTTGACTATGTTGCACTGTTTTGAAATTGTCATCCCAAAACCTGGAGTTAGATTTCCACTGGCAAAGCGTTTGCGGAATGCCAGCGACATGTGCTCAGCCGCCCAGTAGTGCCACAACTCTTTTCAATACATTACCAACTGCCACTGGTTTAACCAACGTTGAATCACATTTCTCTGCTGGTTTTGTTCTGCTATCAACCACTCTGCTCCTTCTCTCTAAGATTTTCCATGCATACTATTAAAAAAGGGCAAAGCATTAGGACATTTGTGAGGATTTTTGGTTTTGTTAATGAAATTTGTAAATGAAAATGTGGGGGTTTTTTTGGAAGGACTCTGGAAGACTTCTTTAAGATCATCTGAGTTACAGGAGAGCATTATACATTTAATTTCTCAAAGCATTGCGGCTTAAAGTGCTGGTTTGTTCTCAGTAAGACAGGGTCTTGGATAAAATAGGGAAGAGGATGTGTAACATGAAAGGAATTACTTTTTCTTTAAACATCTCAGATTTGCAGAGCTAAACTGTTTGGATAAAATGCACACTCAGGTGCTTCATGTGAAATTTGGTTTAGTGGCACTCAGTGGCACTAAATGGCACTAGTCCTTTACTGGGAGTATGCTTGTAGTTTATTAACTGTGACAATTAGATGACACTTAAAATGTATATATATAATTTGAGAGGCATATCTGCTAGCTCGTGCTGTAACCCTGCCTTAATAAGGTGGTTAATTTTGCTCAGTCTCTTCAGTAGCTATTTACAAGGTGAAGTTGCATGCACAACTAGTTGAAGAGCTGGGGGCCTTAGGGTGACTGAACTGTGTGGTGAGTGCTCATTTAATTCCCAGAGGCATTTTCTGGAGCAGTCTGGGCCACAGCAACCTGAGCAACTCTCCTGTACTGGCACAGGCTCAGCTAATCTTTGTGTCCATTTGGATTTTTGCAGGACAGACTTCTTGACCTTCCATTTAGCCTTTGTTGGATTAGTCCTGTTAAAGCTCTCTTTCCCAAACTGAAAATATTTGTAAAATAGCTTTATAACTTTGCGTGGTTTCCAGCTCTTCCGCTGATTCTGGCTCTGCTGGGGAGTTTGAGCCAGACCAAACAGTCCTGCTACTGCTCAGCGATGGCTGATCCCTGCTAGGCACCGGCTGTGGGCAGAGCTGCCTGGGTGGGGGAAGAGCCACGATGCCCAGGGAATTGGCAGCGAGGGCATCTCACCTCTCTTTCCTGGACTTGATGCTTGTGAGTGCTGGGCTGCAGGTGTGCACACAGAGCAGTGTGGTGCACAGATGGGCACATGCAAGGGAGTGCCCATGCTGTATGGTGAGCATGTGCAACATGGCAGAGAGTGGCACATGCAGTGTGCGATGCTGTACCACTGGCATGGACGATGACTTGCCCTTCCTAGTCTGTCTGCTGGTTGTGAGTGCGGTGGCCTCCTTTGGCTCAAGGTGATGGCTGGGGTGTCTTGGGGAGGTTGGGAGCTGTGGTTAGTGTGTCCAGGGCAGGTGTATGCTCATGCTGCAGCCACACAGGTGACCAGCTGCAGGTTCCCCAGGAACAGTGGCAGCAGAGCCACCTCCTCTATCCAGGGTTCAGGGTCTTCTAATCCAGCAAGGTCTCCTGTGCTTCTCCTCTCTCCCCACAAGAGAGTACTGTGCAGACCTCATGTATGCTCTCTCAAGTCTTCCTCCTGGGCACAGGAAAGGTTCTGTGCTGGCAGGGTTACCTGGTCTGTATGGCAGGGACTAGATCCTGACCTGCTTGTGGCTGAGCCCATAGTGTAGCATGGCAGGTCCTGGGCACCACGTCGGGCACGCAGGGCATGCAGACACTGAGGCTCTCTCGCTTGCCCCTCCAGGCTCTGGTGAAGTTTCTCCTGATTCACCCCGGCTGTGTGCAGTGATTCATGCTATCAGCAGTAGCCGCCTGTTTGTGAAGCCAAAAAGAAACAACCTGAAATTGGCTGAAAGTGAAACAGTTGTGTTACTGCGGTGGATATGGATTTGCTCCTGTAAGGGGGTACTAAAAGTCTCCCTTTGTTTGTTGCACAGGGACTGATCTTTAGCATTTTTTTAGTCTTTTTGTCAGCTTACTTTGGTATTAAAGCAACTGACATAACATTTAACTGTATCCTTGTGCAAGAGCACTCAGGCTAGTTAATTCAGTAACTCTTTTGACCTTCTGGTTAAAAGATCACAACAGATGCTGTTTCTCTGCAGACACTACCACCCCTCAGGATCCTTCACCATTCATTTATTATGAGCATAGCTGTAGTGTGGATGCCTTGCATCTTTGTGCCCTTATATTCTTGTAATAGCTAACGTTAACAAAATTAAATGGACAAATGAACAAGAGAAAGAGAAGAAAAGCAAAGCAGCAATTAAATGTAACTTTTCATCATGAAAAGGATTTCACTGGTTTATCTTCTAATAAGATTATGTCACCGACACAAGTACCTAGGAGCCCTTGATTGACAGCCTCCTGTACTTTTATCAGGCAGTGTGACACTAAACCTCAGGGCCTTTTGTCCGATAGAGTGAGCTCACGGAAACTTGCCATCCTAATCCCCTTATTCATGTCAAGCACAGAAAAGAAGTCCTGATCAGATGGCACCTTACAACAGTGTCACCTCCACCCCCTCGTCGCTGGATGGACATGGGACATCTCCTGCTTTGTTTGGAGTCTGTGCTGTGCTCCGTCAGAGCCGAGCTGCTGCCTGAAGTATTACCCAGCCCTGCACTCAGTTCCTGGGAGCTGAGACTATTGCCTGGCTGTCATCTATCCTGTCCTGCACTACCCTGTGTGACGAGCGTTTATGTCCTGCTTCCATCGTGGGGAAGCTGGGTATGTGGTGCAGAAAAATCCCAGGGAGATGGTGGGAGGATTTACAGGCTAGCTTTCTTGTTGTTTGGATTTTCTTTTTGTTTCTCTAAAGGAAGAAAGGCCTTTAAGGGAAATACTTCCATTTACATCGTGTATGGGAGACCATGTAGTGAAATGTATCACTAAGCTGCTTCAAACCTTCCATTCAGAAAAAAAATCACACAACAGAGTAAGTGGAACTCAGGAAAACCTTTCCTTTCAGAAGCATGGAATCAATATGCAGTGCAAAATTCTGGTTTTGCTTACTGGTTGCTGTTACTGGGTGTAATACTTCCCAAAGCTCAGAACAGAGTTTTATGTCCTCCTCAAAGTGTGGGTGCTTCTAGAATTCACTCCTAAACTGTTGTGGAAGTCAGCAATTCATCCCCATCACTGGTATTATAAGTTTCATAGCTCCGGCCCTTTCTTAGTTGTAGGAATTCCTTTGTGTGTATCCCTGTGGTAACCTATTTCAACTAGGGGTTCCCTGTGGTGCTTTATTTACTTGTCCAACTGTTTGGAAGTCTGTTAGTCTAAAGATCAGATGCTCTGAAACAAATCTTATTACTTTAACCAGCTCTGCAAATTCTTCTTTCTCCATTTTTATTGACTTCTCTTCAGCTAGAACTAATACACATGCAGCAGGTGGGCAAGTATGTCTCTCAAAGTTTAGCCTCTCAGATTTAACATGAGAAACTATAAATCTTTTTGTTTTCCTTGGAAAATGTGGGAAACCACAGGTATTTGAGGAGTTGCCTCCTTGGTGGATTTGTGAAGTTTATACTGGTTGCTGTAATTTTTGAAGCAGGAGTCTGGGAAATTTTAAAAGAACACAGCATTCTGGGGAACAGACTCATTGTTGTGTTGTGTTTTTGTTTGGTTTGGTTTGGGTTTTCTTCTGCTAAGTATATATATATATATTTATTATTTTTTTTTCCAGGCTGTAATCAAAAAGAAGGGGATGGGAAAGTTTTTAAGGTTTGTTTCCTTTTATCCAGCCTGGCACTGTTGGTGAGATACTGCACAAAACTTCCCTCAACTTATCTGCCACAAGCTGGTTCAGTCGGCAGGACTCAGCAGTCCTAGATTTAGAAGGCGTGTTCTGCCCCTCTGTATTTCTCATCTCTATGCACATTTAAAAAGTAATTTTAGATGTTAAAAGTCAGTTCTAATTAAATGTTTTAAGAAATTATCTTCCAGGAATTCCCCTTTCTCCTCCCTGTCACGCCTCCCCCCCGATCTGCCCCCCCCCCGCCGTCCAGTCTCCTGGCGACCTCATGCTCCCTGGTTGGAGCATACATCTCGACTTCAGGAGATGCTTACGTCTCTTGTGGCACTTTACTCCAGCAGATATCAAAGTCCTTTGCAGAGCGACCTGCCCAGGGTTCCTGCAGGCTGAGGCCTGTCCTAGGCATTCTCATCCTGGGACACACTGTCTCTTCCCATGTCTCCTGAGGACCAGGCTGCACCAGTAGTCAGGATGGGAAAGTTCTCATGTCTGGGGTGTGCAGAGCAGTTTGGTGCTGCTTCACCAGGATTTGGTTTTCCACCTTAAGCAGCCGTGGCTGCCATCACATGGTTCAAACAAGGGAATGTACACCCTGCCTTATTGTGGAAAAAACAGCAAGGGAAGGGACCTACGAGGTAGCAGCTTTCCTTCAGCAGAGTGTGTTTGCTTTAAACACACAGCTCTGCTCAGATCTTGGAATCAGGTATCAGTTTGGCAGAGGTTTCTGTAGCAGGGACCGGGCTGGATGCAGTGAGCTGAAAAGAGTGTGAAATATGCAGCTAATCAGTGAGGCTGGCAGAGGACTCTCTAAAACGTCTGTAAACTTTTAAGGTCAGTCAGTTAATAGGTGAATTGCAGCAGACAGTGTGATGTCAGGGTGTGATTGGGGACAAGGTTCAGCAAAACTGTAAATGGCTGTCAAATCATCATCAGACTCAGAGAAAGCCTCCCTGAAATGCATAAGCAGGAGTGTTTTAACAACTGGAAATGTTAACTGCAGACCGGTGATGTGCTGTGTGTATTTCAGCAAAGGTAACTGCAAAAAGTAGTCTGAGATCCCACTAACCTCACAGGTTTAACCTTGGGGGCTCTTCACTGCTCCAGTTTGTGTGTATGAGGCAGTAGTTCTATCTGCCATGCGGGGTGTCCTGCAGGAACAACCGAAGGGTCTGGTCTGGAAGGATGTAGGCAATGTAGCATGTTCTGCATCTTGCAGAGGGAACCAAACTCTGTCCTTTCTGTGTGCCCTGAGGTTCCTTTGCTTCTCTTGACACGTCCTGCTCTTTTCTGAGCAGGAGGGACGGTAAACAGGGGAAACAACCATCCACCCACAGTCAGTCTGGGGTAACTGTGTTAGCTGCACTTTATGCTAAGGAGTTCTTATTAGAAGAAAAATAACTTTTGTTTGGACCCCCCAAAAAAGAAAAAGGATAAAAAAGAGGAAAAAAAAAGAAAAAAATCTTTGGGGATTGAATTTCAGAGCCTCCCTGCCTTCCTCTCAGCCCCCTCCAAAGGCTGAAATGATTTGTGTGTGAGGGCTTGTGACCCGGGAGGCATCGAACAGTGGAGAAGGGAAACATTTGGAGTTCAGAGGGACAGTGGGTCTTGATGACCAGTGTAAGACAATGCAGATGTTTCAGATCATGAGGTCTCTGACGATGAACTCTACAAGCTGGGTTCTTCTCTGCAGCCCCTTTTCCTTTTTCTTGGTGCAGTGATGTGCTGCATCTCACAGGATTAAGTTTTTAGGATTTGTCCTGGTGGAATCTCTGTGCTAATTGTATTAAGTAGCTTTGATGAGTAGGATGGGAATTAATTTCTGCCAGGGGAGTCTGTTGCAAGCTCTGCCCCGTGGGTGCTGGCAGTGGCAGAGGGCACCCAGACTGGCGGTGGTGGGGCTGGGTTGTGCGTCCTGCAAGCCCTGGCAGTGGCCTGTGGAGGAGGGTTGTCTGCAGAGGAGCAGAGCCAGAGGAGCAATAGTTTTTAGACGAGAGTCCAACAATAACTGCATGTCCCATTGCCTTGTCTGATATAAACAGATATTTCCTGGAGGGAGGACAGATTCTGGGACATGGAAAGAAAAATACTGGCAGAGGGGAAAAGGAGGAAAAATCATTCAGGATCCTAATTCAGCAGCAGTGCTGCCCAGTGCCTGTGACACTGATGGCTCACCACAGCAGCTCTCTCTGTGGATCTCAGCATCCCTGCACTCGGGAGGAGTGGAGATAACTGCAGTGCAGCACCAAACCCTGCAGGTGGGAACTCTGACACCCAGCACCAGCGCGTGGATTTGAAGCCGTGTTGCAGACAGGGCAAAGCATCTCTTGGCATCACAGCTGCTGGGCCAGAAATTAATTTTACAACTTGGCTCTGCTGTGAAATAGTGTACCAGAGTTAGATGTTGCTCACATGTATATGTGAGCAACAGCAGAGCAGCGTAGGCTGTGGAGCCCACGCTGGGGAAACAACTCCCAGTTGTATCTGGCTTAAGGCTTAATATATGAGAAACAGCAGTCTTGCTGTGCTGGGGTGTGAGCTGGGGTTTCTGCCCAACAGAGACCCTGTCCATACCTAGGGCTAGCACAGAGCTCTGGTCCTCGGGGCCACATGGCGCTCAAGGATGGCTCCCAGCCATCATCCCGCAGGGATGGGAGATGCAGCAGGAAGATGCCCAGGAGATCAGCTGCCCTGTGGCACTGAGGTGGGTGTGGGCTGTTAGCACTTCACACCCTCACCAGGCAGTTCCCAGTGTGACTGGAAGCAGTGGTGAGCAGCCTTTCCTAGGGGGGACTCCCCAAAGTGGTGGGGAAAGCCCCATCCCATGCTCCTGCTGGAGAAGGGTGAGCAGCAGGGCTGGGTGTGAGCTGGCTTCACCAGGTCCAGAGCTGCTGCTGCACCAGCAGATCCCGAATTACGTGTTGGCAAGGGAGGAGAGAGGAGACAGGTTTTAGAATATTGTTTGCTTAAGAGGCCCCATATTGTCTGTTGGCTTGAGGGAGTGCAGAGGCCATGCAAGGTCTTCCAAGCATCTGTTGTGCTGCGAGGAGGATGGCTCCCCATGTCTGCTGCAGGAGGGGATGAAAAAGGCCCAAGCACCCGATCCTGTCCAGCCCCTCACCATGGCTCCGGGCATGGCTGCTGAGCACTGGGGAGAGGCAGCTGTGGCGGGTTTGCATCTTGGCACCTCTGCAAGGGGGACTGTGGCTGGAGCGGTTCCCGTGGATGCTGCCAAGCTGGAGCCTGGCAGAAGAGTGAGAATTTCCTAACTGTGACAAATGCCTGCCTGAAAAAATGTGTCTTTATTTACCAGCGGTGTGTTCAATTGGCCTATGTTTTAGAAAAGCTATCTTGTCCCTCTGACAGACTCCCCTGCAATTCGAACCATCACTTCTCAGAAAAATGCCTAGAAAATGTTTTGCTTTAGAAAGGTTTGGGAACCCTGTCGGTTTGGTGCCCTACTTTGCAGCCCAGCTTTTACTTCTGATGCTAACTGACATAGGAGTGTTACTTCCTGGCTATAGGTGCTACCAAGAGCCTCATACACGAAGCTTTTTGTTGCCTTTTATATCAGATGGTAAGTCATTGTTTTCTTATCAAGTACAGCTAAAAAAATACAAACCAGAACAGAGTCCCCAGGAATCTCTGTCACAAGGGGTTGTTATTAAGAAGCTGCTTCCCTGATCTGTGGTGACTTTGACAGAAGTGGCCACCACCTCAGTGTGATTTCTCATCAGTGTGATGGACACAGCTCTGCTTTTGGATTTTGGCATTCAGAGTTGGGCTTATAATGGAAAGTGAGCAGGGCCTTTTATTATCGTTATGGTTGAAAGAGCATTATTTAGGGGCACAACTGAAGTTTTGTAAGCATGTGCTGGAACACACTTAAAATATTGAAGAGAAGTTCTCAATAACATTTGTGTTTAGAAACAAATTATCTCGGTTTTCCATTTTGGGGCCGTTCTGTGCGAAGCCAAGTGATCACTGTTCCAGGGATACAGTCTTTCTGCAGCGCTGAGTTTGGGGTTTCAGATACAAGAGAAGCAAGCTGCCTTCTTTAAAATGGTGCTGAGCTAGCAACAATGCTTCTGAGTCCAAAACAGCTTCACAAAGTACCATCTCTGGTAATCAGCTGATTTTTTTTTTAGGTCATATGTAAATTAAGAACACATCTGCTTTCCATATGTCCCACATACACAGCTTACATATGTTTTTGGATGTATTATCTTAATCATATTTATTGGCCAAAGCAAAAAAAAAAAAAATTAAAAAAAAAATTGAAGTTTAACATATTTTTGGATTCATAATATTATAAACCCAACAACTATAAAACAAATGAGTCATGTACTACACTCCAGTTATAGTGTACAATTACGATGTGTATTCAAGGGCTCTATTTCTTAGCTGGAGCAAAACCTATAGGCAACAATGCTATCTCTCCTGTACTTTTGTCTAACAGAGATCTAAGGAAAAATTAATTACACTTCTTTGACTGATTGTTATTCTGCTGAAGTATGGTTCTAATCCTTATTAACATTCTCTAAAGTCATGCATGAAATATGACTTTTGCACCACACTCTGTGGCATATGTTTTCTCTTTCCAGCGTATTTTTCAAACTATCTTCAACCCTCACTGCTGTTCATTATTTTAAGATAGGTTTAAAGTTTGCCACAGTCTCAAAACTGATCCAGTACAGAGCGTTGCAAGGGGAAAAAAAATGACACATCATTCTGCTCATGAACACAAATTGCTTCTGATTATTTAGCTTTGAATGTTCTCCTCATACTGTTTTTATTAAAAGCCCCAGTATATTTACTCTTGATAGTGTCTTCAATTAAGTTAAAAAGAGTCCCTTTTCTATAGCAGTATGTAAAGAAAATAGTTGTTACAACCGCAAAATTACCGAAAAAACCTGGTTCTAGTAAAGTACTACTTCAGTTCAACAACCACAGCACGAAGTTTGCTGTTTTCTTGTAAACTTTCCAACCATTAGATAAACAGTGTCTGTATCTTCACATAGCGAGAAGCACCCTCTCTTTGTTTAAGGACAGTTGTTTTCCTGCAGCTCTCTGCAAAATATGTGCTCCATTAATCCATGTATCAACACGGAAAACTTCTCCATTCAGATGCAGAGTGACTCTTTGCGACCAGCGGTGAGTTAGGTCTTTGCTTCAGGAGCAGTTTTGGTAACAAATTGCTGAAGGACTTCGGCGGAGCGCTGGGGTTGGGTTCATTCGCCTCCTGAGCGCAGTTAATTTAAGCTGTGACAAGGGGAAGGAAAGTTGTTACAAGTGGGATCCTGTGACTTCAGCACACATTGCACACAGCCAGGAATGTTTTCCTTTTCCTTTTATAAAATAGCGATTTGGGGAAAAAGACTAAGTTTAGCAGTTTCTGGAGCTTCTCCTCTGTTGGCTTCACAATAACTGATCTTTCTTTTGCAAACATTGTCTTTTAGTGCTGTGATGTCACAGCCTAATATTGTACAAAGGCATAACTGGACTAAACATGTCAGGAACATGTCAGTAACTTTCCATAAATTATTCAGGCTCTTTGGGAAAACCCCTAATTATGTGTTAACTCATTTTCTACTTCAGAGAAGCTTTGTCTTGAATTTCAGAGTCCAATTGCTGGGGAGAGATTTTTTTTTTTTTTGGTTTTCTGCTTAAAATTTTATGTTTGGGAGCTCTGACAGAGAACTGCAAGGCTCTGGCAGAAACAGGATGGCAGAAATCAAAGAATGGAATTGGCTTTAAACTGCTTTAGAAACAGTCCTGGAAGCACACGGGATGTGAACGTCTGCACAGAGCCGCAAGCCTTCCTCTGCTACCAGCAACTGCAGAGCATCCCTGAATGACTCCTTGACATGCTCCGGGCTATAAAGCTGTTTGTACTTTGAAGGCAATGGGGTATGGAGGAAAGGACTGTTTGAAACATGTCACTTTGAACTGTGCTGGAGGGTCCTAGGGAGCCGGCCACCTCCGTCCGCCCCTGTTCCCTCAGAGGTCTGGTTCCAGTCTGTGAGCCCTGGAGCCAGCCCCATAGTCTGGTCAGGTGGCCCCACTGTGAGATGTCAGGCTGATAAGTGAAAGTAGAGACTTTCGAGTGAAGATCAAGAGTTTACTGCTTGAACTGCATCTCTTGCTATGTGTAACAGTTCAATATGGTAACAAAAGGGTTTTCCTGCCTGCAGAGACAGATGCTGCCTTTTCAAAATCTTGCTTTACATTTTGAAGCCTCAGCATATGCTGTAATAAAGGCCATCCTGAAACTTCAATGGATTGCATCACGAGGAAATTCAGAGAGGAAGGAGCTTTAGGTGGATCTGCAGAATCTTTTATGAAGTAATACCCCATGAAAAAATGGTACTATTGAGTTGGGGTCAGTTGTAGCTCAGAATCAGTGCTGTCTTGGCATTTCTGCCAAGATGGATGGGTAGGGGAATGGGGGCTGGAATGCTGCTGAAACACTCCAATTCTGGTGGTGTGGAGGGAAAATAACAAACAACCAACTACCCAAACAAACAGAAAACAAACAAACAACACACAAAGAAAATCTCAATCCTGCATTTCCTGCCTAAAGGGTAGATCCTTCCTATTAGCCGATATGCAGAAGTTCTGTAGGTACAGGGCAGTGCCACATTGAGCTAGTAGCCATACCAAGAAGCAGGCAATAATTGAGTCTTCCTCTCAGAGCAAATCCATGTGCATATTCTGTAGTACTGAGACGGGCATGCAGTCGTGAGCATACTCCTTCAGCCATCCTGCCTCACCTTTGCTGCAGTTCTCTCTTTTTCCTCACCATCTTCATTCTTCCAGACAAGTCAAAGACTTGCAGCTTAAGAAAGCAAGTGACCAGAAGCAGGGATGTAATCCCAGCTCCCTCCTTGTGGGATGTTAGGGCAGCACTCACTGTGTCTTGTCAGCAGAGAAGAGTGAAAACATTTCTCTTGGCTTTTTCTTTTAAAGCTGTTGTGTTCACTCTGCTTTTGCTTATGCCTTCTGAAACAGCCTGTCAGTTAAGCTTTACCTGCACATGTTTGTGAACAACAAAACAAAGAAACACTTCTTTATTCTTCAAAATGAACCTCACAATGTGCACTTCGTAGTGCCACGATGGTTGGCAACAGAAGTAGTCCAAGGCAGGGCATGGATGCAGCGTGCTGTGGCTTACGGTGGTTAACAGACTACATGTGCTGGTTAGAATATGGAAGATGTGCAAAACCCCGAAAGATACAGTGTAAGTGATAAGGAAAAGAGGTTACAAAAAGGAGTGTTTACCTTGCTTACCCAGAGGAATAACTAGACAACCCTCTGACCTGCAGAAAGAGTGGAATCAACAGATCTGCTGTCACTGTGACAATTTTGAGAGGAGGAAAGGCTGTAAATTTCAGTTTGTTTTAGTACTGACAGTAGGGAGCAGTACTAAGCTGGCTGCCAGCTGGAGTCACATGGCTGGAATGGATCCGTGCTTAAAAACACAAGAATTTTTAAAAGAAAATATTTTATGCCTGGTATTTGAATTCATTTTGTGTTGTGCTGGGATTTTGTGGAGGCTAGATTTGTAATTTCACATTTTTACAGCCAAATTTTTGTCTCCCAGCAGTGTAAATTTACTTTCACTGAAGCAGGGCAAAGCCAGTGTGAAGTTTATGCAACTTTATCTACTTCAGACCTTCCAGAAAATGGCTGTCAGATGAGTGTGAACTCTCAAGCCCCCAATAAAGATGCTGTTATTAAGTATAAATACAGAGTAGCTTTTAATAGCTATAATTAACGTGTGTGGTTGTTTTAAATTAATAAAAACTGGTTTTGTGTTTCCATTTTGAAGGCGAGGGATTTACTTGATTCACTTGAAGAACATAAAAAGCATGAGTGGCTGTCGGGGTCAGCACAGGGCAGGTGCTCTGGAGGAGGAGACAGTGAGGCAGGGCACATGGAGGGATGCCACCCCATGACCTCTCCCAGCCTTAGAGAATTTGTGACATGGAGACTTCCAGGGCAGGGGATCAAGTCTCTAGAAGCTTTGGACTGTAGAGTTTCAATATTTAAATGTTTATACTGAGGGCTAGATTCAAATCCTTTTTTTCCATCCCATTCTCATGAAGAATGAGCATGCAGGTAGCAGTCAGGGTATGTCAATTACTGATAGAAATAATGTCCCCAGGTGTATTTTGTTGCCCTAGCACAGGAGTGAGGAGCTGGAGTGGTTTCAGCAGCAGCAAAGCTGTGGGGCAGTGTGAGCTGGGCTGTACTGCACTTACCAGCCCTGATACAGCCCAGGGGCCCTGGTCCTTTTCCTGCAGAAACCTAGAATGTAGTTTATTCTGGAGGCAGGCAGGTTGGGGCAATAGGGTTTGTCATCTTGTCATCCCAAGGGGAGAACCCAGCAGAGCAGCTACAGTGGAGCTGCTGGTGGGGATGGGTGGTTTGCCCCAATCTGATGCCAAGCCCAGGGTGCAGGGCAGTCTCGGAGGCAGTGTTCTATGGGGTGCGGGTGTGAGCGGAGGGGCTGCGGCCCCACGTGTGTCCCCACTCCCGCCGGCACAGGGCTGCGCAGGCGCTGGGGCTGCCTGTCCTCTGCAGGGCTCTGGCTCACACCCAGCTGAATGTGCTCCAAAAAGGAGGTGCTCCTCGCCCGGGCCCGCGGGCTCGACGCGGTAGGCATGCCGAGAGCACACCGCGCACGCTGACAAGATCAGGTTTCGCACAAAGTGCAGCGGCAGCCAAATCCTTCTCTTAGAGCACTGCCGGAGGAGGAGCGGATGGTGCTTCTCCCTCTCCACCTCCCTGCAACAGCCCAAAGTGTTCATGGGAGCCCTGCTCCTCCTGACAGCACTCTGGCAGCAGTGGTGGGTTTGGGCTGGCACTGTGGGCCATGGCTGGGCAAGCGCCTTCGCTGCTTGTGTGCCCAGGTCATACTGGCCCCTCAGACACTCACCCAGTGACTTCTCTGCATGGTACTGAAGTCTGCAGGAGGATGGAGATGGAACCTGCCTCAGACACCTTGTAGGTTGCAAGTGAGGGTGTTCTTCAGAGTGGTGAAAGGTGTGAAACCCCTCAAGGGGAGAGAAGACTGGAACTGACATCTCCCACTTCCATAACCCACAAACCTGCCACCCACAATCTCATTTTTTCAGCCTGCAGGTGAAGGCCTCTCCATAGTACCATACCTTGAGTCCTAATTACTTTTAGCATTGTTGTGAGATAACACATGTTCACGTGTGTCCACAAAGGAAGCAGCAGTGCCCTTCACAGCCTCAGCTCCTGCAAGGTCATCTTCACATCCATCAGCAAAGTTGCTCTACGTATTTTATTCTGGGCATCTCAGCTGTGTGTGGCAATGGAGCACAGAGAAAGCCAGAGCAGCCCATTTCACTTTCCTCATGTTGTGGTAGAACTGTCAGTGCTTGGTACAAAGGTAGCATCATCTTGATAGAGGAAGCATTAATTTGCTGCATGTTGTGAGATGGTGCATGCGCTTGGCCGCTTGATGGGCGTGCATACCCACAGTGGAGAAGGAACAGCAGCATGGTGGAAAGCTCTTCCCTTCATGAGGGCTGTGGGGAGGTGATTAGGCAGGCTGGCCTTGAGCAAGCTAGGGGTGACTCTCCTCTTGCATCAACACTTGCACTAAAACTTCTCCCACATGTGCTGCTGCTTCAGTCCCAGGGGAAACAACTGGTGTGCACGTGTGAGCCTGCCAGGCTGATGCCTGCATGATACTGAGCATGAAGGCATTCCTGAGGCTTCCTTGGGACAGGTTGAGTGTCAACCAGCCTCTGTCAGCATTTCCCAAGCTGTTTTACCCCCTGTCCCACTTCCAGGTGAACTTGACTCTTACGCCCCCACTTTTCTCAGCCTGGGCATAGTGCCGTGCTGACATGGCTGTTCCAGCTCCAGGAGCTAATCCAAAGCCCCCAAGCATTCCTGCATCCTGTCAAGAGGGAGTACCCACAGTTTGAAAGTATTGGCATGTATGCAAAATACTGGTGCTGTGGCCTGCAGAGCTGCTGGAAGTTACTACTCTTGCTGATGCACACCAGCATCAGCAGCAGCCTCTTAGGAGAGGTCCTTACTAGGACCTGGCTACTGTCTACAAACTGCCAATATTTGAGCACTGGGATCTTGGACACAGCACACAATGTTTTAACTGACCTCTTTTTTCCCCCAAGTCCTCAACTGTATTCCATATACAGAAGCAACTAATATCTTCATGTACCACATTTTAGAGAAGAAAATGTTATTTGCAGGGACTTAAAACAAGGGATCCAGCAGTGTGCAGTCACTGCATCTCAGAATTATTCTGGAGACAAAGATCTAAACCATTTTACTACTTTTCCCTGAGGCTCTGCTGCTTTTCTCCCAGGAGGCACAGGTGAGACCTGTAGCTCATTGGCAGCTTCAGGTGCTGCCAAGCTCCCCAGAAGCTTGAAAATGGTGACTAGGGTGATATGCTGAGCTGTAGGACTGGAGTGGCTGCAGGAATGAGAGTAGGGCTGCCCTTCAGGGTGCCTTAAGCTTCTGGGCAGATGAAGGTACTCAACTCCAAGAGTGCAGAGAAGCTGGTTTTGTGATTGAGCAGCAAGCATTTCTTAGGTCCTATGGACTTGTTTGACTACTGTGGTAACAAGGTGGATCATCTGTCCAAACAGCAACAGGCATAGAGTGTCCTCCTTACTGCTGTGTGGGCAAAGGTCAGTTCAGCAGCGCAACTGAGGATGTGAACAGAACCAGAGAAGAAGAGCCCTGGGAAGCAGCTGAACTTCAGGCTGGTGTGCAATGAAACCTCCCAGAAGAACGAGCCTGTGGCATTTCACTACTGTTGCTGAGAAGGTACCTGTGAATTTCTTGGTGATTCCTTTAGTCTCTGGTGGTCTGTAAATAAGCATAAAATGCATGTTAGTTTTGGCTCAGGTTTCTATTCTCAGATGAATGAATTTGAATGAACTTGTCTTATCTGTGGAATCTCTCTTGGAACTGATGTTTGCAGAGAAGATAAATGTGCTGCTGCCTGCCTGCTTGTCCTGACTTAATCTGTGATGCGCTGAGCAGTGTCCTGGGGGAATTAGGAGAGCTGGAAGAGGGCTTGGGATGTCAGGCTGCCAGGACCTGGTGCTGTGACCTCTATCAGCTTCTCCATCAGTGATAAGGCTGTGGGTTGCATGCTAGCAGTAGAGCGTCATGGTTGCAGTGTTTTCCAATATGTTTTTTTGTAGGGAGGCATTACTTATTGGTGTCCTGTTATTACAGCATCCACACAAAGATTTGATGATCTCAAAGGTCTTTTCTAACCTGGTTAATTCTGTTCTGTTCTAAGATATGTACTGGAAAGAAACCATCCACCATTGATGTGTAGGGCCTGCCAGCATACGTGTCTAGGATAGCACATAGCACTGGAGAAGTCTGGCTTTAGATGGGAATGGTTCTCAAGTTGATGTTAGCAAATGTTAACCTAGCTTCAGGTTGATTGGACTCTCTTTCCAATTCCCTGCATGTATTTCCACTTCCAAAAGCTTGTGAAAATCCTAGGTGAGAACAGGCTCTACACTGCAGTGTCAGTAAGTTACATTTGTAAAATGTGAACCACAAAGGCACTATTGAAACTGTCTTAACAGGGGTCCTTGTTGTAGGGGTTCAAACTTACTTAGTATCAATGTCCTTAGAAGGCTGCAACATGGTCTCAAAATTTCATTGTCTGTAAATGCAGTGCATTACCAGAGAACTGCTTAAGCATCTTTTAGACTAAGGATTCATTCAAGGTGGAAATAAAATGAACTGAAAATGACTGAGGGGTGAGCAATGAGCAGTCCCCATAGGCCAAATCTCAGTAGGAGAAAACACTTAAAGTTTCTTTAGTGCTGGCAGGTTCAAAAGTCAGGGCTGGTTTCAATTAGCCTGGGAGAGTCTCAGTGATAAACAATTCCTGTGGTCTTGAAGCAAAGGGGCTAGCTGCATGCAGCCGTTCTAACTACTTGAGCTGGCCCTATTCCCTCTGCTCTGGGAGTAACTGTCTCTTTGAATGAAGTATTTGTCATCGTTTGTATATGAATTCTTCTGAGTTTTTGAGAGCAAGGAAAATACAAAGTTTTCTGGTTAAGGCATTTTTGGTCTGAAAATCCCCCAGGGTATCAGCTTAAAATATGCATGACGTTCATGCGATTTATTTTCTTTAAGGGGCTGGAAAATGTGAGTGTGTGCAGATGTGTTTGTGTGCACGTGTGTGCAGGGCTGTGTGATCCCCAAGTTCTGGCTGAAGGATAAGCCTGTGGGGATGGCTGCTCTGCAGTTGGGCAGTGCAGACCTGCAGGTGAGGAGGCTGCTGCTGCCTGTTCCTATCCTGCCGACCGGCTGGCCTCTTTGTCATGCCCCGCTCTGGAAACCTTCTGCCCATATTCCTTCAAGAGATGAGACAGGAATTTCAGGTCCTTCCAGCTGTGTGTGTGGCAGAGGAGCCTATTCAAGGCTCCTGGAGCATCTCCACGTTTTGTGGTTGCGCGCACTGACAAAGCCCATTGTTACAGTTCTTCTGGCATCCTCGCTAAAGCATTGTAGTGCTGGGATGTAGAGCTTCACTGGCACTCACAGTTCATAAATGGCTGAGAAAATCCTGTTATGTCTTGGACGTGTTATATAGAGGTAGGAGAGAAGCTGGGATTAGAAATACTATACCTGTTACTCAAAAAGATCATATCCTCAGTGTGCAGTTCTACCTAGGCAGGTGGTAAGGTGATAGTTCATGTGATCATTGCCTTAAGCCTCAAGTTGGAGCTCATGCCAGTCATTTCTTTCCAGGCCTGCCAAGCCTGTGGTGACTGGATGTGTCTTTGCACTTGCAGTTTATTTTCAGGTCATCAGAACAGCCCTCTTCAAAAAAATAAAGCTAAAATCAATTAGCAATATTTCTGCATCAAAATAATCTTGAAATGAGTTCTTGAAACCAAGCTCTGTGTCTACCCAACTCTCATATTTTCAGGATCACTGTTGCAACATTTCAGGGTTAAGAGCGTTAAATAGTTAAATCCAACGAAGAACACTAATAATAGTCCACAGTCTCTTGTTGGATTTACTTATTAGCTGTTGTGCTTGTAGACTTAAAAAGTCTGAAGTCACACAAAATACTGCTTCATGATCCTGGATGCCTCTCTTTAGACTTAATACCGTTAAAGATTTATGGTAACATGCTCGGGGATAAGGTTGGAGGATTATGTGTAATAATTATAGACCACTATATGCTCTTACTCCACAAAACTTTTATTTCTAGCCAAAATGCTAAGAAGCATAAGCTTGCCTTTTCCACTTGAAAAGGAGATGCTAGCGTTTTCCCATAACATGGCCAGTACAGCAGAATCTGTTCAAATGAATCTTGGTGAAAGAAAGAAATTTTTGACAAATACGATTTCTATGCAACAAAACAAACTGCACAGGATAGTTCAATAAGGCCCCTTAAATCATGCACAGTACAAATCCTTTAGAGCAGGAGGATCTATTTTTATCGTGAGAGTTTCCATAGCAAAAGCTGATTTAACTCCTTAGGGTGAGGTTCACGCCAGTGCATGTCTCTGTGAAAGATCAAACTCCATTTAACACATGGATGAGGGACCTGCAGAAATGCTGCATTTGGAGTGTAGAGCAGATGTCCATACACAAACATCAAAAGGTGCATTGAGGAGTTTCTCTGTGGTATGGTTCCTCCACCAGCAGTGATGAGATTCCAGAAACCTGTGCTGAGCAGACACTGTGGTAGTTCAGCGACAAGCAAAAAGTCTTTCCATTGTGCTTTCTGGAGCAGAAGGCCTTGCATGGGACAGCTTAGAGACATTATTCTGGGGGAGGGAGGGAAATTATACAAACCCCACAGTTCAGCACAGTCTCTGAATGATGTGAGGAGGCAGTTGTGACAGAAGGATTAATTTAACAGCATAGAAAACTTTTTGTTCACCTTCTCTGATGTGTCTTGCTTCTTCTACTGCCCAACCCATAGTGAACATCGAGCATCTGGTGCTGTTCCTGGGTGATATGGCACAGACTTCTCAGGTATGGTGCAGTCTGGGGTCCTAGAGCAGGTTGTGCTGGCTTGACTTCTGCTAAAATGTGGAGGAGAGCATGTCCAGGGCCATGGAACCCAGCTCTGCTCCAGGTCAGATACGAACAACCACGGTGTGTGTAGAACAGCCTTCTGCTTTACAGAAATCTGCATTTCAAGGAGGGCTCTGCTGAGGCTGTGGTCTGTCTCCATGGCAGTGAAGGTGATGGCACAGGTGCAACATCATGTTCTCAGCAGATGGGTTGGGAGGAAACAAGCTCGTCAGGGTTAACTGAATAGAGTTCTTGCAGCAAGCAGACGTAAAAAATGGGTTGGTGTAGAACTCCTGTGCCATCCCCAATAAATGATGGATGTGTTGACCTGGGACTTGTGATACCTGAGTCTTGTTGCCAAATCCATCACAGACTTGGGCTGCGCACAAGGGAGTGGCAGGATGATTTCACTGGCAGGTGTGATTTACAGGGTGCAAACTGAAGCAATTAGGTTCACAGGGATGTAAATCAGTCAGGATTTGGCCTTCTCTGATCCGTCACTGCCTCTCCTTAGCGGTCCAGCTGGTACTGAGGGAATTTGCACTGGAGGCTGGGCCCAGGCCCTGGTGCCCCGCGGCCAGGCTAGGATGAGCGGCAGGAGGCCCTGCAGCAGGGCTGGCCGGGGCAGTGTGGCCAAGAAGCCTTTGTGGGGATGGGGCTGGAGCCACTGGAGAGGATATGTCAGTGTTTGAAGGATTCTGCAGCAAATTCCTTCCCAGCAGAGCTGGAGGAAACTGCAGTGCTTATTCCAGGGCTGGATTTTGCACACTGCAGTTTTTCCAATGAGCTGTAGCAGCCAAAAAGATTCTTTGAATCACAACACAATTATTTGGGGTTTTTTTATAAGCTTCTTGGTGAAGGCTTCCTACAGTAGTAAAATGGGCATGAAAAAGTGAGCAGTGACACTGCCACAATATCTGAAGTGCTACAAGTTGACTGCTAAAAGACTCAAAGTCTTGTTCTAGGTGTTGTGCTCTCTCCCTCACAAGTTTAACACACATGCTGCCAATTCACACAAGAAATGGGAACTCATATTTAAAATATTTGCTTGAACTCAGATACTTGAAAATAACAAAAATGCTGGGTAGCTTTGTAAACAAATCCAGATCAAAGTTTGTTATTGGATAAATACTATAGAAATGGAAAGATAATACCTCCAGACATCTCTCACTGAAGTAGGGTTTGGTTCTAAACTTTTCTTTTCCTTACTGAACATTATCTTTAGTCTGATGAAGCTCTGTTTGAAAACCTGAGACTATAAACTGTTTTGGGGGGGAAAAAAACAAACAAACAACAAACCATAAAGGAGTTGAGTTCTGTGATCTGTAATCAGGCAGGATTTCCACTAAATTCAGAGCAGGCTATATGAATTTTAAAAAGCACTGAATTAATTCCAACTTCAAAAAACCACCCAAATTTGAGTTGTCATGCCTAGGTAAGAATTCAAAGCAGTATGCAAGCTCTGCTGTTGAAATGGCTCGGGGTGTCAGTGTTGAGTTGTTGAGAGTGTATAAATCATATGTATGTGTGATTCTCGGGCTAGTACCTGGGGATTTGCTTGATATGATTATACACACTGCTCTGCTCACTTAGTTCATTTCACGTCTGCCTCAGGAGCGACCTCAGGAGGCGTTTACATTGATTATTTCTCTCACAACAGCCAACACAGTTCAAATAAAGCAGACTATGCATAATTAAAGGCATCATTGCTTTCTCACTCAAAATAGTAATGGGGCAGTGGATCTAATTTCCTACTTAACACGGAAAGGCTGTGCTTATTAACTATTCCTATGATTGTTGTTTACTAAACTTATTTCAATAATGGCTTGTTTGGTTTGTTTGTTCTGTGTTGTTTGGTTGGTTTTTTTTCTTCTTGGAGACCCCTGCTGTTCTGTGTATACTGTTAGAGCATGACAGGGTGCACAGCTGATCTAGAGAGGGTTATGCACAGCATCTCAAAAGACTGAACATTCAGCAGGAATTGTGGAGGTTCTCAGCTGACTGCTTATGCTGGTTCTGTGCAGCAAGATGTGCACCACTAGAAGAGTTGTAAGTGAAAGGGAAAGTTACTGTGTTAGAAACACCCCAAGAGACCCTCCTACACCTCACCTTTAGGAAGATAAACAGGAAATCTGGCACAGCTCAGCTTGATGCCTGGTACATGCCATGCCCTGTTATTTCTCCTCAGGAGCTCTGGCTGTTGGCACAGAGTGACGAGGAGCCCACAGAGCTGCCCCTTGCTGCGATGAGCACCCTGGGCACGGTGCATTGTGGGCACTGCCCTGTCAGCATGCCCCAGCACAATTACACTTGAGTTTGCTCATGTGGTGGACAGCTGTGGTTTTTCTGACAATGCGGTGGTTAGTGTAGAAGACACCCACTTTCAAAGCCAGCCTTGTATCTGTTTTTTCCTGTGGGAGAAGTTTTTAGCACTGCCCCTAGACTCTGACTTGCATGCTTCAGAGGACTGTTGTGTTCTTATTTCATTAGCATAATAAAATCTGCACCTCCCAGTTCATTCCCCTGAGAACTGAAGCAATAGAAAAAGGGGGGAGGAAAAAAAGGCAGTTCATACACTGACAACACTTGTGCCACTGAAAGAGAAAGTTGGCTGATGAGGAATGGTTGAAGGATTGTGCTGATGGCATGGAGAAGCAGCTGATCCAGACTGATGTCAGGCAGAAGCGTGTCGGCTGCAAGCCTTGATCCAGACACCGTGCCCTCGCAGCAGGAAATGATTACACCATGCAGGGTTCCTGCTCAGGCAAGACTTGCACATGCTGTCAGGCCCTAAATTATCAGCTCTCCAGAAATAAATTTAGAAAGTTTAGATGTTTTGTAAACTGGTCCTCTCATTATCTGCTGGAATTGCTAAGCCAAGGGGTCCTTTGTAAGCTAAAAATGCAGGGAAGTTTGGGGCTAAATTCTGCGTGAATTTAGCCAGAGGTGGCAAGCAACAAGCTGAGCTTAGGGAGAAGATGTTCATTCAGACATTGTCTCATCTTCAGATCTTGCCTAGCCTTTCCTTTCCATAAGGATTCCAATGCTGCATCTTGCAGTGTTCATTCTGGTGGTGACACAAAACCCAGAGTAACTTCAGAGTGAGTCATACATGCTCTCACATGTTTAAATTGTTCAGATTTTGTGGGAAAGATAGACATCCACCCAGACAACCTCTTTCTTCTGATGAGTGGGAAAGCCTATTCCCATAATCCTTGAGAAAAATGTGTCAAACCTCATTACTCACAGTGAGTGAGCACCAGCAGCTTTCCTGGTTCATACACCTATACCAAAATTAACAAAATTTCCCATAAAGCAAGGACACTGCTGCATGCTCCCACCCCTCCTGTCTGTTAGCCAGTCCTACCATCTTTGTCCACCAAAATCTGTTAGAGGTGGTGTGCCACATTTCTCAGTGCTGCTGGAGAGCCAGGGAGGTACATCAACCAGGCCAGCCTGGTGCCTTCTCCTGCCTTTCCTCCAGAGAATGGAACACCACATGTCCAGCTGCCTCTGAAATGATCCCCTGGGACACTTGTAAAACACTCCCAGGAGGGTCACTCAGACTGACCTTTGCCAGCCATACTTGCATGGTGAGACACATAGCTAGGCTGCATCTCGCCTGTATGTGGGGCTGGGTGGCTTAGAAGGTCCAGGCTAGCGACCCCACTGCAGGTAACCAGGCATGTGTCAGCAGCCTCTGCCTCCAAGGCTTGGGGGTTATTTTGTCCTGAGCTGAGCCCTTGATTTGTTCTCTGTGCTCTGGCACTGCTCCTGGGTGGTTTGCCTGCTGGCATCAGGAGGTGTTCAGTCCCAACTCTCTGCAAGTTCAGAGCAGGTATTGCATCTGAGCTTCTCGGAATACAAATGAAAAGGAACATTTTGTGTAAATGAACCCAGCTTAAAAAATCCCTGTGCCACTTAGCCTCACGGTTTTCTTACTTTAAGCAGACTGAGTTAAACCAAAAGCTAGTGACTGCAAGAAAGAGCTGAACAAACCGCTGTGAAACAAGTCACAAACTGGGTTCACTCCACAGGCTGTTAAATATCTGACAAACTTCTGGTTAACTTTAGCAAAGACCAACGACAAGGAGGTTATGGCCATTGTAAATTGTATCTAACAGTTTAATAGTTGTGATACCTGGTATGTTCTTTTTAATCATATGTGTCTGGAGTGTTGCAGAACAGGGAAAGCATCTGGATCTATTGCAGCTGAAGTCGAAAGTTGTTTTTCTGTTTACAATATGACTCTGCTCATAATACTAATGTTCTCTAAGTGCATGGTAACTGCATCCTGTGGGTGCATAAACATTGTATTTAGTGTGTGAAAAGAATGTATTTTTGTGTATCCAAGTAAGGATTCTAGTGGATTTTTGTTGTAAGATTGGAAAGGAAAGCACAAACGGGAAGCAAACCTATGTTGTTTCCTCTGCAAAAGGTCTGTCAGCTGGTAAGATGGCTGTGTTGTGCTGAACACAGGAGATGAGGGCTGTGTCACATCCCTGCAGACCAGGCTTGCTGAGTCTGAGCTGCAGAAGCTCAAAGTGTTTCCACTCCACAAATGCTCTACAGAGAAGGCTCCAGTACCTTAAACTTTCCCAAGCTGCAAATATATGCCTATTTAAACTGTCTTAATTGAGTAGCTGGTGTGTGAATACAGCAGTGTGTGTAGCTTAGTGGAAAGGAGTTGCAGACACAGCCATATCACTCTTGAGTTATTTCAGAGACTTACCCCAACAGCTGCTTCTACAGGCAAGAAACATCAACTGATAGATAGCTGAGAGGTAATAACTGGAACTTTGCAGAGCTCTGTCATGGTTCTGTTGTTGCTGTGTGTGAAAGCAGTTTTGGAGGTAAGGATTCTGCCTGTCTTACTCTGAAATGCAAAAGCCACAGGGTTTAAAAGGAGGTATGGTGCTTTTCAACACAGCAAGAGCAAGCTAGGGTGGACCTGCAGGATGTGTCAGATGAGGCACTGAGACCAAAAAGAAACAGCTAAAAATGAGCTATCAATGAAGTAAACTAAAAGTTATTCAATAACTGCAGTATACTCTGCCTTAGATGTGGTTGTAGGTCAGTAATTCAGAGACCAGCCTCAGCATGCTGCTTTACTGTGGAGACACTGCACTCAGGAGGTCAGCTGATGTCCTGTGGCGAGTTTTCAATCAGAGGCTCCTGGTGTCCCTGCCTGCCCCTTGCCTCAGGGCAGCCCCTGGGGCACAGCTGTCACTGGACTTTGCACTTCCCTCTCTGGGATGGAGAGAGGAGGACTCACTGCAGACCTTCCCCTTGTGAACCCCTTTGGCTTGTCACGAATCCATCTGTCTCATATATGATGCAGAGCTAAGAGCACAAACATTAAAATGGGAGTGTTCTGAGATGGAAACAAAATACAGTATTTCTGTGCTGGACTTGCTTTGCTTCCCTCCCTCCTTCATGTGCAGGTTTTCAGAAGTATCCTGTTTCTAAAATGCAGATCTCTGTTAGGATCAGGAGGACCAAACCTGTTCTCTCTCCTGTTGCTCACATAAGAAGCTGGTTTTGTGCAGGGCTCCAGGCAGGGTTTGAAGCTGGTTTTGTGCAGGGCTCCAGGCAGGGTTTGAAGCTGGTTTTGTGCAGGGCTCCAGGCAGGATTTCCAGGACTAGCAGAGTATCATATGCATTATCACAGGAGACGTGGGCACTGTGTAGGTGGCAGGAGGCACAATTCCCAGGCAGATGTCAGTGCCCCATGTAGGGAAGGCTGGTACAGTCCTATCAAGAAAATGTCCGAGCTGAGATACCGTCTTCATCCCTCTGAAACTCTGTTGGAGGCTTCCAGTAGTTGTCCTGTAAATGACACATGTGGAGAGAAGACATGGCAATGGATATTTTGGTGAAAACTGGGAACACTGGAGAATTTGTCAAAGCAAGTTGCCTCTTGTAGCTCAACTTCAGCCCAGCCAGCTGCCAGTGTTCATTCTTGCCAGATTTTTTTCCTGCTGCTTCAAAAGGGAACAGGCTAGAAGTATTTTTAATCACAAACAAATGTTTCAGAAATTTAGATGGCTGGGGAGAAAAGCCTCTGTGCCATCTCTCCATTTGTGGGTAGATAGGAGGAAGCCAGTGGGCCTCAGTTCCAGACTGGGATATCTTTTTTTTCTGTAGTTGTATGTGAGCCACTTGACAGTTAGGCTCCAGTAAAGGATCTGGGTAGGTGGTTACATGAATGCTGACACCTGCAATTAATGCAAGCTAAAAATGCTGTGGTTGGAAGGTAAAGAGCTCTATGGCTGTCACCTTTCTGCCCCTTTATAGGGACAGAGCTATTTTTGGCAGAACATGTGCTGGCAATGTGACTCCAGTGATGCTTTAGGTCAGTGGGATTGTCCACAGCCATTTCAGGCTGTTGTTGTTCTGCATCCCCTTGCCAAGAAAGGCTGAGGTACCTTTTTGAAGTGGTTTATGGCAGTACTGCATGTTTGCTTTGCTGTGGGCTGCTGTTTTCTAGCTGGTAGGCTAATTGTGGCCCTTTCCTCTTTTTGCTCTGGAATATTTCTTCTACCACAGTGGGAAGTGGTCCTTTGTTTTACTGACCATCAGGTGTAGTTTGATATCTTCTCACAGTGTTCAGAGCTCAGGTGCAGAGATACCTTGGCTGACTTCCTAAAAGCACATTAACTGGACAAGTTTCAGATGTGTTCTGTCGCTTAGCCCTTGTGCTGCCTTTCACTCTGCAGAACTGACCAGAGTATTTTGTCTAAGATTTTAGGACAAACAGTATCAGCAGCATCTAACCTCAGGGAACTGGTTGTATAGAGTAAGATGTAGTTATTGAGTCTCTGATCTGCTCAGTCCAGAAATTATTCCTGGGATCAAACAAGTGGAATTGACTCATAATAATAGGGGTCCCAGTAGGCCTAAATAGAAATCAGTTTTCTCAGATTCTTGATTTGTGTTGGTGTTAAATACGATCACTGACACATCATTTGTGTCTGCAGATGTTGACACAGTACTTGTGAAGACCTGAAATGCAGGCAGTCCGCTGCTCTGTTTGCAGCCATGCTGCTTTGTGCTGTCCTAGTTCTCTAGCTCACAAAAGAAAAAATAACTGAGATTTGTCTTGTCTTGGGCTGACAGTATAGCCAAGTGATTGCCAGTCCAATTTGGCAGTTTTTAATCATTTTATCTCTGTTCTCTTCTCTCTGGGGAGACAGTCAGTGTTTAGCAGTCTGCTCGGAAAGACCTTGGGGCTAGTTTCAGCGGCAGTGGCTCAGAGCTCCGATTATTAGCTCTGCTCTTAGGAGCACACTGCGATCTTTCCCAAGGGAGTGGTGTGAAAAATTAACACAGGCTTAGAGCAGCAGTGCAGCAGCAAGCTATGTAACTGTAATTACTCCATTGATATTCCTCACACAATAACACTGTCATCAGTCATTTACATAAACTTTTTCTCCATGAAGAGGGAATGGCTGCTTATAACCCTATTGGGTGCTTCCAGAGCATGCATTATACATTTTATTTGTTCTAATTTCAGACTCAGGGCCTGTAGGAACAGAGAGAGGAAACATGCAGCCTTTTTCGTTGTTGTTTTTTCTATTGCAGCAAGTGCAAGCAGGCTAAAATGTATCTTGACAGGATATTGGGTACTGCTTCCAGGATTTGAAGTGTTGACTGTAATATTAAGGAGTATGCCAGTATATTTTAAATATTTTGAACAGTTTGGTACCCAAGTTTCATTCTCTCACCCTTTCAGTCACAGCAAGTCCATGAGCATCAACTCCTCTGGACATACTTAGATTTCTTTCTCCTACAAGCACATGGCATAGCTCTGTGTCCTCTGCCTATCAGGCTCTCCTGCAGTTCCCTTTTTTCTCACTGTGACCAGAGTGAATGCCTGTGTAAGCCACAGACATGCCCTTCCTGGTAGCAGGTAGTCCATGAGAGTAACAAGAAATAAGTGTTTAATAAGATTCAGTCTTGGCACCATCCTGTCTTCTGCCAGGGACACTCATTCCCTTTGTGTCTCGCTCTTGCAGGATAAAAGCCAGAGCTACGTAAGGCAAAGTGCCCTTCCCCAGGCCAGGGCCGTGCAGGGATGAGTATCCCAGTGCCCAAGACAGCAGCTGGGGCACTGAGCAGCACGCTCTGCAGCTCTCTAAATACAGGCAAACATCTGAACATCAGCTGCCTGTGGACAGCTCAACCCTCTCCTTCTTGGGGTGCGCAGGATCACAGTCACTGCATCACCCCACCCAGCACAGGCAGAGAAGGAGAGGAGGTGATTTAGTGCTCAGCTCCTTAAACAAGCGTCTTGTTAAGGAGGAGATGTCCCTGTCCTCAAAGGAGAAGCGTTAAACTTTTGTAGATATTACACTTCCTCTAATTAAAGTCTTTGGAGCCAGATAATCCTGGGGCCAAGGCTAATAATGTATTCAGAAGAATAATAACCCTGTCTGAGCTGCAGCATGTTTATTGATGGTGCCGGTACCTGCCGGTGCTGACCGTGTCCTGCCGCTGGCTCGGAGCTGCGCAGGCCTGCAGGGCACAGCATCCCCAATTGCTGTCACAGGAAAAATCCGGAGCGCTGCAGCGGGACACATCTAGTGGGAAAAAAGGCGCATGATAGTCAAATTTCAGTTGCTGAATATTTAATGAAGCCTGCAGTGTTTATTTGGTTAGCCTGTCGATTTTTATCGTTCTGTCAATAGCTTCTCATATGTGGCACGGTGATGATCTTTAGCAGCCTGTCCCCTGGGAGCCCAAGCGCTAAATGCAATTATGGATTTTATACCGCAATGTGTTTGATATTTCCACTGATCTAATTTGCAGTCTGGTAGTTTATTGTTTGGCATTTTAATGGCGTTCAAATGCTATGGAAAATTTGATTTCTCTTTATAATTCACCCTAACGTCATTAATGCTGGTAGCCGACTGGCATGGGCTTGAGAAAGCTAAATATATAGGAAAATAATAATAATAATTATTATTTTTTTTAATATGGGCCAAAACAATCAGGGTTTTAACTAAAAGGAAAACTGTGTTCTCTATTTTTTTTATTATTATTTTTTTTTCTCCCCCATGCTTCCTCTTTGTCACTTTTCATTAAACATTAAGATGACTTTGAGGAGATGGTAAAACAAATGCCAGACCTTGCCCAAACGAAATACAAATGCAATGTGTCTTCTGATGGAGGCTTCACCGTAGAGCTCAAAGATCCTCAGGAGTCTTTTGAGAGAGAAACAGAATGAGAACCATCTATTAAAAAGTCTTACTGGGCTGTTTCTCTCTTCCATTCCAAACCACTTTAGCTTGATAATTAATCCTCCATATTTTTTTTCCCCCCCGCTCTGATGGCAGAAGCCCTGAGCCAACCACTTCATCAGATGCATCTATTTCACTAAAACGCCGCAACAACTACCAAAGCAAAACTCCAACCCCCATAACAACAACAACCCCAACCCAGTTTGGACTGGGGCTGATGGTACAAAGAAGGGGCACACAGAACTCTGTGGGGCTAGGTGGCTTGGAGGAGTTAATCGTGGTGTTATTTTACACATCTACAACACTTTTATTGTGCAGTAACTCATGAGTTATGGGTCCTCTGCAATTGCAAAATAAATCCTTTAATTAACCACCTAGTCAGAAACAATTTAACCTCCTCAGTGTATCTCATAAACTACATTAGCCCCAGATTTATTTAGAATAGTGTCGTGCAAGTGTGATCTATTTACATTAAGAAGTATATGCCCTTTGTTATGTCGCCTATACTGGGGCAAGGAAACACAAATCTATTTTATATGGTTTCATCCATGGCTTTTAATGATTTTACTGAGTGTTTCCCAAATAGAAGCAAAGGCGTTTTTCTACTGAGTGTTACATGAGAGCAGGCAGGATGGTAACTATTTCACATACTGATAGCTTCAAGTTTCGGTGTTCACTGCTTCTTGTTAAGGACTATTTCACACAGTGGTGTTAGAAAGAAACCTTACTCTCCTTGTACCGTCCAGGGAAGTCAAACTATGCGGTGGCATGTTGACAAGCAACCATTCTCTTTCTCTAATGCTAAAGAGTTTGTTTCTGTCTTTCAACAGAGGTGTGAACACAAGGCCAGTCAGTGTAATAAATCTTAGAGACTGCCAGAAATAGAACATGCTTTGTGGTTTGTGAGTTCAAGAACATTAAAGAGGTTCAAGAGAGTTCCTCTTTTAATGTAACCAAGTAGAAAAGCTGACAAAAATAAGTAGTCATAAAAGAGACAGAATGAGGTGCCAAAAGCACTAATGAATGGATATGGAACAATCAGCTTTGTGTTTCACAAAACATTTCAGCAGTTGTGCTGTTGGTCTGATGGACCAGTTTGCTTTTTGGATGAGGCTCGTGCCAGCCCACAAGCTCTCTGTGTCTCTCCACAGCGTGGTGGTATGGATGCTTCCGCTGCTTGCCCCATATCCAGCAACAGTGGTGAACATCCATTACGTTTGTAACTCGGCTCAATTATTTTCCCCAAATGAATTTTCCTTAATTCAGAGATTATTTTTTTCCTTTTTAATTAGATGGCAAAAGCAATAGCAAGCATGTGGAAGAGAAAGCATTTACTGCTGTGTTTCCTTCTGTGGGGCAGAACTCTTTCTCAAGGTTCCTCTTTTGTCCGATACTGGTAGCACCTTTGGATCACAGCAAGGTAGGGCCCTTGGCTTGCCAGTGCCTCGGAGGTGGTATAGAGGTCACCTAGAGTCAGGAAAATCTTCTGACAAACTGCTCTTCAGAAAGACTGGACAGGATTGGATCATGGGCAACAATTATTCTTTGGGCACCTGCATCTTTTACTGAGCCAGGCTCAACTGGAAGCCCGTAGTCTTCCACAGGAGTAGCCAGAGTGAACTGGGATGGGAGCAGAGGAGATGGTGCAATGGGCAACCACAGTCCACCTGCTGTGAGGAAAATAAAGCATTTGAAGAATACTCAGCAATACACAGACCATGCCGTGGCAAAGCTTGCTGGAAAGAAGCCAGATCATCACAGCTATGTTACCTCCAGCACACACAGCCAAAACTCTACTGTGGTGTGTCCCAGCTCTGGCCTGTGATGTTTTCAGTTGACGTTTCTGTTTGTAGGAACAAAAGTTAACAGGGCTGTCACAAAACTGTTGAGAAACCTACTTAGCAGGAATTTTTAAAAAAAAAGAAAAAGAAAAGAGGCAGCCACCAAGTTGTGGAGTGAGGCAGGCTAACGACATAAGGCCTGGCCCTCCAAGTGATCTGTTAGCAGATGATGGATGAATGTGCACCTCACTCGGCAGCGCCACCAGCCTTGCTCCATTCTTGAATATCTGTCAAGATGTTAAGTGGACGACTGCAATCAGCAGTGAAATAAGACCTGTGTAATCTGATGTTCCACTTAGAAAAGAAAACAAAATTCCTACCACCTAATATGAGACTACACCAGTCAACACACAAAGGCCTTTCAAGCAGTCGAGGTATCTGATAAAATCTTTACACCTCATTATCATTTGTAATTTAGAGATATGGGTACAGCTGTATCTACAAACAGCGCATGATGACATTTCCAGGGATTTTTATCTGTGGCTGTTTCCAGCAAGCAGCTCTCCATTCAGACAGGTATTTCTTATTTTCCTTTAAATGTGCTCTTTTATTCAAACTTTATCTTGCTGAGAGGGGTGGGCTGCCTGTAAAGAAAAAATATCCCTTTGGTAAGGATTGATGTAGATGAGCAAGAAAAAGGCAGCCTTCTACGTCTCTGCAAAGGAAATTTGGGGGTTGGGTAATTCCATTTAGTCAAGCTGCTTTTTAGGAGGTGACAAGAAATTGAGAATTTGCTCTCTTCAGACACAAAAAAGTTCTGTGTCTTAGGGAGAAAAACAATATGAATCTTAAGCAAAGTGCAGCTTTAAGTAAATACCTAGGACAGGGCAGCCCAGAAACAACATCGCTTTGTTGCTGTTTAATCTGAGCCTTCCTGATTGCTTTCACCCACATAGTTTGGATTACAGAGGATATTAGCAGATGCAATTGAATGCACAGCAGTTTGCTGTGAGAAGGCAATCAGCTGTGTAAGCACCTTGACTTCCTCAGCATTATAATAGAGGTTTGCAGGATGGATGTTGAGGCGGAGAAAGTGCACCTAGAGGGATTAACTCCATGCTTCAGCAGAAAACACTGAAGTGGAAATGTTCATACTGCTTGGTCTTGACTAGAACATACCCTTGATGACTTGATGGTGCCAGGCCAGCTTCCACACTTGGTTATTCCCATGCAGACTTCATGGGATATTGTGGAGGGGAATTCCTCCACATGTGCAGGGTGCTGCTGCGCCCTCACTTCATGGCCAAGATTGGTGATGTCCCATCTGGAGCAATCAGGCTGCATCTCCTGTTTTGTGTTGGGGCTTCTCTCCAAAACAGATCAGGATGCAGAGAAAGATGCTTTATTTCCAGCTCTTATCCCAGAAAGCAGTTGAGGTATAGTCAAGGCATGGCCCCATAGTGGAGCTCACCATCCCACTATGCAGACACAGCTCCCATGAGCAGTGCTCTCCTTTGTGCTGGATACCATGCCTGGAATCTTACACAGATCACCAACAGTGTAACATGGTTCCTTTGTCTAACACTGCCCTGGAGCGTGGCTTTTGCTCTGGTTCTCTGGCATGCACAGTTTCATTCCTTAGATGGATTTTTTTTTTTTTTTTTAAGAGTGTGTGTCTGTTTTCTGAAAATTAGTGTGACCATCCTAAAATGCCTGTTCTACAGCCCCTCGTGTGTGGATGTGCTGATAACCTGCTGTTTCCCTTGTGTATGCTGGAAGGGACAAGTAGACATCTGAATTCAGATGAGCATAGTGACTGAGATAGACATACTGCATTTGTTATATAAAGAGTGTTCTTAAGGCCATAGGTTTTTAAGTGTTCTATTTATTGTTAAGTTTCTGGGCAATTTCACTGAGAAAAAGGAAGAAAGAGAGAAGGTTAGAAAAAGAAAGGATGGAGGGTTGGAGCGAGAAGAGAATACAGGTTGGATAGGCAGAGGTGGTGATTAATAAAGATGTAAGCTTTCTCTGGCACTGATACAGCAGCATCTTGCTGAAAGGCTGGAGCAGGACTGCAGTCCTGGGGAAGGAATGTGGGTTTGGAGTGCTAGGAGGTTTGCAGTGGGTCACTGCTGTTCTGTTACTAGTCTTCCTGCCTGGCCCAATGTTTAAAAGTCTCAAATCCTTCAGCTTTCTAGGCTGAAAACAGCCTGTATGCCATTTCAGGCAACACAGTACAATGTACCATGAAACTGCTTAATGCTGTAGAAAATTGCTAATGCAACAAAACAGAGCCCCTTGAAAAATCAGCTAACGCTTCATTATGCCTTCCTGGGTCCCTTTTGACCCCTGATCACAGGAGCATCAGTTCCTAAAGGCACTGTGTTGATGTCTGCAGTGACTGCCTCCCTGGGTTCTCCCTCATAACTGTGCTTTTGTAGCAGGCTGGAATACTAAGAAGCTTCTCTACAGTCACTCAACAAAATGCTGCATTGGGGATTGCAACTCTCCTGCAAAGTTCAGTCTAGTGTTATGGTCAGGGGAAACTCAGAGAAAAGAGACTGAGGGATCCTCAACATTGCTTTTGTTCCTCTTGCCCACTCTCCTACAGGGGCTGCTGCATGGGGGTTGAGAGAGGGTCATCCACAGATGCTGACAATCAGCAAGTGCTCCGTGCAGGTGATAGCTGGCCCTATAGCCTGTGCTAAGTGAGTCGCTGGAGCTGCAGCAGTAAGAGAAGAATCTGCAGATGGAGCAGTACTAGGTGGTAGATGATGTAACTTTGGATTGGGTGTTGACCTGCAGTATCACGCTAACTGGGAGCCAGGCTCCCTGTCATTAAGCAATGAAGTATCAGTGCCAGTTTTTATCACTTCTATAACTTGTATTATGGCAGTTTTTGAGGGTCATGTCTAGATCGTGGTTTGATGCTATGCTGATGACAAAAGCTTAGTTATGGGCCCTAAAATACCTGATGGCTTTGAGTCTCTCTATTTTTACTAAAATAATAACAAACCCCACCACATATGAAACCTCCCTGATTTAGCAATGAGAAAGAATGTGATAGTGTGCACCTCACGTAGCTCACCAGGCCATAAAAATTAGGTTACAAAAAGATTAGTGAGTAAAGGAACTCCATGTGTAAATGGAAGTGGAGGGAAACCCAGCAACACACCAACCCAAGTATGTGCATAAGTGATAAGTGTGTTTTAGGCAAAAAAACCAATTGGGACTCCTACAGGAAAAGTGAATTACAGAATTTTATGCTTTTTGAGAGAATAAAAGTTCACTGAGACCTGTCAGCCTTTCCCAAGGGGCACAGGAAAGTTAGAGCAGCAGAAACAACTGCCATGGTGATTCCATATACAATTTATCTGAGAAACTACCTTAGCAGGGCTACCAGGAGTGATCATGGAACACCTTAAAAACAGGTGAGGAAGAGGAGGTAAGAGGCATGCCTGCACTTCCCATTGCTGCTTTAGCTACGAGGAGGAGTATAAAAATACTCAAACCCAGAGTGACATTAGATGCATTTTGAGAGTAAAAGAGGTCCACATCATTGAAAGTCAGGCAACATAAAAGGTGCTTGGGCCTTTCTGAAAGGAGGGGGAAGCTTGTGGTTGTGTTGATAGACTTAAGCCCCTTCCAGCCTCTCCGCAGCTGGGTAAATCTCTCTAGGATTGGGCTGGCTAACAGAAATATTGGCATTCCTCAGTGCTGGGTGAGTGAGTACAACTGATTCATTTCTTTGCTCTGCAGAGTAATTCTAAGCAGCTTCTTTTTAACTGAAAGGATCAAAGTCCCCAAATGAGAATGTGGTGAACTTGATACTTCTCCCCAAGCCCAATAGGCATGGACAATATACATTCTGTAACCGAAACCTTTTGGGGTTTGTGTAATACAATACCCTTTCTGTAACCCCCACCCTTCTCTCCATCCTCGTGACCCTGCTGCAGCTAAGGGACCGGACAGTAGAAAAACATGTCAAGCATGAAAAGCAGCAACTTGAGGGCAAACATGACCCCTCCACTGCTAGTTACTGAACTTCTGAAAGTACGTCAAGCAAGCAGAATCAGCTAAAAAGGGAGGCCAGGGACACCTCATGTTGTGCGAGATGGGAGGTTAGGTCTTTGCTCTTTAGAACTAAAGTGTTTTGTTTTAATCATGGGGAGAGCTGCTGGCTTGGCACTGTGTGAAATGGATTTAGAAATCTCAAGGAAGGAGGAATTTCTCTAAACAGTAAGGAAAACAAAAGTCAGCAACAGGGAAGAATTGGCCAGCATTTTTACAACAGGAAATGTGGAGGATACTGAAAAGAGAAAATTAATGATACTGGGAGTATGATCCTGTTAGCTGTTATTGTTGACACCTCATCATTTCCAGACTAAAATGCCAGCTAAGGCCATGTTTCACTTGACACTAACTAAGGTCACTGTGCCTTGCACAGAGAAACATTAAGCAAGAGAGATAAACTCTGTAATAAAAATGGAGTGCATAAAGAGAAACTCCTTTGGAACCGAATCAGCAGCCACAACATGGCTGCTGCAGAATCTCTTTGCGTTGATTGCACCAAATATTTTGCTGCATTTTATTTTCTGAGGTGGAATAAATGTTCCATTTTGAGCAGTAGAAAATGCTAGCTATACCTATTTTAAACACAAGTGCAATGTTTTATAGCCCATAGAGGGATAATTACAAAGTAGAAAATCACAGATTTTATAGCAGATTTTCCCAGGAGTGCAGTTAGGAAAACAGTATGTGTCATGTAGCCAATTTAGATAATGATTCTGATAAAGATAAACTGAATTGTTTATAATAAGTAATTGGGTCTACAAAGGCCCAAATGACACAGACGAGTACACAAGCTTAGAGGCACAGGAGCTGCAGCCTCCAATCCTGTGCATTATCTCCTGCTTCATGGCTGCCATGTTCTGCCCAGATTGTTTCTGGCATGGATCTGGGGCTGATCTTTGCAATGCATTTCACCTTCCTCAGGAATAATAATGATTAAAAATCAATTTTATTTTTCCAGTGGGTAAGGTGCCAAGGTGCTGGCTGGTGTGAGGATCTGTGCTGTGAGGAGCCATGGTCAGAGGAGGCAAAGCAGCAGAGACTCCCTTTTGGCATTTGAACTGGGAGAAACACCAAAAAAGCCTGAAAATTGGAAAGAAAAGCTACAGCTCTCTTGCTCCTAAGGAGGTCCTAGGGCTCATTCAGAACTGAGCCATGAAGAATACTGGCCTGGTAAATATACAGTGGCACTTTACCACAGGCAGGAGATTACTTGTTGAGTAGATTATCTCTCTTGAGATAAGACAAAATCCTTCAGACTTGAGTGGAGTATCTTGGCTAGCCTATTAGTAGATGACAAGATGCAGTTTGGGCCCAGTAAGCCTCTATCAATCACAAGATGAAGTAAAGCCCTAATTATCATTTAATTGCTGCCTTCAGCTTGAGCTGCCCTTCTTCACAGCTTTCTGCATCCATTTGAGATTAGGTTGCACTAAAATGAGAACCGTAAAGGGCCTGGCAAAGGTGTGAAATTCCCTGGGTAACTGAATTAATGGCAGTGTGTTCCTGCTGCTGGGGGGTGTCTGTTCTCTATGAAGACAGAATGAGTGAGGGCAAAGGGATATAATAGGGAATTGGCAGCGATAGCTCTCAGCCATTTGTTCACAAAAAGAATGACATAGAACATGCTGGTTTGGCCATACTCGAGGGGAACAAAGGAAATACCACTCTCAAACATTAGATTTTTTTTTATGCTGATTTTGTGGAATTAGGTTGTGAATTATTTTAATTAACAGCAACAACAAAATTATCACTATGTCCAGGCAGGCCTGTGCAGTTGAGTACGAGCTGCAGTGTCTGAGCACTGCGCATTGTACTTTTTCTTTTCTGCATTATTCTTCTAGGGCGTTTTGAAATTGATTCAAATAGAGAAGCAGGGTGTTTGGGGTTCAGTTTAGGTTTTAAGTAAGGCTTGGTATTGATCTGTTTTCCTACATTCTGCATGGCAGGTGTGTTTTCTAAGCAAATTGCAGAAGCAGAACGGTGTTTCTTATGATGAAACTCCAACAGCAGCCCTGACACTGACATTCATCATTAAGACACTTGTCTACACTATGGAACTTTGCAACATCAAATCTAGTTTCAAAGATAATTACAGGCCATTAGTGCCTGACACATGGAGTTTAATAACAGACCAAATATTGTGGTGATCTTTGGAAATGCATAAATAAATAGATAAATAAAAAAAAAAAATAGAGCTGTCTGGCTTTAAAAATGAGCTCTTAAAACTGGTATTGCCTGAGAAACAGGCAGAGTTGGAACTGGTCACTTAACCTCTTCAGATGAAAGCCATAGCTCTATGAATCCATTACTAGTCTGCCTGGCAAGCAAATGCTACTCTTCCTAACCAGGTATTGCACAGTGTATGTTGGCAGTGCCATCTAACAAGGTGAGCTGTGAAGACCTAATACCTGAGAGCACAGGCCCAGCCTTTCTATGGTGGTTGGGTCCCAGGAGTTGAATTTTGGGAAGCTTTGTGTTTCCAGCAAATAAGCATTAATAGCTCAGCAGATATTTTTTTTTAAAGCACCTCTCTTCATTTAAAATAAAACCCCCAAGTGTTCGCAGCAATGGAGCTAGAATTCCTTTGTCCTCTTCATTTTAATTCCTTTAAAACCTTTCAAAGTGACAATGCTTGCTGACATTTATTCACTCAACATCAAGGGGTTCAGAGTCCTTCTTGTCCCTGCCTAAAGACTCCACAGCTCTTACCCACACGGTTTACGAGCCTGTGCTCGGCAACCACAAAACTGGCTGGTAGAGCAGATTTTTCACTGTGAGTGGACATGCTCTGAGATGAGCAGATTTCTCTGCAGCAGCAGCAGTATCTGGATTGAAGACAGGAGTGTTGCTGGTGGGGCAGTCCAAGGTTGTGCCATGCCTTTGCCACTGCCAATGCCGATTCTGGATGGTGAGTCAGGAAGCAGTGGTGCATCTTCTGAGATTATCCTTCGCTTATGTACTTGCTTTGGCAGTTCAAATACTCCTTTTAGAATTGACTTTAGGCCACAAAATCTAAGGATTAGGAGGATTTTGTCAGGTAGAAGAGTGTGCACATCGCAGCCTATACAGGACACCTCTAGGCACAGGGCTAGTCAGCTGCTTAGAGTGCCGGGAGATGAAATCTGCCTCACTGCAGAAGCTTTGACACTAAAGCTGCTGGTCTTGCACAGACCTATTAAGTACAGTTTAACACATTAAGGCAGGATGAGTAGTAGATTTGCCTAGAAAGAAATTTTTCTTTAGAAACAGATTATACTTGGTGTTAGAGGCAGAGCTGAAAGGATGCCTGAATCCTTTTTATTGGGAGAATACTAATTTTATCTGGCCATTGTCAGGTTGTAGCCAGGAGGGGGTTGGTCTCTTCTCCCAAGCAACCAGCACCAGAACAAGAGGACACAGTCTCAAACTGTGCCAGGGGAAGTTTAGGCTCGAGGTGAGGAGGAAGTTCTTAACAGAGTTGTTAGCTGTTGGAATGGGCTGCCCAGGGGGGTGGTGGAGTCACCGTCCCTGGAAGTGTTCAAGAGGGGATTGGACGTGGCACTTGGTGCCGTGGTTTAGTAGTCATGAGGTCTTGGGTGACAGGTTGGACTTGATGATCTTTGAGGTCTTTTCCAACCTTCTTGATTCTATGATTCTAAGATTGTCAAAGTAACTTTAAAAGGCAAAGGATGGAACTGTGGCTAACAGAGCTTGTTGTTGCCATATTTCTCAGATACTCGAGAAAGTTTCCATGCTGAGACTTTGTACAGATGGATTTAAGCCAATAATAGTTTTTGCAGCCTAGTTATATGAAATTAAGGCTCATAATATGACAGCTGCTGTTGCTTTACCCATAACACTGCAGTGGTCTGTTAAGCTGCTCCTTTAGTTAACAACACCTTAGCTGCTATTGCTGTACAATATGTTCTTATAAATGATAACAGTCTTCCTTCACTACATTCTCTACTGTAGGATCTGAAGGGCTTGACAGCAGGATCAGGAGTGTAAGAAAAGGGGAGGCATGTAATGAAGTGAGTACAGCATCGAGTTATGTCTCTCTCAGGAGGCCCAAGGACCTCCTGGTACAGATGTCTTGTCAATTTATTTTTCAAACAGCATGTTCATTTCTTGTTAACACTTGGCAAATCCAAGTAAAGTACAAAGTTTCTGGAGTGGTCCAATACGAAAAATTAAGTAGTTACTCTTAGAGTACTCAGAGGCAGTGTTGTCCTAGTAATGTTAAGCATGAGCAGGAAACAGGATGGCTCCAGTTTATTCAGTCCGGCACTCTCTGCAGTCATTGGGATTTGTGTCTTGTTTGACTGCACAAAGCTGGCTTGTGGCTTGACAGAACATCTTTGGGCAGCTGGTCTGAGTGCTGTGTGCTGACCACTCTCAAATTATGATCAAAGCAAGAAATAGTTACTCTGGCAGGTAACAATACCAGAAGACTGATGATTATTTCAGTTTTAATAGATCACATAAAATTCTGCTTGCTCCTAGGAAAGCAAAGATGGATCAGCAGTTTTCAGACTGGCGCACACATTCTGCACAGGTCACGTAGGGAGTTTGTGTCCTCTGAGTTTCATGCCCACAGTGTCACCACACAAAGGCAGGAATTCAGATCACCCCAGACACTCAGTTTTGCTGTAACGAATCAGAAGTATATTGCCTCAGCTTTCTAGACTCCCATTCTTTGATCCCTGCAAGCTCTGAAGGCTGATGGCTTATCTCAAAGTGTCCACTGCAGGTACAGCACAACCCCTGTCGTGTGTTTGATCTGCAATTTGTATTTAGTCCTTTTATCTCTCTGACCTTCTTTAGACTTGGGGAAGTGTGACTGTTACACTCAAAATCCTTCTCTGGGAAATCATTTTATCCACATAGCAAAAGGCCCTTGGAAAAGTCAGAAACCTTTGAACCAAGCAAAGCCCAGCCTGCTCTGGGAGAAGATGCTTCTCACATCTGTGAATCCAAGCTAAACACCCAAAGTTGCTTGTATGTACAGAGCTTCTCCTGTTCCCTGGCCTATTGGGTACAGGCATGCCTCCTGAGCAGGACAAAGGGTTGACCTGCCCGAATGCAAGTACAGCCATTGGGGTGTGCTCTGCACTGGGAGCTTGGTTCACCTGAAGGCACCTTCCATCCTAAACAGCAACCTTTGTGACCACAGGTGCTGGTACGCCAGCTCACTTCAAAGCATCAGGCTCAGCTGAGTGCTCAGTAGAGTTCTGATGCCATTGGATGTTCTGGAAACACTTTCCACCCTGGTTTTATTAGCTTTCCCCTTTGCTGGCTTCCTTGCCAAACATGCCTTTGCCTGTGTGCTGGGTGGGCTCATGGGGGCAGAATTTGCATTTGCAGGGCTTGGTTGTTCTGTAATTATGTTCAAGTAGAACTTTCTGTGGATAGTTATAAATAAGGGATGAGGATTTTGTCCTTTTTAGACTAAGCTAGTTTTCTTGACCTAGTCTTAGGTAGGCAGACTGGATCAATATTTTAGGAATATTTGGGGGAATTTTAGGTCTATTTAGGACTTCAGTTAAAGAAGGGGTTTATTCTAGCTACAGCATCTCAAGAACTTGTATAATAAATTGTCTTTTTTAATTATCATAAACCATGTGGCCTAAGTTCTCATTACCAATTCAGAAGATTTGTCTTCTAAATGCTCATTTTATTGTAATAAAGAATGCTCCTTGAAAGATCTTAATATAGATTTAAACAACCTTACAGGGCAAGCAAGAAGAGAGGCTGTGCAAGGAGGTCATCCTGCGTGCTGGTACACTGGCGTTTCAGGGCTTCCTCAAACCTCCTGCAGGGCTGTAAGATTACAGGGAGGCGATTAACATTGTATTTCTTTTTAGGTGTAAACCAATGCGTTTGGGTCGAGTGTGAAAGCCAAAGAATAACAAATGTGGCTGGCTAATTGACTGGCTTTGGGGATCAATTTTGTACTTGTCTATTTACTTTGCTGGCTCTGGTGGGGGAAGATTGCACGTAGAAGAGTAAAATGTGATTAGAAACGTAGCTTTGTTTGTTTGTTTTGCAGCTACTATGGTGTAAAACTGCAGAACTTTTAAAAAATCCATCTATCCCTTGTGCTATTTTTTTCCTACTCCAGCTCCTTTCTTTTTTTTCCCCCTCAATAATTGTTTATTTCTCGAGAATTCTGATGGAAATTTTTCTTAACTCCCAGAATTTTTTTTTCATTCCATCAAAAGTAATTTCTTTCAACTTGGAGCCCCATTTGCTTACATCAACAACAACAATTTCTCATACTTTTCCTAAATAATGAAATAAATAGACCATAATGGTGAATAAGGAGTTTACATTCCCAATGGAAAGAATACATCTGTGGAGATGAGTTTCATTAAACTGTTAACTGAAACAGTGACTTTTAAAATTGATTCCATCTTTAGCCAATGTAGTCAGTCCTCTCCTGAAGACTGCATTCATGAAGCATTCTTTATTTAAGATAAGCAAAAAAAACCATAAAAGGAGGCCTCCTCACACTGTTTTTTCCCTGTCTCTGGGTCAGCATCTCAACCTCTTGATTAGATTTGGAACCTACTAATTAGATATAATTCATTACCTGCAAAAATGAGATCAGAAATCAAGAGCTGCTCTTCAGAATAAGGTGATCTTTCCCCTCATCCATCATGGCTATAAGTAACCAATTTAAAGTCAGACAAATGCATAACCAGCATTATTACCTTGTCATAACTAGTTAGGGAGAAAGACCTGGAATAAGCTGGCATTATAAATGGTTTTTATCACATTATTTTGCAGTTATTTGTCAGCCACTTTGTGTAAGATAAATGTAGAACAATAATCAGATTCTGAAACCGAACCGTGGACAAGATTTTGTTAATTGCAAAACCACATCTGCTGCCAGAACTCTCCGTAGCAGGGCACAGTTTATGCATTTCCTTACGAAGGAATTGTACTGAGCATATCTCCATGTTTGGACTTCATGGTCTAGCAGGCCAAAATATAGGAAAGGGGTTCTCCTCCTTACAAAATACTGTGAAGCCTCACACCTGCTGGTGTGCCAGAAGGACAGCTGAGAGCCAAGTTACGAAGGAGGAGTTTTCAAACTCCTGGTTGTTGTTCAAGCATCGTGATTTTAATGCAACATACTCTAATTCATGGAAAGAATCAAGTAGTAACAAGGAAAGTAACAAGGTAGAGGAGCTGCTCCTGCTGTGGGAGGCTTCTCAGTAGTGCAGACAGATTCCTAAGGTTGGATCTTTTTGGTAATCGCTAGCGTCAGTGCTGTGCTTTGATAGAAAGAAGCACGTGATTGGGTCCTAATGCAGAAAGATTTTATTGTGACAGCAGCATCAGAGTGACAATGTCTGCAGCTCTCACTGCAGCATGTTTCTGGAGGCCCATGTTCCCATGCTCCCAGGGGTGAAGGTGGTGGGACTGTGAGCTCTACTGGGATGCCGTGCATCACACTGGGAGATGCAGTGCAAACCACTTCTGAGTTGCTGCGATTTTCCCTGTGACTTCAGTAAACTGGGATTTAAAGTCATGTTTTAAAGAGGTAGACTGAAAGAATGTAAGGGTGAGGTTCCAGAAGCACAAATCACAAACAGCTTTCTCATCTCTGTTTACCTTTAGACAAGGAGTGACCTCAAATTTAAAATCCTGCTGTGGAGAACCGGATCAGACTATGAATTATGCAAATGATTTTAATGACCATTGGAAACCACTCTTAAAATTTGGAAACTTCAGATGTGGAGGAAGGTTTCTTCAAGCTTGCCAAGTGGGGCCAGAATGCCCAAAGCAATGAGCTGTCTTTCCATGGGGTGAGACAAAGAGATCAAAAGGGGTGAGCTTGTGTGTTCCCCTTTATTAGGAGGGGGGAAAGTTTTCATGCATCTTCTTTTCTGATAATAAAAATATTCTAGTTTGTATTCAGTTGAAGAGTAAAAGGGTACTTTTTTAAAGCAGCAGAATTACTACAGTGTGGTGAAGGAGAACTCCTTTTCCAGTGTCTAAGGATGCAAAGTTACTCAGCTGTGGTGAAGTACTAAAATGCACACAGAAGTCATGAAGTCGGCAGATCTGATTAACTGTAAATCCAGGGGTTTATTACACTCCTTTCCCCTGCCCCCCTTTTCCTCACCCCCCTCTTAGGCAGGTAAGGACATCAGCTTGATTTTCATCTCAGCTGCAGCACAAGTAAGATTTCAGCCAAAGATATTTAGTAAATTATTTATCTTACATAGTGCTTTCACTGAAACTATTCTGTGTTTTCCATAGCATTAGCAGAGGAGTACAGAGGTACATCTTATTATGGGGCGGAACAAAACACTTAAGGAGTGTTCACTGTGTGGGGTTCATTTTGGTTTTATGTCTCATTGGAAGTGTTAATCTAATTGCAACTTAAAAGAAAATGTGACA
Organism: Dryobates pubescens; assembly: GCF_014839835.1. Taxonomy (NCBI): domain Eukaryota; kingdom Metazoa; phylum Chordata; class Aves; order Piciformes; family Picidae; genus Dryobates; species Dryobates pubescens. The sequence goes on from NC_071640.1 coordinate 6,692,802, forward strand.
GGAATAGGGCCACTTTCAAATGCCAATCCTTTAGAGCTTGGATTCTTCCCTCATGCCAAAGCTTAAGACGTTCCTAGGCAAGGCAGAGAGGGGTTTCTTTCCTGGGATTTTGTTTGTTTGTTGATTAATTTCAGTGAAAATGTTGTGCCTTTTGTCAGCCTGTGAGTAGCAGCACACTACTTATGTTCATTGAATCCGCTGCAGAGGTGGCTGTCAGCGTCCAGACTTCCATCCTGCTGCAGCCTTTGGGAACACAACAAAAGCAGCGATGATTCTAATCAGATCCTGCTCTGTGCAGCTCGCCTTCGTGCTTCTGCCTGTGTAGCGCTGCTCGGCGTGCATTTGTACTCCCAAACAAATAACACCCCGAAAAGCAGAGAAATGGTTTCACCCGATTTTTGCATTCCAGATTCTCTTTAAAGGGCTGATCAAATGTCAGGCTTTGGATGAGTTGTTTTTTTCCTTTTAGGTGGCAGTAGCATGAAAAGACTTGACAAACTGTTAGCATTAATGTACTGAGCATAATGAACACCAAGCATAGAGCACATGGTGCTTGTCTGCTTATTGGTGAATTTAACTCACTTTAATTGCAGCGTTACTTAACGTGATGGAGATGTAGCCCTCAGAGGGATCATTTGAGGGAGGAATAATGTATTTGTGTAAAATTAAAAAAAATAAAAGGCAAGACCAAACAACTAGCAGATAGTACTAGTAGCTGTAGTAAATTATAGTTTAATAATTATTATCTAGATAGTACTTGGCTTAAGGTTAAAAAAGAGTCACTTCTGGAAAATAGGATAAAAGCTTGCCTGGAGCACAGCCATCAGGACTGTCTTTGCAAGCTGTACTGGTGGCGAGACATTCACTAGAGCACCTGGGAATAAATTGAGTCTGCTGGGAGGAGAAAGTATCTACCCTCAGGGCACGTCAATGGAAATAGAAGGTGACAATGAGCCCAAGGCCTGCTTGGCCGTATCACATGGGTCTCCTGATTCTATTGAAGGTATTGCACAGCAACCTGCCCTCTGAGCAAATCTGACACCTGGGAGGTTTTCTGTGCAAGTGGGAGGTGTAGGACCTTTACCCTCTAGCACAGAGCTGGTGCCGTAGGCGGTGGGACGCTGGTGGTGTTAGAACCTCCTTATGTCTGTCATTTGTACCCTGAACATTGAATATCTTCCTCATTATTCATCCTACCACACTAGAAACAGCTGGTCTTCAAGGGAAATTACCTAATGAATCAACAATAAGTCTATTGTGTAGGCGTGACATTTCTGATAATAAATTATTGCTTTCAGGAGGTTGACCACACTTGTCAGGGTTTTGTGAGTTACAAATTCAGCTGCCTTGTCTTATGCTGTTTTACATAACTGACAGTGTAAAACCTTGGCATTTGAATGTAAGTTATTCCCTCAACTTCTAGATCTGTATCACAAAATGTGTCTCCCTATTTGTTCAGGATACTCTTTGCACGTTTCCAACCTATACTTTGAAATTATATTCATTTAATCATTGTGTCGTATCTATCTCAGAATTAAACATGAATTTAATATATTTTTTTTTAAACTAGAAACATAAACAGGCTATAAATGTAAGGACTGCATTATTTTTCATCTCACTTAGATGAATGATGTTTGCATATTTCTTGTCTGCTTACCCTTGAAGGAGTAGTTTTTCAAAAAACCCAGGGCTTAAAGAAAGATCAAAATATTCCCTTCCCAACTTCCCCAAAATATCTGGATGTAACTGATTAAAAGTCCTTGGCCCCTATGAAATATGCTTCAAGGATTAGTATTTTAAAGCATGCTTCTTTTGTCACATGCATGTGTTGTTTGCCTTTTACTTTGTATATATACAGGCATGTGACTGGTTAGTGATTAAAAACAAAAGTCTTTGCTCCTTCTTAGCTGAATGCAAATGATACTGAAATTCGGTCTATATCTGCAACAAATTGTATGCTTTATCTCTGTGGAATTCTGTGGAACCAGTTCTTTAGCTTTTAATACTGTAAGTCTTTTCATAAGTAGCCAACAAGTAGAAAAGGACAGCACTTTCGTTTTTCTGCCAGATATCTTGGGGGCAAAATGCATGCTTGCAAATATGAATGAAGTAGGCTAAGGTAAGGCAAGCTGGAAAGGAAGTTAGTATTCTTATGCAAGTAGTTGTGGAAGTTAAAAATGAGATCTAAGGCAGGGAATACATGTTCTAGCAAGTACAATGTGTTTCAAGCACTCCCAGTGACTATTGTTACAGTGATTTCACAGGTTGTTGATGCCTAATGTCTGGACAGTGCTGCTGCTTCTGCCTCATGCAGAACATGTTCTTAATGTGATGCAGTGGGGCATTTTAAGGTGTTCTATAAGGCTCACTCTCCACTCAAGCACTGGTGAATTGCTTTTTAAAAATAACAATCCAGACTTTCCACAGGAAGAAACTCCCAGTGTGTCTAAGAAGCACCTTCTGACACTTGTGTCTGAGAACTAGGAAACCAGCTTTGCTCAGTGTTAACCAGAGGGCTCTGAACTGGCCTCATGTCTGGCATAGTGCCATGGTCCCTCTCTCCAGTGTTTTCTAGGAAGGTCAGTCCTAAGTGGAGAAAAACTAATAATTATTGTCCTCAACCCACCCCCACAAACACTCCTAAAACCAGAAAGTCCCTGGGGGAGTCTGTGAAGTAAAATAAATGTGCTTCAGGGAGGATTGCACAAAAATCTTGAACACACTTGAGAGAGGTGCCTGGAGGCAGGATCTGCTGCCTCTGGAAACACAAGTATAGCAGACAGCAATCCTTGGTCCCTGCTGACCCCAGCCTGGAGGGGTTTCTGAAGCTGGCCTTTTCTAGTCTTCCTTTGTGTTGCATCCCATGTGAGGCTCTCCTGGGCACCCTGAGCACTTGCTTCTCACCAGCCATGATGACAGCCATAGGCAGCACTGTCTCCAGCTGTGCCCTTCCCTTGGAGGAATCCAAACCAGTGGAGAATCGACAGCCCCTGCCTTTCCTTCACAATCTCCTCATTTTCCAGTGTATGTGGAGTGACCTCCATGGCTGCAGGACCTTAGCTGTGTGCCCTCTGGGGAAGGAAGCCCTATGGCCCCAGTGCTGGTGTCTCTGCTGCTGTCCACTGCAGATCTCAGCCACGCTGAGCCGGAAGGACACAGGGAGATAACAGGGTTTATAATCTGCAGTAGTGGCCTCCTGGGCACAGTGCCCCCTGCCAGGGCTGAGGGTGCTGGCAGGAGATACCTTTCTCCCAGGCACTAGCCTGACCCCCTCTCTCTCCCACACCATCTCTCCACCATCTCCCTTGCCAGAGCAGTGCCAGTGTGTCCTCTGTGTTGCTCCCTCTGGGGTGGCAAGACACTGCCAGGCCTCAGCTGGAGTAAGCAGATGTTGCCAAGCCATGGCCCTGGTCTGAGGTGGACAATTGCATGGAGGATTGGAGTGGTGTGTGTCTGGCCTCAGATTTGATCTTGCCTCCGCCCCAGCAGTGTTTTGCTGCACGGTTCCTGGTTGTAAACCCTGCAGCCAGTCCCGCCAGGCTGCCTGGTGAGCAGAGCTGAATGTGTAGAGGAAGCTGTGAGATACTGTGACCTTTAAGCATAATATATCTTGGTATCAGTTAATTAATTTTGTGTGTCAAGCGTGCTGATGGTGATGAGTTAGTGGTGGACTAACTGGTTAATTGTGAATGTGCTCTGTTTATAAAACACGAGTTGTAACCAGGGCTGGGTACTCTGAGCAGCCAAAGGCAGGCATGTTTGGGCAGGGGTAGCTCTGCAGCCTGAGCCTGCTGTCCAGCTGTCTCTGCCCCTTGGAAACATCCCTGACATCTCTCACCTTTGCTGTGCTACCTTTATCTTCTGTTCCCTGCTGTTGCACTGGAGCAGGACTTGTCCTTCTGAGGCTTTCAGCTGCTCATGGCACCAAGTGGGGTGCGTGGGGGTACTGAAGAGGCTGCAGTGGCTGTCTGTCTGCTGCAAGCACCTGGAGACATGGAGCTGCATCATCTCAAGCATGGTCACTCAGGTGTTAGGATAGCGGTAGTGTGTTCTCGGACCACTACATTGGTTGGGTTGGAGATCATTACTGACTACTCAGTGATTCACATGAGCATGGTTCAACTACAATGCAGAGATGAGATGACTGAAAAAAGAAGTGGGAAAAGAATTGAAAACCATGTAGCCAAAGACTGACCCCACACAATTTCTCAGTGGGATCATAGGTGTTCAAGAGGAGATTGGATGTGGCACTTGGTGCCATGGTCTAGTCACGAGGTCTGTGGTGACAGGTTGGACTCTATGATCCTCGAGGTCTCTTCCAACCTTAGTTACACTGTGATACCAACCCAGAACACTTAGCTAGGTATTAATAATCATTAAGATTAGTGTAATTTGTGGGGGTCCATTATTGAAAGGCCAGTGCCTGGTGTGCTCTTTCCTTTTTCAGATAATGGAACTTCAGCTGAAATCCACAAAGGTGTCACAGTGGTGTCACATCGTCGTTTAACTTTCCCCACCAGTCTTCTGATAAAGACACGTATTCAGCAGCATACAGACATAACAGCGGTTCTGTCTCCAAAATCTGGCTTTACAGCGTAAGGCCTGTTGAGTTTCCATGGCAATGGCCACAAATTCCTCCCCAGCTCTTCAAAGTGAAAGACATATTTGTTTTGCTCGCGCAACTTTGTAGCACAAAAGCGCTCTCTCTCCTTTTTTTCACGTAACACCTGCTAATCTGCACTTGGTCCCTTTGAAGCCTCCTGCTGATCAGAAATTCAAATACATTTTTGCATGCTAATCTTAGTGGTAATCTAGAGCTTGTGTCTTTCATGTTCTGTCTATGAAAACAGTTTTCTTTATAAATCACCAAAAATGTTGGCCCTGGTCGCTCTCCATGGGAGGATGAGCCGAGAGGGAAATCACGCTGTCAGCAGCTTGCGTGTCGATTGTCTCAAGGTGCAACGCAGCTTGGACGGAGCTATCAGATCTGAGCTTTTTAACCATCCATTCACTCTTTGTGAAAAGAAGAAGAAAGGGGAGAGAGAGAAAGGAAAAACGAGGGGGAAGGGCTTCATTAGCTCCCGCTGAACAGGGCACGGTGTGTGTGGCTCCGGATGAGCAGTGGACAGGCTCATGAGGGGCAGAGCGTGGCAGCCTGGGTGCCTTCGGCCCTCATTCTGCACCCTGTTCTCTGTGTGTGTCAGCTCAACAAAGGAGCAAGCGTGGCTGCAAAGCAAAACAAATGAGCATTTGCTGCAGTGCTTTTCTGCTCATCTGATGAATAACCCCATGGCCCCAGTGCTGGAGTCACAGCCTGTGCTCTTCCCTGCAGCTGAGGTGGCTGCAGCACTGCCATCCTGCCCCAAATGTGGGTGTTGGGACCATGCAGGATCTAAGAATTCAATAAATTTATTCTATTTTCCTTTTGGAGGAGGCAAACCATATATATCCCTTTTTACAAGACCTATGTGTTCAGTACGCACTGAGCAGTGCTGGAAGCTGCTCAGTTGAATGGTCTTTTACCCAAGCCTGAGCATCAGCCTGGCCCCCACAACTGTGAACTGGATCCAGTGCTCTAGGAGTGCTCTCTGCAGTGCCTGGGGATTTCTGTCAGTGGACTGAGCCATGCAGCTCTTTCCTCCATACTCTGAACTTCATAAAATCTTGACTTTCAGAAAAAAATTCTGTATTTATGGAAGTTCTCAATGCATTTCAGAGAGGTTTGCATACCTAGTGATCCATACAGGATCACTAGCAAAATATTTGAAAGAGGTTTTTCTGTTCATTGTCTGTTGCATCTTGCTGTTATTTGGACTCTATTCTATTCAAATACTCTTCCTTTCTTTGAGAAGAAGAGTCTGAGTGCACAAGGGGGCTATAGTTTCTGCAAGCAGATAATATAACCATGTAATATAAACATGGCAATAATTTCCTCAGGCCCTGTGATCCATCAGGCATGTTGAGAACAGTTGGCAGAGATCTGGGGAAGTTCCTAGTGCTACACAGCAGCTACAGATAAGATGCCTTTCTGCCTTGCTCAGCGGCAGGATCCACACCCCCAGCACTGGAGAGGTCCATCCTGTCCTCTTTCCTGGCAGGGTAAACCTCTGCCTTTGAAGTCATATGCCCACAGCTTGCAGAGCTGACTAATACATCAACATCAGTAATTTACCAAAGGGGGGGCTGGGGAAGAGTAAAAGAAAGCTGCAGCATAAATCTCAGTCTGGCTTTATTCTTTTACTTTAGGTTATATGTCTTTAAAGGAAAAATGCTGACAACATGCTTGTTCAAAAAAAGCCTTTTGAGCCAATGCCAAGAGTTTGCTCAAAACTGGTAAGAAGTCAACTCTGGGATCTGAGAGCAGCACTGAATTATCCTCCACTTCCTTGCTTTATTTTAATTTTCCAGTAGTCGAGGAGATGTTGTGTTCCTGCTGCCTTTTGCTCTGAGGCATGGGTCAGAGCGTGCTTTTGTCTTCTGAAATGGGCGGTCGCTGGTGTCTGCCTTGCTGAGGATCCACTGGAGTTCGTGTGTTTGCTTTCTCTGTATCTGTTACTCTTCAGTCTGGCAAGTGTGACTTTAAAACAATATTATTTGGACTGAAATAGTGCAGCCAGGCAACAAGGGGCCTTGTGCCTCTGGGAAGGGCTTTTCTCCTCTGCAGAGAGCAGCTTCATGAATAGTAACATCTGCAGGCCAACGTGCCTGCGGAGCTCCCTGTCCCCTTGCAGGCAGGGCCAGGTTCAAGCCATAGTAACCAGTGCAACCAAAGCAACGGCCACCTCACCTTAAACATCCTCCAGCCTGCAGAAGTCCTTTGCTTTCTGTGCACCCTCATGTAACAGTGGGATGTTGCAGCAGTAATACTGTTGGGCTAGTTTAGTGTTCAAGACATGAGGTTCTGGCAGCTAGCTCTGGGTCATCACCAAGATTTCCAGCCTAATAAATCAGTCATTTTTTGGTGAGGGTTGTGCCTGGCTAAGGGAATGTGCCTCACGTAGTTTGTTCCTTTCTAGTAATCTTAGTGCCTCCTCTAACATACTGGACAGTGACCGCTTAGGTTTGCACACAGGTATTTGTAATGCTGGCAGAAGTCCTCCTGCATGGAAAGGCAGTCCAGTAATTGTGTGTGTTGTGGTGGCTTTCCACCTGAATGCTTGCACAGAGGAGCACTTTTGGAAGTGTAAGTGGATGGACCACTTCTGCACCCACCAAGGCCCCAGAAAGTGCATCAGTATCTCTACCTTCACGCATACTGAAGCACTGCTGTAACTGTACGAAGAAGAGCAGCTGATTGATCTCTCCTAATGTGTCTGCCCTCCCCTTGAAGTACAGAGAGCTCAAAGCCTCTAACTATTGAGCACTTTAAGATGTGAATCCCAGGGAATCTCTTGCCAGAATCTCCTTTCTCCCCAAACCAGGGAAGACCCAATGATGCATGAGGTGTGTTCTCAGTGATGCTGGTGTCCTTCCTTACTTTCTTCCATACTGGTTGCCCCTCCAGCTTCTACTTCCATCTGCCTTACTTATATCTAGAAGATGCAATGTATTCTTTTCACTGAGGCTGATGAATCCTATCTCATGTTCAAATCCTGATGCTTTTATAATAATTATACACATTTATTTTTTTAAATAAAATGTTAACCTGGATGGAATGGCTGCATCCTCATGACTGTACTAGTGACAACAACAAGGCTCTTATTGTTTCTTGTGCTGTATCATGCACTAGTGTTATAGACATTCTCCTCAGGAGAATGCAGTAAAAGTTCTTCTTAAATCTCAGGGGCTTTTGTGATCTTCTTGCTTGCTATTTATAGCTGATTAAGGCTCAATCATGTGATATAATGGTAGTTTCCCCCATTCTATATTGATCCCAGTGGGAAAGAAGGGCATTCAGCACCTCACATGATCAGACCCTTCACATCCGTGTCTTGCAGCTCGTTACAGAATATGAGCAGTAAGACTGAGCACTCCTAGATTTTCTTATTCAGACTCATTTCGAGCTCCGGCTCAGACTGGAGATTTGCTGAGTAAATAGTCTCAACAATAATCTCAGCCTGATTCCAACTAATTAAATCCTGTACAAACATCCCTCTCCGGGCCAATATAGCGAAAGACAACGAAAACACAGAAAACCAGACATAGCTTTCCTCCAGATTTTGCTCGGCCCTTTAATCCTGTATCTTTTGAAAGATAGTAACGTCCATAAGATGAGGGGTCAGCCTTCCTGCCCTCAGCATCAAGCAGTGGAATTTTTCAATAATGAACAGCTGGGTCACCAGCGACACAAAAGCTGCTGTAATATCCTGTAGGCTTACGGGGCACAACAGAAATCCCAAAGCAAATCATGATGTACACAGAAAGGGACCGTCCTTTTCTATTAAGGAGGCCACTTCAAACCAGCCTCGACACCACCTTTTCTCCAGCTTTTCGGAGGCGAGATTATCCCCTGCGTATATTTAATCACACATTGGGGGGTGGCTTTGATTGCCTTTTTAGAGTCAGAGAAGTTAAAGAACATAGTTTGAAGGCTCTCATTATCGGCGCTCCGTCCGCGTGCTCTCAGCCAAGATGTGTTTACAAACAACCGTTGAGACTGGGGAGAGCAGAAACACTGCACCGGGCCCGAGGCTGGGTTTGCACCAGTGTGACAGAACTGGTTGTATTAACCCAGACTCCAAGTAAGTGTGGATAGAGCTTGTGGGAGGGGGACGTGGGGGGAAGTTGCACTTGGGTTTTAATTTTTATGAAACCCCATGGAATTCCTGGCCTTTTCCAGAGAAAGAAAAAGTTGCCTAAGTACCCAGTAAAGCAGAAAGTAAACCAGGATAACATGACCAAAAAATAAATACTATAAAAACTTTTTTATGTGTCACGAAAGTCAGTGTGAGATGTATGCAAGATATGTTGGAGATTCCTGATTAAAAGCAGTTTGTGTCAAGGAAGTTACCACTTGCAACATGTAGAACATCTGACAGTGATTAAATGGAGCTAGCTATTAGATTTTCCTAAAGAAACAATAGTTAAACATATCTCCACAAGTATGAAACACTTTATGTACTGTATCTGGTACACCTCATTTAAATTGACTTAGATGGAACAGACACACTAAGTCTAACTAGTAGGTTATTAAGAATATAAACCTGGTGCCCAAGAATTTACAATCAGTTATATGGGAGGTATCCTGACTTTCCTCCTTTTCCCAGGGCTTTCATTTACTAAGCATATGCTGTAAAGATGTCACATTTACAGCAAGGGACATGTTTAGGATGTTTCTTACAAACAGTTTTAAGTTACATACCTGTAGCAAATGCATCTTGCTCTGCTGTAACATGCTGCGTAGAAAGTCTGCCACGGGCTCAAGAAAATGTGTGTTAAATGACGAATGTATGTGTTAGGAAGAATGTATTAATAATTATTATTTTCTTTCCAGTTTGCTTATTAAGCTTGTGAATTTTTGATTGAAAAAATGACATAACTTTTCTACAGGCTGAGAAGCTTTTCAACTCTGTTAAACCACTTAGAGGTTTGAGGAATATGGTTTAAATTAAGGATATCGTACTTCTGATTCTGGTGGGTAACAAAAAGAAGAGCTTGGAGATTCATCCAGCCTGTAGGGTTTGGTAGTTGTGAATAAACTGTGCAGTAATAACCACTTTAAGAGTTCCCTAAGAAATACCTTTTTGTTTCTCTTGCTTTTGGATCAGGAGGCATATTTGGATGGTTACTGCAGGGCTGTACTTGCACATAGGTGTTTGTACATTACAGGGGAGGAGCAGGCAAGTCTGAAGACTTTGAGTTCAGTGTCTCAATCTGCCTTTAATTATAGATTTCCCTATTTTGTGAGATGAGTGGGCAGAATTACTGAGGTAAACCACTACAGTGCTATAAGCCCAATCAAGATCACTGTTTCAGAGTGTGGAAATCATCTAAGTATTGTTCGTACCTCTTCTCTGTATGCCACTTACATTGGAAGGGTTTTAAAAATAATCATACTTCCATCAAGAGCTGAAGGAGCTCTGCTTTCCAGGCTGGCTTCTAAAGCCCAACCCATCTCACTCTCCCTATCCATACAGGATCAAGTCAGGGATTGCATTCAGCCTCTCCAGAGCAGAAGAATGCCGAGGGTCAGTGTTTAGTAGGTGGCAAATCTCTGGGCAGCTGGGAGCTAATTTATGGTTAAGTTCAACTTCTCCAATTTGCATAATGCCAAATCTAATAAAATATTAATGGTTGCTTATCTCACTTTCAGATAATTTCAGGTAGACACAAATTAATTAACTTGGAAAATGCTGCTCCAAAAAGATGAGGGGAAAAATATGAGAGGAAAAATGAAGTCTTGAGTGCAGGAGACCGGTTTTGCTGCTTTTTATTTAACTGTAATTTTCAGATTTACATTGTTTGCTGAGTTAGTGCCAGGGAAAAGCCCGCCTTGTCCACAAAACTGTCCAGAGTTTGGTCTTTTTAATGGGAGTCACAAAGCCAGTGAAATCGTGAGGGCTGATGTGGGTCAGCTAGAGGATGGACTTGGAGGATGTGGTATGTTTGCTTCATGGGGTGGCAGGAACAGCCCTGCTATAAGAAATGACAGCTTTAAAGGTAGTTGTTCTTTTGCAGTTGGATTCGGTTGAAATTATTAGGGCTTGAAGCTTTGCCAAGAGTTCACTTTTAACCAAGAGATCGTTACTGCAATTAGTGATAGTCTTGACCGACACATTCTGTGAAATGTCAAACACTGAAGTGAGCATGGGAGCAAAAGAAACCACAGGGCTCAATGATGCTGCTGGGCTTGGTGTTCAGCTCCATGGGCGCTTATTCTATTCTGCTTCTGCCATTTGGCAGCTGATGACCAAAGTCAGCTTATATAATAAGCAAGGAAAATACAGGAGCCATAACCCTGCTCTGTGTAACTGTCAGCAGGGCATGACTGCGGCTCAGCAGGAGAAGGGAAGCTGGCCTGGCGCGGCAGGGACCGGCACGGCTGCTCCTCCAGCCCTTCCCCAGCTCCGAGCGCTCTCTGGCTTCCGCAGCCTTGGTTTCCCCACGCTCACTGCTGGGGTAAATCAGTGCTTTTAGGTGGGGTTGCTACAAAAGCGATCCTAGCTTGCTGTGCTCGGCACTGTACAGCACGAGAGAGCAGAACGTTGTTGTCCTGAAGAAATTTCTACGTGGCAAAGCCAGGCAAGGCAAAGCGTGTGCAGTGAACGGGAGGTGAATGCTGCGTTAGAGCCGCATTGCCTTGAGGGGGAGAGCACAGCTGGAAGGGGACACAGGGGTGGGATCAAAGAGTGTCATGTGGTGATAGGGAGTTAAAGATTTCTTCTGAATAAACAGCAGAAATTTGAAAAGTCACACCTCTACCCTTTTGTCTGCCCAGACTGTCCTTAAAGGGCAGTAAAGAAACATCTGTGAGCAGTTAATGACAGAGGTGCAGGGCTGGGATGATTCCCACAGAGCCCATGGGCATCATTGCTTAATGGCCCAGGGTTTGCAGGGTGCTGTGGACCTGGGAGTTCTGTATAGTTGCTATCACAGGACTCCAAGGAGTGCGTTGCAGGTTAGATATGCACACACATGCCTCAAGAGTTTATAGACCTGTGCAGACTGCAAAAGTGCACAAATAAACACATTATGGATATGTATCTCTGAAACCTATATGGGTAATATAATATTTGATATAATACAATGGGCTGTCTCTTGTTTCTCCTTCTGAACTGACCAAAATTTCATTTCCCTATTTATTCACTCTTACTATGTCTAGGCTGAGTCCCCTGTAATGTGGCAGTGTCAGTCACTGCTCTATAGGTGTTCTCTCTCTCCATGCAGTCTGACTTTACTGTCAGTGCTTCTCCCCCTCGGCAGGGCATTCTGAAAGTTTCTCCTGCAGTATCTCATCTGTGTTGGTGTTCTATGACACAGAAATCCAGAATCCATTCCCTACCTCCCCCTACTACCTCTATCTGCTTCCCTGCTGACAGCAAGGGCATCATATTGACACAAAGGAAGTGAACAGCAGCACATCAAGTCTTTGCTGTCTCCCAAAGGGGGAAAACAGTAGAAAAACACACACCCACCAGGCAAACAGAAAAAACCCCAACCTCCTCAAACCAGCCCCCACACTTATTTCCTCTGCTTTGTGCGCTCCCCATAGTATGGCAGAAACGTTCCAGTTCTCATCTACGTGGAGGCTGTGCGGTTCAGCGCTGGGGACATGTTCCTGCTGCAGAACTTGCATTTAATGCTGGGAAGCAGAGCACTGTCAGCTGTGCATCCCTGCATTGTGACAGAAACCACTCTGATCACACCTTCTTGCATTTACAAATTAATCCTAGTCTTTACTATAAAATGGTTAACAAAATCTGGAGCAGAGCCTTATCAGGGCTTGGACTTTTGTTGAAAGTTACTGATAAGTGCTACTAATTTTCGGTGAAGTGACAAGTGATAGAAAGTTAGGGCAGGTTCTTAACCTGATGTTCATCAGCTTTCAAGTGCAAATGAGCAGGCTTGCACTGGATTTCTTGAATCTTCATGGTACCTGGTTCAGGGGCTACCCTTTTTGTTTTCTCTTTCCTGCCAGTTTCATCATAGAATAGAATCATCATAGAATCAGTCAGGGTTGGAAGGGACCACAAGGATCATCTAGTTCCAACCCCCCTGCCATGGGCAGGGACACCTCACATTAAATCAGGCTGGCCAGAGCCTCAAGACTTCTCTGTACATGTGATTGCTGATGAGATTGTTGGTAGTTTTCACAATACTCTTCTCCTAAATTCAGTAATGTTTGAAAGTGAGGGCTCATTTGGAAAGGCACCCTGTTGATCTGTTCATCCAGTACTTAACTCACAAAGGGACATGAACTTCTCTTGACCAACCTAGGAGCTCCTTACAAGTGACTGCTGTGCACCGTCTTGGTATTTCAGCTTCTTCCCAGAGCCTTGAGTTGTGCAGATACTGATTTCTGCTCTGCTATTAACTACTAAACCTGCACAGAATTTCTCCTGGCTCTGACAGAATTTGGAAATAAAATAGCCTATGTATTTTCCAAGTGAGTTTGCAGCTCAAGTGGTTCCATGGGTCTGCCATCTCACTTAGATAAGGGTTTCAAAGACTTGATTAAAAAGTGAGCAGTGAAGAAATACATTCTGTGCCCATTTGGGAATGTGTAGATTAGCACAGACGAGGCTGTGCAATTTTTGTAGTGAACCAGATGGGTTCAGGAAGGAGATTGTGGTGGAAAAACTGGTCTGTGGCACTGCTGGCTGATTTCTGATCCTGGTCTTTTGCAGGTATGTTTTTCCCCAAATTTAAGCTCTTCAAAGACTGTCAGGATCCAAACACTGTGCTTTTCGTGTTGCTGTTTTGCTTTGGTAACTTACGAATGTTCTTCCAAGTTATGAGGTAGCACCTTGCCTAGGTCAGCAGAGTTGATTCTGGACTGACATTTTGATCTGTCAAGAGTTGAATTTTCAAACAAAAAAGTCCATGTGTAGCCTTTTTTGGCTTGTTTGAGCAACCATGAAGTCCAGCCTCATTATGAGACAAAGGATGGTGCGAACTTTCAACAAGCAACGGTTGGATATTCTTTGTCCAAAAGATACTGTATTACACTTTACCAGTACAAAACACACTCCCACTAAGGGGACATTAAACAAAAGCACTCGTTTGGGGAGGCAGGGGGGAGGCTAAGGTTGCCAGCCACGATCAGATGACAGATATTTTTGTTAGGAAATAATACCTTTCTCTGATTTCCTGAGAGGTTGAATATAAAGCATAAAACAAGGGACAGTGATGAAATCCAGAAGAATTACCTCTGTGTATTCTGCTGGAAGAGAGTAAACAAGTACCTATATGCTGCCCTGGCACAACAGGCACTGTTTGGACAGCTGCATTGCCTGTTGAAAGGTGCTGCCTGATAGTGGCTTGGTGATAAGGCTGGTTTCATATAAGGCTGATATAAAACTGTACATCTCTATAGAGATAGCTGTGTTAATAAACCCTACCCAGCAGCGAAGCTGGATTTTCTGATGCAAACCAACTGCTAATGTAAAACATGCTCCAGTGAGAATTCCTTGAAAAACTGCATTTACTGCTGCAATAATAGTAAAAGGTCACCTTGGATCACATTTGCAAAAGGTCAAGATGCTGGTAGAGATAACAACCTGCACACACAGAACAAAAGTTGGTAGGTTCATTGTAGTTCCATCCACAGCCATAGCTGAAAACCAGTCAGGGTTTGATGTAGGAAAAAGTTTCTTCCATTTTGACTGATTCTGTGGTGGGAGAGGGATTATTCATATAGTAAGGAATGTCTCTGGGCCTGGTAAAAACCGTCAAAAAATGCAGAAGTATTTTTAAATGCACTATTGTGCTGAGCTCCTCTTGTATTTCTGCGTTCCTGAGGTGCACTGGGATGAATGCTTGTCTTCAAAGTGGTTCTGCCAGCACAGTTTCATAGAACAGCTTGTTTAATGTGACATGGCACAGGTATGTGATGCAGACTGTATGGACACATGCTTTCCAGCCTGCCATCCCTAGTATAAATCTTGTAGGCATAGGGAATTGTTACTTGCAGCTTGCTGGGAAGTTTCAGGATGAAATGGCTGTTGGAGTTCCATCGTTTGCTGCGTTCTCTGAAGTCAGTTCTGCAGGAGTTTGAGCAATGCCTCCCTCACAAGTTGCTGCTCTCTTCTCCAGCCCCCTGGAGCCCCACCAATAGCTGACAAACCTCAAGCACAAGGATGAAGAAGTGTGTGCTGAGCACTGCCTCTCCAGCTGTTCTCAACCAGATGTGCTGAAAATGTTGCAAGCTTATTCTCAGCATTGTGGCTTTTTGCTGTAAAGAAAATGTATATTCCTGGAGAGGTCCCCAGGGCTAAAGTGGTCCCGGGAGGAATTAGCTTTTCTGTACACCTAAGATGTCTCTTCATCAGGCTTAGCAGAGGCAGTGAGGAGAGGGGTTGTGAGACCCAGCATCCCATCTAAGAAACCCTTGAGTCATCTTGCAGTCCAGCTTCTCTAGTTCTTATATAAATTATATGTGATCTACTCCAGGGTACTTCAGGGGAAGTAAATTCAGTTGGGATGGATTTAAGATGATTTGAGTGATTCTGTTGGTGATATTTATTTGTGACAGGGCATGATCCAAAGATGCCCAGTGAAGTTTGTAATGCTTGTCCCTCTGCAGGGGGTAAATTAAGGTCGTTGCTAATGAATTTATATTCCATTATAAGCAAAGTGTATCCTTCTTTCTCCAGATTACCTGCTATCAGTTAAGAGATACAAAACATGTTGTTTTCTCTCTGAAAATTGTATGTTAAAACACGTCAGAGGCTCCCAAACGCTTCAGTGAAAGAAGGCAGCGTATATTCATGGCTGGAGTCTGCCCTCAAATCTGATCACATTCTCTGTCGGCCTCTAATTCCATCACGCTGACCCTTGTGGTATAAGGTGTAATATAAAGCAGCAACTGACAGTGGTTGCTGCAGCTGCCTAAGACCTGACAGGGTTTTACTGAGTACACAAGAGCATTCGGTACCATTTATTGCGAGTCTCTGAAGGATGCAGAGTGATCAGCGTCCTTGGAAATGAATGGGCTTTTCATGTGGTGGATTTCATTTCTGGGGATGGACGCAGCTCCCGAAAGCGAGGGATTAATAGTCCTGGCTGGATGCGAGCAGAGTGCAGCCAGCACTTCACACTGACGCCTGAATCAGACTGAAAATAAAGTGTGGGACTCAGAAGGAGATTTCCAAATATTTGACAGAGAGCTACCAGTGAAACTCGGTGCTATTCCTATGTCTGGGCTGCCAGCAGTATCCAGTAAATTTTCCCAGAGAATCGCTGCTGTCCAGGACGTGGCTTCGGCATTGCTCTTTCTTAACCCCCTTGTTCTGCCTAAGATTTACCTTTGCCTCCGGGGCAGTTTGGTGTTGCTAAGCAAAAAGGAGTAGCTGTGTCTCCGGCATGTTTGGGGCACTCGCTGCTAGGCAGACACTTCAAATAAGCCTCAGGGGCTGAAGTGCCGACCAGAGCTGCTGCCGCTGGCATCCCCTTAATGTTTTTGTACAAAATGCAGCAGAGGCTCCAAGGAGGCATCGCCAAACAGTGAGCACTGGAGTTAAAAGACTGCGAGAGGGGCTCTTTGTCTGAGCAGAGAGAAAGCTGTAAAGGAGCCAGGAGCTCAAGGCAGAGGCCCTGGAGCTGGGATGCTGTTGTTGCAGGGCTTGGAGAAGGAGTGGACCTGGGCTGTGAGCCCAGCAAGCAATGACTGACACAGCCAGCCTTGGTGGTGAGCAGCAGCAACAGCCATGTAATGCTGGCCTCCCCTTGCCTGCCAGGTCTCCCCTGCTCTGCCCTGCTGCCCAGCCAGCTGTGGGACTTGGGCAGATGGCATCAAAGCAGGCGTCACCCCCTGCTTCCCGAGTCCCAGCTTCGTGGATGCTGCCCCAGCACAAACCAAACCACTGTCCTGGTGCCAGCGAGGCAACGATGTGCAGGTCCTAAACTGCCATCCCATATGGTCCTGCTGCCACAGAGAGTTTGTGTCTCACCTTGCCGTTGCAAATGGTAGTGGGTGTCACAGATCAGCCTCACCATCTCAACTTTACAAGGTGTCTAGATGGAATATTGATGGATTTGGGCCTCAGAGTGACTAATTAGCATGCAGGATTCCTCCAAAGGGTTAACATGGGATCTTTTTAATTGTCAAAAGAGTTTCAGGCTATTAGTGTTGGCATATTCTTCAATAATCTGTTTTATTTTTACCTGCTGGGAGCTTAATTAAAAAACAAAGAGGCTCAATTTAAAGCCCATTACTATGCTAATTTTGTAAGAACTGGGCGGTGATTAAGAAGCTTTAAAAAGAGGAGTTTAGTTTGCTCTAGGGAACGGGTTGGAGGCAGGTTTTATTTCGTTTCATTAGCTAGCTACAATTATTTATAAACTAAATGGAAATGATATTAAAGAGTAATGAAAAAAAAACCCAGCATCTATGTATTATTGAACAGCAGAACTTTTTTTAATTTAGTATCGAAGTGTGCAGAGCCTTTATTACTGCAACTTGCAGTTAACACAGCTAAATGCAGTTGTTAAATATAAGAGGCTTTTAAAACATGCCCATAAATACAGAGCTGTCTGGTTTGCTTTTCCTATAGATCACGGGAGTAGGTTTATAAAGATATCAGCGTGACAATAAAGATGAACCACTGTCTCTTTAAAAAAGGGTTTATGAGGGTTTATGTAGGAAAAAAGAATTCTAAACAGAATAAATTGTGAAGACTTTGGGGGGGGGGGGTTATACTCTGTTTGTAATGTTCTGTAGTCGACAGCACCACAAACTTTCTACTATCTGTTGCCTGTCGTGCAAGCCCAAAATAATGCATGCAATTCCAGCAGTGTACCTGGAGTGTACCTGGGAGGAGAAGCTGCGTGGAATGGATGGCCAGAAGCTGAATTCCAGGCAGGCACCAGTGCAGTAAGGGCTGGAGATGTTCCTGGGAGGCAGTCTGGGAAAGGGTGGGGACAAGCAATAAGAAAACCTGGCTCTGATTTGTGCGAGTGGGCAGTGGGAGGATGGTGCTGTGGGGAAGCTGTGAGGTTGGCAAGAGCCCACGAGAGGGCTTCAAGCCCAGGCAGCAGTTCTGAACTGAATCCCCAAAACAAGGGTATCTGTCTGTGGTATCTGGGAGGATGTGGGCAGACAGATGCACCCTGTATCTGCCAAAGGAACTGGTAAAACTGGTGTGTATCTTCCTAGCCATGGGAGGAAGAGGAGGTGCTGGGCCTGTGCCTGGAGATGCCACTTCTCTGGTGGGACTAATGCCTTCCACAGAAATAACAGTTTCCTATGAAATATGGAGCCTTTCCAGGTCATGTGGCCAGAATGAGATCTGGTTAGCCTGGCCACCTAGTAGCCAAGTTCATTTGAATTCACACTGAAGCAGTCACTCCAGTCTTTGAAATTAACATAAACTCCACAACCCAATGCCCACAATGCTGTTCAGTGCTGAAACTCTTTGTGCCACTGCTCATTTTGGGAAGGCTCCCTTGGTCAGCCAGGGCTAGGAAGTAGAAGGAAGTCTTGGACCAGTGATCTGATTACAGTATCCATCAGGCAGGGGATCTGACAAGGAAGAGAGGTGGCTGGAGGGCCAGCAGCTGATGCCATCCCACACTCATGGACTGCCCAGGTCAGACCCCTCTGTAAGGGTCTGTGTTAGTCTGGCTGGAACTTAAAGCTCTAGGCACAGGCAGCCAATCTTCTCCAGAGTGTCTTTGCTCCCATGACGAAGGAACATCTGCATGCATGTGTCTGGTCTTTAGAAAGCCTGTCCTTTCCAGCACACCACAGAACAGACACTCTGCTTCCCTTCCTCCCACAGGACACCTGCAGTGGAGCTTTAGACTGGCCTGAGGCCTCCATTTCTTTATGATGGGAGCCAGGTCTTGGCCATGAGACTGGCATGTGGGCTGTGGGTATGGACAGGCTGCAAGTGTTGATGTAGCTCCTGCCCTTGCTTGAGCACTGTGAGGCTACAGGCAGCCCCACAAGACAAGCAGGGTTCCTGGATAGAACCACATCAGGGGACTTGGGTAGTGTTGCAGGGATGCAGAAGTGAGGCACCCACTGCCTGAGTGAGTGCTATGGCTATGCCCTGCTGTAGTGCCAACAGCAGAGCTGAGCAGAGCCCTGTGCTAGGTTTGTGTGTGCTCCAGAGTGCCCCCAGGTTTGGAGTCCTCCAGCAGACCAACCCCCAGGGCTGTCTGTACACTGCAGATTACTCCCCACTCACCTCTGTCAGTGATGTTATTTTAAGCCCTTCCTCAACCACACCTGCACATTTCTTTAGTCCCTTATTCCCTGCTGGAATGGGATGTGGTCCTTGTACGTGGTGTCATGATGATGAGGATGGCCCTGAAACATAACATAGGTTTATAGATAGTTTCAGGATTGGATCCTGCAGGAGCCTCTGTCCCCACTCCCTCCATATACAGGGGGTGATGGGAGTCCTGCCAGCACCCAAAGCTACCCTAGTGTTTACTTGTCTAGGAAATGGTGTGGATGGAGACAGTGAATTTCCATTATGAGGAATCTGTAAGAACTGGGCTTTATTCCCCCACTTGGTTTGAACTTTGCAGCTCAGACTCAACATCTAAGCCGTTTCACCTCTCAAACCCTGACTTTTTCTCTCTTAAATTTACATTCCTGGAGCTAGGATTTGCATGCTTACTTTGTGTTTAGAAAGTGTGTAGCAGGTACCACTGCCCAAATAAAGACATTAAAGTGTAAAGTGAAGAAGCAGAGGTATGTAAGAAACTACTACTGTTTATGTATTTACCTGCTTGAGACCTCCTCTAACCATGATGCCAGCAGTAACTGAGCTGCCCCGCTCCAGGAAACAAAAGATCTGACACTGTCAGAGTGAACTGAATGACAAAGATGGGACTATACTGCTTTCTTCTGATGACTATGAACCCCTTCCAAGCCCACATCCAAGAACAACTGTTTTCCAAACAGAATCTGTGAATTGCCTAAGCACCCTTGAGACTGTTGTCCTCAGGTCTGGGCACTGTGCTGGTATGTACCTGATTACAAGAGGACTTATAACTGTGGAGACATGTTTCATGACAGAGCTATTGGTGTTGGGTCTCAAACTTATTTTTAATTACATTTTCAGTCTTTCTGCCATTTTGTCTTTAATTCTACAGCAACTTTATACTTCTCATACCAAAATGGTTGGTGTGGCATCTCTTATATAGCTGTTACAGCCAGTAAAGTGATTCTTGATGAAAGAAGCAACTTACGAGAAGGGTCAGTACAAGAACTGAAATTACTCAGAGTGCCCTGCACATCTGTGACTCAAATATCTACAGAGCCCAGCAGGACTTCTGCTCTCAGAGCCTTCCATGTGGATCCTGAGTTTGTCTTGAGATACAGCATTCTGGAGCCGTTTAGACTCTGTCAAATCAAAGTTCACTGTGTTGCTTCCACAGTCACACTGAGGAGAAAAACCTCACCCTGCAGGTCTGCCGTTCTGGGTAAGCTCAGGGCTGAGCCCAGCCACAGAGCTGCCTCTCGAGATAAAGGTCATACAGCAGAATAGCTTTAAATCCTTTTTGGTTCTAAAGGCAAACCGGGCTATCCAGGATCCCTGAGGTCTTAAATGTCCCTTGGCCTTCTTTTGACCCTGTATACACCTTACATTCTTCCTTTAATGATTGACACTCAGTGGGTATGTGCCTACGGGCATACTGAAGTTGTAGCTGCTTCTTCATCAAAGCAACTGTTTACAGCTGGTTTGAGTTGGATGCTAATAAACAGTATTCTTTTTGTCTTAAAATAAAAAGCAGCTTAAGCCCCTAATGATAAGGATTTTGTGCTTTGTAGGGGAAAAAATTCAGCTAGGTTGGGACAGCCAGCCACTCAGCTTAGCAAGTCAGAGTACTTTATACTTACAGCTAAACCGCTTTTATCTCCTCAAGTGAGTGGGCTATAGATTCTTATCATTGTGGCAGAAGTGATGAGGGTAACATCTTTAGTTGGAAATCATTGGCAACATGTGGAGAAAGCTTAAGATGTTGTCACACTTTAACTTGGTCCTAATCTGTTCAAAGGCAGTTCATACTTTCTAACTGTGCCAGCAGGTAGTGAGAGGGAGTCAAAGACCGTCAGGGTGAAATAGCTCGTGCTTTTCTTTGGAGAGTTTATGACTTTCATAAAGCGGTACAAAGAAACTGCAGCGGTAACTGTTATTGTCTAAATGAAGAGCTTATGTTCACCCAACCATATTTCATTAACTTGTACACCCAAGCTTCTACATTTCCTGCCTGCTTGGTGCAGTGCTACAGAGCAAGTCTTATATATTTTAATGCCTATTGTCAGTGAAATGAGAGCGAGAGGAATATGCAGATCGGACGTGCCCCTTGCGTGGGCCATTGGCTGTGTCCACCACCACCAGCAGCAGCAGCAGGTACGAGCATGTGCTGCGGTGTCACTCGTGGCAGTCACAAAATTCACAGTGCAGCCTGGTTTGTGAATTGTGACACGTGTTGAGGTAAGGTCCAAAACAGGAATCGTTTTCCTTCCAACAGCAAATTGTGACCCTGCCAACAACACTTTAATGTCAAAGCTGGGGGTTCTGTGAGGGAGTAGGAGAAAACAGATTTAGGACCAAACTCTCAGCGGAGCAGAGTGGTTTTATAAATCTTGCCTGTGGATGAGCACCCAGTCCTGCTCCTGATGGTATCAAAGGAGCTCTTATTCGAAGCAAAAACTGACACAGCTTCTCCTCATTTATTTATCTTTAGCAGATGATCTTGAGAGCCTCAGAATTACTGGTGAGCAAACTTCATTCTGTTCCAGCAAATATTCTGTAAAACATAAAGAGCTTTCTCAGCTTTGCAGGAAGGACAGTACAGTCAGACCAGGAGGGTTTTGGGTTTTTCTGCCAAATATTCAACAAAGTACCTAACTTTGGGTAACATTTGTGGAACCCTCGGGGATACCATGAGATATTTCCTTGCTTTTATAGAACAGCTCCAAGCAGTACAGATTTTCTCAGCAGAAGAGAGGAATGCTGTGCTGATGTGATGTGGTGAGGATTTTGTAGGCTTTCTCTCTAATAGGCATCTCTAATTTTTCCCTCTGTATGTGTGTGAGTGCATATGTGTGTATAAAACGCATACACACACAACACCAAAAGTTGTCTTTTCCAGCTTTGACCTACTTGCAAGTTTTCATTTAATTAAAAAAAAAAAAAAAGTTCTGCAAAAGTTAATAAAATGTTTAGACAAACCTTTCAGTCTTGTGAGCTTAAGGGAATAATCCTCTTTGCATGCCTAATAATGTTGTTGGTGTCTAATGGGATTTCATTTTCACACATGTGCAAGTGTCCTGTGTGATATATGTTTAACTGCTGGAATAACTTAAAACCTGTGTGAACGTTGCAGGCAAAAGAAGGGTCTGGGCATGCTGTAGGACCTTGCTTATGGATAAATCTTTTTGTATGGGTTTGGAGAGTCTGGTTTACCAAAGCCTGAATACAAACACAGATGCTGAGAGCTAAGTCTTTGGGACTCTATCAACTAGATTTGGCCTCACAGAAGCTAGGAGATTTTGGTAGTTTCATGCTAATCTAAAAATAAGGTTCATAGAACAACTTCAGTAATCATCCATGCAAGGATCACTAGGCTAGTCTGTTCGCTAACTTTAAAAAGATGAATCAGATGTTTGGAGTCTTCAGAAAAGCCTGTGTTAAGTGAGCTGTTTATTTTCCATTGTAATATTAAGTAATTGACGTGATGTTAATAGGAGTGACTCCACACTACAAGAATAAATTGTCCTTCCTAGACATTGCAGGACACACCTGTAGTTGCCTTGATTTTTGGGGGGGTTGTTTTCTTTTCCTTTTCTAGTGGCCCTTTTTACAGTTTCTCCCAAAAGCTCTGTGCTTCTGACAAGCCTCTTCTGGTTTATCACAAGAGCAAAGTTTGTGACAGAAGGACAGTAAAGAGAAACTGTGAGAAGACTGGGGGGAAGAAAAGTTTCATCCATTAAAGGTCAGGCTAATAGAGCATGATTTAGAGCAGAATATAGCAGGGATTTTTGTAAGACAAGCAGCAACTTTTCATGCTCAGATGGGGATTCTTGGGTTAAATTGCTATCTTTGAGTTCTGAACTTGGAAAGGTATTAAAGTGGAATTAAACCTTTGCACAATCCGGCTCTTGTGTCATTCAGGATTTTTTTGGGTTCTGTTTAATTGTACATCACAGCAGGGTTCTGAGTGACTGGTGCTCTAAAGAAATGAGGGGTAGGGTTAAGTCTGCAGCCCACTGCTCTCTGCTAATCCTTCTTGTTCCTTGAAGAAGGATTTACTTTTGCTGCCAGCTTGTGAAAGACTTTCCTCCTCCCGAAGAGATTGTTGTGGCTTTCCTGGGGAGGTGTGGTTGCTATAGCAAGGAGTCACGCCTGGGTATTCTCTCAAACCCTACTGAGAATGGGCCAAAAAAGAGCCGAAGAAGAGTAAAACTGGGGATTAAAAAATGGAACAATGGGAGACAGGAAGATAGGAGTGGGAACAAATGGGAATTACAGCACCAAAAATAATGCAAAGTGACAAAAAGAGGAAATAGAAAAATAATAGCTGCCAGTCGGACTGAAAAGAGAAACACTACAAAAGAACAATTTATTTTCAACAGGCAAAGAAAATAAAAGGGCATCTGGGAAATAAGACACAGGCCTGTGTCGAAGGCTTTTTTGGTTCTTACTGTATTGCAGACATATATGCACCAAGTATACAAAACTTTCTCGTATCCCTTTTTCAGTTCCACCTTTGCCACAGTCTGTTTATTCAAAACAAAATCTTCCTGGGTTTTAAACTGTGTGTTTCCTTATTTGCTCTTGAACAACCTTTCAGGCTGTCTCTTCCTAGGGACTAAGTCTGGGGTAGTGCTGGGCTTTTCATATAAAATAGATCAATAACAGGAGAAAGGATCCAATTCTGCTTAAATTCTGTTCTTGAATGCTTTCCAAAGAAGAAACTGCCTCCAGGAAAATGCCAGTGGGCACTTGGTTTTGCTGCTGCTTACTGGGGACAAATTCTTCAGCTCTTGCCATGGCAATGCCCTGACACAAGTACCTGGTCCTGCCTCTGCATAGGCACCGTGCTCAGCACCACAGGAGCACAGGCTCTGCCTCCCTTCTCATCCCCCATAGCTGTGTCCCTGCGTGGTGCTGACCAGCTCATCACTAGACCAATAAAGAGCTCACCTTCAGGCTTTTTAGCAGCCACAGCTTGCTGCTACAGCCCTTTGCTTTGCAAGTCACATGCAGCCTCATTTTGCAAAGCTGCAAACGTGTTTGTTGCAGTGAAAAAACAAAGCAGAGATTTTCCTTCAGTTTAAAGTTGGTCACATTGCAAATAAAATTTAAAAAGGAGCTGGTCCCCACATCTAACAGCAAATCTCTCGGAATGCCTTTCCTGCACCCTACTGCTTTATATATAGGAGAGGCAGAGAGATGTAACAGATGAAACATTTTGTTTATGAAGTGTCTATGTTTTGTTTTATTTCACATGTTTTTGCAATATAGATAACAGATTACACCACGGAGCTTTCATTGCCTTGTGCTATAAAGATACTATAAAGCCTTTCTGGGTATTAATAATAGATTGTGTTGATGAGTTTGGAGAAGCTGGCAATAGACCCCCTACTGTAAAGACATTAACACCACAGGACTAAGGTATCTTTCCCTTGCAAATCAGTTGCTAAATTGGCTGCGCTGATGGGTTTGGGCACAAGCTCTTGTACAGCATCAGTGCAGCAGGCACAGGAAGTTATTGTGTTTTATACTGGCAAATAACGGTTCTTCCTCTTAATGTTCTTAGTTGTGAGGAAAGGCCCTGTGTAAATTCTTTCCCTGAGACATACTTGCCAGCTAAGAAATAACTTAGAAATTACATTTGAATTACTTTGACACACGATTATTTTTTTTCCTGTAAAAGTGAAGGCCGGGGCAGTGAATCACCGACAGGACAATTTCCCTGCTTATAGGGCCTTTAGGGTGAATTTTCACATAAAAATTATATTAGAAGAATTTCCCTGTGTTGTTGGCAATGTAAATTCAAAGGCACCACTTAGTGAACAAGAAGGATAAGGCATCTCCTCCAACTGGTGAACATTCAGTGCTGGAGACAGGCTGTGGTGTGAGACCTTCACACACAGAGCACCCACTGGAAGTCAGGGAGGTTGTACAGGCAGGAAATACAGACAGATGTTCTGGGCTGCCCAGTTCAAGAGAGAGGAAAATACTAGAGAATGTCCAACACAGGCTAAGAAGATGATTAAAGGACTGGAATACCTGTCTTATGAGGGAAGGCTGGGGCTGTTTAGCCTGGAGAAGAGCAGACTGAGAGGAGATCTTACTAATGTTTATAAATACCTGAAGGGTGGATGTCAACAAGAGGCAACCAGTTGCTTTTCAATGGTGTCCTGTGATAGGACAAGGGGTACAAACTGGAACATAGGAAGTTCCACTTCAACATCAGGAAAAAGTCCTTTCCTGTGAGGGTACTGGAGCACTGGACCAGGATGCCCAGAGAGATTGTGGAGTCCCCTACTCTGGAGACTTCCAAAACCTGCCTGAACATGCTCCTGTGTGACCTGCCCTAAGTGATCCTGCTTTTGTAGAGGGGGTGGGACTGGATGATCTCCAGAAGTCCCATCCAACCCCTACCATTCTGTGATTCCATGTTTTTATGGATTTAGTTTAATCTGTGTAAAAAACCCCGTGTAAAAATCCACCACAGGCAGAAAAACAACAAACCCACTGCTTTTGGGTAATGGCCTAGCTCATGAGTTGCAGCAGAAGTACCAACTCCCCACTCAACACACACTGTGCTTTTATAGCACTTTGGTATAATTTGAAGCCACACAAAAAGCCCAGCAGCAGAAGCCCATTTTGCATTTTTAAAACTTGTAGGCAAAAAATAACATTATTTCCCAAATGTTTGCACTGCCTAAAAATACAATTCTAACAAACTCGTCATATTTTGTTAATTTATTAGGCTTCTTAATTGCAGCCCTGGCTTTATCAATTCAATTGGTGCCCTTAACTTTTTATAACAGTTTCTATTCTACAGAACAGATTAGGAGAAAATTGCAGCCATAATCTGTACAGTGCAATTGCCGTGCTATAAAGAGGAATGGGAGTAGCTGAGAAGAGCAATTGGATTCCCAAAGGTGGAGCACAGTAGAGCAATATCAGTGACTTTGTAAATGAAAAATTGTTTTAATTCCCTTCTAACAGCAATAATTCGATTCTTCATAAATTTTTCCATCAAAGTGTTGTAAGGAAAAATGCTGTAAAATAGAACTGTGTGGCAGTGATGGAAGACAGTTGAGCAAAGTGGTCAATTAGGGGGATGAAAATTAAGCAGAGAGAAGAATCCATTCTGTCACATTCTGCTTGAAGCAAGAAACTCTTCTGCATTTTACATTTTATGTTTTACTTTATAGTTGAGGAAGATGTAACTTTTTAGGTCATTCTGGTCCCACTTGAGCAAGTTTTGTTATGATGGCGGCTTTGAATTCCATCTGTCCTTATGCATTCTAGTGAATGTATTTGTTGGGTCTTTCCTATTTGTCTTATTGTTGGGTCTTTCCTATTTGTTCTCAGCATCCTGGTTCTGACCCTGCAACCACCAGTGCACAGAGCTCTGGCATGGTCAGCAAATGTTGGGCCTGCCAATGGATGGGATCTTGAGATGCCTCAGCTGTAGGACCTGGGGTTGGGTACCAGGTGTCTAGGGAGTCCTTTGGCTGGTGGCCTGCATGGTCTGCATGATGGTCCCTCTGGACCAGCCCTTGCTGGTGTAGCAACTGTATGAATCTTGCAAGGCCCTAAGCTCTGCTCAAGAGGGAACATCAGCTGACTGTGCACAGACGATTTTTTCCCTTTACTGAGACCATGTAAAGAGAAAAAATTAACACAGGGCAGGAGACTTTTTGTCAGTTGTCATTTCAAGGCCAGTTGTAATGATCCAGCTGGGACTGCCACATGGTACAGAGGAATGCTCAGCACTGCAATTCCTGCTGATAATGGAGAGTCCAAAAATGAATCAAATCTTGCTCCTATCAAGGAAAATGGGAATTTTCCCTCGTATTCCAGTGTGAAGGAAATCAAACAAAGAGCAATGTTTTTGTGGATATGGCTGTGACACAAGCCATTGTCTGGGTGTGGCCGTCCTGTGATGCTACCTGGAACCTGTCAGAGTGGTGGCATGACTTTGTTTGGTAGATTTGTCTCATGGACAGAGTGGTTACGTGAGCTTGTGGTTCTGACAGTGTCCATAGTCCATCTCCCACCAGCTTCATAGCAAGATTTCACTTAGCGTATAATAACATGTGGGCTCTATTGTTATCTTATCTATTAGGTTGCCTTTGCACGGCAGCACAGCACTTCTCATGAAAACACAGGTGAAATATTCACAGGAAGAGAAAGTAACACAGCACTGAGAGAAGTGACATTTTAATCTGTGCATCCAAATCCCCGTGGTGAAGCACAGCTTTAACCACAAGCTTTCACCAGGAGCTGGTGTTCTTATTACAGCACCTGTGGATAGAGGGTTAATAAATATTTTCTTCGTTTCTCCCTGAAGAAGAAAAAGGTTTCTTTGTTCTAGTTTCTCCCTAAATATTCCATTTTCTTTTTCTAGAAACTTTTAATTTTTGCACACATTTTATTACTACTCGGTGAAAGGGAATTAGCTTTCTTTTACTGAAGTTTCAGCTATGAAATTGGCTTTAATAAACTATGTAATTGGCTTTTTTTCTGCAGGGAAAATATTTTATATGGATTCTTTCTTTTTTAGGGTTTAGAGTTTGGAGGGGTTTTTTTGTTTTGTTTTGCTTTGTTTTTCTTCAAATCATAAAATTATAATATTTCTGTTTTGTTTTAGTGCTTTTGAGATGTTGTGAATGTTGAGAATTCAGTGTAACCAAGCAACAATTTTTCTTTCTTTATAAGCACCCATGGGCTGTAAGATGCTGCAAAAATGCTCAAGTCATATGCTGCAAAAGCCCTGTGCATAGTGTTTTCCCCTTTCTGTGTCATCTAAAGAAGATGGAAGTATCAAAATTTCTCCCAAAGAACAAGTAACAGATGTCATTCATTAGTAATTTAATTTCTTCTCTTAATAAAACTCAGTTGTGTGAAGAGTATAATATATTTTACTTCAGTTCTTAGCATATTTCCTACTACTTGAGTGCCAAGCAAGCTCCCAGCTGGCTATACAGGCACCATAGGGATATCATATACAGGCTGATATCAGAGAGAACCATGGCAGAGCTAAAGCCTGTACCTACAGTATTTACAAAAGCTTGTGGCCACCATCTTTGCATATTTATTAAATAAAGAAAAGCCAGATATCTGCTGTGGTTTCTTGCAACACATAATGTCAGAATAATGCAGAAAGGAAAATGATTTAACATCCCTGATAGGTAGGCAGCAGCATCTGTCCTCTTGCATACATCAAACATGGCTTAATAACTTCCTATTTACTGCTTCATGGCAGAGGTCCAGTAAATGAGCAACCTGACTGAATTAGTCTATTTTTATACCTCTGTCCTGTATAACAAACCTCTTGAACCACACTTAATGTGAACAGCAAATTTCACACTGCACATGGAGATCTCTCAGCACAGATCAAATTAGTTATAATAAAACAATTAAAATCTATTTACCCACAGACAGGAGGAAATGAAGGACTCGGGTGAGGAATAGAAAGGTAAAGGGTGGGTTGTCAGGACGTCAGGCGAGTAAACAGCAGAACCATGATTCTCAGGAGCATGGCAGGGTCAAACTTGCTGCAAGATAACTATGCGAGAGACAATAAATCAGTGGTACATATTAAACACCAGATGGTTGTGCCCATGCAGGAAGGCACAGTGGATCATGTAACTGTGGTTGTTTCTAAGGATTACTGATTCAGCCTGACTTCACAGGGCTATCCTCACAAATAAAATCTTTATGGCCTCTTCCGCCGATGAACGTTTTCATCTACCGTTTAAAGTCGAGACCACAGGTCTCAGCGTTTCCATTGCCTCTGATATCTATGCAAAATTAATTTGTGAAGTTCACCCAGTTTTAGCTGGTGAAGATTTTTTTTGTCTCTCTGGTACTGTAAAGTTGCTTCCCAGCGATTATTACAAATACTCAGATGGACAGACAGGCCATTGTTCCAAGCTTTAGCTCAACCCAATCCCCCAAGTGTTTTCGGGCATAGAGGCAAACACACTTAAAAACTCCTAAACCTATTGAGTTGTCTTTCAGAATTGTCCAGGCAACAGAATTTATTTATAAAACTCTTGCGATCGTTGATTCAAAACAAGGTTTTCTTGTTCTGCTTTTCTCCTTTGTCCTCTTTGAACAATTTTCTTTGGAATGTTTTCGTTGTGCTTAGGAGTCGGAGATTTCCTGGGGCTTCTAATAAAGGCATTTGATTTCCACTCTCCACATACTTTAACAAGTCCAAGGATTTTGAGGTTTGACATTAACTTAAGAGAGCTGGAGATAATCAGCCATGGGGGTAAAAAGTCGGAGGTAGGCAAATTATCTGTACAACATATAGAAAGCAAAAGGAGTATTTCTTTAAATGTGTGTGGGGTAGTCTTTGTCTCAGCGCAGAGTTATCTCTGTGCTCCCCTTCAAATTTATGGCTTGGATTGAAACCTGTAAAGGGGTGATCTGTAAAGTATTCCTGCTATCCTACACTTCCCAACAGGTTTATTACCATTCGTTTATAAAATGAACAGTCTAATGAGCAGTGGTTTAGATCACAGATATCAAAGTCTGGTCATTTGTCAAGATTAGTTTCCTGTTGTGAGATTGCCTTGTGCAAAAAAAAGAAAAAGCCCCCCCCAAAAAGGTACATAACCTTAGGTTACTCTCTGGAAGCTGAAAAAAAATACCAATAAACTCTTTATAAGATAGAATTAACGAAGATCTTATCATCTCAGAATTAAATCCAACACAGTGCACTACGTGTGTGTTGTGTGAATGGAGGTTACAATCCAGAGGGATCCCGGAACAGGGTGTGGAGAATGGACAAATTAAAGACCTGAAGTCCGTGCAGTCTTGTCAGACCCATCTAATGTTAATTTGAATGAGTTGATATTACACTGAGGACAATGTTATTTGTTGTAAGTAAAAGGCTGCCTTTGGAAGCAGTGAAAGCACCATCTTCCTGGCACTAGTCAGTTGCTAATAAATAACACAAAGTATGTTCAGTTTATGTGTTAGACATCTTTTGTTTTGAAGAAAAAGGAAAAAATAAATAATAACCTCAGAGCGACAGTGGAGGAGCTGCTCAGGTCAACACCACACGGCCGAGAACAAACTGGAGTATTTTGCTGTCCCTGTTCGAGGAGTGTGAAGGGGGGATATGCTTTCTCACTTCAAACCATATGTGAACCCTTTGACAGTTGTGTCCTCACTGGTTTGCGTCTCACTTTTCGGGGTTTGCTGGGAGAAGCCGGAGGCAGTTACAGCGTCGCCCTGGGCCGTGAGCCCATCTCCTCCGCGCCGGGCTCGATCCTGCCGGTCCCGTACCGCCACCTGCTCTTTCCATCCCCGTTATGCTTGGGGACGTAGGAACCTGCCCACTGCTGCCCGCGCTGTCTCCGTGCAGGCTCGTCGGCAGGAGCGGAGTGGGGAGGGAGGGGCCGGTTCGGCAGCGCCCGGTACCGGAGCAGGCGTCCCCGCCAGCCTCTGCTTTCAGAAGAGCAATCTTCCCGGTGCCTGTCGGAGCCCAGGGCTGGGGGAGCAGCACCCCGCATTCGCTCTTCTAGGGGACCCCCCCACGGACTGCTCCGTGTTATTACCAACAGCACGGCCGCGGCGCGGCGGTTGGCGCAGCAGCCCTGTCAGAGCATCTTTGTCGCTGCAGCCTTATAACAGCAGCCCTGCGGAGGTGTTCAGCAGGTCGCAATGCCCGCAGCGCAGGGTCGTCGTCACTTTGTGAAGTTGCTAAGATTTCTCAGACCATCAGCCCTAGTTTGAGGTGCCTGGGAATGAAGCCGGAACTGGAAGCTGCAAGGAACAGCTGCAGCAGCCACCTCTCCCGGCCTGGCTGTTCCACCTGTAGCCCCCAGAACTGGACCATGTGTCTGCTCTGTCTGTCCGTCCCTCCCGGGAGCTATTGGTCAGATTTTACACAGGTTAACTGTCCCAGTGCAGATGCTGGTCAGGAAAGCCAGATACCTTCACACCAGATTTGCTAATCTTCAGGCTTTAAGTGTGCTCCATCACCACAACAGTCCTCAGACAAAAGATACAAGCTTAATTAAACTCAGTCAAATAGGTTTAAGCAGTTAAATAGAAACAACTTTTTTAAGTGCTTAGAATCTGTTTGCTCTTTTTTTCCCTTTGTGCTTTAATCCTTCCAGATATGTTATTGTGTATAGATACAAATATTTCCTGCTTAGGAATGTGCTAGCTAAAGCATTGTAGGAAAAACCTTGCAGGCAAAGCCAACAGACTGTATGAAATAAGATGACAGTGCCTGTGGGTCATGCAGGGCATTGGTTCCCCTTTAATAGATTTAATTTATTATGGACCCAAAGAAGAGCCACTCCGTTCATCTCACGTGGCTTGAGCCACGTCCTGTGGCTGTGGTCTGCAAAGGTATGCACAGAGCCGGCAAGGTGAATAGTGGAGATCTCTTCTGTTAGAGCAAAAGGTACAGACAGGCACAGCCCGCAAGTTCTTGGGCACTCAGCCTTTCTTTGGATGCTGTATGCAAATGCATTTGCATTTTCTTTTCCCTCCTGCCTATTCTGTGACTCCCTCATTTTGCTGAGGAGCTGGTGACTGCCATTTTGCTGTACTTCTCAGCTCAGACAAAATGGAGGCTTTGGAGGAATCAGTAACTGTCACAGCCTGTGCCTTCTAAAATTGAAGACAATCTCCTTGTTTTATGAAAAATGATAATTCTGAGGATGAAAAAAAAAACCCACCCAGCTTACCCCATCCTAAAAAGCAGAATCTCCTTTTGTTCCTGTGGACACATGGGTGCAGTTGTGTTAATTTCATTGCTGAACTGTAAATGTTAATGCACCTTGCACTTTGATGTATTGCCGTAAAAGACACTGAATTTCAAATCGCCAAGCCCACAGTGTGATACAGTGATGTAACTTAGCTATTTGTCTTTATTTGAAGCAGCCCTCTTCCTAAAAGCTCACCTAAGGAGATTCCTAGCTGCCATTAGAAAAGCAAAATAAAATTAATCTGAATCAGCCTAACTTTATCTGACAGAATTAATGATGGATGAAAGAGGGGGTTTGCAGAGGTTTAATAAGAGCTCGTCTAGAAACAGTGTATTTCTAGAGCCTGTGATTAGAGTGGTAATTCAGCAGATTGTATCACTGCCTATCTCTGCCAAAGGATGTTTCACACCATTTAAAATGCACAGTACTCCCTTCAGAGACAGGTTGTTCTGGAATAACTCAACATCCAAAGCAAAGCCATGTTATTTCACTCCTCTCTTTATCAATTGCATGTGTGCGACTCCATGTGTGCACAGCCTCTTCTCAGCAACAGCGCTGAGTTTTCATGCTTTTTTCTGCCTTCAGTTATCAGCCTCCTCAGAGACAATACCAAAAATGGAAAGTCATGAAATCTAGGGAGCCTGTATAAAACAAAGCAGGAACTGGCCCTTCCTCTAAAAGGTGAATGAGAAGAAATTTAGTTTTGAACAAGTTACCCAAACTCCGAGCGCTCTCTTTTGTTTCTCATTTTGAAGAGGAACAAAACAGTGAGATAAGGACAAATCTTAGTATTTTTTATCCAGCAAAGGTGATTTGGGAATCTCTAGACCAAAGGGATTGAGATTTGAATAAATTACCTGCCTGTGATGTTTTCAAGACTAAGGATGCAAGTCTCTCAGTGTGCAAAAGCATGAGCCGGGCTGAGCTGTAGTTAAATTAAAGAATTTGCTGTATTTGAATTCATGCAGCGTGTGATCTGATGTTCCCTTTGACTTTACTGCCTCTCTCTCTTACAGGCTGTTTGCTGCAAAGTGCAGTGGCTGTATGGAAAAGATCGCCCCAACAGAATTCGTGATGAGAGCCCTGGAGTGTGTTTACCACTTAAGCTGCTTCTGCTGCTGCGTCTGCGAACGGCAGCTGAGGAAAGGGGACGAGTTTGTTCTTAAGGAAGGGCAGCTGCTCTGCAAAAGTGACTATGAAAAAGAGAAAGACTTGTTGAGCTCTGTCAGCCCAGACGACTCAGACTCAGGTGAGCTTTTCCCACCCCTGCTCCGACTGGAAAAGCCACAGGGGTTTGTAGAGCTTTCTTACAGAAAAGCCTATCCACTCTCCCATCCACTTAGCCATATGCACGTGGCACTGACATAAATTAGCAGGCACAGCTGAAAAAAAATCCCTGTTTGCAGTCTGTTCTCCCTAACTTGACTCCCATAACTTGTTGCTTAGTAAAGGACAAAACCTAATCTGCAGTGTGACTTCTCCCTTCAGAGGGACCTGGGCTTTGAACAGGGTGATTGCAAGTCTGCACTACTTGGCCTAGGAGTTAAGGCAGAGGGTCATCATACTGTGAACAGAGCTTTTGCCTTCTCCTAAAGATAGCAGTGAAGCCCTCACACCTGATAGCAGCTTCTGGGTATCTTCTCTGAGTTCTTCAGGTGATGGAGAGACAGATGCTTCCTTTCCTCCACCCATTGCCTAGGGAAGGTTTTAAAGAGAGTAAGCAAATGCTATCTGTCCAGGGCTGGGAACAGCGTACTATACAGGACAACCAGTTCACATACTGGATTTGGGTTCTACAGCCCAAACCCCGGGGGATCTAGTGGTGTAACAATGAGGATTGGCTTGCAAGCAGTTGCAGTAGAGACCCGAGGTCTCCTTTCTGTACCATATACACAAGGACACTGGAAACCTCCTGCTGTCAGTGTGCCCTGGCTGATCCCAAGACTAGAGAGAGTGCGTACACAACTTGCTGCCAGCCATCACAATCCTGCACTTGTTTCCCAAGAAAATCTCTAAGAAAATCAACAATTACCGTTCCATTAAGCTACAAATGACCTGAATGTTTGCCTCTCGATTATGGGAAAATGCATTATTCCAATTATTCCTAGGAGCTGTAATTATCCCTAATCTCTAATCTGAAAGCCATATTCTCCATATTGTTGAAATTTATATTTTCATGTCAGGAATGCTGTGAAACAAAGGTCACTGCTGACTCAGCAGGACGTGCAGGACTGGAGCCTTTCTTGGAGCAGCATGTTATTTATTGCCATACTGTATTTGCAGGACCTTGAGTGCTCTGCTCTGTAAATCTCACCTCACAGGGTTTGGGCTCTTTGTGAATTTGCCTGAGGCATCTGAGTTCCCAACTTGCCCTTCAGCAGATCATTCTCATCGCCACCCTCAGCATCCCACTGCCTGCCTGTCTGTGCCCACAGTACCCACTGTGAAAAGCTGCATGTGTGGGGCTGTGCCCATGCACAGCAATGGGCATGGACCCTCCTCCCCTTTCTTTCTCACTCACTACAGCAACACTGATGGCTTCTGTTTGCCAGCCACATTTGAAGTCTGTGTGGGCATGGGTGGGCTTTCTTTCAGGACAGGATTTTCTATGCTGTGATCAGCAGCATGCTGCCACAGTGGCACAAAACAGCCTTGGCTTCCATTTCATTTCCCCTTGGCACAAGGGTAGCTTCTTACTGCTAGAGATGCTTTTTTCCCCCCTCATTATTATCTGCTAGCCAAACCCAAACCTGAAAAACAAGTTGACAAATTAAACGGGATGTTTTGTCTTCCATTGTCTAATCCACTGAAAACACAGATCTCCCAGATGCCTGTGGGAGTGCAAATGATTTCACATAGCCCTGACTGAGAATGTGTCCTTCTCCAATCAAATATTTATCCGCTGGACGCAAAAGTAACTCTCCAGTGAGCAATATTAATCCTCACAGACCTTTCCTTAGAAATGGCATTCTGGAAAGTTAATAATGTCATGGTTATTAAAATGACTGAACTTCTCTTTAATCATTAGGCAAAAGATGCTTATTAAAGTAAAAGGTGATTAGATTGCTAGGTGCATAATAATCAGACCCTAAAATGAATTAAAGTCTAATTTGTTAATTCCCCAAACGTAATCTTTGAGTATATAAAACCTGCAGTGTGCTTCTTCCTATTGGAGCCCCTATAATAATTATATTAATGTTTGCTGGAAGCAAAAATCAGTAATCTGGTGAAATAAAATATGCTGAGTGGAAAAGTTGGTTTTCACAGCAAAACTTGTACTTGCTCTTCAGTCTTTGCCATCGTGATTGAGATTTTCCAGTCCAAGACAC
Source organism: Dryobates pubescens (assembly GCF_014839835.1). Lineage (NCBI taxonomy): Eukaryota > Metazoa > Chordata > Aves > Piciformes > Picidae > Dryobates > Dryobates pubescens. Next base: position 6,727,674 of record NC_071640.1, read on the forward strand.
AGAAAGGTGTAATCTCTCCAGATTGTACAAATAGTCAGAATTGAATTACTGAAAACACAAATTACCTCTCTGATCTACACAGGCACTTACATGCTTGCATGCATTTACCAAGGGAGAGAATGTGGTGCATGCATGCATAGACACATTGTAACACAGAGAGAAATAAATAGTGATGTTTTCTGTAGGATACAGAAATGAGATGGCAAAGATTCTATCTAATGTTGTCTACTAGAGCTTCAAAATGTTCAGATCCATAACTGGTATCTACACTATATTTAGCTAAACAGACTTTGAGCTATTGTTGTGATATTTACATTGTGGTGTGCCGCCATTGTGGTCCCGGTCTGCAGCTAATGCCTGGGGAGCAGATGTGGCTCTGATGTAAAGGGAAAAGTGTGTAGCAGTTGGTGTAGTTAGTGAACACATAGGGCACCAAGTCGCTGCTTCATTCCTGGAAATCACAGTATCACAGTACATTAGAGGTGGGAAAGGACCTCCAGAGATCATCGGGTCAAACTCTCATGCCAAAGCAGGATCACCTAGGGTAGTCAAATATTGAAATAGTGAAACATATTCTGAATTTCCATCCTGTGATCAGTCCCATGCCCTCAATTAAAAATGTATGCTTTTGTGGCATTTGCTTTAGGCAGTGCACATTAAGATCATCTCTTCCTGCCTGCAGTTGCTGTAGGTATTCAGATAAACCCAGGGTCAGAGCTGAACCTGTTGGCTTGTTTGGCAGCTGAAGAACAGTTCTTAAATACTCTGTTACCTTGATGGAACAAGTACAATTTTATATCCTATTTATTTTTCACCAGTTAAAAGTGATGATGAAGATGGAGATGTTAAGCCCACCAAAGGACAAGTAGCCCAAGGAAAGGGAAGTGATGATGGGAAGGACCCAAGAAGACCTAAACGACCAAGAACAATACTTACTACGCAGCAGAGACGAGCATTCAAAGCATCCTTTGAAGTGTCTTCCAAGCCCTGTAGGAAGGTAGGTGCTTCATCAGGGACCTGAAGTCAGCTCTTGTCAGGGAGTGACAGTCCTGTCAGGGATGACAGGATCAGACCACCACTCTCAAGAACCCCTGCCCCTTCCCAGGACAGCAGCAGGTGCCTTGGGGTGAACAAAGCGACCAGGCCAGTGTGTGATGATGCTCATCTAAACACCATCTCAGCCTGGAATGATCAGCAGCTTGGGACCATCCAGCTCATTGTCATTTCTGGATATTCACCCACAGTATGCAGAGCAGCTCCAGGACTGATTCCTGCTGAACAACAATATTTGCTTCTTATAAAACATGAGATAGCTCTTGAGTACCAGAGCCCAGGTAAACAAGTGGCTTTTGCCCTTCTCCTTCCCACCACAGAGGGAGTTGCCCAGCTTTGGTCCCACTGCTTATCCTTCCAGCCCTGCTTTTCTGTGGAATGTAACCCTGCTGCTGATCTTGTTTATGGCAGCTAGGGAAAGGCATAGCATATTGCTTCACTGATGGAGCTGGGGCAAATCAAATCTTCGTGAAAAGCAACCTAGGTAACTGGCTCCTTCTGAGTTTGATTGGAAAACAATGGAGTTGCATCCTGAAAGCTGTCACTGTTGCAAAAAGTGACATTCTCCTCCTGACGTGCAAGGTAGGTCTTTTGGGGCAGTGCAGTGTGCCTTTTAGCCATTTTAAAGTATGAAATTGTTCCTCAACAGTATGAAAATTGTTCACAGCCACATTTGTGTCTTGCACAGAACTGGTTTGTGGGCAAAATAAAATTGACGAAACGACTTAGTGTCGTTTTGCGCAGCTCAGGCCGTTCAGTGTTGGGAAACTGGTAGTGACACGAAGGGCAGAACTTCAACAAACTCTGCAAAACTATGAGGAATTAAAAAAGAAATGTAATTCCATACATGCAGGTTTTCTTGTAAGCACACAGGCATGTTCTTCTTAGCATAACTGATTAGTCTGGAAAAAAAAATCCTATAAGCCTAAATTATCAACCGTTTCGTCCTGTAGGTCAGAGAAACACTAGCAGCTGAAACAGGACTCAGTGTGCGAGTTGTCCAGGTCTGGTTTCAAAACCAAAGAGCAAAGGTAGGTTGTTTGTCAGGTTCTCAAAAGTGGAATGCAAATTGTCCTCCAACACAGATTTCCCCCCTCCCCTAGCACACACCACAGGGATCCCAGGACTGAACTGTAGGTATTTTGCATGCACTGCTGCCTACATCCATACAAGAAAGGCAACTTTCAAACACAGACATTAAGTTCATGTGCTCAAAGCAGCATGAGGTTGGGAGTAAATTTTGCATGCAAATATGAACTGGAAACTGAAATGTTTAGGCTTAGAAATGAAACTGAACCCACAGTGGTGTGTGCATGAGTATAACAATGGCTCTGCATTAAGTGATTCCATGTTTGCAGAGAGTTTTGCAAGGAAACAAAATTGTTGCATTCAGAGCTGTGAGCTTGTTCTGCTTTTCCTCTTCCATTCAGATGAAAAAACTTGCACGAAGGCATCAGCAGCAGCAGGAGCAGCAAAATTCACAGCGACTAGGGCAAGGTAGGGGATTTGTGATGAAGACAAAGCAAGGGGAAAAGAATCTGCAAGGCATCCTGGCCTGCATACGGAAAAGTGTGGCCAGCACGAGCAGGGAAGTCATTGTGTCCCTGTCCTCAGCACTGGTTAGGCCACACCTTGACTACTGTGTCCAGTTCTGGGCCCCTCAGTTTAGGAAGGATGTTGATTGCTGGCATGTGTCCAGGGAAGGGCAACAAAGCTGGGGAAGGGTTTGGAGCACAGCCCTATGAGGAGAGGCTGAGGGAGCTGGGGTTGCTTAGCCTGGAGAAGAGGAGGCTTGGGGGAGACCTTATTGCCTTCTACAACTACCTGAAGGGAGGTTGTAGCCAGGTGGGGGTTGGTCTCTTCTCTCAGACAACCTGTGTAAGAACAAGAGGACACAGTCTCAAGCTGTGCCAGGGAAGGTTTAGGCTGGATTTTAGGAAGAAATTCTTCACAGAAAGAGAGATTGGCCATTGGAATGGACTGCCCAGGGAGGTGGTTGAGTCACCATCACTGGAAGTGTTTAAAAAGAGACTGGATGAGGCATTTAGTGCCATGGTTTAGTTGATTAGATGGTGTTGGGCGATAGGTTGGACTCAATGATCTCAAAGGTCTTTTCCAACCTGGTTAATTCTGTATTCCTGTTTGCTTTGCAGAAGTAATGTCCAACCGAATGGAAGGGATGATGACATCCTACACACCACTTGCACCACCACAGCAGCAGATTGTAGCAATGGATCAAAGCAGTTATGGCACAGACCCATTTCAGCAGGGTCTTACCCCTCCACAAATGCCAGGCGACCACATGAACCCTTATGGTAAGGCATGCATCATTCTGCCGCATCAGAGTTAGCAGGGTTCCTGTGCTGGGGCACACACCACAGGTTCAGTGGAGTTAATTGCTCTTCTAAGATATTTTTTTTCTAGGATTTGTATCAGGGAATTTGTACCAATCAGTTTTGTGTGTGTGTTTTCATGTACACAGAAGGGGGTAGAAGAGAGCTCAGCCCAGGCTCTGGACACTCTTCCGAATCATAAATCAAGCGACATCACCTCTCCAGCTCCACTTTTTAAAATCCCCGTCCAAGACACTGAGAAATAAACAGTACCAAATTCTAGCTCCCTCTCAAGTTTTTTCCTTTGTCTAAGAAGCTTTGGGGCAAAAGTGCCTTCAACAAAGAGTAGCAATCTGTTCACTCCCAAAAGAATAAGCACCTCTGTCTATCTATCTCTAAGATACCTCAGACTGGATGCTTGGATTTGTTAAAGAACAATTCTTGAGCTACTAAGAGATGTATCTCCATGCATCTCTTGTGCATTTCTCCTGCATAATTTTATTGTCTGCCCAAGATGATGGTTTGCTTTCATGATTTCCTGACCACACACCCTCAAGTGGATAGGAACACTAAATGCATCACAAGCATGAAATGCCTAACAATTGCTTCTGGATGATTGCAGTGTGGCATTTAAATAAAATTTAAGAGGATTTCTCAGACTGTGATTATTGGCCGTGCTGTAGCCCCAAAGGGCCTCTTATGTCAGACTTGTTTCTGCTGACCAGGAGCACTTGATTGTAGAGGTCCATGTGCATATATCTTTTGTGAACATGGCATGCAGAGACCAAGAAAGAATCTGCTTTGGGTCTGTGTTACTTCTTCTCCCACTGAGACAAGTCCACAGGACACATCAGGCAATTTGGTAAATCCTGTAAGGAGCTGAGGACATTTGAAGTGCCAATGAGCATTAGGTAGCTCCTCAGCTTGTTGCTAACAGTTTGCTTGGATTTCTAAGCAAAACTCCTTGAGTGGCAAGTTCTGTGCTCCCGCAGGAGAAAGCACAAAGCTGTTTCAATTGAGTGCAGGAGGAAAAAGAGCCAGTCTGACGCTTTCTTAGAGCTCACAGCTAGAGCTCTTTCTGGCTCCTCCAGAGTTGAAGTAAGCTGAAATCTCAGTTGCTAAGGGAAATAAAAGGTGCTGTTCCAAACCAGCCCAAAAAGAGTGGAATTTTCTGAAAGGAAAGTGTGTTTACAACAGTAGCTCACTTGAGGCCAGGGAAGCTGAGTCTCCTTCTGCGTCCTGTCACATTTGTAGGTCTGTCTTTTACATTGTGCATAAATGAAAACCGTTACTGGTGATGGCTCTCAGACTGCTTTTTCCTGTTTGGGCACTCAATGTCTGGTCCCACCTTTCTCAGCAGCCCCAGTGCCCCAGCAAATGCCAAATCCCAGCTCACAGAAACCTGGGGACTTGCTCCTCCCCGGCGCTGTTTGCTCCCATTGTCAGCCAAGACTCTTTTGTGCTGCTGACTGAAGCATAAATTAGATCCTGGCAAATCTGGGTGGCACTGCTGCCAGTTGAACTCTGAGAATTGCTTGCTAGCCTTCCTCTTTGTAGGTCAGACTCCTAGAGTGAAATTAGATTAAGATGTAAAAACAAACCCAGGAGCGTTCCCTTTTGCTGCAGTGCGCAAGGTAGGAGCATCCGTGTGTACTGTGTCCCGCCGCGGCCGCACAGAACCCAGCTTAACATCTGCGTTTCCTTTGCAGGAAACGACTCCATTTTTCATGATATCGACAGTGATACCTCTTTAACTAGCTTGAGCGACTGTTTTCTTGCCTCTTCCGAAGTTAACTCCATGCAGGCTAGAGTAGGAAACCCCATTGACAGGCTGTACTCTATGCAGAGCTCCTATTTCGCCTCATGAAACTAAAAGAAACCAAGCAGCCGGCGTATATTTAGCCAGTGACTTTTTCCAGTGCAGACTCTACAGCCATATGTTGCCCAGCTCTTCCTTCACAGTGACTCCTGCTGCCTCTGGACTGCAAAGAGCATTTTTAGGAAGACTGTATCTGTGTGCATATATGTGTATGTATGTACATATATATTAATAGCTACCTACATACATACATATATAGAGAGAAACAAAACACATCCACCGGTCCCACCCCCTTGATTCCCAGCTTGCACCAGACCACGAGACAAGCACAGAAGGAACAGAAGACCCTGCTCGTCAGCAGCCTTTGGTTTGGGTTGAGCTCAGCGTTGTAAAGGAAATGGATTTTGTGGAAAGCCAGACCTTTCCCTCCTTTCTCTCTTCCTTTCTTTTGGATGTTTAAACTCCTTTTTGATTTGTTTTGGTTTTTGTTTTGTTTATTTTTAAAGCCACTGATACTGACATCAGTCGACCATATGACAAATAAATCGAAGAAACTGGAGATCCCTCCCTTTTCTTACTGCATGATTCATGCTATGTTGTGGATAAATTGCCATTTGAACTGTGAGAAGTTAATGTAAATGTGACGTTCAGCATTTGTTTCCTTTCTACACTGTTTCTACATAACCTAGATCAGCTCATTAGTTTATAGCCCTTATGCATATGATACTGGGGAAGCTGGTTAACGGTGATATTTGTGGGGAAAGCCACAAATTTGTGGAGAAAGCCAGGGATTTCAGAAGAGGGTCACAGAGCACTGGAACAGGCTCCCCAGAGGGATTGTGGAGTCTCCTTTTCTGGAGACTTTCAAGACCCATCTGAATGTGTTCTTGTGTGACCTGTGTTGGATTCTATGGTCCTGCTCTGGCAGAGGGGTTGGATTCAATGATCTCCAGAGGTCCTTTCCAGTCCCTAATATCCTGTGATCCTGTGAAGAAAGGTCTATGACCCTGGAGAGGAGATGCATGTTATGGGCAGAGGGTTTTAGGTTAGTATTGATCTTAAATAATTAAAACTAAAGGTGCTTACAAGACAGAGGTTTATTTAATTATTTTTTGGGGGGTTGAAATGGGAGAATGAAACATTTGCATTTGTTTGTAAGTATTGCAGTGCCAAATTTCAAATCTAGATCATGATTGGCAAACATGTGCTGTTCATTCCATTCTGTTTCTTTATGTTTAGGATGAGGCATAAAATGTGCTCTGTTCCATTGTCCATCTGGAATAATTAAGCACTAACTTTAATTATTTGTCACGCCTCAGCAAGAACCTGTGATACACAATTCTAGCCTAAACCATCAGAAGTCCTGGAATCTGCACTGACTGGGGGGAAAAAAATGTGTAAGAGATCACAATGGGAGGTTTAGATATGTTTGATCTGGAGTCTAACCCAAGTCCTGCAGATTTCACACTGCCTGGACTCCTGTACTTACCTTAAATAGCCCCAACTAACCTGGTAGTGCTAACATAGGAAGAACAAGTGCACAAATTGAAGGGAATGTCCCAGCTGAAGTCTGAATGTCTCAGATGCTGAAGTTTGAGCATATGTCATATAGATTTTTTTGTAGGGCATAAAATATCATAAATAATAATAATAGTATAGTTATAAATATTGCCTGGTGATAATTATAATGTGGAGAGGCAGACAAGTATGGTCATGGCTCTTAGTGGAGAAAACTTCATGGGGAAAATTTGCCAGGGTAATATCAGTAATTATAGGGTGTGTTCAAAATAGAGCTCATGGGGAAAGATTGGCAGGATAGGCACTTTCTTAAATAAATACCTTTAATATATTGACCATAACAGCCGAAAACAAGTCCAAAGCGTTGGTTAATCTGAATCCTCCAGGCTGAGGACTGGTACCCGGCCAGCACTGCAGAGCCTGTCATGGGCTCAGCACCTTCTGCAGGAGCCCAGGACTCTCATCACTGGGGGAGACCAGTGTGGGCCCCCCACAGCCTCAGGACCCAGGGGACAGCAGCCTCAGTGGAAGGCGGTCCTGCTGGGGATCCCTGTGGACAGCTGCCCACCCACCACTTTGCTGATGGAGGAGGGCCCTCTTTTGTCCCAGAGGGATATAGAAGGCCAGGATCAGATGATAGGTGTAAGAGGAAAAATAAGATCACACTCCCCCCCAGTGTGGAAATGTGGACCAAGCACGTTAGAGGTTTCTTGAGAAAGCAGTTTTATCTGCAACTGAAGTGCTTGCATTTTCCTTCTGTGCAGGAGAGGGGAGAAGACTTCCTGTGTGCAGTGCAGGAGAGCAAGTGCAGCCCCAAGGCAGCCCCTTCCTGCTACTGCAGTGTGGCAGACACTCCTCTGCCACACACAGAGTCAAACAGTGAAGGGACTGATGGCTCTGCGAGGATGCTGGGGTGATGCTTCCCTCCCTGCAGGTCCACATCGCCTTCCTCCATGGCAGCAGCCCCAGCTGCAGGCTGCCATGCCCATGCAGCTGGGTCTGTCACACCTAAAAGCTTTTGCTAGCTCCATTCTCTTGCTTTTAATGCCAAGGGTGTGGATTTTCAGTTGACGGTTGGGAGCCCCTGGATATGGTTTGAAATTGGAAGAATTTTCTTTTCTTACCCAACCCCTTCTTTTATTTTCCCCTTTCCTCAAGTATCAAAAGAAATAATATTCTTTCTCTCTGCATGATAGCAAACATCTATAAAGAACTCAGGTGATCCTCACTGCTTGCAGGGCAGAAGGCAGGCAGATTTCACGTGGCACATTATAAACATTTGTCACCACTGATCTCAATGGATTCATCAAGTTTTCCTCCCCACTCTTCTGCTGTGCTCCTGTAGAGTCACAGAAAAGCATCTTCACCATCTCAAACACACTGGGTTTGTAGACTCTACCTGTAGGCAAAACTTTGCTTCATCCTTCATTATTGGCAGGATCAAAATGGCAATTTTAGTGTTTACAGGGACTTAAATGAGAACTATAATGTGACCTACAGTTTGGAGAGCTGCCTTGTCCCAACTCTACCTCTGCTTCTAGGCTGGATGTTAAAAAACACCGATCCATTTCCAAGGAAAGAATCAGATATCCCATTTTATAGCTGAAGTAACCATAATCCTTTGCTGATTTTTGGGATGACTGTTTGACACCTTTTTGTTGTTGTTGTTCATTCCCTTTCATTGCTTGTACATACCATCTCCTCTTCCCTTGGTGTATTGTATGATGATGCCTTAGCTGTTTGTTCCCCCATATTCTACCATATCTGGTGCCATGTGCACGACACAGTCGAGCCCTCCTGCATGTGGAATGTTTCCCATGCCATGGTGGGTTGCTGCTGGTCGAGGGAAGGAATGCATAGCCAATGATTGGCAGTGGACCCGTTATAGCTGGCAAAGGCCAAAGTTCATTAGAGCAAAATAAATGTCACTTTTTTTTTTTTATGGAATGAATTACCCTACTGGAGTGTGATCATTGTGGTTTTAACCTGGGACCTGCAGTAAAAGATTATATGGCAACCTCTGACCTATTTGATTTCTGCTTTACTCTTGTATTGTCAAGGGAATGTCACCGATCAGGTGAAAGTAAAATGTTTAATGGGCCCTATCACAGTAATATCTTACACTGAGTCAAATTGATAAACTCTTGCCAAAAATTCTTAGCATCTGGCACTTCCACGGAAACCACAAACAATGATTGCACATATGGGAGCTTGAAGGCTAGAGGTCATGACAGCAGTTTATTACATGCACCTTACAGTGATCATTTTCCCTAGGAAATTAACCCCTCTCCAATATAAACGCATCAAGTGAGCTCTTCACCGTGTATCACTCATGCCGTTTTGGCTAAACAAGGAATACATGTTAAGCTGAAGTGGTGACAAGATGCAATTAAGTGAAAGATGATTGATTAGGTTTCGGTGTTTGCTCACTAATGTTTGAAAAAGATGATGGTGAGATCAGAATGACTGTGTGTGGTACCAGCTTCCTCACAGGTCTTTATTGGGCAGCTACCAGATCTGTAACAGGGGCACACAGGGATTCCCAGCGTTCAGGAATGGTTCCTGAGCAGTGTGGTCCTTGATCCTGGTGCCAGGCTCTTGGCTGGGCAGCAGCACATTTCCATGGCATGGCTGACTGTCAAGGCAATTGTTCCTATGAGGCACTGATGTTCTCAGCCCCTCATGTTCCATGTAACTGTGGGTTAAACCCTGTGCTGTAAGCAGTTAGGGGCTGGAGGTAAATACGTTTCACAGTCACAACAAGGAAGACAATGTGAGTAAAATGTGGTGGTTGTGACCACTAATATTGAAACACCACCCTAGGCCTTTTGATCTCCTTCTCTTCTTTAAACCCTGTCATCAAAACATCCAGATCACGTGGCTCAGTTGCTGCTAACTATGCCTGAGGTGTGACTCATGTTGGTCTCACCACCATGGCTGCTAAGTGGGTTTTTCAGACCCACCCTGCTCAAGTTGGATGAGTATTACCAGGTCCTTTGAAGGGGTCATTGCCACTCTTGTCAGCAGCAGCTCAGCCACCTCGCTGTACCATCGTTGCATGGGAAAGGTCCTTCATGCTGGCAAACCTTCCAGGGATGATGTGAACCCACTTACCTCTTCCTACTGTGCTCAGGACTCCCTTCCAGTTTCCTTAAGGATCAGAAGTATATCCCAAGCCACCACCCCAGGAACCCCAGGGAACCCAGCTCTGTGATGCTGCTAGGGATGCTGCAAGCTGGGGTTTGCAAGAGCACCTCTTTGAATTGTGTCAGAGTAATTTTGGCTGTCCCCAAAAGTCACTAGAAATTAACAGCAGACTCCAGGAGGAAAAGCCTGGAGCTTGGTCATAACATTCAAAGGACGGAGAGGCTATTGAAGCACATCAAAGCCATGGGAGCTGGAGCTGCAGTACCCAAAGTCTCACGTGCTCAGGATAGTGCTTTACCCAGTCCCATGCCCAAACCACGCTGTGCGTCTCTGACCAGCAGACACTCCCTGTGTGCAGGTCTGTCTCCAGCCCAGCCACCTCACCCTCGTGGCAGGGGACAGTTGTACCTACAGCAGCGTGGCCAGGGCTTCAGGCAGCTGCTCTCTTCGTTGGGGGTTGCCTACCTCTTGGCTGATATTCCAAGCCTTTGGGCTTTGGTGGGGTTTAGAGCATGAGCTTCGTCCTGTGAGGCATACCTGAGTGAACCGAGAGCCGTTTGCCCTCTTCGTGACTGCGGCCGGGTCCCCTTGGCTCTGCACACCCTGGTTCTGCTCAGCAGTGGCTGTGAAGGGGCTGCCAGATACTTTGCATTGGGAACTCTGTTTTTAAGTGAACACCCTATTTTTTAGCTGTGTATGGCTGTATTACTTGTATATTTATATATTCTGTATTTATGTTATCGAAATGTAGTATTTTGTAGCTGTCTGTTACGATTTGTTTAACTTGTACAAAGTATGACTATGCTCTCTCACGCTTAACTAGCTGCCTCCCACCCTAGGTCCTTTGCTCTTTTGCCCTCTGTGTTGGTAACAAACCACCATAATGTATGTAGATTGGAATTTTTTTTCTTTCTTTCTTTCTTCTATTTTTCTTTTCTGTTTAATTTTTTTTTTCTGTTTAATTTAATTATTTGTCATTGTTAAATTATTTATTAGGTTTTTTGAAAATTTCATTTCACTGCTATTTTTTTTTTCCCCCCCCTGCCACCATTGCCTGGCAGCTAAGACACATGAGTTTCTCATCCATTACGCTCCTTCCCGTGGGCACCTGCGTGCACACACACAGACACACAGACACTAAACTAAAACAAACAAACAAAAAAAAAAGAGGAAAAAAAAAAAAAAAAGAGAGAGAGAGAGATTCCACTTCAGTATATTTGTAAATAAAAGCAACCTGTAAACAAAGCAGGATTTTCTTTCAGTGTGCAGTTCTTTCCGTGCTTTTGCAGACTGAAAGCGTTAGAGATGTATCACATCCAAGCGCTGGGTGCTGCACATTGGCCACAGCAACCCCAGGCAGTGCTACAGGCTGGGGTCAGAGTGGCTGGAGAGCGGCCAGGCGGAGAGGGACCTGGGGGTACTGGTCGATGGTAGGCTGAACATGAGCCTGCAGTGTGCCCAGCTGGCCAAGAGGGCCAATGGCATCCTGGCCTGCATCAGGAACAGTGTGGCCAGCAGGAGCAGGGAGGTCATTCTGCCCCTGTACACTGCAGTGGTTAGGCCACACCTTGAGTCCTGTGTCCAGTTCTGAGCCCCTCAGTTTAGGAAGGATGTTGACTTGCTGGAACGTGTCCAGAGGAGGGCAACAAGGTTGGTGAGGGGCTTGGAACACAAGCCCTATGGGAAGTGGCTGAGGGAGCTGGGGTTGCTTAGCCTGGAGAGGAGGAGGCTCAGGGGAGACCTTATTGCTCTCTACAGCTACCTGAAGGGAGGTTGTGGACAGGCGGAGGTTGGTCTCTTCTCCCAGGCAGCCAGTACCAGAACAAGAGGACACAGTCTCAAGCTGCACCAGGGGAGGTTTAGGCTGGAGGTTAGGAAGAAATTCTATACAGAGAGAGTGATTGCCCATTGGAATGGGCTGCCCAGGGAGGTGGTGGAGTCACCATCACTGGAGGTGTTCAAGAGGAGACTTGATAGGGTGCTTGGTTGCATGGTTTAGTTGATTAGGTGGGTTGGATAATAGGTTGGATGCGATGATCTTGAAGGTCTCTTCCAACCTGGTTTATTTTATTCTATTCTCTGGGTATACAAGGGGTTGGCACCATGGTTCTCCCAGGCAGGAAAACCAGGGAACTGTAGTCATTCAGGACTGTGACCACCAAGCACTGTGCTGAAGTTCTAGCAGCATGGGGCAGCAGCCTGGGCTGCTCAGTGGGTGCCCTTTGTTCTCCCAGTGGGAGACACAGCACAGACAATGGCAGAGTCTCCTTTCATGCGGTTCTTTGGCCTCTGCTGGTTGAGAGCTCCTCTGTAGGGATGGGGACAGTCTTTTACACATCATCAGATGTAGAAGTGGTGCTTAGGGACATGGTTTAGCAGTGACCTGACAGTGTTGGGTTAATGGTTAGGCTTGATGATCTTAAAGGTGTCTTCCCACCAAAACAAGTCTATATGATTCTATGGCCCTCAGCCATTTTTTTGCATGGACTAGTTAAAGACAGGAAGAGTCTGTAGGAATTAGAGGTGGTGCAACCAGACCAGCCACTCAGACAGAGCTCTGTCAGGATCAACATGTGTCTGAGGCAGGTGCTTCTTGTTCCTGGCAGTGCCAGGAAGGCTGACTCTGAAGCACATGGGTGTGAGTAGTCAACTGCAATAAACCTGGTAGCATTCTGGTCACACCTGGGGTCATGACAAGCCTTGGTTCAGCACTCCTCTGCCACTGGCCACAGGCACAGCTATAAAAGAAATCAAGGAATTATCTTCATTGCTGCACACAGCTGACACCATGGACACAGCAGCTTCTGGGCCTCTGCTTCATCTATTGTGCAGCAGAGGTCTGGAGGATGAGCAGCATTTCAAATGGTACATGAGCTGCTTCTGGGGAAGATGTCAGTGTTCATTACCATCATTTGTTGTGGCAATGTCCAAGAGCCAGATAAGCTTATGGAGGTTAAAGGCTATTTGTTGCTGTTAACAGCAGCACTTTGGGCACAGCCTTCCACATTCCTGCCATTTGTCAGGTCTCAGTGACCTGGCAAGACAAATCTGACTGGATGCCCATGGTGCCCATGCCCCAAGCAGCCCCACTGGTGACAGACAGAGGTGGGATCCTCAACTGGTGAGATGTGGCCTGCTACTATTGGTCCAGTTTCATTGTAAAGCAAGAGAGATGCTGTTAGTAGGCTCCCTTGAAAGTTTGCCATTTAAACTATTTTAAGCTGAGGATTATGATTTCCAGCTTAATGCTGTATTTTACCTACAGGAAGTATGTGCTCAGTTTTCCAGAGAAAGTTTTGATTTCTTTCATAGAAATAAATGTCTCAAATGGAAAATTTCCACCCCAAGCCTGCTAGAATCACAGAAACCTTTGGGTTGGAAAAGATCCTCAGGATCACCAAGTCCAACCAATAACCCTACTCTACAAGGTTCACCCCTAAACCATATTCCCAAGCACATCTAAATGACCTCTAAACACATCCAGGGTCAGTGACTCAACCACCTCCCTGGGCAGCACATTCCAGTGCCTGACCATTCTTTCTGTGAACATTTTCTTCCTAATGTCGAGTCTAAAACTCCCAGAGCACCTGGGCTCTGGTGGAGTCTCCTCCCACCCCAGGTGTGGTCATTTTGCCCTTCCTGCCCACTCCCCTTTTTAATACCCCCCAGGAAAGATAGAAGCCCCAAGCTGAGCCCATCTGGGCTGAGGGATCCTCCTCCTGGCATCACTGGTGAGTACCATGGTGCATACTGGGGGGGAGGGGACAAAGGCCGGGGGGCCTGGTGGCCCCCCGGTCTGTTAGGAAGAGGGTTGATGGTTACTTCAACATCATCCATGTGTGCTGGCTGAGCTCCTCTGTGTGGTATCTTGGCTGGTTGAGGGTCTTGCCCTAGCCTCTGGGATGGGTGCAAAAATGGTGGTGGTGGAGCAGAAGCTCTTTAGGCAGGGTGGAAGATGGTGAGGGAGGAGCAGGGGCTGTTTGGGGCAGGTAAAGGGTGGTGGCACAAATCCAGGCTGGGTGCAGAGTGGGTTGAGAGAAGCCCTGAAGAGGGAGACAAGGTGGTGTTGGTTGATGAGAAGCTTCTCAGGAGCCAGCAGTGCCCTCATGCACCTCAGGAGGCAAGTCATGTGCTGGGTTGTATCCAGAGGAGTGTGGGCAGTGGGGCAAGAGAGGGGGTTGAGATCCTACCTTGGTGTTCCCATCATAAGAAGGACACAGCGCTGTTGGAGCAAGTCCTGAGAAAGGCCAAAAAAATGATTCAAGGGCTGCAGCACCTCTGCTGAGGACAGGCTGAGGGAATTGGGGTTGTTCAGTCTGGAGAAGAGAGGACTCTGGGGGGGACCTTAGAGCTGCCTTCTAGGCAGACTGCAGAGGGACTTCTTATGAGGGTGTCTAGAGACAGGACAAGGGAGAATGGTTTGAAAATGAGGGAGGCCAGAGTTAGACTGGATCTGAGGAAGAAGTTCTTCAGCACCAGGGTGGTGAGACACTGGAACAGGTTGCCCAGTGAGGCTGTGGATGCCTCCTCCCTAGAGGTGTTCAAGGCCAGGTTGACTTTAGTAGAGAGGCATCCCTGGGCATGTCAGGGAGGTTGGAGGAGATGAACCCTAAGGTCCCTTCCAGCTGAAGCCATTCTCTCATTCTTGGAGAGAAAGTAAGTAAAGATTCACACAGAATTTAGGAATGTTTCCTTAAGGGGTTTTGTTACAAAATCATGATCATATGAACCTGGAAATTATCTCAGAGCAGAAGCCCATTTCAAAGGGTTTTGGATCAAGACTGTAATTTCATATGTTACATTCTGCAAGCATTGTTTGCTTTTCCCTCAGCTATTCAGGTATTAAAAATCCCTTTTTCAACAACTTTATTTGGAGACTTCTGGTTTTTCTGTATTTAATATATTAAAAAAATAACAATTTTTCACAAGCTCAGCCTTGTTTTGCCTCCTGTGTGTCTTTCAGGAAACTGCCTGCAACCCCAGCAGCAACTGTGTTGTGCTCCATATGTTTCTGCATTGTGCAGACCACTTACACAACCTATATGCAGAAAAATACCCTTTGGAAGGCTGAAGGCTTTGCCCATTTGCAGCAGCTGTGGCCCATGTCTGATTCCTCAGGTGGCTGTTTGTTCCACCTCAACATGAGGAAGAAATTCTTTACTGTAGAGGTTGCAGAGCACTGGAACAGGTTGCTCAGAGAGGCAGTCCTCTGGAGACTTTCCATCCCTGTCTGGATGCATTCCTGTGTGACTTTTGCTAGATACTATGGCCCTGTTCTACCAGGGAGGCTGGACTGGAAGATCTCCAGAGGTCCCTTCCAACCCCTAACATCCTGAGATCAATCTGCAGGACAGAGTAAAATGTGTTACAGTTGATATCATGGCACTCTGAGTTTTCTTACCTCAATTATTGGATTCTGGGATATTTAATGGTCCTAGAGCACCTAGCAAATCCTTTACTTCTGGAGCTAAAGCAGTAGATACCTCATTCAAGAGTATCAGCATCTCTGTGTGGACAGGTAGTCTTTGCAGCAGTTCAGTCCTATGTGAAAAATAACTTCAATGGTTTCCATGGAAACTAAAAACAGCCACTGGAAACTGCTAGATACTATCAAAGGACTTCAGTCAAGCTACAGCTGAGAAAATAAGAATAAAATAAACCAGGTTGGAAGAGACCTTCAAGATCATTGCATCCAACCTATTATCCAACCCACCTAATCAACTAAACCATGCAACCAAACACCCTATCAAGTCTCCTCCTAAACACCTCCAGTGATGGTGACTCCACCACCTCCCCAGGCAGCCCATTCCAATGGGCAATCACTCTCTCTGTGTAGAATTTCTTCCTAACCTCCAGCCTAGGTTTTCAAAGGACACTGTGAGAAAAGAACATTTTCTGTAAGACACATTCTTTGAAGGGAAGCAAAGCAGAGCAAATGCAGGTGTGGAAAGTGAACCAGTTCCAGAGCTAGGCAGCCAGATAAGCTGGGCCAGGGGTTTTAACCACTTTTCTTCTGCTGAAATGGCAGACAAGTGGTTATTGGTTTACTGTCTTAACCAATGCCATTTATCCTTAAGTGAAAAGCCAGCCATGTTGCTGACTTGGAGAAGCAGCATGATAAGAGAGGTGCAGGGGAATGAGAGTCCCAACTGTCCATCCTCCTGCCGCCTGGTGCTTCATATGTCTCCAGAGCAGAACCAGCTCCTCAGGCTGGCTGTGCCTGGGGACAGGGAGCCAACCCAAACAGCCTGCCCTGGCAGGGAGCTCTGCTGCTCACTGCCACAGAGGGCTCATAGTGGAAAACAGGGCTGGTATCCTCAGTGCTTGGATGCAGACTGTCCTCCATGCTGCCAGTCCTTCCTGGTATGTACAGCACACAAGGACCCAGCTGGCATTACAGCCCTGCCCAAGGACCCTGTAGGCCTCAGAAGTGATCTTCTCCTGAGCTAATGCACAGGCTCCTGCTGGAGCTGCACTTGGTGTTTCCAGTGCCTGGATCACAGCATATTTGTCTGGAGCCAGGAGCAGAGCCCTGAGCTGGAGCTGTGGTGCTTGGTGAAGGCGGTGGGCAGCAGGCACGCTGGGGGCAGACCAGCCAGCCCAAGCACTCATGGGGCACCATCTGTTGGGCACAGACTGGCACAGGCAGTTGCTAGGCCCTGTGGCAAGCACAGAGTATCTTCTCTGCCCAGACCACCACCATCAGTGCTGCCCTGGCATGGGCTGAGATGGCAGAAGCCCTGGCAAAATGGTGCATGGTGGCCAGAGTGATTTTGGAGAGACCTAACAGGATCTTTCCTGAGGCAAAACACATCCAAGGGGAGCTGCATGCTGAAACAGACAAATGTTATAAGTATTAGCAATGGATTATAAAGTATTCATTGAGTAATGGCAAATTTGAGACCAATATAAAATGATAGATACATGCTGGTGTCTCTTGGGTCATGTAAACATGAACATGAACTTCAGCTGAGGTTTGATCTGGTCACATCTGATTACTCATTGCCATTCCCCAGCTCCAGAGACACTACATTTCTTTCCTATGCCTCAGGCATAAAGTCACAATCTCTACTTTTTTTTTTTATTACAAATCAAAGCACACAGTTTTACAGCTAATCTGATGCCACCAAAAGGGGCAGCCCCATTCCCACCCACCACTGCCAATCACACTGCTCAAGCACAGCCTTTGCAGTACTGGTGCAGGCAGGCTGAGTTCATCTGGCTTGAAAAAGAGTCCATTAAGGACCAAAATAATTTTCCCTGGAACAGATGCTTTATCTGGCTTGTGCTAGGACTAGGGGGAATGGAACAAAAATAGAAATGGGTAGATTCAGATGGGATGGTAGGAAGAAGTTCTTCCCCATGAGGGTGGTGAGACACTGGAACAGGTTGCCCAGGGAGGTGGTAGAAGCTTCATCCCTGGAGGTTTTTAAGGCCATGTTGGATGTGGCTCTATACAACCTGATCTAGTATGAGGTGTCTCTGATCCCTGTCCCCTGATCCTTGAGGCCTCTTCCAACCCTAACAATTCTATGATTCTACAGGGCTGCAAGAGTCAATGAGAGAAAGGAAATTCTCTGGGGAACTGGGGTTGGGTGGAAGGAACCTTGACTGCCTCTCCACAGGGCAAGTCACAGCTTTGTCAGTGGGGATATAGTGCACCCCAGATGAGGGATGTTGGAGAACTACCTGGTCTTTCCCACTGCAGTTTGGACATCACAGGTGCAATGTCACGAAGGTCACACTACATCAAGAGGCAGCAGCTCAGTGACATAATAAAAACCACTTGTAAGCATTTCAAACTTTCCCCCCATTATTGAGTTCCTAAGGATCCACACATAACTGCTGAGCATGGATGTCTCCTCTATATCTCTCTCCAAGGTAAGGAAGGAGACATAGCCCTGAGTTCAACCTGAAGGCCTGATCAATAAAGCATCTTTGTTCCCAGTCAGCGCCACCTTTCCCTTTTGCTGCCCAGCTCCAAATTGCATCATCCTGTCCCCCTCGTGCTTGTTATTGGTGGAATGTCACCAAGGAAAAATGAATTGCCATTAGCAATTGGTTTCACCTAAGTCAGAGTTAGCTGCTCAAATATTCATGCTCCGTGTGCATCTAATATTTATGAGGGAAGAATTACTGAGTTGCCTGTAGCCATTTCTGGATCTCCCCCCAAAAAACATAGGTGAAAGGGATCAGGAAAAAAAGAAAAAGAAAAAAAAGAAAGATGATTAATACATTTGGGGCTTGGTGTTGTTGCATTGTTTGTGCTGTGTTTCTCTTTGGTGTCAGTGAGAGAGAATGAAGACTGATTTATACGCCACAGCTGTAGCAAACAAAAGAAGAAGAGACCAGGGAAATGGCTAGAGGTAAAAATGCCGGTGCAAAGGGCTAAAGGCCTGCACCTGGGTACTGCTTCCCATGCAGTCTACCCCCCCTTGGAGCACCTTGTAAAATCAGATTATCTGCTGGACACGGGAGTTCAAACAGCCCTTCAAAAGATTTGTCTTAATAATTGCTGCCTTATCTTAACTTCTGGTTTTTTATCAGCCAAACTGCTGCTGGGAGGCAGATCCTGAGGATAAGGTGCTGTCACTCTTAATTATTATTACCTCTTATAATGAAAACACATTTGTTCATCCTTCTGTGCACTTGGAAATGGTGTGACTAATGAATGCCTAGTGCTTTATCAATATTTTTAAATAACAAAAAAAGAAACCTTAGGAACCTGGCCCCGCTGTATAAAGTGATTGTACATTAAATGCTGTTAAATAAATAGCAGACTTGCTTCTCCTTTGTTCATATTCAAATATAAACCAATTACTTACTAAGAAGGAAACACATTTTTTACATTCTCAGAAAAACCTTTCTTTCCTAAAAGCCAGATTTTGCAGTTAAGATGCTGTGGGGCTATTTTCCATCACAGAAGCAACGTGGTAATTAGCACTGGAACCAGCAGGTATGTACTGAAATGAAGGAGATGATAGAGAGAATGCTATTTCTTTGTTTACTTATGATGGGAAAACAAAACAATTCTCTTTGAAAGCCCACTAATGAATTTGGCTTGTAGTATTTATCAAAGCAACAGCCACTGTCTGCATTCTCAAACTGTATTTTTCTCATACTCTGAGAACTCTGTGAGAAATACTTGAAGACACACCACCAGTTGTACCTGTGGAAGACCTTGCATTTGGAAATGATCTGCACATAGCCATGTCCTTGGCCCTCACTTGGCTCTGGGAGTTCTCATCAATGATGCCTGGGGTTGGACTACCTCCTCATTGCTCCACACTGAGCCCTGGGGTTTGGCTTCACTGCTTCTGTAGGTTACCAGGCTCCTAGAGTATGACATGGTGAGCAAGATGTGATGGTAGATGTGATGAGAGCTGCACCCTGTACTGCAGAGAAAGCAAGCAACACTAAGCAGAGAATTAGGTAAAACACAACATGAACACACATTTCACTGGCTCTTAAGAGAGTATTTGCTCTTCTCTACCCTCTGGATTTACCCTTTTGCTCTTTTCTACCCTCTGGATTTACATTAACCGATAATCTTTTGACCTTTAGTTAATGGGAGGGCATTGCATTCTCTCTTCTTTAGCCTAAAAGAGGAAATGGAGTGATATTTTTGTATGCCTTTGGGATGGTGTGGCCACAAGGAACTCTGTAGGGGACTAACACAGCATCTGCTTCCTCAGAAATCTTCCTGCCCACCACTTGTGCCAGTGGGCCACCGACTAACTGGTGGCAAATACAAGAGCCATTCCTAGCAGTAGCAGATAATGAGGGTCTGATTAGACCCTGGCAGTCAGGTGATGTCCAAAGGAAAAAGGAGACTGAAAGACCGTGACAAGCATTTCATAGCTGAAACCAAGAGAGACAGGCTGGACAGCCCAGAAGCTTCAGTGCTCAAACCACTCGTGCTGTCTGTCAGTGCCATACAGATTCCATTTGCTGCAGTGTTTTACTTACAAGCCTTATTCAGAATCCAAGTGGTTTTGCCAGAGTTGAACTGTTTTGTCATACAAATTACTGTAGAAAAGGGTAAGGTACAGAAGGATTTCTTACAGCTTTCTGTCTGAAATATTTCCTGCATAAACAATCAAGCTCCTCCTGGAGCATCAGAACTATGACAGTCTCTACACAGTTCTTTCAAAAAATGCTTACAGCTCTTCTGCTGCTTCAGTTCAGTGTTCAAGACATTGGTTTGGGAACTGTGAAAAGGCAGAGGCAACTAAATGAATTTGAGAAGCTGAAAGACATAGTCACAAGGAAGGTGACAGTGACACAATAAGGATGCTTCCTGGTCTTCTGAGATAGGACTGAGAAGAGAATGGATTCAGGGTCTTTATGTTTCCTCCTCTCCGTGATCACAAATGCAACTTTGTGCAGTTGCTGAAAGACAGTGCACAGAGTCCATTCACCCCTTCTCCACCAAGTAAGTCTTGGTGGAGCAGCAGCATTGCTTCAGGCTCCCAGTAGAGGCCCAGACTCACCAGCAGTGGTTGCTCTTGACAGATACTTGGTAGAGAAAAGTCTGGGCAGCTGCCAGCAAAGGCAGGACCACAGCAGGAGGAGGACTGAGCTTGCACCTCTGGCAAGCCCAGTGTCCTGACCCCTCCCTTTGGGTTCTGGATCCTGGGAGTCACATTCAGTGCCCCTGTGGGAGAAGGGGAATGGAGACAAGGTCTGCAGAAGAGCAGAAATGACAGTGCATTGATGTCCACCTCTGTGCAAGGCTTTTTCAGGAGTGCCTCAGGAAGAACACTCCTCTGCTTTGTTACCCTGGCTCCAGCCATGACCTTCCCTAACCCAGCCCTGGGGACAAACTGTTCACCAGCAGGATGGGGACCTTTCCCCAGGTACAGTGTGAGGTGCCGGCTGCTGTGCTGGCTGGGTGAGGACATGGGTCACAGCGTTTAATGCTTTATTGAGGAAGGTGTTTCACAACACAGCAGCCTGTATTATTAAAATGAAGAACATGGGATATGAAATGCCTTTTCCTTCCAAACACCCATTCTCTAATTACCATGCCCTCTCCCCCCCCAGGGAGCGTGTCTGTGGGTGTTGTGTAATGGTTATTAGCTGCACACCCACAGACAGCTAAGACATGCAGCTCTCCCCACCACACCTCCCTTGTTACCAACACGACTTAATCAGGCTTGCTTAATTTGTTCCTTTGTTCAACTGGTAACAAGTAAACTGGTGTCCAGCAGGGCACAATGAGTTGCTCCTGATCAGATTACCAGCGATCTGTCCCAGCTGGGGCATTCCCTCACACCTGTGTTGTCAGATTAAGGTTGATAAGGAGCTGCTGATAAGTGGTGCACAGAAGTGCTCCCAGTGAGGCCGGTGCATTCCCTTGATCTTTCTTTACACCTCAGTGCTATGTGAAAACCTTTTGCTTTAGGACTGAGAGGAGGAACCAGATAATTACACTCCCGGTGGCAATAGCCTTTCATGCAGGACACAGCAATGGAAACCTATTGCTTACTGGAGCAGGCAAAATACATCTCACAACAAAAAAAATGACCACAAAGGCCTGCATAACTTCATTTCCTTAAAATATTCATTTTTCTCACGATACCTCGTTAGCAGAATGTTCAGAAAATGAAGACACTAGGCAAGCAAGGCATCTGATCCCTTTTAGAAGGGCTGAAGCAGTGCTGACCTTCCCTATGCTGCTGGTACCCGCTGCTGCTGCAGTGCTGACAGGGAGCCCACAGCTCCAGCCAGCCACTGCCCCTCTCAGTGCTGCAGTGATGCAATCTGCAGCTCCTACGACTGAAGCTGCAACTGCCTCAAGTTCCTGGTAAATCTGCATTTGAACTCCATTGCTCTGAGTCTGATGCATTTTAGCATCAGGAGAGGCTGAGGCAGTTCAAGTTGTTTAGCCTGGAGAAAAGAGGGCTCCTGGGAGACCTAATAGCAGCCTTCCAGTACCTGAAGGGAGCCTACAAGAAAGCCGGCAAGGGAGGATTTTTGCAAGGACATATAGCAATAGAACAGGGGCAATGGCCTTAAACTAGAGAAGGGTAGATTTATGTTGGACACTAGGTAGTTCTTTACTATTTGGGTGGTGGAACACTGGAACAGGTTGTCCAGTGAGGTGGTGGAGCACCCATCCCTGGAGACATTCAAGGTCAGGATTGGTGGGGCTCTGAGCAACCTGATCTAGTTGGGGATGTCGCTGCTTGCTGGAGGGGGGGTTGGACTAGATGGCCTTTAAAGGTCCCCTCCAATCCAGGGCATTCTATGATGCTATGATTCCGTGATTCTAATGACATTTGTAGCAGAAATTGCTCATTTCTTCACTTAATCTCTGAAACATTTTGCGGCGCCTTCCAAGCACAGGAGAATCCTGTAAGACAACTAGAACATGCATGAAAAAGAACAGGCTTTTGAAATCTAATCTTCTCCAGCTTAAACTAGAGGTAGTGCTAGGCTGTTGACAGTAGGTCTCTGAAGACTTTCAATATACTTCTTATTCCATGGCTCTGGCACCACATAGGAAATTAATTCAGCGACAATATTTTCATTAGATTATAACCCAAGTTCTCAATCTTAGGCACATTTGTATGCTTGTAATACATTCTAATTACTTGTAAAGAATAAGTCTGTGTGCTGGTTGGTTTATTGAATGTATTAAATTAATGAATAAATAAATTTGTCTCCATGCTGGGAATGCCACTCGACGTCAAAGCTTGCCGCAGAAGGAACCAGAAATGCACTCACTTGTGGGTTTGGTAAGTGATATGATTTGTATTGTAGGTGGAAATCTGTCTCTCACAAGAGGAATGATTGAGGAAAAACACACCCCCAAGTCCCCCAACCCCACCCCAATAACAGAAATCAACTGCATAAAGAGACTTGCTCATTATGAATTTAATCAAGGGGATTAGTCTTTTTTTGTCTGAGCTCAGCACCTCACATGCCTTCTCCAGGATGGACCTCTCAGGACAGTGACCCACTCTTCTGCTTTCCTATATTTCTAAGTTATGCAGAATAGGAAGGAAAAGGCAGCTACAAGGATTTAAATGGTGCTGCTGGTAGAAGAAGGTGTCACATTTCAGTATTGTGTAGCATTTGACCATATTACTTATTCTTGAGAAGAGAAGGCTGAGAGGGGCTCTTATCAATGTCTATAAATATCTGAGGAGTGGGAGTCAAGATGAAGGTGCCAGGCTCCTCTCAGTGGTGCTCAGTGATAGGACAAGGAACAACAAGTAGAAGCTAGAACACAGGGAGTTCCACCTCACCATGAGGAGACTCTTCTTCACAGTGAGGGGGACAGAGCCCTGGAGCTGGCTGACTTGAGAGGCTGTGGAGTCTCCTTCTTCAAAGACTTTCAAAACCCACCTGGATGAGTTCCTGTGTGGCCTGCCCTAGGTGATCCTGCTTTGGCAGGGGAGTTGGACTCAACGATCTCTGGAGGTCCCTTCCAACCCCTAACATTGTGTGGTTGATTATGGGGGTTTCTATTTATTTTCTCATATTTCAGTTAAAACAAAACAAAACAAAACACCCCAACCAAAACCCCAACCAATAAACAAACAAAACAAGCAATCTGTTTTTAGCCTGAAACAAAGTCATGAGAAGTGAGATTTTTTTTTTCCCTCAAAAGATGGAAAATCCAGTGGTTTTAAGAGAGCTGTTGCATTTCCATGGTAGAAGAGACAAGTTTCTCTGTTTCCTCAATACAGTACTAGAAGAGACTCATCCTCTTCATTGGTTTGTTCAGCAATGCGTTACCTTCTGAGTTTTCCTCTCACGGACTGACTTTCTTCTCTGGCCCGTAAGAGAAAAAAGTGCAGGTCTTAGCATGCAAGGAAGCCAACCTGGTATTCTGGCACCGGTGCCAGCACCATTCCCTGGAGCAGGAGCTCTGAGAGCGCTTTGGTTTGCAGGGAGACGCTCCTTGTTTCTCAGAACCAACACATCCCCTTCAAGTGCCAAATTTTCTGACAAATTGCCTTCCAAGCTCCCAAGCTGCCAGTTCCAGATCCCTTCCCAAGAGCGGGATCCCGTGACATCAAGAACGACGTCTCCAAAGTGCTTACCAAGAGCACAGAAATAAGCACAAGAGACTTTACACAGGAAAGATCGCTCCTACAACCTCTCAAAGAAAATACCAGGTTCAAGAGGCAAAAGAAAACTGCCTCCCGGTGCTGGAAAGCTGGCAAGGGGCTTGACAGCAAGACTGGGGCAAAGTCAAAAAATGACAGTTTCTCTTCCAGCCTGTTGAAATAAGAATCAGTGGAACAAGACAATGTGGGGGGTTGTGTTGTTTGGGCTGCGATGCTTTGCTAGAGAACTGTTCACCCATGTGAAAATGCATAACCCTGTCAAGCTGCCAAGTGAAACTTCGGGTGATCGGCTGTGTGAGTGCTGGTAGCACAGGATAAAGCTGCCTTTGGCTACTTTCAATTACACACCCAATTCTTTTAAGACTTCTGAATATTTGGGAGAAGGAGAATATGCAGAACTTGTTTGTTTACATCAGATTGTGCTGTGTTTTCAGGTTTCTCAACTGCTTTCGGAGCATGTGAGCACAGCCCTAGCCCTTCCCCTTCCACATACCTGGCAACTTTGTCAATACAGTGAACGAATCCTCTCCAGGAGAAAGGAGCCGTGTCAGGCTGATGTTGTGCAGGGTTTCGTCATTTCAACCAAGTGGGAACTGGAGCAGAGACAGGCATTAAACAGGGAATGCTTTGCAAAGCAAAGTGTCAGGTACTGGTGCTGCAGCAATGATTCAGGCAGCCCCGGGGGCATTGCTGATGCTGGGCTGGGTTGGAGGAAAGTGTCGTAACCGAGGGCAGATCTTTGCCTTTCATCTTCCAGGTACTGCTGGAAGCTTGGCCAAGCACTGCCGGGCTCGGGTGCTGGGCAGAACAGATGAGAAGTGAACTCAATTACTCTCTGCCTCCACTGAGACAAGACAGCCATCCCAGGGTTCACAAGGCTCTCAGTCGTCCACTGAGCAGCAGCTTTTCTCCTGCGTGGCTTGTCAGCAGCCGACATTCCTGCAAGCATCACTAGTGAGTTTTGGCAGGCAGCTCTAAGCATCTCACCTTCTTCAGTACTGAAATATTATTTTGTGGATCTGGTTGCTTTCAGGACGGCCTGCCTGTGCAAGTAGCTTTTTTCCATGGGTGATTGTGAGTGAGGTCTTTTGGATGAGGAACTCACTGAAGTTGACAGCTTAGCTCCTTTGAATTTCTGTACAGCTTTCTGTTCTGCACCAGGGTGGTGCTGAGCCTGCCCTAATTAGCCCAAATTACTGTACTTACAAAAAGCACGAATTCATTCTCATGGTACTTTGCTTATCTCTACACAGAGCTACTGCAAAGACATGCCCCTGAGGGCACCACAGTAAATTTCTGGACCTTAATTCACATGTTCAAACTATTATTCAAACTTGCACACCAAACCTATTACAGCTTTCAGCAATTTTCAGCTTCCATTAAAGAATGCTCTACCTTTTTCTTTTCCAGTCTGCTCAAAACATGCAGCAGCATTCAGGTGTTTGAAGGGGCACATGGAAGAGACGGAACATCAAAACACATCTCCAGACAACCAGAACTTAACAGTCCAGAGCTGGGATAAACTCATCCAGGTTCACCAGTCCTTGCTTTTACTGGATACTGCTTTCCCCTACATTATTTCAGTTACCACTGCAAAAGGAAGAACTCCACAGGGATAAGGAAAGCCATGCAGCTCCTGCTAATAGTGCTAATGAAGCAATGCCTCAATTAACTGTCAGACAGGAGTTTCTGAAAGCTGGAGCTGGTATCTGCAAGACTGGAATATTTGTGTTTCTGTACCAAAAGCAACAATTACACCACAGGAAGGAAAACAAACCTCCGCTGACTAAGTAGATAAAACCGAACAGGTTTAATCAGAACAATGGAATAATACTTTATCAATCATCATTATTGTGCTTTGCCAAAGTTTACCTTATGACATTGGAGCTAAATGGGTTTGCAAATACACATATGAGGGATTAAAGCTTTTACTAATGAAAAATACAATGGGAATATTAATATTTCCATATAATTTAGGATTAAATTAAAAGGTTATCCCAGATTACATTTGTGTGCAATCATGAATTTATTATTGCTGAACTAAAATTAAGAATACCTGAATAAGACCACTTCTCCCCCAAAACTGCTTTTGCAAAGCTACACTATGTTGCAAATAACTGTCCTGATTTTCCTGTCTCTTTTCTGCCTTGCAGCCATATAAAAAGCAGGCTCCTTGCTTCACCCTAACCATCTGGGGATTTCTTACACTTTATTTCCTCCAGAATAAAAGATATCCATCTCTTATTTTGCCAAATCAAAGTCTGACCTAGATCCTTATCTGGGGCAGAATGGAGGCTGGAGCTAGCACACAGCTTCCCAGAGAATAGTGAGACAGCTTTTCCCTATCCATCTGGCTGTTTAGGTCCCACTAGTGACATTCCAGTACCAGTGATGGTCTCTAACACTTTTGTACCTCTGGTGCCAGGATTTAGAAGTGACATCCATGGGGTGGGGGCAACTGTCCCTGCGCCCTGACTGGGTTTTTGCCCTGGGAGCTGAAGCCAGTTAAGGACCAGGAGAGAAGCAGAGCAGAGTCACAGAGCCCCAAGCAAACAGGACAGCACTCTAAAATGGGCCCTCAAAACAGGGACTATGAACAACCAGGCACTGTACGACAATTTGAGTGCTGATGTATATCAGGTATAGAAAAAAAATGAGCACAATATCTTTAGTGTCTTCTCCTTAAGACTCTCTAAGAAGTTAAGTCCTGCAGCAGCTTTGAGAGAAGTGGTGGCTGCCCACCGTGATGGGCTCCTGTCAGAGACAGCATTTACAGGCATTAGGAGTCAGTTATTTTCAGAAAGAGTGCCAGAGAGCATAGATGGTTATTCCAATAAGACAGAAATGGCAGGGAAATGCTTCATGAATGAAAAATATTCTTTTGCTGAAAGGAGGTTTACATGTAAGGACTGTATGGGTAGCTAGGGGGGGAAAAATGGAAGCACCAGTTTAAAAAGGGAATAGCATGTTTTACCCTTCTGAAGCAGGCATAGCTGTGACATGAACCATGGCTTGTATGTATGAGAATCCAAAGGTGTTTGTGGCATCTCTTTTCAATTCTGCAGCAGAACCAAAATATCTCTCCCTCTGCACTTGTGTCTTCACATCATTTACCTTTCAGACTTCTTATGGCCGCTAAGAGTGTTAAAAAAAGCACCATGGAGGAGAGCACAAGGTTATGTTAAATGATGAGCATCACCAGTGAGGTGCACAGAGTCTGCTGGCACATCCTGTCTGACAGCAGCAGGCTGAGAAGAGCCTGGCTTTGACCGATGCAGAATCCCTCTGATTATGAATCTAGGGTTCACCCTGCAGTCAGAGAACGGGTGAGCAAGATGAGCTGGATGCCCACTGCCCATCTGTTCATACAGCCTGGGATGGTTTTCCAGGTGAGGGATATTTGAGAAGCATGCCCCATGTGCTCCACCTGTAGGACAGCAGGAAACCAGCATTGCCACAGCTATGCAGGGCAGAGCAAATACGTGTGGAGGAGGAAAGGCCGTGCTCAGGGGACGGGCAGCATTGACAGCAGGATCCACCGTGTCCCTCTGCAAGAAGAAATTCCTCCTGCTTTTGTCAGACATCCAAGTTAGTTACATATTGTATGGCAAGAAGCTGCTTGTGCACAGTCTGGCATTGGCATGGCAGATAACAACATAGCCACCACTCTTGGCAGCATCTCAGAGCAAGATTTTCCCAAGGCTTAGCTGTTCTTGAACACTTTCTCCAATATATGAGGTACAAACATTCTTTTCTTCTCAATCGGTACAAACACTGGCCAGCAAAAGGACAATCCTTTCCCCCACTTACACAAAATGCCTCCAACAAGCCTCTAGTCAATTGTGTGGGTGCTGATGGAGGGCAGGACCCTGTTCCACAGGGCAGCCTTCACTCCAGCACTTTGGGCACATTGGCACATTTCTGTTCTCACACAGCCTGGCTTTTGTGTGAGTTTATTCTCCAGATAATTAGCTCTGAAGAATTCAGGGCAAGTCCTTTCCTTCCTAATGGAGGAATAAGAAAGAGTATGACAGCAAGAAAGCTATCTTTAGCAAGTATGATCCCTCCAGTCAAGACTCACCAAAGCCAGCACAGGAGGAGTAACAATGGGTGAATTTGTAGAGAAGGTTTTGTTTCACGTGGAAAATAAAATCTGGAGAGCAAAGCTGGTACTAGAGACATCACTGCTGGCCTGAACTACCTCACTTTCATATGGCACCTTCTGGTATCACATTCTTCAGCCTGAGAAGATCTTTTGCCTTTCTTCAGTGGCTCTTTCCTCTTCCCTCTCACATTGTTCTATAGCTTCTCTCTCACGTGTCTCCTGGGAGAAGGGAGTATTGCTGACCCTCTGTTCTGCTCTTCTGCAGCCAGCATTTCAGCAGCTCTTGGCCTATCAGCCCTGTCATCCTTACACAATTTGCAAAACTCAGATTCAGGCACATGCATGTTACAGGTAATTGAGACACTAACTCTTGCATTTTGTCTTTAGCACAAAGAAATGAAAGGGTTTGTCCTTAGATGGTCCTTCAACATACTTCCACTTGGGAAGTAAATCTGTACCAGAGATGTTTTCCTTTTCTAAGGAAGCAGCAGCCCTCACTGAGCAGGTCCCAAGCTCACAATCAATGTTGGTGATGCTCCATCACAAAACCAACCGATGTTTCTTGCCTCTGTTATAAAGACTCATGTTGTCATCTGTAGTGGCAAGCAATAGAGATGGCAACTTCCAATCCATATCTGGACGAGGGATTCACAGGTGTCATAGTTTCCATCATTCCAAATTGCTTGGTTTTTTTGTCATGAACACCTTGACTTTGTATCAGACCTTTGTCCACTGGCTTCTTAAGAATGCACATAAACATTGCCTGTGTGCTCCTTTCTATCAGAGATTTTTATGAGTAGCTGCCATAATAAACTGATACAAATCTCTAAATTTTTCTTGTAATTTGATTTCATGTTGATGTGGGTATCAAAGCTCTCACACATCAAAGCAAATACAAGTAAGCCTGGCTCTTGTTCAAACGTCAGAAAACAGCATGTCTCCAGGATAACTCATCTTGGGGGCATCACACTCATGCCTCCAAATGGATGTTCTGACTTGCTGTATGATCTGGCCATTAAGCTCTCAACATAGTTAGCAACATTTGGTGAAGCTGCTCATGTTAATATTGTGATGTTGTTGGTAAGAAAGAAGCCTTAGGCTTCTCTGCCCTGACGGATGAAGTACCTCTGGCAAAAGGCAGCTTCCAAAATCCCACCCCTGATCAGACCATATCTGAGCTATGTTCTTCACACAACTCCATTGCTGCATTAGTTTTTGATGTGAGGTCAGAGCTGCAAGCACATGTACCATATAAGATGGTTGATTGTTGCTATTCCAGCATCGTACTCACTCATCAGTCACTGTGCTTCTTGCTTGTGATGTCTCTAGAAAGGCAAAGCTGATGAAAAAAAAAAAGTTGATGTTCAACCACATCAACCCCACCGTAGTCTGAGCATTTTGTGTCACTCAGAGCCATGAATAAAATTTCCATGTTTCTATGAGGAAAACAAGGGGGAGGAGGGACAGGAAAAGGTCCATTTCTAAGTGTCCATACTCTTTGCACAAAGTTCCCATATAAATATTCTTATTTTCGGCTACAGTGCAGTGTTTGTGGTCTGTTTTTCACTGTGAGTAAGTCTAGAAAGTTTAGATTTATTCTTCCTGAACTGGTACAGAGTCTGAATTTAACACACAAGACCTGCCCTTCCTCTTCACGAGTGCTAAGAAGGAGGTAACTCTCTGCTCTCAAAGTAGGTTTATTTTTCGTTTCTTTCAAACTTTGGATCATTAAAATATGAGGTATTTGAGGCCCCTGAGAAGGGGCTGGGTGTTTGTGTGGATCTGAGGAATACTCTCAGCTGCAATTAGTGCAGTGAGTCCTTGGTGAGAACAATGAAATATGAGTTCATTCCCAGTCCTCTGAATGTGTTTCTTCCTGAAAGATCACAGAATGTACAGCAGCAAGGTAAAGAGCTCTACCTGCTAATGGCACCAGTTTTGCTCTTGAGCAGTGCCTGTGGAGCACCTGCAGCCGTGCCCATAGGCTGACTCACCATGGGCTGATGCTCAGGAGTTCCACGTGCTTTGGAAAGCACTCAGGACTTGAACCCTTCAGGCCAGGAGGAGACTGGGTATGTCACATGCAAGAACAGGCTGCTCAAGGAGCTGGCTGAGGTGATGCCTTGATTTAACCTCTTGCCCTTTCCAAGGATATACCTGACCCCTACCTGATGTCTCTGAGCTTTGGCTTCTGTCTTGTGTGTTACCACAGTGCCACTGTAGCATCAAGGATGTTCTTTTTTGTTGTGTATACCAAACAGCATGTAGGAGTGTCTTGGCACTCTGAGGATGCAGTGGGAAGACTCACATTATAACATTAGTGATCTGCTCTGTGATGATTGCTCCTTAGATGAGTAGACTCACATTAGAAATGAAGCACCATGTGAAGTACCTGATTTATTCAAGAAGTACTGGGCTGGCATCTGCAGTGCCACGGGGATCTGGTCTCCCTCCACCTGTACCTGCCAATATGACACTCTTTCATTCTGTCTCTGATCTGCTATCAGCTGTTTGCCTGCCTGGGTCATCCCTGGATATGCATCAGTGATTTCTGTGGCTCTTTGTGGACTGCAATGCCCTTCATGAGGCTGGGTATTAAATGGGTAGTTAGACTGTGCCCTATTCTATCCAGCAGTGGCTCTACTGCAAGCAGCACCTGAGCCCAAGGAGTTGAGCCAGGAGTCTTCTCCAAACCCTTACAAAGCTGCAGGTAGAGATAGTGGAGCATTCCTGAGAAACTGAGAACAGTGGTCCCTATCCTGCAACATTTTGCACAGAGCTTAACAGGGGCAAATCTGTGAACAGCTGCTATTCAAGTGTGAAATTTGTGTAAGGCAAATGAGCTGGGAAGGCATGTGAAGATGTGTTCCCCTGCCATTTCAGCATGGACACAAGAAATTGATGCTAATATCAGCACATGTGAGCTTTGATCACTGCTGATACACTCTTGTACTCTTGCACGGGGCACTGAGATAGCCAATAAGAGATTCAGTGGTGTTAATAGTCTGAACTTCAGAAACGTTGACTTCAAAATGCAAAGGTGCAGTAGTGTGGATGCAATATATAGCCCAAATATTTATTTGAAGTATCAATTTGCAAAACCCTCCCATTAAGATTCTATTTGGAGTGGTTTAATAACTTCCTATTAAAGAGCAATTTATTCTTTAATAACTTTCTGTGAAGAATTGTATGCAATCCACCAGTAATAAAGTGTTACCAGATAGAATCATAGAATAGAATAGAATCAACAGGGCTGGAAAAGACCTCAAAGATCATCAAGTCCAACCTGATGCCAGTAGCTGTAATCTTTCTCCCTTTTAAAAGTGTCTTTTGAATAAAGTGTTAGGTTGCAATAAAGAACTATAAAGTGCTCTGCTATAACCTATCACAGTGAATTTTTTATGCATGCATGGAATTCCTATAAAGAATAGTATATAGTGCCACTAACTATTAGAATATTAGTACCATTGTACTAATTACATCCTGCTCTTGTTTGTGATCTCACTTGGAAGCCAAACAGGATAAAGAGCTCAGAAAACACTTTCTGTATGGCTGGCAAACAAATGTGTAGGTAAGAAGCTGAGCCAAGGAAATACCTTTAATCTGAAAAAAATCTAATGTTCCACTGAACCTGAGAAAAGGAACCTTTAAAACGTGGCACTTAACAGAGCTTGCTGTGAATCCCAGCACAAATTTCTTCTCTCCCATAAGGAAATTATTTTTCTTTCTTCTAATGTTCTCATGGACTAACTCTTCCTTCCTTGCATTCTGGCAAAACATGGGCTGTTTTTGAGCCATTTTTCAATCCCTGCTATTTGTGAATGCAGTGCCAGGCTAGGGGAGAACTAGCATTATTCGGACTTGAGAGAGCATACACTAAGAAGAGGTTGGCTCTTGAAATACATGCACGGTCAGTGCTTCAGTGAAAACTGAGATAACAACCACACGCCCCATCTCCAGACCTCCCCTCCTCTCTTGCCACTCTCAGAATCCTCCAAGTAGAACCATAAAAGAAACCCTCTATGGAGGGGGAAAAAAAAAAAAAGGCCTGTGGCCTGACTTGTTCCTTTTCCTGCTCTCCACTGAGCATCCATCCACACATTGTGAGCTGGTCAGGCACACCGGCACAAGTCTGTCCTCTGGATCTAGTTACCCTCTGTACACCAGAGCTGCCAGAGTTTTTCAGTTAGCAGTGTTATTAGTGTTTTACACTGGGGTTGCTATAGCAATGCTGTCTGTTATGATCAAAGTCTACAGGTTTCTTAATGTAATCACCACCCAAAAGCTGAAGAAATGTTATGGGAAGGACTAGTTGAGTTTCAGGGAATTGAATTACAAACACGGTTTTAATTGATCTTCAGTTGTATTTTGGCACCTAGATCCCAGAAGCCCTCTGGAAATTCTAGAGCAGTCCAGTGGGTGATCCACCTTTTCAGCACTGGGCTCAGTAATGTTATCCTCAATTTTAGTTAGGGACACTCCCAACATCTATCTCCCAAATTACCTATGGAGTCACATCCCCTGCAGCACTGGTAGGATATTGTATCATGCATCTTTTTTAGCTTATGACTGGAAAAGATAAGATCTGCAAAGAATTTGGTGGTGAGGTAGGTGATGAAATTCTGCTGCTGTGTTTGAATACATCAGGCAAGAATCGTTTTGAGTCCTGAATATGTATTCGATTTCCACAGGCTTCTGGGTGAGCATCTTCTGTGGAGGGAGTACAAGCATTGATATGCAGATAGAACACAATAGCTATCAATAATTCAATGGCACCTGAAAAATCAGGCAATACATTATTCCAAAAGAGTAAATGGAGTAAGAGGCATTCATATCCTTAACATCAGATGCCAGAGAATGTGATGTTGCCTGTGTTGGCTCCAGTTTTATTTGTGTGCATAGGTAAATACAACTTAAATCTCTTTAAAGGTGTTTATCAGCCTCCACTACTCTTTGCACTCAAGACCTGAAAACAGCAGCAGGGGGAAAGGGGAAGGGGACCACTGCAGTTTTGACCTTTGTGAGCATATTCTTATTTAATCCACAGCAGTGGGCAGTGTCCCTTGGGTGTTCAGTTCTGATGTGAACACAGAGAGCTTCTTAGGCTGATGTGCAGAGTAAATGAAGTTTAGCCATCAGGTATGATAGACTGTGGGAAAGATACCTAGATGCTGGGATGCTCTTGGTAGCAGCATGCTTTATGGAAATGAGGTTGCTGTGCGGTGATTTCCTTTAAGGCCCAGCAGGACAAAATGTGGGGAAGCAGGTAAGAGGGTTAGGTCCTAATGAGACAGGCACAGCTTGCACAGCTAGCTCTGGCTCTTGCTGAGGCACAAGTGGGTAGAAAATGGACATGCTAGGATCTGCCTCCTGGCTCCCAAGCTGGCAGAAAGGTAACCACAAAAAAAAAAAAATACAGAAACAGAGAGTGGAAAAAATTATCCTGTGCTTTGAATGCACCTACATCAAACACATTGGGGAAGCCAAGTTCCAACACCGGAAAATGGAGAGTACTATTTTCTGATCATCATTTTCTGATGGTTTGTCTGTTTGCAGCTGAGTCAGACCTGCCTGTTCACTCTTGCAT
Source organism: Dryobates pubescens (assembly GCF_014839835.1). NCBI lineage: Eukaryota > Metazoa > Chordata > Aves > Piciformes > Picidae > Dryobates > Dryobates pubescens. Next base: position 6,761,320 of record NC_071640.1, read on the forward strand.
GGAGAGCTACCTGCCAGAGGCCAGGAGGAACTGGCAGGTTATCTTGATGTCTTACACCTGGGCAGCCTGTTACCTGACCACGGACCAGGGCTTTACTTTGTGGAAAGGATCCTGCCTGGGGAAATCCTGCAGTGGGACAGCACAGCTGGTACAACACCTCCCCTCCCTGTGCCACCCCCTCCCTCAAGGAGGGTGGACTCAGGTCGCATGTCTGAAATGTTCCCTTTTTGTCCCTTTTATGTCACCATGCATCTATATTTCTAAGCAGGGGCATTATCCCTTCTTCCGTTTTACCTTTCAATAAAGCAAACCAAACAAAGAGGTATCAAGCCCCTGAACATCAATGGGGAGAATACACGCATATTCTCGGGCTGTCCAAACTATAGACCTAACATCCTGAGATGCAGCAAACACAGCTTCACTATTGTCCAGGCTACCCCAGCTGAGCTGAAAGGAATGGCCCAGGGGCGGGGGAGAGGAGGATCAGCTGTGGGCCTGATCCCAGCTGCATCCAACCAGCTTTGTTACAGACAACAAAGAGCAGAAGAAAAGACTTTTGTCCTTTATTGCAAGAGCGACCAACCTCCGTCTCATTGGCAGGGGTGACGATTAACCGGAGAGGATTCAGTTATTGTTTGGCACTCGAGATCTCCCAGCAGTCGGCCACTCCAGCGTGCTAAAATAATGGGCGGCGCCTTGTTTTTGTAAATGACTCAGTCTGGCTTTGTCTCTTTCTGTGCCAGACTGCGCAGCCTGGAAGAGCTGGTTGGCAGTGGTGGAGAGATCTCACTGAGAGATGGCTATGGAAAGAAAAAAAAAAGAGAGAGAGAAAATGTGTGAAAAAAATTGCCAGGACAGGCCGAAGAGTGAAGCGAGGTCTCCTTCCAGTGAACCTGGAAGAAGCAAACAGTGCTGGGTTGACAAGCAGGGCTCCAGCACCCCATCTATAAAACCCCTTCTGGGAGGACAGGCAACATAGGCTACTTATGCTAGAACCTATAGCCGGGAGTGAGTTTTTATGGAAGAACTCTTGACCCCTGCAAAAGGGCATAACATGAGAGCAAAAACAACACCACTGCAGCGGGCTGTGCACTTTCCTGTAAGAGCAAGAACTTCCCAGCGGCTCAGCTGGGGAAGAATGAATCCCATTCAGGGAAGGAGGCTCACACCATGGAGGCCTGCCACCAGACACCCCTTCCTGACGCTAATCCTATTCTTCTGCTGCGGATCAAGTAATTTTTGTGTGAGTATTTTTCCTTGGCTGAAGAAAAAAGATATTTAACCACAACAAACCTGCTGCCAGCAACTGTCAATCTTAGCTTCTTGGGTCTATATTATAAGCAAAGCAACAGCTACCAATTCCTGACTGTCATTTACTTTTTACTGCAGAGGTACCTCACACATTGACACAGATCTCCTGGCAGTGCCGGCGCTCTGCCATCCTCCTGAAAGCAAGCATGTGCAGTCCTCCAAGACATGAAAGGAACTTAATTAGGTTTAGTGCTAGAAGGCACCGACAGCAATGTTTTAAATATTCTCTTGCAACGCTTGTTTGGGAGTCCAGGAAAATTCTCCTTGCAAAGGAATACTTTCATTGCTTTGGAGAAATGCAGCCTGGTAAGATTGAAGCCTTCCTTGGTTAGCAGCCTGCCCCTACCCTGAGCGCTTAAAAAAACATCCTCTGCATTCAGGTGACTTGGTCCTGAGTCGAGGACCACACTCCAGGAGAGGATCAGCATCCTATTGCATCCTGTCACACCAGTGACGAAAGGCAAGTGCCACACATCCTTAATAAGCAAAGCTTCAGAATAGGTTTTAAAGATCCTCTTTGCAGCACTTGTGACAAACCAGATGCTTGATGCTTTGTTATTCATTTTTCTTAAATTAAATGGATGCTAGTGAAAACTGACCCACAGCCTGGACCTGACCTTCCACAGCACTAGACAACAGCCCCAAATGTGGATTTATTGCCCTGATATCAATGCCTTGGCCACCACCACCCACTGGTGAGTCCCTATGCTCGGCGTCAGACAACAACACAGGAGCTGGCAATTTCTGAGGTGCTTGACCTTGACCAGCACAGCCCAGCAGCTTCCACCCACAGCTGTTCCAACAGGAAGGAGATGTTCCAGCAACATGGGCTGGCACTGCACAGGGGCAGGGAATCAGAGTGCTTCCAACTCATTGCAAGCTCCCCCAGCGACCTGCATCTGATCAGACACATGTCTGATCAGTATCAGTTTGATTGAACCGCTGCTAGAAGTGCAATCACCAGTGCTTATCCCTGAAAATATCATTGTGTCTTCCATCATCCATTTCCTCCACCATTCTGCTTTCGGGTTTTTTCATGAAAATTTTTCATTTTTCAATAGCTCTTTGATCCCTAACCTCCTCCTTAGTAGCTCATGGGTTGAAAACACACTGAAGCAAAACTCATCATGTGAGAAGAAAAATACAGCCCTGGTACTAAGAAAAAAATATAAATAAAATAAGATACCCTGACATTTCCACTGCTCTTTCACTGTTCATTGATGCCAACAATTCAGGAACAGCAGAGGGGTGTGAATTAATTTTGCTAAATAAGAAGAGGACAAAAGTTATAAGACCTCACAATATAAACAATAATTTATCACAAATGAATGTCAGCTCCAAAGGCTGTTGTGACTTAAAGCACCCATTTTGCACATTGCAGACACTGAGAGCCCAGAGTCTGTCCTGCCTGTCCTGCTTAAAAGAGCCTGCTAGTGCCACACACCCTTTACTATGGCTCTGAATGCTTGTCCCTATTTCTGATAATGATCTAGAAATGATAAAGAGCACGCTAGCTCTAGGCAGGTTATATTAAGTTGGGAGCACTGAAAACAATGAAGCCACCACAAAGAAGCTGAAGCCAAGGAGCTAGCTTCTGGAAATCTGTCCCTGTAAAAGGGCTCCCTTGTCTTTGTTGTCTTGATAAAGGAATGACTGTAAACAGCTCTGACCAAAAAACAGTGTAAGATAAGCACAAAACAATCATGGCTGCGAAGCAAGCAGCTTGAGTCTGGAAAATCTTCTACCACAGAAAACTGCTTATCACCTTTTATTCCAGAAACAAAAAAAAAAGGATTTTGCAGCACACTTTAATTCCTGAGAATTGAGCTTATTTTTGAGAGCTTGCTTTCTTGGCTTCTCTCCCTTTTCCCTCATTACCCTTGGGCAGCTTTTCTTCTTGGTAATGAAACATCATTTTAGCCCAAAGTTCCCTGTGAGATACTCCAGGATTTCTCTCTGTATTGCTATTTCTGTTCCCCACTGCCTGTTGAACTTACTCTCTTGTATAGAGTGGATGGAAGCAGCACAACAGTGGAGACAGAAAAGTAGGAGCAGGGACCAAGGGCAGAAGGAAGGAGCAAGTTTATTTTAAGAACAATTTGGGTAATTACAGTCTCCATCCTGACTTTGCAAGCTCAAGGCAGGCCTGCTTTGAACCTCTGAGTGCCCTGGACAGCCCCTGGTTTCAGTAAGATGCCCTTTGAGGGTGACATCAAAAGAGAAAAAATTTAAATGGGCTCTGAAAGGTGGCAGAGTGAATAATAACACAGATTGAGGGCTCTTGATGCTGTGTGACTTCTGGTAATTTGCCTCATCTTCACCTTGTAGATGCACTTCAAATTAGCATTGTGATTGTAAGTTATGCTGTCCTCACAAGGGAGTTGTTACTGTTAATTGCATTATTGCCTTCCATATTTGCCATTGTTTCTGCAGTACAGGTTCCTGTCCACATTAAAACTCATTCACATGGTAGCATTACTAAATTCAAGAAAGCAGAGTCACTGTCTGTATTAGCAACACACCAACTGAAGTAATGCGTCAGAAAACATCCAGCTATTGGCTGAACAGGGTGGGAATGCAAGCCCAGGGCAGCATGTCCCCATATGACACACTGGTGGCAGCCCCAGGTCTTCAGCACTAAGCTAAGGTGGAGGCTGCCCACATACTAGTCCCACTCCCATGAATGGGACCCAGGCACTCACTCACTGATGCCCACCCAGCAGTGATGGGAGGATGATTCCCTCACTCTCCAGGCACCTCCCCATGGCAGTCCATGCTCCTTCCCTTGCCAAGAAAAACAATGTTTCACCAACTTCTGAATTTTGTTTTATTTTTGCTGAGTGTCCTCAGCACACTCATTAGTTCAAGCCTTAGAATGAGCTGAAAATGAGTTACAGATGAGCACTGAGCACAGCAGAATGCTACTATTTGTTCAAGACCCTTTATGTATGTCTCTCATCCAAAATGGAAACCATAGCAAGAGCTGGCAAGAGACAGGCAGTCTCCACTGCCCAATTGAAAAACAGAATGTGAAATGCATTAATAGAATTAGATACATATACTTGTATCTGATTTTTAGAATCTGGTCTTGAAAGGGAAGATGCCAAGGGCAGAAACCAATCCCCAAGCAGAGGAGAGGCTGGGTTTGCTGCTGTGTCAGCTGAGCAGCCAGCACATGCTGCAACATTAAACCTTGTGTTTCAATAATGTGTCCTTCCTGCTTTGCTCAGCCCAACCCCTCAAATCCCTGCTGCCCCATGCATCTCACAGTGATAGCCAGCTGGAGTGGTGAGTCATATCTCATTGTGCCAGTGTGCATTAGTGCTATGAGGACCTGTGCCACCATGGACTGAGATCACCACCTCCCTCTAGAAGCTCGGTTCCTGGGTTCCAGCATTGCCATCACTAGCAGCAGGGCACTCACACATGCAGAGGCAGTGGCACAGCTCTGGGAGATGAAGGACTTCCACAGGAATTGGATAGCAGGCACAGTTGCCTTTCATTGATTAATCATGGTCATAGCTTCTAGACGTGACCAACAACACTGTGCACAACAAAGTCTGGAAGCCACAGCCTGCCCCAAAGCCCTGGCATCACCTGCAGCCCTCATGGGTAGTTGTGAAATCTGTCACCTGTCCCCACAGCAGCATAGCCCAGTGCAGTGGGGGCAGAGAAAAGGTCCTTGGAATAGAATGGGAATAGAATACAAATAAATATAAATATAAATATAAATATATGCATACAACAGGGATAGGGTAGGATAGGATAGGATAGGATAGGATAGGATAGGATAGGATAGGATAGGATAGGATAGGATAGGATAGGATAGGATAGGATAGGATAGGATAGGATAGGATCATTTCAGTTGGCAGGGACCTGCAACAACCTTAGTCCAACTGCCTGACAGCTTCAGGGGTTAAAAAAGTTAAAACATATTATTAAGGGCATTGCCCAAATCCCTCTTAAACCCTGACATTCTAGGAAGTCTCTTCCAGTGTCTGATACTCCTCTTGGTAAAGAAATTATTCCTAATACCTAGTCTGAACCTTTGAACCATTCCCAGATGTTCTGTCCTCAGATTGCTAGGAGAACTCCCTCTCCACATCCTGTCCCCAGGAAGCTGCACAGAGCGATGAGGTCACCCCTTAGTGAAGTTCCCCATCTTCATTTGGAACAGCCAGCCACAAAAATCATGTAGGAAATCAAAAGAGGAATTAATGACATAACCTAGGATTCTATTGCAAGTGCAGTTTCCAGCCTTGAGGCTTGACACAAGCGAAATCCCTTTTCTAACCAGGTAGGTTTCTCTAGCCAACATTTTAACAGCTGGCATTGCTATTTCAAGACCTAGAACCGAGAGTCTGGGTGAAGCATGTGAACTTGGGTAAATTCTTGCAGCAGTCCTGTGTGTTTCGAGTGCTCAGCAAATACTCAGGATTCTGTTTTATGCAGCTGCAGACAGTAAAGTGCAGATAGCAGCCCAGCAAATAAGATTTTGCAGCTTGTCTTTTCCATGACACTTTGTTAAATACATTATTGCTTCATCATCGCTTGTGGTTTATTTTGGCAAGCCCACAACATCACATTTCTCAAAGTCTTCTGTACCTTAATAAATCCAAGCACATTTGGAACAGGGAAGGGAAGAAACTAGATGCATTGTGCACAACTGGTAACAGTTTCCTGCCACGCCTGATTAACGGAGTAAAAACAAAACTCAGCTTCTGTTGGAAGAGGTCCCATCCGAGGTATAGGTTGTGTAAGTTGCCCTTAAGGACATGAGGGAAAAGGATGCTTGCTTCAGGGAATTGCTGTGGGCTTTTTAAAAGGTTTGGTTGGTTGGGTTTTGTGTTTTTTGGGTTTTTTTCCCCCAACAGTTTGACTTTACTATGAGGGAGGAGAGTAGGGAGTCCTGCCAAGTAGGACTGGGACACTGGCTCTGGTGCTACATTTCCTGCCAGCACAACTCTTCTGCAAGCAGAAGTGAAAGATCCAAGTGCACGTGTCTGGTACCTCCTTCTGTGCAGCATCTCTGGGCTGCACAGGGGTCTGGGGTTGCTTAGCCTGGAGAAGGGGAGGTTCAGGGGAGACCTTATTGCTCTCTACAACTACCTGAAAGGAGGTTGTAGACAGGTGGGGGCTGGTCTCTTCTCCCAGGCAACCAGCACCAGAACAAGAGGACACAGTCTCAAATTGTGCCAGGGGAAGTTTAGACTGGATGTTAGGAAGAAATTCTTCATAGAGAGAGTGATTGGCCATTGGAATGGGCTGCCTGGGGAGATGGTGGAGTCACCATCGCTGGAGGTGTTTAGGAGGAGACTTGATGGGGTGCTTGGTTGCATGGTTTAGTTGATTAGGTGGTGTTGGATGATGGGTTGGACTCGATGATCTTGAAGTTCTCTTGCAACCTGGTGTGGTCTATTCTATTCTATTCTATTCTATTCTATTCTATTCTATTCTATTCTATTCTATTCACACTGATGTGGTGCCCTGGTAGGAGGGAGGGATGGTAAGATACGGTATTTAGCGGTGGGGAAGCTACTTCTTTACCAGTCTAAACAACTCCAGACAAGAAAACTCCTGCCTCCTGCCCCCCGCTTCATGTCATCATGCTTGGTTCAATGATGTCATGAAACCCAGTGACACAATTGTGCTCCTTTATGTGCCAACCACTACCTCTGCTCTGCATGTGTATTTCAAAGGCAAGCTGTTTGAATGAAAGCACAAAATTCTCTGTTGCTCCATGGTTTTTAGAACACTGTGGAGGGAAAAAAGCATTTTTATTCATGCAGGAGGCTCCTTTCCATTCATTCTGGCAGTTACTCCTTACTGTGATGCTCTTAAAGACTTTCAGAACTTTGAAGCCTTGTGAGGTGTGGTAAGTGTTAAGGTATGTTTGTGACTGTTTATTTGAATCAGGTTACAAGATGCACTTGAAGATCCAAGAAATTAAGTGGCTTCCTATAGATTTCTTCTTCTCTACTCCATCTTCTGTTCCTATAGTTCTTCGTCCTTCATAGCTGAACTCTTTTGAGATGTTTGCAGAAGTTGCTGCTGTGATCATGGATGTGTAAGGTTTCTTCCTACAGCTGTCATTCAGCAAGCAAATACTATGCCTATGAGATGCTCACCATCATAGTTGTCCCATTCCAAGAACCACCACTGACTGCACTAAACCTTGAGAACCCCACGAAGTTTCAGTGTTGCGGGCACTGTATTCCAGAGTGGGAGATATGGAACAAGTGACATTAATTTAGCAACAATGGAAGAAAAGAAGGAAAGATGAGCCCCAATATTGTTTCTAGCCACAATGGACATACAGTAACCTCATGCTGTTTCCTTATTGCCCTTTCCATAGCACATTTCAGAGTATAGCTGGAATCTGTGGGCCAGAGCAATATGAAGCAGGACAGTTAGAGATGTTCCCACTGACTGTTCCAGTTTGGGAAGCTACTGCTCTGTGATCACATCAGCTCAGAGTATCAGGAGCTGGGCTGTGGCAGGGAGAAGAGCAGTGTTGTAGTTACATGCACAAAGAATAAAGTTTTATAAAGTCTTCAATGTATGTGCCTTGTCAGAATTTACAATAATTTAAGGTACTTCTTATTCCTCCAGGCATGCAACTCATAAATATTACTCAGTGCTATTTGTCATTGGCTTCTCTGTCATGCAAAAAGTAAAATTAAACACTTATCTCTATATCGTTAACGTATTAAACATCAGGATTTATGGGGTTTGAGATCTTACTTGCTCTGAGAACATTAACTTCCTGATGAAAGATCTAAATGCAAATAGAAGGAATGCCAAAATACCCTGGAACATAATTAAGGATACTGAGGTGTGAAGAAGCCCCGGGCACAGGAATGTGCAGATTTCTGATTTCCACTTCCATGGTGGGCTAGATTTCTTTGCTCCACTATTTTTTATCCATTGTCCCCATGTACCACCTTACTTCTTTGTAACTAATCATCACATGAAGAAAAATGTAAATCCATTCCTGTACGAATTATCAGAGGAAAAAAAAATGTTCCTGGCTTTGAAGCATACACTTACTGTGTGTACCAGGAAACAGCAATTCAGCAGGGTCTGGAAGATTTGGGAAAAAAAGTCACAGATGGCTCTTTCCATGTGAAGAAAAAGTCCCTTGGTAATAGTCTAGGCTTAGCCTGTATCCAGGGCTAAACTACAGTAGTTGTTCTATCACCTGATGACCTCTCCCCAGGCAAGAAGGGAATCAGGAGGAGAGGAAATCCATGGATGGAAATGAAAATGGATTTAATGAAACAGCAAAGCCAGTGCAACACTGACAAAGAGCATACTCAGCCCAGTGAGTGCACAGTGGTGATAAATAAACAGGAAAGCAGTCCCCAGGAGCAGAATGGTGAACAAACCTCTCTGAGAAGAAACAGGAGGATCAAAAGGTGCTCCGCACCCTCAAACTTCTCCTTTTATACCTAGTGTGACATTTACAGCCTGAGATACACCTGCAGCCACCTCAGGGCAGCTGTCCCAGCTAACTCAACTTTGCTAATATCCTGCAGACCACGGCTGGCCAAGGATTCCATCCCAGCTAAACCAGGACAGTAGCTTTACTTATTTGTTGCTGTTGTTGCCACTCAAGGGTTCCTGCAAACATTCATTGAACAGGGACAGCTTTTAAACAAATCTCTACTTTTGCAGCAGAGCAGAACTGCTCTCTGTGCAGTAGGCAAACATTGCAGAAAGCTAAAATGAGCTACAGCACCCACAGGCATGAGACCTAAGGATGTTCTCCTTCAGGGCACCACAGGCAGACCCAGCTGGTTCCACTCCTTAGCCTTCACTCAAATCCACGTTCTCTGTAAAGCTGACCCTGAAGGGCCTCTTTAAACAGCCAAAAAACTTTTACATCCTGATGATGCTTCTCTGCACACATATGTTTGCTGCTTCACCGCAGGAGACCTTCACAGTCTTGTAGGAGGTCTCATAGGAGCAGGCTTTGTCAGGACTCTTTCCTGGGTATGTCTGACAGCCCTGAAGCCACTCTTTGTGTCCTCTTTACAGCTGCGGCCAAGCTGTGTCCCAGCAGCAATGTTGGTGGCCTATTCTAAAACACTGATTGAACTTGCTGGCACTGTAACATCTTGTATCTCATCCCAAAGAACTAAGATAGATGGGTTTTTCATAAGGCATTTTCTACCCTACCTTGTTCTACTTGATTTAAATGTCCTTAGTGATGTACTCCACCCTTTGCTTACGAGACTTTCTCACCGCCCTGCAGAGCTCATTGCCAGCCCAAGGTTTGCCATTATTCATTCCTTCCACAGCTCCTGCTTTTACAGCCCTAAGTAATTCCTCTCCCACTTGTGTTCAGGCTGCAACATCTCATCTCTGAGGCCAACTTTTGCCACTTTTCTCATCTCCCTCTTGGCCCATTTTTGTAACATTTTGGTTCTTTCTAATATTTGTAACTCTAAGTACAAGAAAGTAATTGTATGAATCACTCTGTGAAAAAAAAAGTTAATATTAATCAGTTCAAACTTCACACCAATTGAAAAACCTGAGCTGATCCTCCCCAATCCTAGTGAGAGAACAGTAATGGGGGGGCCATTGCCTCTGTTCACCCACTCTGCTTCTTTGTCTCAGGCCATAATGCTGTTCCACTTCTGTCCATTTACACTCACTCATCAATACTGCATTCAGTCAGCACCAGCCTCTTCAGCTAGAACATACCAGGTACTGGAGTCACACCATTCCATCTGAACCTCAGCTTCCTCCATGGCCCAGAAACACGACTCAGAACAAGCAGGCAGGTGCTATCACTAGCTTTCTCTCAAGGCAGTGAGGAGAGAGGACTTTCATCATTTCATGGTAAGATAAATACCAACATAGTCTTGCTAGATCTGTGCAAAGGACAAGCAAAACTTTGTATTGTGCCCCATGAGTGAGCAGCAGCAAGCTGCCATCCAGCCAAAAGCACTCAACAGATGGGGACACTTCTCTTATTCTTCATAGAAGTACCTTGCACAGAACCTACTGCACAGTATTAGGAACTGGTTTGACAGAGGGGCTCAAAACCTCTTCCTGTGTATGGATTTAAAGCATGCTAGCTCTGACTTCAAAATAGTGGTTGTTCCCACATAGTTCACCTCTCTCAACTTCCTCCAAATTATGTTACCATTGCTTTTGGGATAATGTCTTTAATCAACCCAGTTCTGCACTGAGATGCTTCAGGAGAGCACTGTGCATGCAGGACCACCAGACCGCACCATGATGCCACTCTGAGTCTGACCTGCACAGGAGTTTCCCAAGGCTGCACTGACCTCCTTGTGGTCAGCAAAATGCCTCTGTGGAAACCTCACTTTAATCTGTGGAGTTTATGCAGATCAATTTATTGACAAGGCAAATTGTCCTCCTGAGACAGGCTTTTGTTGTAGGTGCATGTGATGAGCACTGCTTTTCCAAGGGAACAGGACCTAGCTGGCAGCTGACTTCAGGTCCACTTGGTCTCTGTCTTATTTTCTAGGTTTAGGGAAAAGAGCCATCCTTCCTCTAGTTACTTGTAATGTGCACAGAGGAAGAATTTTTTCTTCTATATTAATAACTTAAAGAACAGTGGCATGGCCACATGACCAGAGTCACAATTTCTTTTTAAAACCAAAGAATCCTTGAAGTATTAAAGAACTTGTCGTTTGGAGATTACTTTATAAACCCCAAAATGAACACTGAAAAGCATTTCCAGGATAGCAGCCTTCTCTTTTCAGGAGGTCTTTTCTCATTCCCTGCATTAGGGGATGTTTAATTGAAAGGTTACACACAAGGTCATCAACAAGGCTCACAATGCCTCTAGCCTTACAATACACTTCACTTCAAAGGGATTGGCTGCATTCCTGAGCCTTGTACCAATAAGCACTAATAACACTGAAAAATGAAAACCGAAACAGATGTCTCCAATAGCATTGATTCTTATTAGCTGTTCACAGCTATTCTTACACCTCTAGGCATAACGAAGCAAAGCCTGCGTGCTGGGTGTGCGGCTGCAGAGGGCTCTGGTAATGCCGTTGGAATGCTTCCCTTCGCTGCTGCTCGCTGCATTCTTGACAGACTGTCTCCATTATAATCTTAAGAAAACCTCTTTCAAAATGTCATTTAAAAATGCATCAAGTATGTAAACTCTTACTCAGTAAGGATGGGATTTGACAGTAACATGTATTTCTTAAAATTAACCGAGGGGGTAGGGGGGTTGTGTGTGGGTGGAGGGGAGGCGATTCAGTGTACATTAGAAAGACAGGACTGAACTGCACGTTCATCTGTGCCTGGCTGCAAAGCCCACATTTGTTATGGCCACCCAGAAAGAGCTTAGGACAGCTCTGTGGCAAGATAGTGAAAAAAAAAAAAAAAGAGGCACAGTAAAGAAAGAAACAAAGATAACTTCATCAGCCAAGGGAAGTTTCAGTCCATTTGGATCCATTCATAAATAACAAGTGGAGTAACAAGCTCAACTTATAGGAGAAGGGGCAATGGATACAAACTGGAGCACAGGAACTTCCACCTCAACATGCGGAAAATCTTTAGTGTAAGGGTGACAGAGCCCTGGAACAAGGGCCTGGAGAGGTTGTTAAGTCTCCTCTAGAGACTTTCAAGACGCATGCCTGTGTGAGCTGCCCTTGGTGATCCTGCTTTGTCAGTCGTGTTGGACTCAATGATTTCTGGAGGTCCTTCCCAACCCCTACCCTTCTATGACTCTATGATACTAATTGGACGTGCCTCAGGTAGACAGAGAGATTTAGGATTTAACTAGAAGAAAGAAAAGTTGCAATGCCTTCTAAAATGTGTCTGTTGGTTCTTGGCTTCAGCCATCTCTTTTCCTGTCTGTAAAATCCATTCCACAAGCTCTGCATTGGGTTATGTCCCAAATGAGATTATTTTACATACAACCATATCTAATTTGCAGTGAGGGGAACACCTTGGTTTGTTTTATGCCCCCATGCCTGTTTAATTGGGCTGCTGATTATTTAATGTCACTGCTGCAGAAGTAGCTTTTATGAGGCACAAAAGAAAATTTAATGAAAATTATTCACAAGCCCAACTTCTGACTAGTAAAACCAAGAGTTTAATGTAAGAGACAAAGTCCCCATCTGGTACTTCTCTTTGAAAAGAACAGCCCACATGAAGGATTTATTGTGACATTACAATGCTTGATGTCAAATAATCTAGCCAGAGGAACAATATTGCCCTAAAGAGAGCCATCAGGCCCTGTGTGACATGGGTATTTGAAAGGATTAACTACACTTAAATCAATATGGGCAATGAAAACAGAAATAACCAATCTCTTAGCCGCTCAATTATTTAAGAGTGTCTTTAGTCCCCACAGAATGGAATTAAACGCTTGTTTAAGGGGACTGACAATTAAATCTGCTTCTTTAATGTCAAGATAAGGATGTGGGATCCTCGTCTGTGGGATGGCATGAAGGAGTGACATTTCACAGAGAGGAACATGCACAAGGAGCTGTCGGGGTTCCAATGTGAAGGGTTTTCCTGTGGGGTCCCTGGCTGCTCCCCAGCTGGCACACACCTTCTGTGCCAGGCACTACCACGTCTGCTTCCCCCAGTGTGCCAGTGCCCAGCATCTGCTGATGTGTCAGGCTGTGGCTGCCAGCCCATGCCCCAGGCCACTCCTGCGGCAGCGTCCAGACCAGGGGACAGCAGCAGGTCCCACGGCAGCACTGGGCAGGGTGAGAACAGCAGAGGACAGCCAGCACCCTATCTCCAAACCCTCCATGCACACACAGTGAGGTCTGCATGAAAGGCTGTGTCCAGATACAGTTTTCCTTCCTCATGCTATGTTTTAAAAGTATAAAATACAGACTTTAACATTCACAGAATACTAATAACTAAGTGTTATTTCAGGTGATAAAGTAAGTGTAGGATCATTTAATTGAAGTGGGCTGACAATTTCCCAGTTATTTGAGTTTTGAAAAGTTTGTCTGACTTATCCCAATATTTTTGTTAAGATTCTGCTTAAGAAGTTTTACAGAGCAGCCACTCTGACCTTTTGTGACGATACTATTTCTCCTGAGGTGTTTGTTCATCCTGAATGCAATGAAGAAATTCCTGGTGTGGAAAATTTTAATAAGAAATTCTATTTTCAGACGACAAAAAGGAGGTAACAGAAGCAGAATGTATGCAAAGCATTGAACGTTCATCCATCACATTGTGAGTACCCTAGGCGACAGGAAAATATCAGATGCCTGCGTGCCTTCAGTTGGAGTTCCCGGCTAGAAAAGCTGCAAGTATTCTTAAATCGGAGACAATCCAGTCATCAAAAAGATGAATCACAGAATCACCAAGGTTGAAAAGAGACCTCAAAGATCATCAAGTCCGATCTGTCACCACAGACCTCATGACTAAACAATGGCACCAAGTGCCACGTCCAATCCCCTCTTGAACACCTCCAGGGACGGTGACTCCACCACCACCTCCCTGGGCAGCCCATTCCAATGGCTAATGACTCTCTCAGTGAAGAACTTTCTCCTCACCTCCAGCCTAAACTTCCCCTGGTACAGCTTGAGACTGTGTCCTCTTGTTCTGGTGCTTGTTGCCTGGGAGAAGAGACCAACCCCCTCCTAGCTACAACCACCCTTCAGGTAGTTGCAGACAGCAATAAGGTCTCCCCTGAGCCTCCTCTTCTCTAGGCTAACCAATCCCAGCTCCCTCAGCCTCTCCTCACAGGGCTTGTGCTTGATTTCCAGCAGCAGTTGTCCATCATGAATTTCAAATTTTCAAAGGCTCCTATGATATGCCAGACAGTTAAAGAGCCTGATTCTTGATTTTAGGCTACTTCACATCATGGTAAATGAGTGCAGAATCCCTCCTCTGCTTTGTAACTAACTTGCCTCAATGTGCTCTTGCTTACTTCTTGCTGCTGTTGGGTTCTGAGTTACTATAAAACAAGCTCTTCCTCCTAGATCTCCCATCCCTTTTATGCATTTTTATATCTGGCCCCTAAAATATCACTGTAGTCTAACACATTCCATTCTTTCAGCTGGAAAAAGTGCAGCCCAGAAAAGCTGGTATTTTTCTAAATGAGAAAAAAAAAAACCCAGCACAACAAACCCACAACCAAAAAACAACAGTTTGTGGAAAGGTATTGCAGAAAATCATTACTCATGATTTTTGTCTTGACACTTATAGGCATGATAGCTTGGAGGTATTGTTGATTAATGATTTCTAATTCCTCTGATGTTCCTGTACTAACTTGTCCACATTTCAGAGTCAGAGAGTAAGGTGCAGAAATAAAAAAACAACAAAGAGGGGAAGGGGGGGGGGGAGGAAAGGACAATTGTCACTGTGTAACCAGAGATTGTAGATTTTATGGCTTATATGTGCCCTGACAGCTTTGCATGCAATTCTCAACTTCAACACTCTCACTATTGATCAAATGGCTGTGATGCTGCTGTGTTGCGCCTCACCCTCAGCACATGTCTGGTTTTGTGGTCACCCTGCTGGTTATTTTCATGCCATTATTTTGCTGATCATCACCAAATGATTTATTTCCTCATCTCCTGCACCAGGATTGCACAGCTGTTCACTCTTCAGAACATTTCAATCGCTTTCTGTACCCTTCTTGCCCTGTTACTCCTTATGCATTTCATGACGGCTTCGCCATTGCTTTGGCACACATCTTTGAGCCACACATGAACCCATCTCAGCTGCAGCTTTACTGGTGTTACCATAATTTTTATTATCTACCCTAGGGAGCTGACAGTCTAGGTATAAGATGATTCACAACAGGTAAAGATCACAAAGATCTGCAGAGCATAAGGCAGCCATGAGACAATGCTAGCCCAAATGATCCAGACGTGGTCACAGCACATCTGCAGTGTAAGCACTGTCGATACTTTTACAGCCACAGCCACAGATCTGACATCTCCTGCGCCCATGATTGCACACATGCATGGAGACAGAGTGCAGAGAGTGCTGTCCTGCAGAGAGCTGGGCTCAATCCTCAAACCACAGAGAAGCTGCAGCATTAGTGCTTCATGAGGTGGAGCGGGAAGCTCTTGTGTGCCCACACCCAGCCCTGTCTTGCACTTGCAAGTGTGGTTGGCTGGATGAGAGCTTCTGTGTCCCTTTCCCAGTCCTTTAGAATGAAATTAAACAAACTTCATGGGCTGTTCTTTGCTATATAATTTCAAGATGTTCATACTTGGTAAAATTTGCATTAAATTATATATGTTTATACATGTTAGAGACAGAAAAGGCAGATTTGATTTGGTTTGAGATTTCAGAACTAAGGGACAATTCCACAGGAAGGTGTTTTTTCTCAGCATAGAATTCATTCTGTGAATCCAAATCTGGAGCATTCATTCCTCACCAGTTTACTTCTGCAGCACCTGAAGGATGTGGCTCTTGAATAACTACGATACTGCTGGTGTTAGAGTCTCTGAACCTGAGAATCAACTATTTGGAACAATAATTTTGATGCAATAAGCAGGATTTAAAAATCTGGGTAACCAGACCCCACTCACAGGCACTTACAGGGGGGTGAGTAGCACCAAGCCCTGTGGCCAGTCACTCTCTCTGCAGCACTCCCATGCTATCTGCTGTAACCACATCTGCTGTGAGCAGAACTCTTGGGAACTGAAAACTGAAAGGGAATCTCATTCACTCCTGTGTCTTTATTCTGGCTTCAGCAGCTGGTGGACTCGAAGGCTGGAATTCAGCTACACTGACACAGTGCTACAGGCAAGGGGAGCTCCATTCTTCTCAGCACGTTTTGCTTTCCATCTCAGGATTACTGGGTTTGCACATTGCATGTAAACACTGTTCCAAACTGGCAGTTGCAACGTAGGAGATACTTATTCAAAGCTGGTGCCAACCGCCTCCCCTTCCCCCTTTTTGACCTGAAAGCATTTTCTGATTCTCCTGGTAGGAACACACAAGTCTCAGCAGGAGAGCTTCAAGTAAGCCAAAGAGGAGTCATGCTGTTTGCTTTCAGGACTGACTTCTATCGGCTCTGCCCCAGTTGTTTTGACCCAGTCACCTGTGGCTGCTCTTTGACAGGGCTAGTTTCTGCCTGCCTCTTGCCACTCAGTAAGTGGGAGAACTTGTCTTGCTCAGACTGGGCTGTCACTTTTTTTCACCTGACAGCAGACTGGTCTGACATGGTTCTTGTCACTCAAATGGCGTAGTGCACAGATCCCTTTAATCCATCTAACAAGAAGTTCTCTTGTCTTCTCTCAGTACCAAAACTAATTACAGAGCAAACCACAAGTGTGTGGTTTCATGCAGGGATATAAGGAAAGAAAAGGCAATGTTTGCATGAGGGCATAGAGAATACCATCAGACATAAAGTCTGCCACATTTTTGCTTCCTTTCAGCCCATTTCCCACACCTGAGAAAAGCCAGAGTGCAGTTTAACTCAGGCTCAGGAGTTAAATCCACAGCTAACTTCATCTCTCCCAGTGCCAAACCCTCTGCTCTTTGCAGCGAGCCAGTGCTGTAACTCCTTCTGATACGTGTTTTCTTCCACAGGCTTTGTTGAAAGCTGCAGCAAATCATGTCCTTTGGCTCCTGTGTCCTCCTCATTCACAAAATTGTTCAAAGCATGGAGCATCCCCGAGAGGAACCACTGACGGTCACCTACACTCACAGCTGCACTCACATCCCACTATGACCACTATCCCCATGCCGAGCTGAAGCTGTGGCCTTTGGCTCTCCATGCCAGCTTCCTGCTCCTATTTTTACTCTTATTTTTAAGGAGGAGAGGTTCCATCTTTTTCAGATGAGAAAATATGGATGTTTTACCCATGTTAACTATTTTAACTCTTCTGTGATGTCACGAGACACCTGCAGCAGCACACTTTAAACTCCCCTTTTCCCCAGTTGCTAATTGAAGGACGGGAAAATAAAGTTTTACAAGACAAGAATTCATCCAGTGCTAGTGCTTGCTGCTTGTTGCTTGTCCTGGTAATTGAAGATCTGTGTTAAATAAATGGAAATAGAGTCATGTCTGTTTAAGTAGAAAGACAAGGAATGAGCAAGAAGTAAAATAAGAAGTCTAATCTCCCTAATAGGAAGACCATTAACATTCACGGCATGGGGTGCACTGAGGGAATTTTAGAGTTCCCAGCCCAGGGACCAAGGGGTCACAGCAGCTGGGAAGGAAGGGGCTGTTAGAACAGTAAGGCTATTTTCTTATGAAGGAATCTGACCTGGACAGCATGGTTTGGAAGGAGCATGCCCTGTATGGGCTTGAAATCAGCACTTTGTGACTGTGCTGTTAGGATCAACTCTTAGCATAACTATAACTAGAGACACAAGAGCACAGGATTTGAACAGTGCCTTTGCTACAAAAGCAATCATTTCTGTCTGGGAGTTACAGAAAGGAAAAGATGTCAAAGAACAGGCTGGAAACTCAGTCACAGATCTAAGCTCTATTTGGAAAAGTAGTGGCATCTTTCTGTCCTGTATTCCTTTTATGTTAGGACATCAATCAGCTAATCACAATGGTATCGATAATTGCCAACTGCTCTCCTACCAAGGAACTTCTGAACAGGACAACTGTCAGCCATGGAGTAAGTAACCTGTGCTTTTTGTGTGTTTGGTTCAGACTGGGTTTTTAAACACACAGGCAGCAATGGTCATGAGGTATGTGAACTGTACTTCCAAACTGGTTGAACTGCTTACCACGTGTGTACAGCAAAGTGATGTTTAACAGGGAATGGAAAGGTAAAACTCTCAGGAGAGTGAAGATTTCACATTCCTCTACACCCAGGAATGCCTGCACCGGGGCACTGCAGTGCAACTGCTCCTCAGGTGGATGAGCAGAGCAGGTCTTGGACATCACCTTTAATGTACATTTTCAAATATCTAAAATTAAGTCCTTTAGGCCTTTCAGTGGTGCTTCAGTGAAGAATGCTTTTCATTAGCTGGCTGATAATGCTGCTGGTGCTGATTGCCTGGGCAGGGAGGCTGGGCACCCTGTCCCGGTGCCAGCTGTGCTTCTTGGGTGTCTCTGGCATCCAGTCATCCATGTGTGGGGACAGGGAGCCTGGTGGCCTGAAGGCTTTCAGGGGGCTGAACATTCCTCCTGCAAACCTTCAATTCACCTGTTTCTAAGCTGTGCCCCAGCTCCTCCCCCTGTGCCAGCACACTCTTTAATCTTATTTATTAGGCAAAATGGTGGGGATAGGTTTAATCACTGGAGAGGTGGGATGCTGATAGCCCCGGGGCTGCCCCAGCTGTGTGATGGAGTCAGCGCTGCAGGGGAGAGGATGGCTGATGAGCTTTTCAGCTTGAATCTCCATGGGCTTCGTGTTCACGTGGGGAAGCCCCTCTTAGATCTGAGAGATTGCTCAGCAAAGGCCTGCTAGGCAGCTCTGCTGCTTACAAAATGCTTGTTATTTGATTAATTTGTTGGAACACAACATAGCCAGGAATACTTCAGAAATCTCCACAGATGTCCCCCTCTGTGTCTCTTCTACATTAATGTGAACAAAATCGATGAGCCTGAAGTAAGATGCTGTTTATAAATAAAAGATACAGCACATCAAAGGCAGCAGTGACTTAGCACTTCTCAGTCTGCTTGAAAGCAGAGGCAGCTCTGAATGCAGCACAGCAGCAAAGTGTGTGTGTGCATGCCCTGGGAGAGAGAGAGAGAGAGGCAGGCACTCTGGCCTATTTTGCTTAAAAGTACTGGGAAGCACATACAGGACATGGCAACATACTTCTGAATGCATGCTGGGGGATGGGCAGGTTCAAGCTAATTCTTATTAGTAGAAGCCAATAATTCTGCTTATTCCTGTATAAAACGCAGAGAGTAACCTGGAATTTGATCCTTTTTCAAAATGCACTTTAACTGCAATAAAGCAACATTTCTGAAGTAATGTTTCTTATGTCTGTCACTATGGCAACCTGCTAGGTGCCAGTATGACAGGAAACCTGCATTATGAGGCTGCATCCCAAGTGGTTGTATCAGGAGGCGAAGGCAGTATCATATATGCCAAAGAAACAAACACAGTTTAAAAGCTTCTTTTATTGTTTTAAGGCAGTTCACAAAGGTGTTGAGCAGGACTTTTCAGCAAACTCAGAAAACAAACTGAAGGTTGTCAAACAGCTACCTCTAAAATTACCTTTTAGAAAGCCTTTCAGACTGTCTTGCTTCCTCCAGCCATCCATTACTGTGACACCAAAGCAATGGTTACTGGCTGTGCTTGGAGAACAAATTCTGAGAGCTGCTTCTTGCATGTTTATTCATACAACCAGTAAGGAGTTCTTAATAGCAAAATATTTAATATTAAATGGGAACCAACCCCAAAACCCCAAACCAACCAAACCCTCAACATTTTCAAGGGAGCATTTCTCAGATAAGAAGCTTTAAGCATTATCAGAGGCACAGAACTGAGAAATTACATCCTGCCTTTCTGTTATGCTTTAACAGAAACACAGGAGAACAGTTCCATAGTCTCAGGACAGATGCTGGTAAACATTTGTGTAAGCTGACTTGTTGGGAAAGCACCAGTTTTGGTTTGCCACTTCTGAACAACAACATAACATTTTTTTCTTAGAACATCTACATTGGAAAGTTTATTTCAAGCTGAGAGAGTGAAAGAAAAAAATGCTTCCAAGCACAATCCTATTTCTTGTGTGATCTCTGAGCATATTTACAAATTATTCAGTGTTTTGCTTTTGTGTTACAGAAATTAAAATCCTTTAAGAAACAAGTTCAGGCATTTTTCTGGAAACAAATGTCCTGACCTGCAAATTAATGCCAGTTCTGTAGTCAGAGTTCTCAGAAGGATAAACATTTCTTGCATACTTATTGAGAAGGATCTGCCACTCATCCAGGGCCTGCTCCAGAGCCCACTGAAGCAGATAATACTCTTCCCATTAACCCCCACAAGTTGAAGATCTGACCCATATGCAGCCAACTGTACAGACTGGGCCTGCACTTGCTAATATCACTGCTAAAACTTTCAGCACTTTCCACCAGGATCTGAGCTGTTACCATTCAGCATCTAGAAATGCCCATCCGTGAGAGAGAACATTCTGAGATCCTGCCCCTGTGCCCTTTGCTGTGTCAATACTCCCACTCAGATCTGTTGAACCAGATGATCTTTAAAGTCCCTTCCAACCCAAACCATTCTATGGTTCTATTATATGTGTCTACTAATAAGGTAGGCAAGAGCTGATCTTCCCTGAAGAAACACCTACCTCTTCCCAGGGCAGCTGTTCCATGTCTTTGGTACAACATCATCCTCAGGTGGATGTTTCTCTGCTTTCCTGAGACAAGAGCTGCTGTCTGACATCATGTTTCCATGTAAACACATTGTGGTACCACAACAGTGGCTCTACACCTTCTGTGGTACAGACAGATAAAAGCAAGCTGTGCTTCTCCCAAATGAAAGCATATCATAGGGTTTTATTCCTTTCTACTCAAGAACAAGAGAACTGCTTTGCATATGCCTTCTTTTGTTCTAGTTGTTTGAATTCCACTGGACAAGGCTTAAAAAAACCCAGGATATCACTTTATTAGAAGGGCCTATTTAGCATTGTATCTCCTTTGCAATTGGGTAATGAATGCAGTATAAATCCAGTAGAAATGCATGCTCCTGGAGACTGCCTGGTAATAGTGCTCAGGATCATCAAACAGTTCAGGAACTGATGCCAAGAGCATTGTATTCTTTTCACCTGCTTATAAGACATAGCACATTAAGCAGACATTTAATGCTTTTTTATTGGCTTGAGCTCTGATCAAGAAGCCTCCTGGGCTTCCCCTGAGGAAGGGGCTATCACAAAGCTCATATATTTCAGCAGCACAAAACACCAGGCACTTTTAGCTGAACAGTCACTGTCCTGGGCTGAAGTATCCCTCTGAGATGCTTTATGAGGTTCTTGTTACCTACAAAGTGAAAGGCTAGGGTTCTGCAAGGGCTGTGCCAGACTATGGGTTACTTATTTCCCCTGAGCTGCTAGGTAGAGGAAGAGACCAGAAAAGGGTAGTCGATGTTCCCCCTACCTACTGAGGGCCACAGAACCTGGTTTAGCCTTTCATCTGTTTGTTCCTTGGCATCCAAGTCTGACCTAATTTATAATCACTGCAACAAAAAGGATAACGGACAGCATCAGCAGAGGTCTGAATTAAGCTAAGCCTAGTTATTCACATCTGACAGTGCTGCAAGTGAGGTCAAAGAGTGTTTTCTCTGCTGAGACTACCAATGGAGATCCAAGGACAACAAAAGGCATTATTGTTCTTTCCTGTTGTTTTGAAGGTAAGATTGCACCCTGCTAACTTGAAGCTTTTCTTAATGAACTTCAAGCTAAGGAAAAGACTGACTCTTCTATATAGATCAGTCCCTGGCTTAGTCTTTGCCCTTTACAGGTTATCAATGAGGAGAAGGGGCCAAGAACAGTCACGTTAACCGTGCTAGGTAGTGGAACAAGCTGCTTTCTGCAAAGCTACTTCCCCCAGTGCTCTGATCAGATTTTTCCAGCCATTAGTGCATATTTAAGGCTCAAAAGACACAAAGAAGTGAGGGGAAATTCAGCATCACCATTTCTACACTGCTGACTGCAGCTAGCAATGTTTTTTGAGGCAAGTGTAGGGGAATGCAGGGAGCTGCAAAATGAATGAGATGTTGGTTACATTGGTAAACCTGTTTGATCAGTTTTGATAGCAGCCTAAGCTACCTCGTTCTGAACACTCTTATTGGCTCAAATTAGAACAAGATGCCCAATTAAAAAGAACATTTTATGAAGTTTGTGTTTTCAGTTAGAAATGAAAGTGTCTTCACATCAGTCAGACAAATCTGTAACTATTAGATTCCCAGTTAGCTTTCACATACAGAAGCCCATCTGAACTCAGCCAGTTCCTCTAAGCATCCTTAGTATGGCAGCCAGTGGGAAGGATACATCAGTGACTCTCTCCTTTGCTTATTGAAGTAACTGGGGTGTGGCAGTGAAGATAAGAAGACAGGTTACTCGGGAACTGCCAGTGAAGCATGTAGCCCTCCTACAAGTATCCTGTAAGAAGTAAGGCGTCCAGAAATTTCTAGGAGCTTACTCACAACTACCATCTTTTCAGCCCAAATCGTGCTGCACTGTGGATATACACAGATGGCCAGGGTCACAGCAAGGCAAAAGACCTGAAAGAGGAACATGTGGGTGTCCCTTTTTCCTTGCAGGTAAATGACATGGTAGCACTGCAAAAGGAAATTTCCCTGGAAAAAGAGACCCCTATCAAAACATAAACTTAAAAGCCTATAAAGAGTTATATGGGAAATAAAGAAAGGCGGGAAAGCTTTCAGGGGACATTTTGCTCCTCCTGACACAGGGATGACATCAACTCTAATTCTGTGTTGTACTTGTTCCTCCTTAGCTCCTGAGCTTCTATTCCCGACAAACCATGGTAGGTCTTCAGCTCTTTTCTACATCAGTACTGTAAGCCTGCAACACAAAATGGATCTGCTGTATGTACCTTAGTGACCTGGCCTCAAAAGCCTCCTCCCTGAAAACACTGCAAGATAGAACTGTAACTTAATTATGCATGGAAGTCCTTGCTAGTGTCAGAGATGTGAGCACAGCAGATGATGATGACAACATTACTAAATTTCTCAGGATAGACTTCTTACTTGATGTCTTTATAAAAATTTTTGACTTATTGAGGATCCTCACAAGACACATACCTTCAGTAAAGACTACAAACATGTTGGAGGGCTCCTTTCTCATGCTCAATGGAGGTCACATTTCTTTCTGCATCCATTAGACACCTGTATAGGTAACTGAATGGATCTCCCAACCCCAGGCACTGCAAGAAGCTGGAAACTGCACCAATGCAACACTTGAATGTCCACTCACAAAAGGCTGGTATAAAGGTGGTACCTCCAACATGAGAGGTTCATTGCAAGACTCAATCCTCATTTAACTTTCAGGTCTTTTAACCATTGCAGAAAAGTCTCCACTGAGCTTTAATGACAATTTTAGTCAATTTTATTTCCTAGGGAGAGGAGGAGTCTTTGCCTGCATGAGCAGCAATTTTTGGTCAGCCTCTTAGAAAACTTTATTATTTCAAGGTTTCATATGCTCATTTTTAGTTTCCCCTACAGAGTCTCACATTCAGACTTCTTTTTCAGAGCACAAAGCCATAAAAAAATGCTGCACACTTATATTCCTATTTGTAAGGAATAACTCCATTAATTTGCCAGAACTTATAAGAGTAGCAGAATTTGTGTCTCCCACAAAACAGGGGAGACAAATACAAAGGCTTTGGGCTCAGGAAATGTTGAGTTATTCTTTGCAGCATATTTGGAAACCAAATTTTACATTTATACTAGAACATTTACAGCAGAGCTGTTTGGAGAGCTTATCCCTATCTTCCGAGAGGAGAACGCTGTTCCTAGTCAATGCATTTCACCATGCTGCTGAGGAAGGACAAGGGAGCTGATCAATTACACCTGAAAGTTGTTTAAATTCACAGAAGAAAACAGTAATACAGTTTCTAAACAGTGGAATAAGGTCAGAATTTGCTTGTGGGTATTCCACAAACAGGAAAGAGGCCGGAGTCATTTGAGAAATGATTCACCATGAATTAAACACCCAAACCAGACAAAAAAAATAAAGTTCATTCACACAGCCACAACCCAGCCTTGATGGCTTCAGCTGTTGCTTTCTCTGTGAAGTGGTATTTCATTAACAAAAATCAATGAGAAGATATTAGGTGCTTTCTTATTATCTCTATGACTAGAGCAATATCATCTGTTCACATCAAGGACCAAGAGGCAAGAAAGGAAGACCTCAAATGTGGGTTAGGAAATTTCAGAGTATAGAGGTGAGACAGGGATGCAAATAAACTAAAAAGCATTCTTGCAATGAAATTGTACCTAATAATAGTAGTGGACAAACACTGCCCATTAGCCAATATTACAGAATGGGTAACAAGCTTACTACAGAATTATTTGGACTGTTAATTATTTACTTTGTCTCCGAGATGCTCAATAGAAGCAAACAGATTGTTAATGTTCCAGCTGTAACAGCCACGCTCCCTTTCAAAGCAGATCATTCTAACCTCTCTCTGCTGATCACTCTTTAAGAGCAGTTGTGGAATAAACCAGGTTGTTAGGAGGGTGAATTTGTGGTGTAAATTACTTCAGAATGAGCACTGTGAAATAATTGAAACAGGAGGATATTAGCACCTGCAGAAAGAGAGCTTGGGGCTTGCCCAGGATTCTTGCACAACTAATGGACATTAACTTGCACAATTAAGGGTACAAGATCAGTTCCTGAAGCATATCTGTGCTCTGGGTTTATAGAAGATGCATTTTCATTAAAGATGGCTGAGTATTAAGATGAAGACAAAGACAGTGATGGTGAACAAAAAGGATTGTATATTTATCAAAAGGTTTGGCATAAATATGGCGCTGGTAGAGGGTTTCAGCTGTTTTATGTCTCAGCAACAGTTTAAACAATAACATTCATATCACAGAATGGTGTAGATAATATCTGCAATAAAACTGGGTCTTTTATGTTCAGAAGCAGACAAAGCCAGGAGAGCACATTGATAAATGAAGCCGAACCTTTGTATTTCGTTGTGGTGGAGCTCCCTCTAGCTTATGGCATTAACCCTGTATCTGTAAATCATATTTGCTTAAACTCATCCCTCCATTTTCAGGGTAGAAAAGGCTTCCGACTCTGTATTCTTGGAAGCATTTATGACACTTATAATTCACCTGAAAAAAAAAAAAAAGAAAAGGAAAAAAATATATACTAAAACCCAGCTACTAGTTGAATGACCTTAACAGGTCTGATGATAGTAAACTTCAGACCTTAAAAAAGAACAGAATAGAGGGGAAAAACCCCTGACATCTGGGGATGTGGTTGTCAGAAGCACCGCTTTCTGCCTCTTCCAGCTTTGTTCTCTTTTATTTTAATACAGAGATAAAAATACATCTCTTTGCTCACTGGGTTGAGAGAATTAGCCATTCCAAAATGGCAACAAGCAAGTTCAGGAGATCCTGCAAGGTAAATTTATTTGCTAAATGAATAATACTGCATTAAATAGTCTGAGTAATCCCAATTCCTCAAAAATTCATGTAATCACCTTAACTTATTGACAAGAACAAATCACCAAAAGTGATTAAGGATTGTCTTAGTCTGATTAAAGGCAGGCAAGTAAACACCATGATCTCTCTTGTTCAGAATAAGAATATTCATTTGTTTTAGTTGCAGAATTCATACAGGTCTCTCACTTTAGGATTCCTCTACTTTTCAAGGCTGAATTAAAGGTTGTAAATACTAACTGTACCTTTAAAAGAAAGTGGAATGAATGGTGCATTATGGAAACATTGTTTTGCTGAAATGCTAATTTGGGGAAGATTAAGGAGACATTGCTGAAGAACAATATCCAAAATCTGATGTGAAGCTTAAATAACTACTGAAATGATAAGCAGGCAGAGCTGCAGGAGAAGAGTTAATTAAAAATCTCCAAGGCAACTTATATTCCTTTGTCACAAAATAAATGCTATGCTACTGATACTGTACCTGTAAACTGAAAAATCACCAGCTGCTGTAGCTAAACAGAGAATAGAAAAGGATTTACTGGCTAGCAATGTCCTAAATATTCTGCATTTTCAATGCATTTGGCCACATTTCTTCATAAATATTGCTCCCTGGGTTTTCTATTTAACTTCACAACTACTTATCATAAGCTCCTTTGTACACTGAAAAATTAAGTTCGCCCATGTTAAAATTAACAACAAAGAATCAGCTTATTACAGGCTTTGAAGAGGCTGATTCAATAGGAATGAATATTAAATTCAAATTGAGCACAGAGCAACAAACCAGATGCTTTATACACCTTGTTTGAGATACTAAAGCATAATGAAAAATGTAGCTGTAAAAATCTTTAGGGCTGAAAGTGTGTCTATGTTATTGCTCTCCCCTCCCAGGAAATTCATATATATATAAGATCCTTTAAAGTTTTAGACATTAGACTATTTAAATGGTTTAGAATGCTTAGATTTTAGAAACTGAATGCTCTGAAAACTAATCAGAATGTGAATTTATCTGCTGGACTATAGCTCTGATAAGGAGATAACATTCAAAAGCACAATGTGTGCTGAAGTTTACTCTTTATTAGCTGATGGAAAGTAATCCACCACAGAATCTGCTCTAATTCAAATTACATTAGAATTTATCTTAAAGACATGAGTGAAAAGAGGGGGGGGGTGGGGGGGAGAAATATTCTGAAGGGCAGAATAGAATATTTAGTGCCACTGTTTTTCTTTTTAAACATCACTGCTCTTCTCAAAGTGATTTTAGAAAACACAAGTTTAGTCAAATGAATCTTCTCAGAGCTTAAAATCTTCTCTGAGGAAATGCAGTGGAGTTTGAGATGAGTCACACACGTAGAAGCACACAATCACAGCTGATTAGTGATGAAAAGTTGAAAGAAAGGGTTATTGAAATAGCATTTTTTTTCTGGAGCCTGCAGTGTGAGTGTTCCTGTATGGAGCACCAGCATGACAAGAAACTGTTGACAAAACTCCTTCATTCATTGTCCTAATTTTGTATAAAGGATTCTTGCTCTTGAATGATTAGGTGTCAAAATTGCATCTCCAGTTTTGCAGGCTTTTTGAATTCATTTTCCCAGACATATTCCTATTAGGTGCTGAAATCAGCCTCTATTGCCTGAGTTTGGAGGAAGGGATAAGAGGGCAAGTGTCTGAAATTTGTTATCCCCACTAATTTAGGGTAATTTTCTAATTCAGGTACATTTAGTCAGCATTTAACAAGATTTTTGCCACCTTGCTTTGAAATGTATCACAGAAGTTAAGCATAAAACTGAATGCAGCTCAGCATAAAGATCAGTAAATACAAATTCTTTTGAAATGTGTGTTAGACTCGAAACTAAAACCTTAAGTGCAAACAGATTTGATAATCATGCACAGGAAGAATCCAGAGGCTCTTTTTATTAAACATGCTAATAATAGAACATATGTTCCTTAAATCACACTCAACACAATTATTATGGATTAGATTCCTAGCAAACTCCTAACTGCTAGCCCTTTTTTAATGAGCTGCGTTATAACAGGAATTGCTCTTATGATCCTAAGAATGAAAATTGGTTATTTGAAGTCCTGGCTTCTTTTTCATAAAATAGAAGATATCATTGGACACTGAAGTGCTTTTAAAAGTCAAAGGCAGAATACAGAAGCCCAACGGAGATGCATGATTACACTATGGCAGTGCTATACAGTCCTCTGCTCCCATGAAGAGACTCTGTTTATGAATTATCACTGCAATAAGGATGCTTTGCAGTTGATCTGATTAGGCAAAAAATAATAATAATAAAAAGAAAAAAAAAAGGTATTTACTTTGCAGCCTGTGTAGAAAGACAAAAGTTTATATACACATGCTCGCATTCAGCAAGTGGCTTTATGAACAAAACAGAAGATGTAATTGTGAAAGCCTTCTCTTGATGTTATGTTTTAAATGCCAATCGTTCTTGCACCAGCTGATATTATCATTTGGTTCTCCATGTTCATTATGAGGATTTCTTTTTTCTTTAAAAGAACAAAAAATCTATTAACATCAAGCCTGTAGCATTCTACTTTTTGCTCTGTATTTCATCACTAAACCTATGGTGTTCCTGTGGCTAAGAAACCTATAGAGAAATGCTCCTTTCCTCTTACTTGCTGTATTTCACTCACTTGCTACAATTATTTTGCAACTTCCACAATGAATTTCTGAGCCATCCATAACACTGAGATATTTGCCCAAGAGCTGACACAAATCAGGGCAGGCTACAGCCTCTGAGGAAAGAGAACACACACACACATACATCCCATCAAGTATATTATTCATGCATCAAATCAGAGGCACAGTAAAGCTGTGCATAAACAAGAATATGGAAAGCTAGGGAGGAAGAAAGAAAAGAAAAAAAGGGGGAGGGGGAGTAAGAAAGAGGCAGCAGAAAAGGCAATACCACAGCTCCCTGGGCAGTACAGGAGTCTGGGGTGGTTAATCACAAGTTCCTTTGCATCATCTGTTGCAGACAGAGATGCTATGTAACTGAAAAAGATAAGTAAGATGAATGTTTCCTTAGCTCCACAAATAATTTCCCTTACAATTGAGTTTTGAGGTGTTTGCCATAGGTAGATAAAATTACCAGATCAGGTAGGAGCAGCGGTTGCTCCCTTCGACACTGGCCATCACAGCCAAGGTGGGGAAGCCCCCAGGCACTGTCCCACAGAGAAGCTTCTTCCCAGCTCCCAGCAGGCAGTCTGGTCTATGGCCCAAGGTGAGAGGTCTGTATCTCCTCTTGTGTCTGGATGCTGTGGTTATCCACACACCTTTCAAATCTCCCACTGACACCTGAAGCAGCCCTAGTGCCGAAATCTTCAGTGGCACTGAGTTCATGGGTTAATAATAAAGGTTTTTTTAAAGAGGCAATTTTTTTCTCAAATGTCTTGCCTTTAATGTCACTGATTCTGAGCACATGAGGAAGATGAAGTCACTTCTCTCTCCCACAGCCCCAGTGATGATGCCTACCTCTTAACTCTGAGTAATCCCACTGCCCACTCCTGATATCACCATCCTGTCTGGGATGGGTAGAGCATGGGATTCTCTTGGCATCTGCACTCAGAGTTCACTCCTACACCTCACATGTGTCTGGGAAAAGACAAGAAGAGAAGAATCACAGTAAATATTAACTCTGCACTTCTCTGAGAGCTTACTCACAGGTCAGACACAGTGATTGTGCTACAGATCCTACCAGTGTCCTAGAGCTGTGTCCAATACAAACAACACTCCTGGCTCCTTGCATCAACAGTGTTCCGTCTCCCACCACACACACCTGAGACCATTTCTGTGACAATGTGAATTAGCTCTTCCAGATTGTGTCTCTGTCCATGTTTTGTTCTGTACTTTCTAAAAATATAAATATTTAATGCTTTCCACTGCTGGGATATAAAAACTTGCTTCATTAGGCTAATCTGCACTTACTTGGGAAGTTTGTTCATGGTACTCATTTTATTCTCAAGTTACCTTGCTAGCTGTAGATGAGATTCTCCAGAACGGGGATTTCTCCAGAAGGAGGGACAGAAACAGCAAAGAGTACCTTGGGCTGATACAGCTGAGGAGCCTGCCTGTGACCACCCCACTGCCAAGGGCTCAGCGCACTGTAGTGCTGCTCACAGATGGATAATCTGTTTGCTCTGCAGCCTGATCAGAAAACGCCTGCAGACCAGCACAGCACCCAGCACGCTGCTGGCCAGGGAATTTTGCAAGGGAGGCACCTGGCTGTTTAGTAAAGAGGTTCAAGAGCTACAACAGCTCTGCTGGCTAAAGTTACTCTGCTTTTAAACTGGAAGTGTCTGTATGCCACGGAGAGAGTTCTTGTGCTTTTGCCTCAAATGTTTTGCTGTGTTCTATGGGAGCGAGAAAACATTTAATCCTGGAAAGAGTTAACCCTTCTGGGTGCAACACATTTAAAGGGGAAAGTTTTGTACAGGAAAAATGACAGGTTTTCATCTCGTGGGGAAACAGAAAAAAACTGCCCTGAAAACCAGACTTGACATCTCAGGTTTTCAGGTATTCCTATCAACTGGATGATGACTTGATCCGCACTGGTTTGTAACAGCACTGATTTTATTACTTGGGCTTCTCTAACTCTGGTGTACTGTGGGACTTAAATTGTTTGAACAACCAAAGCACTATCACTTCTTCTTCAAAACACATTTTTTAATACTTAAAAGCTAGAAAGGTCTATATCAGATAGTTGCAAGAAGTATGAAGGGAAAATAGAGCTATAATGATACAGTGAGCAAAGCCCAGTGGCCAGAGATAGTGGGATATTTATCCCTTGATTTCTGGGGAGCACTATTTCTGTATCTGTTTTCCATTTGTATTTTGTGGGGCTAATATGGTTCCTTTCTCTCATTCTAAATGTTATCAGCATTCAGCTGCTGCATTTTAACATTCCACAGCATTTTGTGGCTTGGGATATTCAGAAGAGTATTCCCAAAAGGCAAGCCTATCTGTTAAATAAGAGACCCACTTTTCTGCTCACTAATTTTGACATCATCTACATGCATCACTGATTTTTCAGAGAAAACACATTTGTATGCCATATGCAGGTGTCACACTTTCAGCAGAACTAGCAGGTCTGTCACAAGCTACATAATTCACATCACTCATGGGTAATGCTTCTGAGACCTCAGGGGAATCTTTGTTCTTGGCTAGGCTCTTGTCCCACTTCATTCTCAACTGCTTTGCTGACTGAACTATCCTGTAGATCGGTTATCCCAGCTGGCTAAGCGCAAGTTAAATCCTGCCCCTTCAAATACTCTGTGGCCCACCCCTCATGTGGGATCAATTTGTCCACCTGTAGTTTTTCACTCTCTTTATCCACAGAACAGGAAAGTCCTAGGTGACCAGCCCAGTCAGGCACAGCTGGGTCCATCCCAGGACAAATGGACCTGAGAGAAGCTGTCAGTCACAAATGACTCCTTATTTTCATATGCACTTACATCCCCATCTTGGCAGGTTGAAGCAGTAGTAGGCAGGTCATAGCTGAGTAACATACTTCTCTGCAAACATTTGCCTCAAGGGAGGCAGACTGATTTTTGTTGCATCCTCTGAAATGGGAGCTGTTGTCACACAAAGCTGTACACAAGTTTATGAGAAAGTGGCTTGGTTTAACACAGGATTATTCACAGGCAAATGCAACTTTAGGAAAACTAAACTAAACTAAACTAAACTGAAATAAACTAAACTAAAATAAAATAAAGGTTTGTTACACAATCACTACAGGATGTAAGAAAAAGAGACCTAAGGTACAGAGACCTGCAGTCCTACCCAGGCTGAAAATCCCAGCGGAAGAAGGCCAACACCTGAAGCTAGCCAGCATCAAGTAACTTGCTTCAACTTCTTGGTTAACATCCTCCAAGGATATAAAAGCATCTTTTCCCTAAGCAGCTAAGAGGTGTTTTAAAAATGGACTAAGCTACATGAGGAACAAGACTGTCTTGTTAGGAAAAAGAATTGTGGCCAGAGCAGGAGCTAATCCTACACGGGGAATTTGAAGTGCATTATACACTTGAACTTTCCAATATAGTTCAGCAAAAGGAAGAGGTAAAAAGCGTCTTTAAACTTTGTCTGACAGATCTTCCTAGAACATCACCAGGCTGCAGCAGGCTCTCTTCCTTGCTACTCCCACCAGTGCTGCCCTAGAAGCAGACTGCTGACAGCAGAGGAAGCTCCTGGGCAGCAGCCTGTGAGACACAGCATAGCCACATCACAGCTGCAGCCCAGCACTTGCTGCAAAGATGCAGCCTCAAAAGCAGAGGTTTACCTGTGACCTTCAAGGATTACAACGATCTTAGCAACTGTGAACCGCTTCCCAGTAGTACCACCTCAGTCATGCTATGGATGGTCCAAGGGACAGCAGTGGGTGAGTGGAAGCACCTCTCCTTTCATTCCATACATTCCCAGGCAACGCTCAGCCCGTGGCTTAGGCATGGGTGTGACTGATATCCCACTGACATGCAGATTAGCCCAAACACACTGTCAAAAATTAGAAAACCAGGAAATTTTTCCCTCTGGAAAATGGTGACTCTTAACAAGGGACATAAGGGAAAGCTCTCCAGTTTTCATACAGCTTTACTTTTCCTTAGGGAAATCAGAAACATTCATCTGTCTTCAGAGAAACACAGGGATTTTGTGAGGAGGTTTCTGCATCCAGCAATCAGGCCAGGAAGCCACAGGGTGCCCAGCACACCCTGACCCCCAGCCTCTCTTTGGGGAAGGATCTGCCTCCTGTTACCAGCCCAGTGCTCTAAACTGGCTGGGCACCCACCACCAGCACTGCTTGTCAGTGTGCCTGAGCTGTCTCCCAACAGTGGGAAGGAGTAGCTGAAAAGCATCCTCTTGGGATTCCTGACCCAGGCCAGTGTTTCATCCCCATCTGTGAGCCTCCGGGGGGGCTGATGGAAAGGAGACCCCCACAAGATTGCCACCGGGACATCCCTGGTGCCTGTGCTGCCCTGGGAAGCCCTGGGGACAAGACCAAGACACCACATTTGGGCTGGGGATTAGTTCAGTGCACCACTCAGAACAAGCCAAAAAACATCCCAGGCATATGCCTCATCAGTGGCTCAGGTGGGTTGAGGCACACACGGGTGGGTTCCAGCTGTGACCGTATCCCTGGAACAAACTGCAAGTGACAGATTCAGGCACTTGTGCAGCATTTTCTATCTGGGGTCGCATGCTGGAAGTCTGAAGTCCTTGTGTACAGGGTCACATCAGCTGCTTCCCACATACAACCACAGCTCAGACAGCTTTCAGCTGCTCTTCACAAACTGCAGCGTTATGGCAGACACCTCCACTCTCTGCAGCTAAATTGGGTATTACAGACACCATTAAACATCTTAAACGTCTGACAGAGCTTTTAATGATAAACAATAGCTTATCAAATGTGAAATTAACATTAATCATTTCTATTTCAAAATTTTGTTTCAGATTTGTTTCGAGTCTGGGTGAAAGTTTAATACCAGCTGCAGTGTAAGCTGACTGATCAGGGCCATTTTCTGCCAAAAATATCATTCAGTATAAAGTTCCAAATGTCTGTATTGCTATTACAAATAATATGGTGTTTATTAATGTGTGAATTGGCATTAATGAGTTTTTCTATATCATTATTAAATAAGTTGCCAGTGCATTCTGGATGAAATTTCCTTAAAATACCACAATGAAACCCAAGGTGAAAATACAGAGCTGGAAAGGCTAAGAAGTGGATTTCATCTCTATTTTTTGCCTGCTTAAGCAGGGTGGCGAACAGGAAAAAGACCTTTTAAAGGCTCCTGTGGCCTCTCTGTGCCTTACACACTGGAAAAGACAGCTGACCTGTGCTGGGAAGGGCTGGGAAGGATGAGAATTCTTTGATACAACCTTAAAATCATACCTCAGTGTTAATTTCTAAAGAATAAAGTCAAGAAGAATCAGTATAAATTCAGAGACGGTTTAGTGTGACTGAAGCTGAGAGATGCTGTGATGTTTGATTTAAAGAGCTCATAAAAGCAGACAGCTGGCTTTAGAATCTATGGAAAGCAATAAAGCAGTTAAAAATTCTCTCAGTTGTAAGGCCTATAGATTTCCTTATCTTAAATTCTTTGGCTGAACCCCTGGAGCAAATTGCGGGGCGCATGATGAGAGTTTTGTCTTTCAGCCTGGGGGCTCCAGGGGCAGTTTCCCGGCCCCCTCTCGCTGACCCCCCTTGGTGCACGATGTCTCCACTATAGGGGAGCTTGTCTTGGCGGCAGTGTCTAGACATTCCCAGCTACTATCCTTCCTGACAGTCTCATGCCAGTGGTAATTTAAAAATTGTTTGGGATAGGCTGTGCCTCGTAGACACAGGGAGCCAATAATAACCCCCAGTTCAGTGACCCTGGTCGGAGCATCAAACAGACAGTACAGGCAACCTCAGTTCAGCTTTGGGTCAGGAATCGTGACCTCCTCTGACCTTTCTTGTAGATTTAAAATTGTTTTGAGAAAGAGAGGAATAAAAAAAAAAAAAATAAAGAAGAAGAAGAAGAAGAAGAAAAAAAAAAGATACAACTCCAGGCGGTTCTGAAAAGCACTCCAGCTTCCTGTACTGTACACACACACACAATATAAGTAACATGTTTAAACAGATGCAGCTCTGGCAGGCCTGAAAAATCAGGATTTAGATACTTTGTACATTTCTTTTTTAATGGAGTGCACATTGTGTTGTATTTGCTCTGAAAACTTTGAAGGCAAAAGACAGGGAGGGGAGGAGTGCATCCTTTTGGCTACATGTAAGAGCACAGACAAAAAGAGAAAGGCAGGTAGGATTATTCGTGAAGAATGAGATAAGGGGGGGGGGGGGAAGGGGAAAAAAAACCCCACTTTTTGTGGATTTTTCAGAGGTATTACAGAAAGCACTGCCCTCTGGATCAGCTGGGCACACCAGATGAAAAAAAATTAACACTGAGATTACTAGACAAATTGCCTTGTAAGAGTAAAATGCACACAATTGCAGGCTGGTTGGTTTTCAAAGGTTTCCTTTGTGTACAAAGTATTTGCAGTCACAACCAATAAAACAAAATATACTAGCACTTTATTTGTGGTTTTGGGGTTGGAATTGCATAATGGTGACTAATATTTTCTCAAAACCTACTTTATGGTGTTTACTTAGCAGAATTTTTCATGCACTGTACCTGGAAAGTATGAAATGTACTTTGTGTGCTTCCAAAGGGTTGTGAAGCCTCAGGAAGAGGTTTACCAGTTTATGGAAAGTGAGCAGAAAGTGTTTCTCCTCTCTGGGTTTTCCTACAGGCTGGTACAGATCAGAAACACATTAGCCAGGAGAGGGAAGGGAAGAGTAAAGTAACAGGAGCTCTCAAAAATATGTAGAAGTGTAGAGCGGGCAGACGAGCTGCACGCTCCGAAAGAACTGCACACAGGTTTTACAGAGGCAAACTCAGTTTAACAAGACCAAGGACATCAGTGCTGTTGCTGTTGTTGTTTACAAAAGAAAATCATCTACATTTCTGTTACAGAAATGAGACTGTCAGCAAAGCTCATCACTAAGATGTCACCGTGGGGCCCTGGGCTCCATACCATTCCCAGGCACAGCAGCATCTTCCCTGCGTTCCCAAGAAGGTGCCACAATCAGTTAGCTTCAGATCGTGTCCATGCCACCAGAACTCTTCTCACTGATTGTGCTGGAAGGGCACAGATAGCCTGGGCAAGCTGTTGGTCTTGAACTAAACACTCTTTGGGAATACATAAGGAGTTCTTGCTATGCCAAAGTTATTGCCTAAAACTCCCTTCAACCATGGGCAGCTCTCCCTGTAGTTTGAGACAGCAGATTATATTCCATTATGATTTCAAGTTGTCTCTTAGAGCTTTAGAGCTACACACTGATTCCAATTTTTGTATTGAAAGGTTACAGCCTGATCTAATCATGGTTGCACATGAGACAGGGGCCCTGTGGTCACGTCTGTAATTTCCTAATCCAGTCCTGGCAAGACTAAGCTTTTGCAGCATAAGTCATTCTTTGAGGGCTATTTCTCACTGAATTCCTTTATTTAACCAGAGATAAGTCTGTTAGCATTCTGACTGAGCTCTTAGGTAAAATTCCTAAAGACTTCCTATTCCCATAGATCAGGACAAGAAAGGGGTTGCAAGGTCTGATGTCATCTCTGAGTGAGCTAAGATGTGGTATTTGTTTGCCAGAAGCCATTCATATGGCAAACCCCTTATAATTTTTTTTTCACTTCTCCAGCCTTCTTTGGCAGCAGCAATTGCTGTAGAAAAGCAACTGGAAGCAGCAGGCGGTTCTAGTAACTCCCTTTTCTTGGTACATCTGCCGTGGGCATGGATCTGCTCCACTCTTAATGATGCAGAACTCACCCAGCACAGACCTTTGGTATCTCTTTGTAATCAGTAGTGGCTATTTAAAACAATAGTGGTATGGTTTTCCCCCCCCTGTTTGAAGTATCACAGCACTAGCCCGCTCTTTGATGCCAGAGTATGTGCTCACTAGGGTGTGCAATGTCAGTAAACTGATCCAAACATCACAACTCACAAGGACTGCAGCTCTGGTTCCCAGGAATTCCTTGAAGCTGCAAATTATTAAAGATTACCTGAAATTACTGCTCTCTGTGCACCTGATTATAAAGTCACATCGCCTGAGACAAGTACTGTAGGAACAGCTCTTCCCAGCACTTGTATTACAAAGGTGTTTTCCTTCCCTTCTGACCTGTAGATATTGCCATTTATAAATGGGAGTAAGAGGAGAAAATAACAGAATTCTACAGGCCACAGTGACCATGGCAAGGAACTCATAGAGGCTGCAGTCCATGAGATGGTCAGCCCTTTCCTAGAAAAGGGAAAAGAATCTGCAAACCATAAGTAAAAGGGGGAAGAAACAGTCTTGAGTCACATGTCTCCAAACATGAGGCCATAGCACTGTGTTCTAAAGGAGGGTTGCAGGGGGCTGGGAAGCAATTATGGGCCAGCGTCTGCAAAAGCAAGAAATGTGATTCAGTGTAATGGAGCCAAGCACTGGTGAGCAGGGCCCCTGGCTGAGAGCCACATTCCTGCACAGGATTCACAACCCTCACTCATCCCCAGGGTTCTCACCCAGGTCTCTCTGGGTTCACATCTCCCATATTATGCTGCAAGTTTCGCTCCATGGCTGAATCAGTAGATGGCTGACACAGGAATCCAATCAGTCTTTGGAGCAAACAAACAATAATAATTGCAATGGGAGTAATGATAGGAGTTATGATGGCTCTGGTAACTACAGTGTTACTGGTGCTAGTAATTAGTTGCTGTAATTTTAATATAGTGGTAGTGGTGTAAATAATTAAATCTGCATGAGGAGATCCAGCAGGAAACCCAGGTGACCAAAAGAAAATCACTTCTAAAACTTAGCATCAAACTGATTAATTTTTAAGGCTTGAATTTCTGCTTCCCATGGGGGCTGATATGGGAGAGAGAGAGAGGTTAGACCCAACTGGATGCTATTGTGTTTCTATGGCAACATGGTGTTTCAAGTAGCCTCTGCCATTATCTATGATTGGTAAAATCACTAGACAGTGTATAAAGTGGCCAAGAGAAGCAGCAGCCAATAAATGCAGAAAATCCTTAAATCAAAGAGACACAGAAATAAGAGATGGAAACAACCTGTTAGATCATCCTGCTCATTCCCTAAGGCCCTGTGCAGTATTATTAACAGCCTCAAGAACCTTGAAAAATCCTAAAAATTCCATCCAAGACACTTGTAAAAACTTACTGAGTAAGAGAGCAATTTCTCAGGAAGCTATACAAAAAATCTTCCTAATCCTCTTTCAGTAAGTGTGGGCACTGTGCTGAGGAAGCTTGGGCATCACTCTTTCCAGCATTCAAGAAACAGGAAGAATGGGAGAGGTTCCAGGGTATTACTTACCCCAACAGAAGTATTCTGCCAAAGAGAAGACCTCCTTCAGGGTCAGCTATATTCCACTGTATTCTCCCCACCCCAGAACATCTTTCCGTACCCTGAAATTAGAAGAACTCTTTTGAAGATCCTTCAAGCACCTTTGGCTTTTGCCTATCCATTTAAGCTGGCAGTTTCCAGGTGTCACACTAAGGAGCCACAGAATAATTTTGGGATAGAAAGAAGCCATTTTAGACAATTTATTTTTGTGTGTGTGTGCAACAGAATTCTTTTTCTGCCAAGAGTGATTTAGACCTAGCAGGCCAAAGGCTGCTCTTACATAAAACTATGTTGCTGCAGAGTAATTTTCTAAAGCCAATGGGGTTAATATATGCCTGCTCAGGTCAAGGGAAGGCATGTCTCTCCATAGGTGTTATATGCTGTCTTCAGAGAGAGCTTATGGCTGCAGGCATGATTTCATCAGTAGCACACATATATCCTAAAGCAGTGTTAGCTTTATCTTGGCATTAGGTTATTGCTGTGCTGCATAACACAGTTACCCAGGTAGCCATATTTTCCATGTCTGTAGCTATGTATCTACAGTAATGGGTTAGATGTCACACAATGAGAACAGGCTGAGTATTGGAAACAAGAGGCAGAGGCAGGACTGCACCTCCTTGACATGATGCATCTGACTCTCCCAGGCTCTTCCTGGATTCCAAGAGCCCTCAGTGATGTGCCAGGGTATCACAAGGCTCACTCCGTTTCCCAGTGGTCTGCACCTCCTGAGCTAAGTTGCCTGGGTGCATCTCATCCCTTCCCACCCTGACCAGTGCTGACAAGGAAGAGACCACTCATCTCTGAAGAGAAGGGTGCCAAGAGGATAGTTCTGTACCTGTTGATCAAAGCTACTAAATCCATCAGCAGCTGGGTGAAGAGGTATAATGCTCAGCAGCTGACATAGAAGTGCTGGCATCTCTGCACATGCTTTGTTTTCCTGAAAACATCTATTGATCACACTTGGCCTCTCAAGAACAGAAAATCTGACATCTCGTCCCATATTTTGAGTCCCATATTTTATCCCATTTGCTGTGCTTTTCGAGTAGGACCCTGATTAGGTTCATGTTCAGGACTGACTCCTGATAAAGAAATGTGGACTTTGAAGCTAGCCCAGGCTGGGATCACATTACCAGGTCAGTTGCATTCCCGGTGGAAATGAGCCTTATTTTATTTACAGATGAAAAATAAAAAAGTAGTATAGTCTATTATCCCAAGGGCGTTGTTTACATTAATTTAGCAACTGCTCCCAAGGAGCTACAGAGTTCAAGAGCATTGCTAAACAGTGAGAGCCCATCCTGGATTGAGTTACTGACAGAATTACAGCTGACACTAAGAACTGCTTGAAATGTCTTGAGGGGAACTGCAGACAATGGGCTGTATTATTTAGCAGAATAAAGGTGAAGTTACAGGGGATACTCGAGACCAAGAAAGGCAGAGTCAGAGAGTCTACCACCAGCATCAGCTGTGGTTACACTAACAGCTAGCAGGGATCCCAGATCAAGGAAGGGAGGAGTTAAACTCAAAGTAAGCCAATTTGCTAAAACTTCAGCAATTTTTATTCTTTCTTCTCAGGCAGATTCTTTGCATAGTGTTCTATCAATGCCCTTCTTCCACATGAAGGAATTTCCAGAGCAGAGAAATCTCCTCCACTCTGAAGCTGAATATCTTTGCCCAGGGGCTGAGACTAGACAGTCTCAACAATCTTTGCACCAGTCCTGACGAAAGTGCGATAGCAGAGGGTACAGACTGATGGTCTCCTCTGGGAAATGACAAAGCCTGTACTAACTCCATCTCAAAGAAAATGACACCATTTTATCCTCAGTGAACAAGGGCTGGGCACTCCGAGGTCAGACAGCACTGATGCAGGTTTTGCCAGGAGAAGCTCATTTCAAGCTTCTTGCAAGGTCCCGGTTCATCATCACTGCCACAAGCCTGACGCATTCCATCAAGAAGAGCAGGACTCATGGGTTGCTGATGCTTGTGCTCAGGAGAATGAGGAACCCACTTTAAAGACACCCTTCCATTTTCTAAGTTCATGTGCCACAGACACATTCATTCCCTTCCTGAAGGCACATGCAGCAGTCAAACCAACAAGAATATTTCTGGTAAGAGAACTCTAAACTGCATGGAAGGGAACCTCTATGCTCATATACAACAAGCCTTTGCACCAGAGCTCTTAACTCAATCTCTATGAGAAAGAAAATGCAAAAGCACCTCAGAAACTCTCTGACCACTCCCTGTTAAGCAGCATAGCTTGAATTCCAAATATTTATAACCATTAGAGCAAAAGATGGAAAAGCTTATGAGTTAGTCTTTTAAAACACAAAATATTCATGGCATTTCACAGGGAAAAATAAGAAATTCTCAGCAAAATTATTTGCTGGAAATTATTCTCCAGAGTCCTCCTACTAGCTAAAGAAAATAAAATTAAGTAAAAAATGTTTAGTTCAGGTTCTGATACCAATATTTATTTACCATGGGGTAAATGGATGTGGTGAAATTCCTTTCCAAGCTGGGTGCAGTATATCCTTGACAAGTATCCAGTAGAGTTAGTAATATGTTATCAATAGTGTTGAATGAATCTCCTGCCTGTAATTAGCTCTTATGGCACAAAAGTCTTCTGCTCTGCCAGTGGGAGAGGTTTTATTGCATTGTGGGTAGGGACAGTGGTCAGATTTCTCCCATTTCACGCAGACATGTAGCTCTCAGCTAGATATAGCTGCACTTGGCCATTTTGTGGAGCATTATATGAAATTTAGTCAGATGAGTTTCT
The DNA here is from genome assembly GCF_014839835.1 of Dryobates pubescens. Classification (NCBI taxonomy): domain Eukaryota; kingdom Metazoa; phylum Chordata; class Aves; order Piciformes; family Picidae; genus Dryobates; species Dryobates pubescens. Next base: position 6,801,387 of record NC_071640.1, read on the forward strand.
TTTACTGCCCCCATGTCAGGGCAGTTCTCATCCTCTTGAGGACATCTGCAGAGAGCAGTGAAGCCCAACTGGCCAGCCAAGCTCAGCAATTGTGCCGAAGCACTATCAGGGGGTTCAAAAGCATTTTTCACTCAGTGTTTCTTACGAGTAGTCACTCTCTGCTTGAAATCTCCTCTCCTTCACTGCATACACCCACCATTACTATTCTAGCACCACTCCAGATTTCTGAGCACAAGAACTGCCTTAATGATAATTCTGTCGCTTGCTCCAGCTGGGTCATGAGCTACAATTAGCAAGAGCTAGCAACCTGTCAGAATTAAGTCCATGTCCCACAGCACCTCTCAGCAGAAAGAGAGCGCAATAGCAGGCAGCAGGATCCCATTACAAATTACTTCATTCAGGGTGTGGCATTTGTCAGTAGCAACTAAACCATTACCCTCCTAACTGCTGAAAACTTGGCCTCATGAAACGGGAGTGGGGCAATTCCCTTCAGAAGTGCTTCCTCTGTAGTTGCTCTTCAGCAGCAGCAACGCTTTCTCTTTGCAGGTCACCACCCATCCATCTGATTCCTCCCTGCCCTTCCTCTTCTCTCCTGCCTTTTCCTTTCCCAACTTCCCACAGCAAGACTCAGCTCTGACAGGACTCTGCAGGAAGGCAAGAAGGAATCCCTCCTCCCTTCCATGAGCAATGGGAGATCATTCCTCACGTATTTTATTCTGTGTTATTTTGACATTCTTCAGTTAAAACAAGATCACTTGGCACTTGGGCCAGCAGAGCAGCATCTCCCTTTGATCGCAGGTCACCACGCAGCTCCTGCTGTGCTGCCTCACAGTTTGTGTTCGGTAGCTGTGCTGGGAGCGGACTGAAAACAGCTCCAGTTCCAGGCAGCACACAGCACAGCCCATCCTCTGCGGAAGTCACACACAGCAATGGAAAATCAAAGAGAAGTAACTACAATGACAAAAGCCTGAGCCACACTGAGTGAAAGGCTGCTGAGACTGAGCAAAACAAAAGCCTCAGACTCTTTTGCCTTGCTGGAACCCCTCAAATCCAGCATTGCTGCCTTGCCTCACCCAACATGGTCCAGTTGTAATATTTTCACATAGAGGCTGGTGAAACATCACAACTGTAACAAAATTCTATGAAGGACACTGAAGAATTTTCCTTCTACCTCCTGGTAATTCAAAGCAGTGTTTGACACCTTTGTATGGAAATCATCTGCTGGATGTCCAGCAAGATTCAGAATTGGGCGAACATTTGAGAGAGCTGGCCAACAACCAGTGCTGCAGTCCTGGTGGGATGGGCAGTTGCTCCTCTGCAGAAACACAGGGTATCTTCACCAAAACCAGCTGCACTCAGCTTTGGGGCTGGCAGCCTCAGCCACTGGAGAGGCAGCGTAAGTTTGATCAAAGGTTCAAAGACTCCTGCAGCCTTCCCACCAGACTGCAGGGCAGAATGAGCAGCGAGGGGAGATGCACCACAGACCTGGACCACCATGGCTACTGAGGCATGGTAGGGATGTGTCTTGGAAAACACTCAGAGCTCATGACTCTGTAAAACTAGCACATATGCTGATGACCTGACATGACCTGGAGTTCTTTGCCCAAAGGTGACTTCCTGAAACAGCCACTGCCACTGACAGCCACCAGCCTCCCTGCACTGCCCCTGGGTACCAAAAGCCACTGGACCCTACAGCTCCTATACCAGCCCACCCCAGCCCCACGCTGTGAGGGCCCAGGGGGGGTTGGTAAAACGAGAAGGTATTTTACTGCTGCTGTGTACTTACACACAGTTCTTTGGCTAAACCAACCTGCTGAGAGCAACCTCGCTTACTATGCTGCCCCGTTCTTTTAGTGCAGAGGTCAAAGGGAAGAGAGCAGGGCTGGCCACTGCAAATCTCTGCTGCTGTTGTGTAGACTCCCCACTACCATAGCTACAGAAACCCTCCCCAGCTCAGTGCACATGTTCTGGCACGCCACCTGATCCAAATTAGAGTCGGCCTGCGCCGGGTTCCCTTGCTCAGCACTGAATTCCAGCTGTGGTAAGCCACTAACGCTGTTACACCTAGTCTCTAATTTGAATGCATTTTACATTTCAATATATTATGTCTGAACGTGAAAAATTTCCACAAGAGGTGGATTTTTCCCCCCTACTTCCTCAAGTCAACCTTCAGCACAGTCAGCCTGCAGAAAGCCAAGATTTGATAGAAGTTATCTCCCCTCCTGCTAGTGCTTATAGAAATGGAAGATATGCTGGAGGCCAGGGAGGCCACAACAACAGGACCTGTCTCTGCCACCATGCACACAAAACCCTTCAGTGATGCTTCTTAGAGAGCCTTTTATTAGAACAAAGCTTTTTGTCAAAAAAAAGGCTATGCCAACAAACCTTCAATATTTTCTGTCAAGGTTTTTCCAGCTCCAAGGACAAAAACTCCTGCAGAAAACCTCTCATTGTAGAGTTCTGTCAATTCCAAACATGAAATAAAAATTCCTTTTCATTGTTTCATAGAGACTGCTTAATTTTTTTGGTTGCTATTTGCTTTTTTATCTCTTATGCAAGTTAGTAGAAGTAATGTGCAACAAACTACCATTTGCACAGCCCAGGATGAACCAATTTGGCAATCAGTCTCATCTTGGGGAAAAAAGTTACTGTATTCATTAGAAGTAAGTAGCAACTGTCTTCAATGAGTTTAAAAATAGTAGAAAGGTTTATCTCCTTCACTGTGTCATTATCACATCCTCAAAACCACACACACACAACAGGGAGAGACAGTCACCTAAGTGACATTTCAGAGAAGGTGGCTCAGTTCAGAGGCTTTGGTGGGCTTGATGGACACACAGGAGACTGAGGACAGCCCTGTCCCATTCAGACCAGTTTTCTGTAAAGGTTTGTAGTATCTCTAGAGGCAGATCTCCAAGAGCCATGCACCAGTGTCACCTTTCTCCAACCTGCCAAGGATGACATTGAGATTATTTAACCAGGTAAAGGCTTCCTCGACCCTCTCAGGATACATGCAGCCCACTGGGTAGAGATTCAAATTCAGATATCCTTGTGCCCTGGAAAGTTTTGTTTGCCATGTCCAGGTTCCTCCTGGACACTTCTCTTTTCAACAAGGTATGCCTTTCAGTTCAGGATTGTTGCTGTTCCACAGCCTTTGAGAAGCTTCTCAATTCAGTGACCACAGAAGCTCTTTGTGTTGATTTTTTTCTCACTGCCCCCAGCACCATCACTCCTGAGCACTCAGCAGGTTGTTCCTGGGACCCAGAGGTGCTAGGGACATTGTTGGCAGAAACTCTTCTCAATTCCTCCACCTCCAACCCACCAGGACATGGTTGTGCATAAGTCAAAGACACTGCAACTTGTGCCAACCCTTTGAATTGTGAGAAAGCTGAAAGCACTGAGGAAACACCTGGCTTGGGTGATTTACAGGTGCAAACTGACTGCTTGTGTGACTTTAGGAGCAGATTCCACACACCCAAGCACATACACTTGGTCTGACAGCCACAGATTAGATTGTAATAACCAAATATCCATGCACTGCTTCTTGGAAAGCTCTAGACATAAAGTCTAGCTAAAACACTCAGAGCTTAACTACCACACTCCCAAATTTTTGTGCAGGCTGCATGGTAGGAGTGGCACCACCAGCATTTTCCTCCCTGCCCAGGGCACGCAGCTGATAAGGTCTCTGTAGTGCAGATTAGCTTCTGTATGAACAGCTCTATGAGGTACCCACAGCACCAGATGGAATTAAGATGGAAAGGCAGTCTGTACAAGGTCAGCTTTTTCACTCAGGTCAAAGAGATATTAATGAGGAAGAACGGTAAAAACCAAGGTAAGGAGCAGGAGAAATAAACACCCATCTTCACAGAAGCTAAACACAATTTCCACTGACAAACTTCAGAACTTGTCATGGATGACAATTATGCTGAACAAAAGAAAATAGCAAACTTCAGAGGAACAGCAGCCAGATGTTAATGGCACCATGCTTATCTAAAATTAGTCTGTTCTCCTTTCAACTATGTCCTATGCCTTCATTCAGTAGAAAACTGGTATTCAGGCAAGGAAAATACCTCTTGAAGTTGAGTCCCTCCCTATGCACAGCAAGGATATGGCTCCAGTTAGATCTGGAGCTGCACTGCTGGGAATAATACTGACAGAAAACTCAGAGTCCTCCTGTCCCAGCACTTTTCTTGTCTCACTTGGAATCAGGGTGGATTCACATCCTCCTGTTAAAGACATGCAGTAACAACACATCTGCTTCTGTCTTTGGAGTGTGCTGTTGCCCCAGAGAATGTTCTTGTTCACCTGCAGATGAAGTAACACACAGCTAGTGATTTTTGGAATGGGTTCAAGAAAGAAAATCCTACACCAATGACTACAGCTTTTGTTTGGAGGTTTTTTGTGGTTTTCTTTTTCTTTTCTTTTTTTTTCTTTTTTCAAATGTTTGACACAGCCTAAAAGTTCATCTCCAAATATGACATGCAAGAAAGGAAGCAGGTGCAAACCACATTCCCAAGCACTGTTTTCACCACAGTCAGGGAACAAAGGGACAGTCTTACCAGGCTGCAGCCAAGCACCGTAGCATCAGACATCAAATCTCCTGTGGCAAAAGCTGAGTTAGGATTCCCAGGTAAAACTGAAATAGAAGAAAGTGGCACACAGGAACATCAAATTGAGTTTTGGGAAGCCCAGATGAAGTCAGAAGCACTACCAGCTACACAGAATTGATTAGGCAGCATGATTTTATGCATGGTTTAGAGACACCATGATGCAGACTAGAAATACAGCAGGTGTCAAGAAACAGCAAAGGGCAGCGGTGTGCTAAGGGACGGGAGCCAAGCGTGATGGCATGGCTGGCAGGTCAGAGACTTTTTTAACCATGGCCTGCCCTGGAGTACCTGAGCAAGGTGGGTGGAGCAGAACAAGTCCAGGGATAGCAGCCCATGTCAGCAGAGTCCAAATCGTGGGGCAAGTCTATGGCCATAAGGCAAGTCCAGGGTCAAGCCACAAAGTCAGGGTCAGGTCCAATCAAGCTAACAATCATCAAAGACATGCTTTCACCTGCAAATCTCCTAGTGCAAGCTACTTTCCATATTAATAACATTAATTTGGGGAAGCTAAAAAAAAAAAATACATCAACCCCAAAGCAAAGAGGTTGTAATAAAAAAAATAAATTTAAAACCAACCAACCAACCAAAACAAAACAAAAAGACAGGATAAATGAAAAATATCTAACACATGCTGATCACCACCTTCCTCAGCCCTTGTCCCACTCCAGTCAGGGTGAGGGTCAGGAGAATGGCCAGCATAAAGTGCACACAAAATACCTTCTGCATACAACATGCCGAGACAAAGGCCAGATGCTGCAAAATGTGGAGGGACAAATAGAGGGATAAAAGTGATGGTGTCTCAGAGAGAATATTTCTTTCCACTCTTCCTTGGCCATGCCCATAGGTACCAGCTTTTCCAGAGCTGGTGGGGTCTGAAATACCTCACTTCCAGCACCAGGACTTTACTGAACTCAGCATAGTGCTATGCCCACAATGCAGGTACTTGACCAGCCCAATCCAAACCCACGCTGTCTTTCCAGTCCCAAGGCTACCACAACACACACCATCTGCAACAACACTCTGCAATCACATGAGGATTGAGTCCTCTCTCCTTGTGTAGCTTCCTCCACAAAACAAGTGCAAGAGCCATTGGATCTGCTGACTGAGGTGTGAGGTGATGTACAGGAGCTGCCCACTCAGCCAGATACCTTCTTCAACATCCTGCTAAGTGAAGGAAACTCCAATCTCTAATGCAAGCTTCACTAAGTTTGCAGGTGGTTTGATGTCCATTTTAAACATAAAATTGCAGTTGTTTTGCTCCCTTACTCCAGCTGAACATGGCATCTTTATGCTCAGCAGATATGCAGGAGGGAAAATAATTTCCTTCCACAACAAGTCCAGAAGAACTACAGAAAATCTCTCTAAGCCACTTCCTGATTAAAGCTGAGCAGAAACTCCAGGAGAGTGAGGCCAGCACAGTGGGTAATTCACTGAGACAGGGAGTACACAGCAGCAGCTGCTGATACCAAGATGAGACTCTCAGTGCTGGGAGGGCAGCTTTTAGAACAGCAATCACAGGGCTAGTGAGTGATGCAAGTGTAAGAAATAAGGGAATAGGACAAACACAAGGTTCTGGTTTCTGTAATTGCAGGTAAGCAAATTATAAAAATAATAGTAATTTGGAATGTTTCAAGAGATTAAATCAAAGAGATAATACTTAAATCACAAAAATGTAGCTGCTTAAATTTTACTTCAAATCTATAATGAAATCTCTGTGACCAGTAGCTTTTGTTGTCTGCCTGCCAATTATTCACATTGATCTGCTAATAATAGGATATGGAATGCTTTTCATCATCAGAGAAGCTGTAGTTATTAGTCAACCTTGGGGTTGTTGGTTCAGTTCATTATTCTCAATTATGCTAATGGAAAAGCTGATGTGCAGAAATGAGGCTGTTGATTTTGCTGGGATTGCTGGAGCTCAGGAGTACCAGGCACCTCCCCAGGTCTTTGCTCTTTCCAGGTGCTCTTGCCAAGCTGGTCAGAATGCCCTGGATCCAGGGACATGAAACAGGGGGTGCTTGTTTTCTCAGAAAGGTAAAATAAGTTCTAAATCAAGCCAGCACCAAAAATCTTGAACAGTACCCCCGCACCACCTGCCATTTTCCTAAGCTATACAGTTGGAGTTTATCTAGGAATCACCTGTAACAAAAATAGCTAAGTCAGGGAACATTTGTTTTCTTAAAACCTTCCCTGGTTACAGCCAAAATTCTTTCAACTGAGCCAGCTGTTCAGGTGCCCTTGTGGGACCAGGATTAAAAGAGTGATCAGGTGCTCTGAGTTCCATTCCACTGTTGGTCACTATCAAAGGTTCAGTATTTGGCTTGTTTACCTCATCCCATGAGCTGAGCCTCAGAAGAAAGCAAACAATGCCAGCTGTCTATAATGACATACAAAGAGACATCATAAACCCACAACTAGAGAGACTACTGAACAATATCCATATCTTGCAACCACTGAACAAGGGGGCAGGTAAAAGCAAAATGAAAATCAGTCAGTAAGAAATACAGAAGAAGTCATTTTATTGTGTGACATTCCTATCAGCAGGTTACAAGGCAGGAAACATTAACAGGATTTAAAACAGGGCAGGGAAACTGGCAATCTCCTAAATGATACAGACAAATACATAATTCAGAAGGAAGCATGGTTTGGTGGGGGAAATGACTTTGTGGGTCAGAGAGACATCCTCCTGGATGTCACTTTTCTGCAGTCAGCACAAACTGCAGTGAGAAAGGTTAGGTGGAAGACACACACTGGACAAGTGCCTTGGTAAGGGTGGATGGCAAACTAAAGAGTGCAACACTCCTTCCAGGTCTGTAGAAAGCATCAGAACTGAGCTCAGGTCAAGAAGGTACTCTTCTCTACCAACCATTTCAACAGCCTAAATCTCTTTCATTAAAAGTGTGTGTATATATATGTAAAACTTATCCCCACATTAGAACTTAATCTTCCCCTGCAGATTCTTTCTTAGAGCTGTTCCTATTTGCATAATTAAAATGGGGATAGTGAAGTCTTTTGTGTGCCTTTTTTTTCCCCCCTAATGTTACTAAAATGCAGGGGCACCACCTAATGGTGAGTTAGAACCTGGGCTGCTTCTTCCTGCGTCTGGCTGATTTTTTACACCAGCACTGACATCACAGACACAAAATTGAACTGTTCCATTAAGTTTGAACCCAAAACACCAGGTAAGATTGACCAGAGCACCTTATATCACACACACACTCTCTCAGACCCTGCACAAAACTGATCTTAAGAAAGAAAATTAAGAGTTTACACCCAAGGTATGTTAAATTAAACTTAATTTCCTAGAAACTAAGCTACTCCAGTGCAGACTAAAAAAAAAGGGGGGAAACCCTGTCTGTGGTCCAGAATTTGTAGGGACAATCCAGCCTCTCTCTCTCTCTTCTTAGCAATACTTCAGCTTGAGACTTTCAAAGGGGCAGGCACAGGTCCTCTGGTAAGTCATCTTAAAAATGTTAAATTAACATCAAAGCAGGTGTTCAGAATGTTAGAGGTTGGAAGGGGCTCACACAGGGAGTGTTATACTGAACACAGAGCAGTGCAGAGAAACTTTATGCATGCTGTAATCCTGTGATTGCAAAATCCACTGTTAGCTCTAGAGTGAGAAGAATGAGAAATTGAAGGCAGAAGCAAAATTTTTAGAAGCATCCTGTCCACATTTAGCCCAAGTCCAAGGCTAAATTACAGCAGTTGCTCTATTGCTTGATGTCCACTCCCCAGCTGAGAAGGGGGATCAGAAAAAGAAGAGAAGGTCCATAGATTGAAATGAAATGGATTTAATTAAACAGCAAAACTAACATTAATATCAGTGCCAGCATACAGTAGACAGAGTTACACTCAGCCCAGTGAGTGCAGAGCAGTCACAGTAAATAGGAAAGCAGTCTTTGAGAGCAGAATGGTGGGCAAGCAGGAGAAACTCTGAGCCTCAGCAAACTTCCCCCTTTATACTGGGTGAGATGTTTCTGGTCTGGGATACACCTGCAGCCAGCTCAGGGCAGCTGCCCCAACACTGTTGACAGTCTGCAGCCCATGACTGGCTGAGGATTCCATCCCAGACAAACTGGGTCACATCTTTAATGTCCTTACATGTTGACCAAATAAAACAGTAAAGTTGCCATTGGTTAGCCAAAGAAACCTGAGCAACCTACTTACCTCAAAGGTGGCACAAGCAAAACAGAACTGAAGCATGGTTTAAAAAAAAATAATTTCTATAAAAATAAGAATTAAAAAACAAACAAACAAACAAACCAAGGCATAGATGCTGCCAAAGCTGGTTTGGGAAATCAATCTCTGTGTAGCAGGTGCCACCCACAGCCCTTGCTTCTCAATGCCCACTTCGTCCAGTGCAACTGGAGAGAGGAAAAGGGAAACTTGGAGCCGTGGTTTAGTAGTCATGAGGTCTTGGGTGACAGGTTGGACTTGATGATCTTTGAGGTCTCTTCCAACCATATTGATTCTATGATTCTATGAAAACTCTGCACCTTGCTCTCCCCACTGGAGACAGGATGTGAAGCTGGACAAAGGCAATATTTATTAAAATAAAAAGTTGATTTATTATCTAAAGAAAACTTTATTTGAATTTTTTTTCCACAGTCAATTTGGTGATTATTAATAGTTCTATTTTAATTCTAGGGTAATGGTGTTGCTTATATGATATCCTATGTTGTTTATATGATATCCTATATAGCTGGGGGGAAAATCTCAATAGCCCAACGTTTTCCAATATCTCAATATGATAGCCATGACAATTTTAATCAAATAATCTGAAGGAAGTTAGTAGAAGCCTCTTTTACATGCTTACCTAAGACTGCAGGAACCTTTGGTTTAAAAAAACAACCACCAACCAACCAAACCCCACATAATATTCTCCAGTAAATACAGCTACATTTCAAATGATGGGTGAAACACCTTCATGTAAGGATCCATGATATTTACACTTAGTCTTGGTGCAAATCCATTGTGGAGCAGCAAGGGAATACAGAGTTCCAATTCTTACTGTGTAACAGCTCCAGACACTGTTAAAGAGAGAGAAGGGTTAGCCCTCAGCCCAGGTTTTGGTGGTCCATAGCACAGCACCTCTATTGGAATGGAATGGAATAGGATAGGATAGGATAGGATAGGATAGGATAGGATAGGATAGGATAGGATAGGATAGGATAGGATAGGATAGGATAGGATAGGATAGGATAAACCAGGTTGGAAGAGACCTTCAAGATCATTGCGTCCAACCCATCATCCAACACCATCTAATCAACTAAACCATGGCACCAAGCACCCCATCAAGTCTCCTCCTAGCATCACAGGACAGATTCTGCTTACTGTGTTATGACAGACTGACATTCTTGCACATCAGCTGTACAAATCTCAGAGCTAAAGAAAGAGCATTCACTCTGCAAAATGCCAAAGGATGCAGTGTGGAACTCCAGCCCAAGCTGATTAATGGTCTGCAGAAGCCACACATTTAGAAGTCATTGCTTTGTTTCTGTGAACTGTGCTGTGATGTCACTAGTTCTTGTTCCTTCAGTCAGAACTGGTCTGGCACTGCAAAAAATTTGCATTTGATCCTTTTCCTCAACACATAGGCCACAGCAGCAAGAACTGATTGAACAGCCTGCCTTTAGCAAGCTGTAGTCCTCACAAGTGTGAAAACCCATTTACCACCCAGACAGAACCACACATGGTTTTTACAGGTCGGGCAGGACCAAGCAGGCTCCTCTAGCTGAAAGCTGTGTGCATGCACAGTGAGATCCTCCTCTTGCCCCCAGGAACTTTGAAAGTAAACATACAGGCTCCCGAAAGCATCTTAACTGCTTTAGTATGGAAATCGAGCTTTCTAGCACCTCACCCTTTTGCAAAGCAGATTTAATTGATTAGGGTGATTTCTCACAGGAAATGTTACAAGTTCTGTGCTTTTCTGTACCCAATTACTGTTAAGCAACTGCCACCTTCACTGTATCATCACATAAGCAGCTGAGGGACACCCAGAAGCTAACTCAGTCTAATGTTATACCCAGACTTGCCTCTCTGGGTAACTGCCACCTGATGGCATCTGTCACAAACCAGGAGACTACTCCGTCTCTTGGGGCTGGGCTAACACATATGATAGAGACTACTTCACCCCTGAGCATTAAGCTAACAAAACCAGCTGACAAGTTCCTGCTGCTTTCCTCTTCAGCTTCAGAGATCTACTTGTCAACCAAGAGTAATAACCTAGTATTGCAGCAAGCAAGTGCTTCTGGAGTACAGAGCTAGTGCCACTGTTACTGCCACTAAGCATGTCTGATCTGCTTTCTTTCACACAAAAGCTCCTTAGTAGCCAGGTTAAGATGACTTCTGCCTGCTCTGACTGATAGAAGCATGAGGTACCTCTACCACCTTCTGAAAAATGCCTGGCTCTGCTTGCTATGTGGAGCAAACAGAGACCTCACCTGATTTCAGCCTCAGTAAAGTAGAGGTGTGGGCAGCTTGCTCTCTTTTTGGGACAGGATTTGGGGACTCTTGACCTGATATGACCTGCACTTTAATGCTTTTTTATAGCTTTATATGGCAAAACCAGTTGGGACTTAATGAATTGTTTTTACTACCAACAAGGTGTAAAATCTGCATGTGACCTGCCTGCACTGCAGCAGCAGGAATGCTCCTCACTGCTGCAACAGTCAACTCGAGTTAGGTCACAGCAGGTCAGCAAATAATCTCCAAAGCATTGAATTATTTAAGGGGTAATTCAGTGGTCAATGAATGTCAGACCTTTATAATTCCATAAATCATCTCTCCAAATGATCTGTAAATTGCATTAAACAATGAGTTTTACACAGGTTCCCCATTAACTGTCTGTCTGACACAAGGATGGATTTGAGGCAGGTAATTGTACATGCTCCAGTTTGATGGTTTGTATGACAAAGGAGCCAAGCTGATATCATCACTTGCATTCAAAACATTCTGTAGGAGTCCCCCACCCAAAAAGAATTCAGTAGGACACCATCTCAAGAGGACACAGGCTCACAGAGTTTGGGTCTGCTGTGTCCATAGGGCTCCTTGGAAACACTTTGTACTAGATGGGCTTCGTTTTTGTGGCTTGATTTGCTTTGACTGTACAATGGGTTCTGTCAACCTCTCAGGAGATTTTTGAGCAGCATCTGAATTTTGCAAGTATTTTCCTCTTAATACATTGGAATCATCTTGATTTCCTAAGATGTTTCCAATGTTATGTGAAAAGTTTCTAATAACCAGTCTTTTTTATCTTGCTTCTTTAATCATGCACTTTCGTGCTTTCTTCTAAGTAAATTAGTCTCCAGTGAGTTACTGTGCAAAGTCAGGGATATTGGGATACAGGCAATGAATTGGCAAACCCTGAAAAGAGAAACTCAGTGATACCATTGCCACCTTCCACCTCAAGCAGAGTAATGCTGCCAGCCTCAGTGTCTTCTGTGGCCCTAGGCTAAGCACAGCTTATTTCAACAACTTGCTACCCAGTTACACCTGATCAAGCCAGACCTGACATTCCTGCAGTGGACTTCCCTCACCCCAGAAACGCCTCCTGTCTCATTGGGCAGCACAGAGTCACTTTTGGGGCGACAGAGATCCTTTTTTTCTGAGGCTCATTAATAGACTTGACAAAGTGCAACAGCTCTTGGTTCATTTTTGTGGTGCTCATCCTATGTTCCCATCACTACTATAGAACAATGAAATCTAGAGGAAACTAATATATCCACTTATTTAACCTAGAAAACTGATGAGCAGATTACCCAAGGTTACTGTACCTGCTTCAGAGATTAAACATCATTTGGAAGTCAAAGGGCAACTATTTATCGGCTGCAATGTATTTGATTCAGAGCCTTGAGCAGGATTATATTTCTCATGGGTATTTGTGCTAATTTCAAAGGCTAGACTGACAGACAGTGTCTGAAAACAAAAGTAGAGAGGGATGGATTTAAACAGAATGTTTTTCTTTCCAGAATCCAAAGTGGCCTTATTTTTCAGTTACTGGACTGAAAAATACTTCCACGTCCTTGGAGGATCAAGGGCTATCAAAACAGACAAAAGGAAGATCTGTGGTTTAGTGGCATCACAGTTCACATGGTTTGTATTTCTCCTAAGCTCACTGTGCTGTTTCACAGACCATGTGGCTTGGGATTGCTTTCAGACACAAAACTATGCACGGAAGTACAGATTTAGATACAACCTAAGATACATCCACAGATATTTGGTGCTTCTGAACAATCTGCATTGAATCAAACCTGCTTATATTAAAGTATTAAGTACATGTTGTCTTTAGAAATTTTCAAAGGCATCTTTGGGAAGTTGTTATGTGGAAAATTTAAGTAATAGCTTTAGACCAAAAGGACAGCGTGCCATCTGAACAAACAGTCTGCATAGTATCTTGCAGGGTGCAGGACTATTTCACTCACAACCAGCAGCATCTCTGGATCTTATTATTCCAGGACATACTGTAAACAAAACACGTTTCAGTTTCTTCTTTATTAAAACAACCATTTTTGTCATTCATTCAGAGCTCCCAGAGCAATGCTGAGGAAAAAAACAGTCTGCAAGAAAGGTTCAAGATGACTTTGGGAGTGGGAGAAAGTGGAGACTATCTCTTGAATCCTGAGAGAGGGCTGCAGTTTTTACCTGACAAATGATGAGGTGAGTTGAAAGTCTCAGCTGCTGTGTCATATAAATGCTGTGGGTTAACCCTGGTAGGCAGCTAAGCCCCACACAGCCACTCGCTCACTCCCTCCCCCACAGTGGGATGAGGAAGAGAAGAGAATTGGTAGGGTAAAAGTGCAAAAACTCATGGGTTGAGAAAAAAGACAGTTTAATAGGTGAAGAAAAAGCCACAGCAAAGCAAAATAAGAAAGCATTCACTGCTTCCCATCAGCAGACAGGTGTTCAGCCAGCTCCCATCATGCGTTCTGGTTCCTGGGAATGACAGACATCATTGTTCTGAACATCACACACACACAGAGCTCTTTCTCTTTCTCCCAGCTTTTATTGCTGAGCACGATGTCATACGGTGCAGGATACCCCTTGGTCAGTTGGGGTCAGCTGTCCTGGCTGTCACCTCCCAACTCCTTGTGCACCCTCAGCCTGCTCACTGGTGGCTCATTGTAAGAAACAGAGCAGGCCTTGGTGCTGTGCAAGCAGTGCTCAGCAATAACTGAAACAGCAGTCTGTGAGCAAAGCTGTTTTGGTCACAGATCCAAAATACAGCACCACACTTTGTTGTCCAATCATATGCAGTCATACAAGATGCCAAGAGAAAGTGGGGCTTTCTAGGAGAAAATAGTAAGCAATTTGAAACTCTCTGAGCACCTCCTCCTTGAGAACCTGCAATGAACAAGATTCAGCTCTTAGCCTTGAAATGCATGCACAAGATGTAAGCATTATGAAAGCTTTGACTAAATCTGGGTCATTCTTCTAAGCAATAATAATCAGCACTTTGGGCACTGCTTGTAAATTAATGACTAGCTAAAAGAATTAACTTGGGATATGAATTGTAGCAAGTAATTAACTCTGTAAGTCCCTGAGCCAACATCATGACTGATAGGAGTCACTCAGGGCTTCCTTTCTGTTCAAGAGTTAGGCTTGCACAGCTCTATTTCTGCAGTGTCACCTGACAGCAAAGGCACAGCTGATGGATGTGTGTGTTACTGACACACAGCCTTTCCAGTTCATTGCTCCAGGTCATTCCAAAAGCTCTTTTCTGCAACCACTGACCTGATCCACTGCCAAAATCCTGGTCAGAGAGAGCCTGTGTCACTCTTCTTTACAGTAATCATTACCTAGAGAGAAATAAGACTACAGCAGTGGGCCCAGCAAATACATTGCTCCAGCACCTTAATGCTTCTTGTGTCTAGATTGTGAGCTCCTTGGAACCCCTATCCTCAGCAAAAGTGGAGGAGACAGGATTCAGGCACTGGAGTTACTAAAGTCAGATCTGCACATAGAAAACCTTATTTGCTGCTTTTCAGTCTTTTGCAGATTTCAACATTCCCAAATCTGGCTCACAATCAGTTTAAAAGGCAGAGAACTGGGTGTGGAGTCTTTTTGTCCCACGCAAGAACTGCTAAAAGCAAGTGATTAGCCAAAGCCAAATTGCAGATCCATGCTAATCTCAGTTCTGGGTGTTGGGGTGGAATGTTTCTTCTTCCAAACAGCTCTAATCACAGCTGCAGAATTTAAGATGCCTTGCAGGATGTTAGACCACACACTGTTCACATTTGCACTCCACAGGCATCACCCTAGGTCTGCCCTCTCTGCAGTGGACTTCTAGCTGTCACAAGGGTGTGCCATGCATATCCACACACCTGCAACCTGCACAGTGTAAAGACAAAGGCACAGGGAATGGATATTTTCAGTGCAACAGCACTCTTCAGGAAATGGGCTGCCACAGGGTTTCTTCCCAGTACCTTCCGAGTCCCTGCTCCCTGTTTCCCTGGATGTAGTGTCAGCCACCTCAAGAGAATCCCCTGCAATGCATTCTTACCAGCACTTCTGAAATTATGTGTCTGGAGAACTGCAAACTGGTTCAGATCACTCTAAAGCCCCCTTAGTGGTTAGTGCTGTGGGACATTAGTTCTGGATGACTAATTATTTGGTTTAAAAACAGGTCTTTTGTTTCTTGGGCTATAAAGACAACATGACCACTTTCTGTACTTTTGACCCCAGGGAAAGAAAAGCCACAGATAATAGAATTAAACCCTCATTTCACTTGAGATAATATTTGTGTAAGCTCCCTTAGTAAAATGTCATGTACACTGCCAAGTCTGCAGGTTATCACTTCCACAGTTTGAGTGTTTGGAGACAGGGCTTGGAAGTAGGGGGTATTTGGGGGAAAGCTCTGAGAATTATAAGAGCTGTAACTGTAGAACTTTTTTCCTACTCAGCCCAACATTTCCTTCAAGAGTTGAGCTCAGACAAAATAATGGTTAGGATATTTTTTATTGGCCCAACACAGAAACATTATATAAGGTTTCAAGGCCACACAGACGATTTTCCCCCCTTTTAGTAAGGCTCTCTGCAGACTTTGCAGGGAGAAGAATCAACACATTGAACTGCAATTCCAATTGTGCTCTTCTTTCAAGGGATTATTTTTAAATTCTAAGCACCATGAAGCAAGAGTGCAAGTCCTCCCCATCAGCACTCAGAGCTTTTCCCTTGTAACTCTGAAATCACACCAACAATAATAAAGCTTCTTAGCCAAGTGTTAGTTTGAGAGATGTCATTCCATTCCAAGAAATGAGCTATCCCTCCCTTTTCCTTCTGCAGTCCTGTTGTGTTTGGATGCCCCTATGGTTTCAGGTAACCATGATTAGACTCTGCCATAATTTGGGAGCCAGTCATTCCAATGCCTTCTCCCTTCCCATTATGTTATCTTTCTTATAGCAGCATTGCTGTGTAAGTTGCAGTGCACATTCTGCTAGTAGAGAGAACTTCAGACTCTCTTTGACATAGGTAGCACTCTGAACAAGTTGGGTGATCTGGTAATACAGACTTTTTCTAGGATGGTTTGACTTCTTCATGAGGAAATGGGAGTTAAGAAACATAGCTTTAAATACTCAGTACATTATCAGTATTTCTTAACTGTGAAACACAGCTCCAGTATTTCCTGCTTAGGAATCAAAAGTACCAGTTCTCTGTGGTGCCTGTCCTCAGAATCAATCAAATCTGAAGATACATTTTTCAGGTGCCTATGGTCATTCAGTAAACATACCACAGTACAGTGTCTGAAGACACATTTTTCAGGTGCCCATGGTCATTCAGTAAACATACCACACTACAGTGTCTTCCTTTATTCACAACTCCCCACCCTTTCTGCATTTTTTTATCTCCATGCAGGAATTGCAGAGGCAAACCACTGGACTGCTATGTCTTCACATACAAAGCTGGCTTTTGTGGGTAGGCCAGAAAAGGCTGCTGGAGCCAGGAGAAGAAAACAAGAGACAAAGAAAATATTAGCTCTGCTTTGTGCCATATGCTTTGGTGTCTTGTTACAGAGTAGTCAGCCTACGGTGGAACTCAGAGTCCCCATGCCATGCCACAACAGAGACAGGACACAGTATGCAGGTGGTGTTTAACCAGAGCATATGCATACATGGCTCCTCTTTCATTTAGCCTTCCCCTCACAGGTCTGTCTCTGTTTTGAGAAGCTCCAGAACATTTGTTTGAAATACTTATTCAACAACACTGAGAAAACTGAGCTGTAAATAAGCTCTGGGAACAAAACGGACAAGGGTGTGATGAAGAAAATATGGAGGGAGCAAAATCAACCAACATTGTTATGATTAAGCTGCAGAATTCTGGGACTGGAACAACATGAAAAACACTGGAAGTGAAAAGACCCTGAAGTAATGCTGCTTAGGTCCTGTTGGAGTTTGTTACACTTTTGGCAATGGCCAGTTCAGAATTACCTGCCAAAAAGCAATATGACCTTGCATACAGGAGAATAGCTTTGCTGTTTGTGGCCAAATCATTCCAGAAGCACAACTCAAAAGTGACCAGGAATTTACTTTTATTCATTTCCATGGGAGATGGGCACTTGTCAGTCAAATGAGCAAATCCCCAGCTCTTGGGCAGTGGAACCTGTAGTCTTTGCTTTCCATTGGTCTAGAATGCTTCTAGGTGATCTAGGTGGTTTCTAACATCAAGTTGACCATGTACTCCAAAACGTTTCTGCAGTGACTTGATGCATATATATACATATATATACACACACATACATATATATGAGTGTGTGTGTGTGTGTGTGTATAGGCAGACACACACAAACACACAGAGGTCTGCCTGAGATTATCACAGCTGGAGTTATACGCTGTGCATCACTTCCATCACTCCAATTTAGACCTGGCACACAGCCCTCCACAGCACCCCTAAAGTAATCATTAGATAGAAGGGGTCTGTAATCTGGAAGAACAGATGTACAACAGACCATTTAAAGGACATAAGAAGGCCTCCGTGGTTACTTAATGTATACTATGCTATCATAATAAGCAATACAAAAATCTCTTACTAAAAAGGACTGAGGATTGTTTGAAGAGAAATCTTGAACCAAAAAAAAAAAAAGCCTATAAAACTTTCCACAGCAGTTTAAACAGATTACTTTTTAAACCATACTGCTAGTAAAGCCTTTAATATTCCATGTAAAGATTATTCAACCAAAATTCCAGAGAGCATTTGTAGATAATTTCCAGTTGTCTTACTGTTCAAGCATAGTCCTTCCCAAGGTTTTTTCACTGCTCAACCTCTGTTTTCACCTCTCCAACAGGGGGGAAAAAAATAATCAATGATGGGTCTTCAGGTTTGGTTTTTCATATTCCTGATACTTAGTATTGAGAAATAGGCAGGATCCAGAAAAAAAAAAAGAATTCTTCCAAGCCCTCTTTTTCGGTCTCAAAAAGGCTACAGAGGATACAAACATTATTTCTTCTCTTTTGCAGGTCACTTGTAATAGACAAGCTGCTTGTGATGCATTCCATGCTGGGACCAGCTATAAGCCATGCATCTGCTGAATTTAGGAATAAAGAGCTAGTCCATAAAATGTGGAATCAGAGGAGTGGCCTCCAGGGCATAATGGTGCATTACTTCTGTAAGATCAGAGTGTTTCACTAAAAGATATATATTGTTACAGGATAAGGGCTCCCATGTTTTTTGATTCTGTCATTATTTATTGTTTGCATTGCTCATTCTGCTATGCTAGATCACACAGCAGAGGTAACCTGAGAGAACACTCTGCATCTTGCTCTGGAGCTCACATTATTTGCCACTGCAAAGGAAACTTTTGCTATTAGAGTAGTGTGCAAGAACATTTAGGCTGTTGCTCATGCAAGATCCTTGGACCTCCTAACAAGTATGAAAAACATTCAGTTTAGTAATAACCTTGGTCACAATAATACTTCCTCTGTGCCCCTTTCTCTTTTCCTTCTCACTAGAGAGGTATTCAGGTATTCATGTAAGCAAGGCCTCTGCAAGTAGCACTGTTGTTGATTGTCCTAGAAAATCTCTTTTACACAGAAAAGGGCTTCAAACAGTTTTTCCTCACTGCAGTTATAATGGCCACAGTCTGTAATTACTTAGATCATTGCTTTCATAGATGAAAAATTATTTGAAGCAGGGGGTCTAGCCAGTGTGAACTAGAAAGACTCAAATGATTCTTCCTTAAGAAAGACATTTCCCACTGAAGATCACTATTTCTCCAGTGCCAGAAGTGACCATTAATATTTGCTGTGCATGGTTAAGATGAACATTAGGACAGGAGATGGCAGCTGCAAGAGACAAAGGAAGATAGGGAATACCTGAAGTAGCATCTTAAGTCTCTTACCAATGCTATGTTTAGTTGTAAAACCTTAGGAAAATCCTCTCTGTTGACAAAAGAGCCTGCCCTGTGGGGACTCTGCTGCTGTGGAGCTCCACAGAAGGAGGACCTGCCACTACAGCTGTGCTTCTGAGGGCCTGTCAAGTAAGAGGCAAAATCTCTGGGCAGGTAAGGCACCAAGAGGATTGCACTGGTGTACAAAAGTTCAAGACACACTTCAGAATACTTCCACACCTCAGTGATTTTCTCTATTGCTCTTTCACGTTTTGATTCTTTGAAATAAAACACCAGAGTAAGATAGCCAGCCTCAGCTGCAGTGCCAAACACAAGGAAAATAAAAATTCCCCTTTCCCACTCCAGAGTCCACACTTAGCATCTGCCATGTTGTGCATACTTATGACATTCTGCTTTCTTGAACAAAATGGCAGATGGTACCAAGCCAGATGATGCACCAGAGTTTGTTCTGCCTGCATTGTTACCCTGCCCACGCAGACCGCAGCAGCTGTGCCACAGTGGCCAAGGCTCCTTCTGTTCTATCACTCCCTGCCCAGCCATGAGCACCAGCAAAAGCTGAGGTAAAATATACTGACCAGCCTTCCCCAGGCTAAATCCCCATTTCACAACAACCCTCAATTGTGGATTTCCATGTTTTCTCATCATTTAAAAGAAATTTTAAAGAAAAATCATAGATACTCAACAAACGTTTTTCAGCACCAATAACAACTTTGTCTTTTACCTTATTGACTGAATCTCGTATGAGCTGATTCCTGTGGCTGTTGCCAGGCTTATAGAACTGCAAATTACCCAGCTAACCCCACTGATTTATTGCTTTCCATATTAGTATAGAGCTTACCATCATCTAGCTTCAGATACTTCCCTGCAGAACCTGCTGTGGCGACTCAATCTGAGCCGGCTGCAGCCTCCTCGCTTTGCTTCCTGACGAGTTCACAGACAGGCATTGCCCCTCGCCACCTCTCCATTAAACTGTTTGATGGAGACAGGAAGAAGAGAGAGGAAGGTTGAGTAGGACACTGAGCAACCTGGCCATACAGAGAAGCCAGTTTAACATTAGTGCCAGAAACAACACCAGCTCTCACCCTTTCCAGTATCACCAGAGGGCAAATCTCCATTCCATTCTGCTCAGGGTTTAATTACTACAAGTCCCCACACCCTAGGAGGAACTACTAACCAGCTGTTATCAGCCTTGATATTCACCAGATACACTTGAAAACTGTGACATTTCTAAAGCAAGGGTCAGTGACCACTCCCCTCTGTGATTAACTGTGGGTAAGTTTCCTAAGCTTGTTCTTCTGTAAGGGTTTCTCCATAATGCTCATAAGCACATCCCTCCTTAGGCATGTTGGATAAAAAAAGCTATGGATTAGAAGCAGCTTGAATTAATTATTAATTAAACCATCTCATGGGATTTGTGTCTAGTAACAGAAATACGTCTCTTTAGAGTCAGGTGTCTGTACACATTCCTGCAGCCTGATTTGCAGCTCACTGCCAAGAGCCACTTGGTCTTTCCCATGCTCTTTGAGTTGGTGGGATACTGCCCTTCCTGAGGCTGGCTCTGAGGGTCGGGCTGGGCAATATGTTTTTGCTTAATAACTTCACACATACAAGCAGCCTTGTCCAAAAAGGCAGAGCAGCACTGAGTGACAAGCAGGGATGGATTCCGCATGTTGGGGTGTGTCACTTTTACTAGGTAAATCAATACCACATTTCCCTTCTTATCTTGAAAGCTATGGGAGGACAAATTACATTAGCATGGATCTCTGCTTTGGCTCCTGCCATGCTCCTGCAGAACAGCAGGCTGCAGTTTTACAAACCTTTGCCCTGCTCTGCTGTCACTCAGATATTGCAAAGGCTGTGGCAGGCTTGAACATGCTCAGCTAGAATGTGTTTGGGGTATTTTTTGAGGATGAAATACAGAGACAATGGCTGTAAGCATGCTGAGGAGCCAGCTATGGATCTTACTGATGGTATGTGCTCCCCGTTAGTTTCAGCTGGCTGATGGCAGAAAAGGTCACTCTCATCTGGAGCTGACATGACCAGAAGCACCACGAACACTAACTCCACTCTACCTCTGCTATTTTTTGGCTCTTCAGAAAGTCCACTCATAGGCCAAGTGGGGATTTCTGAGTATGAATTCATAGTTTATCTCACTGCTCAGAGATGATTCTGGGAGTTATGAACTATGCCAGAAAAAAATTGGCAGAAAATACACAGAATAGGATTACTAGATAACAGCTAAATCTGATACACTGGTTTCTTTTGTCCCCTTTCAGCACTGGATGAATTCTCCCAGTTGAAATGTTTCCCTCAGGAGTAACCCTGCTGCTTCTACCCTGTATTCCAAGTTCTTAGAAAACAGAGGTGTTGGAACAGTTTGTTCCCAGACTTTTGCAGAGATTTGGCTGGATTGGGTTATGTCTCTTGAAGCCTGGCAGAACTCAGATTGTCATTGTAAAGGAACGTATTTTACTGAGACAATGGTGCTGGCAGCACTGGGCTTGTGAGACAGCAGTGGAAGCACCATCAGCAGCTACCATCACTACACTCCTGCAGCTGCTGCTCAGCACGCAAAGCAAGGTGGTGCACACAGAGCTCCACTAAGTATGACTGACCACTGCCAGGAAAGCAGCAGGTGGATCTGCAGATTGGGTGGTTCTGTGTTGTGGATCTAGTTTGCAAAGATGATACTTTATATACAGGAGCCTTGTCTCTATCACACAAGGTATCCTTTATTTCTTCCGAGCAGCTTCTTGGCATCTACAAATGGAACTTCTAAGTAAAATGCCAAAATGAACTTAATCTCTGTAATCCCAGATCAAGTGAGAGCATCCAGAAGATTAATTTAGGAATTTTCTCTACAGGTTTGCTCCTGGAGAGACACAAAACACACCCTGTAACTCTGAATTGCTCTCTTTGCTTAGGTCTCCCATTGTTACTGTGGAGCGGGCTGTGAAGCACCCGAGGGTAACTGACTTAGCACAACAGTACGAATTTATTACACTGTGCTGGACTGGCAGTAGTGTCTCTCATGTCAGATGACTTTCTGCTGAGAAGATTTGGTTGATCAAGGGCTTGTTGGTGGTGCTAGTCATGAAACCAAGCACAGGCTCATTTGAGTTGGAGTAGCTATGCTAGAGAGGAGCATCCATCTCAGGGAACCCACAGGTTCATCGATAAAACACCAGTGACAATGGCTCTGTGGCATCTGTCCACCAGTGTCTGCATTGTTCATCTCAGTCTGAAGAACCACTCACCACATAGAAAACACAGTGAGGATGGTTGCAACTGGACTAACTCGAAACCATACCTGGGAATAGACTGGAGAATGCTAGCTGGCCAAGTTAGTACTGGGCCAAGGACCATGCCAGCAGTTCAGTGGCAGGGATGAATGAATTCCAGCACCCTGAAGTGTTTAAACACCAGCCTAGGTGTAGCTTGTATTGGCTTTTTCCAGCCCCTGACACTTTTTCCCTCAGGGAAAGGAGGACTCATCATCATCCTCCCCAGTGGCAGCAGGCACTGCCTCAACATGTGGCACAGCTCACAGCACCAGCACAACTGGGAGTTGTGTCTAGCAATGTCTTTGATGAGGAATCTTTGTCTTCAGTAAATATAAAAAAGTGAGTGTGATTTTTGGAGGCTGTGGGAGTGCCAGAGGACAGAACTCTTTCAGCCTCAAAATTATTATTGGAGACTGTGTACAGGGTTAGAGGTTAAACACGAATTTGTATTTTATAAAGCAGCTTCTCCTGCACTGACATGTCAAATATTGACCTCAGAGTCCTATATATCCCATATTAGATTGATAATCTCACACATTCTGCTAAAATAAGATTTTGAAAGCTGGTTTAGGTGCCTGAGATTCACTAGGAAAAATATGGCAAGTCCTAACCCCAAGTTCTAGCTGAAACAGTAAACAGGATATGGTCTTTAAATCTCTCTTTTAAGATGCATTTACCATACATGCTGGACAAACCACATCTGAGGTTTCATACTGCCTCAGCATTCTCTGTGTGGTTTTTGGTAAAAATTTGCTAGTCATGTTTGACAGTATTAGACCTTTTTTTTTTTTTTCCCCAAAAAAACCCAAATATGGATGCCTGAATATACTGCTAGGGATTTCATTGAGGCAATTCATTAATATTCTGAGAAGAAACCAGGGTAGCCAATACCTTCTTTAATATAAATGCCATACAAGAGGATATAAGACATAAAACCTGCATATATATGCTTGATATTAAGTTGGACACTCAGCAAACTAGAAAGAAAATGTAACTACAGCAGGATGAAATGCAGAAAAGTGCTCTGCACAGCCACAGCCTCATCACCCATGGGGACAGATCATATCTGCCAGCCCTAATCCACTCCAAAACTCAGTGCTGAAAAGGCCAAGTCCCTTCTGGGTTTTAAACAAAGACTTTAGATGCAGAAAGGGAACTGCATCCATTTTGCCAGGATGAGTACTGGGTCACGGGTCTTTATGTTTTTTAGTAAAGAAAACCTTCCTGAGATGGTTATTCTCAGGAACAGCCAAAACAGACATCCTTCTGACAATATAATTTGAAACTCCAGAAACATAGTTCAGGATCAGTCCCCTGTTCACATGCAATCTTTATTTACTTTGGGTTTGGGTTTTTTGGGGGGGTTGGGTTTATTTATTTTTTGTGTGTGATTTTTTTTTTTCCCCTCACTAAGTTTTTTTTTTCTTACCTTGAATTTTACAGCACTGCAAGAAGAGAAAAAAAAAAAAAAAAACCACCTCAGTATTGATCCTTTAAGGTTAAGAACTTGGTGCACTTAAATTATTCTAACCCAGAGAGTTTGAAATTTATAGTCCCTCTTGAACCTCCCTGCCTCACCAGCTTCCTTGGGAGGACCCTGCTGCAGGCTGCACGCCAACTGCAGTAAAATTTAAAGAGGTGAGAGAGAAACTTCCCAGAAAATATAAACATTTCATGGAAATGAAATAAGTCTTCCCTTATAGGAACTCACCTCAGCAAGCTTTAGATAAATGGAAAGGTATTCAGGATTGTAAGTGGACATAAAGTGTGGTGTTTTAGATACATTTGTTTATGAGCAATGCAGAAATGCATTTTGCCTATGGATGGTAGAGCCCAACAGCACAGGGCTGTCAGTCCCCCTCCCCCTGTCCCGAGGTCACAGGCTGCAGGTCGGCTGGCTCTGGTTTATGCCTCCCTCCAGGACGGATGGCAGCCACACACACCTTCACCCCCCCTGAGCAAATCCCACCCTCCCCCCCACAGCTCCCTGCAGCCACAGCGCTTGAACTCGTGACATCAACACACCCTGCGAGGGAGCTGAAATATTCCCCGGGCTCAGAGATGGGAAGCTCACAATAATAGCACTGAGCGAGGCACGGGAGCGAACTCTCCGCCTGCGTCCCAGCTCTCCGGCTGACACAACGCAGAAGGCTCTCAGGGCTGCACAATAACAGCGGCTGTGGAGAGAAATAAAGTGTCAGCATTAGGAGGGCTGTAAATTCCTCAGCCCCACTCGCCGGGCACCGGCTCCCGAGGCTGCTCCTCTTGCAGCTTTCCGTGACCCACGTTTCCTCAGAAATCTCACCACGTCCGCAGAAGGTCTGGGAAGCTGGTAGGGGGATGACATGCTGGAAGCAAGAACAGGGATTTCATAGAATCATAGAATCAGTAAGGTTGGAACAGACCTCAAAGATCATCAAGTCCAACCTGTCACCGAAGACCTCATGACTACTAAACCATGACACCAAGTGCCACATCCAATCCCCTCTTGAACACCTCCAGGGATGGTGACTCCACCACGTCCCTGGGCAGCACATCCCAATGGCTAACAACTCTCTCTGTGAAGAACTTTCTCCTCACCTCAAGCCTAAACTTCCCCTGGTGCAGCTTGAGACTGTGTCCTCTTGTTCTGGTGCTAATTGCCTGGGAGAAGAGACCAACCCCCTCCTGGCTACAACCTCCTTTCAGGTAGTTGTAGACAGCAATAAGGTCTCCCCTGAGCCTCCTCTTCTCCAGGCTAAACAATCCCAGCTCCCTCAGCCTCTCCTCATAGGGCTTGTGCTCAATTTCAGAAGGGAACCTTTTTGCCTGAGAAGATGACAGAGAGTTCAGGTCCTCAGTGTCCTTCTTGTAATGAGAAACCCAAAACTGAACTCAGTATTTGAGGTACAGCCTCACTACTGCTGGGTACAGGGGCACAAGCACTTTCCTGGTCCTGATGACCAGGATGCTGTTGGCCTTCTCAGCCACCTGCTGGCTCAAAGGTCCAGTGGTGGCTCAGAAATGCAAAGATTTTGACATGTGTCCAAGTGCTGCTCTCTCTATCCAAAGGTCTCTGTCATGACCTCAGAGGAAACCTGCCAAATGTATCTACACATTGGGTTACTGGCCACCCTTCTCACATAGCTAATCATTCATTCAACAGTGACTTATGCAAAGGTGATGCTAAATGTACCCTAGGTGTGTGCAGGGCCAAGCCTCAAGGGCTCATTGCCCAGCAGTAGGATGCCTGCTCTCACCATGCTCTACCCCATCATCACCTTTTCCTTGTGCATTCTTAACTGCTCCCTAAGTGTATCCACAAGAAGCCATATGTTCACTTCTGTACATGCATAGAAATCACAGATAAAATCATGCCCTTATCAGGCTTGTTACGTTTAATAGGAAACAGAGGGGAGGAAAGCTGAATTCTGCTTTTATTATGATTTCTACTTGTGAATTCTGAGAGCTGATTAGGCCACGAATCCCATGTTAACAATGTAAAATAAAAAGAAGGAAAATGTCACAAAGCCTCTGATTTCCAGACCTTGTAACTGACTGCAGTGCTTTCTGAGGTTGGGTTTTCCTTTCCCAGTTGCTCCTGCAGTAATGCAAAAAACCCAGTTCATTTAAAAACTGAAATCCATTCAATATTTGTGCCTAGGAAGTACATTCTGTGAGTATTCAGCTCAGATTTTTTTCTAGAGGTTCTTTATTCTTTTCCCTTTTTGAGTGTTTGTTTCTCACATACCAGCCAACCTCAGACAAGTCCTTGCTCAGCCATTGAAAGCTGGCTTCACATTTACTGACGTGACTAAGAGTTTTCAGAAAGTTCTTTTCAAAGGAGTTTTGAGAGACAATAAGCAGAAAGCTTGAAGAAAAAAATTGTCAAAGCATACATATGGAAAGGAGACAGTGTCACCACACTCCTCCTGCATGGAAGTTTGGGGAATGACCCTAGGGAGAAGCATTACAGGCCATAAATCTTCATTTTAATCTTTTAGCCAAAAGCCATATCTTTCTAGTCAGCTAATGGCATTTTGACAAGGTGTGCAGCTGAATTTCTGGAAGAGTGAAGTAAGGGATACTGCAGGAAGATTCAGTAGTTCAGAGGCAAAATTCTTCACACCAGAGCCTTTGAAATGGGAGCACTGGTGTTGTACATCTGCTCTCTCAGAAAAACTTTATTGTCCACAGTTTATCTTAGATGCTTTATGAGTCAAGTTACAGATCAAACAAGGATGCCATTTCTTTAGCCAAAAGCAGACGGGACACAGGCAGAGGGTTTGCAATGCCCTCGTGCCTTCCCCATCCTTTGTACTTTAAAATTTAAGCCTGCAGCCCCTTTGCTATCACAGCACTGTCCCCAGATCCGTAAGGGCTCCTTCACAGTGCTCCCATCAGTACTCATGTACCATTAGTTTCCACCCTGGGCTACCTCTGGTTCTGCCATTCCTTGCACTCTGGACCACTGCTTTCGAGTAGAAGCATGCTACTTTCATGGCTTGAATAACCTGTGCCTGTGTTGGCAAAACCCAGCCTGAGACCTGTGCAGGATGTCTGACGGACCTTCACCCCAACACTGTGATTTTCCCTGAACAAAGGACTTCTTCACCACTGGGACAGACAGAGAAAGGTGAGGACTCCAACACTGGCAAACACAGGGCTATCAGGGGTCTGTTAAAGGGCAGACTCAGTGCCTGGGCTACCCACAGCTTCCTGGCTAGAGCAGAACCTTTCCCCAAAGCCACAGTTCAGTCAAATACATTATTTCTCTTGGTCTCCAGTGTGTGCTCATGCTTGAGTTTGTTCCTTTTCTTCACTTTTTGACTTATGAGATGGAGTAACTGGTTACCTTGTGGGCCTTACTGTACCCCAGAGGGGTTTCCTGTGAGCAGAGAGGACTAGACATGTATGGCTTCTTGGGAACATGTTTTAGCATTTCAGAGAAGTCATCACTTACAAACTGTACTGTAAAGTCACAAGCACCCCCTGAGTGTGAGCATTGCATGGGAGAGGAAAGAAGCCAGGGCTTGCTGTCACTGTTTAATGTATCTGCAGTATCCTGGAGGCATGCATGGAGGAGGCAGAGGGATAGCAGCAGTGCTGCAGCTTCACTCTTTTGTGACATATTACATCCAGAAGAGAAAGAATTGCCTTGTAGGGAGCATAAATCAGGGCCTGCTTTCAGCTTTAAAAATAAGGTAAAGTTTGTATGAATATAATTATAGCCTCTGATGCAAATAAAACAAGATGTGACAGATACAGAAGGCTGCCACTACTAAGCTAATGCTATAAAACTTCAGTAAGTGACTAGCAGTTGGCAGGAGGTTCAAAGAAGATTTTACGCTCCCTTGACATTGATATTGTGTCTAAGATATCTCTTTTTAAAGCTTTTTGTTGAATTTTACAGACTTTTTGAAACAATGATAAGTTAGGATTGCCTCGAGCTGCATCATTTAAGCCAAATTCATTGATTCCAAAGTAACAAACAACTTCCTTCAGTCCCCAAAAAACAATGGTATGCTCTTTGTGGTATTTGTTTCTTGACAGTGGGTTACATTTTCATATGACAGTATTCTGTTTTCCAAGTTCAGACTAACTGAGGATATTTTTTAACTTCTCCCTAAAGTCAGTCTCACTGCATCTCTCCCACAGTCTACTTCGTCTTACATGTCCCACTGCATCTCTCCCAAAGTCTACTTCATCTTACATGTCCCACAGGTAAGTACATGGAACGTTTGTGCATACAGACAAACATGCATGTTCATCCAGCAGCAAAGATTCAGCTCCTTCACACCCTGAACATCTCCCTGTGTCTAACAGGGACTCTAAGACAAAAGGAGCTGTTCTGATTCTTCCCAGATTGGGATGTTCCCAGACCACTATCTTTGGAGTCTGAGAAGGCACACCTTGGGAAGAACTGGTATTTTCATGTTCTAGTCTCATGGTCTTCCCTGTCAGAAACAGGATGACAGGTTTTTGAACCCAGAAGCTGTAAGTGCCTGCTTTCAGGCACTGTTCTGATATGTAGCAGTTACTTCACTTCCATTAGCAAGGAAGAGTTTCATATGTCTTCTCATGAAAAAAACCCCTCATCTACAATGAGGCATTTCAGAAGCTGTAGCTTTACATTCCAAAGTGTCTTCCAGTTTGAGGTTGATATTTATTCTTTTTTAATAGAGTACTGACACCTGCACACATTACAGAGAACATTGCCCACTTCTTTGAACACTGCTCTGCTACACACATAGACATAGCAACACTATACAGCAGGTAAAGCAGTTGGATCAGGTACACAATATCTAGAGGACTGTCTTGTCAGGAATCTGCAGGATTTAGGGATTCTGCTTCCCTCCCTGTTAGAAGTTGCCCAACTGTTCCCCATTTGACTGCTCAGATACTCACCAAGTAATCAATCACCATGACTCCTCACAAAGATAACGTTCTGAGCAAGAGTAAATTATAATGATGGAGTCTCCAAGGGGGTATTTAAGCAAACTATAATTACAAAAGGTTACTATCTATAACACTTTCAACTGTGTATGCCTTATCACCAAGTCTCCTACAATTTGTAACTTGAATTTATAGCCTCCTGGGGTACATTTGTCTTGCAAGTTGCCAAATTTTTCTGATCCAACCCCTAAAATGCTCAGAAATTATGTTGCCTGATACAAATTCTATGTTTTGTAAGGCCAGATGATAATCCCCACTGCCAGAATGGTGGTTTAGTAATCAGGGATGCATCACTGCCATAGAGGTGAGCAGCCATGGCTTGCATTGCTGTTACTTTAGTAAATGTTGATATTGTTGGCACACACTTTCCCCTTGTGTGCTGGCTGCACTGTGCACACTGTGACAGCCTTTCTTTTTGTGTGGTAGGTAACCTTTGCATCTCAGGGACTTTACACACAAGTGTGCCATGCCATGTAATGCCATTTTGGAAAGGTTGCTGGAAGCACAGCTATTTCCTGCCCCTAAGTTGGGGAGTTCTTCCTCTTCATCCTGGGACAAGCCGTTCTACAGTGAGCTAACTCCGAAAAGAAACTTGCCTTTTGTCACCTGGATGCAGCAATTCCCCATGTCACTAAATCAGATCTTTCCATACAGCCTTCAGCATCAGTTCTGCTCCAGCAAATTTCTCTGAGCGGTTAGACTGGGCCCTCAGAGCTACAACAGAGGGAGTGGCTGCACGAAAGTGTTTGACTAAATCACCCTCAGAGGGGAAGTAGAGGCTTGATGCCACTCAATGCAAATGTCAACTAGGAAAGGGGTGATTATAAATCTCTGATCAGAGACAACTAGAACCACAAACTGGAAGATCCTGCAGAAACCCATCCAGGCACCCACAGACTCTGCTCCATTGACTTTTATAGTGCTAACCCTAAAGCCAGTCTCCAGAAGGTAGCTTTCTCATCTCAAGCTGCAGAGCATAATGGATCCAGGGGAGGGCAGGAAAAGTAACAGCTTGCATATGCCAACACACTGCTTTACATCTGAGGTATAGTAGGAACTCTGTTCTTCTTATTTGTCTTCCTTAGGTCATTGCAGCAAAACCAAGGGGGACATTGGCATGTGAAAAATGCAGTACACAACATAAGAGATGATAATAGCATCATCCCAGCCATTCTCCTCCTCTCTCACTATTTCAGGCTACTTAGTCTTCACCTCTGCTGCAATTGTGAGAACCATCTAAATCCCTGCTGTTTTCACTCTGAGCAGTATTGCTTTCATCAAGTCATTTGCTGTTTGAGCATAATAAAGTTTTGCAAAATGCCTTTTTTTATAACCTCACTATCCAGTGACCTAACATGGTCAGTGCCAAGGTGCAGGCAGTCTTCAGCACTGCTTGCTGAATGTCCCTCCCCACACCCCAGCACCAATTCCAGTCTGACATCTGAAGGAATTAAGAGTCAAAGAGTGACAACAGCAGCAGAAAACAGCCTCGGGCAAAGGAAAACAAGATCAAATGCACCTACAGCATGACAGCCAGCAGCAACTTGCCCCATGGATGCTGCCACAGCAGAAGCTCTGGGCCAGTGCTGGGAAGGCCATGCAGCAGCTGTGGTTCACACTGTTCAGTGAAACAATTAATGCAATCAATTACTTTCCAGGAATGTCTTGTCTAATGAATCACTGGGCTATTAACCTGAACAGTTGTAATGTATATTCCCAAATCAGTGTTGCTTGAATAATCCCCAAGGGAATAATTAGAAGAGCATCACATGGAGGAATGTGTAATGCATTACTGGACCCTAATAAATGCGAAGACTCCCTCGGATGCTGTCAGCGATTTAGAAAAGAGTCAGTGGACAGAAGACACAGGAAGAGAGAGTGCAAGATGTATGGGTAGCTGTTGCCTACACCTTGCTATGGATTTAGAAAATTCATGTACCTCTTTAATGGCATTAAGACTGAAAATATGAAGCAGAGATGGAAGATACTTAAATTCAACAGTCTTTGTTTCTAGATATGAGATTTGACCCTCACTGTGGCTAGCCTACCAGTCTGATTTGCTCCTTACTTATTGTAGCTCCTGCTGGTGTCTATGTAATCCATACTTCACATGGACACTTCAGTCATGATACTTCATATCTGGACATGAGGAGGAAGCCCTGGAATGGGTTGTCCAGGGAGGTGGTTGAGGCCCTGTCCCTGGAGGTGTTTAAGACCAGCCCAGGCTGGATGAGGCTTTGGCCAGCCTGATCTAGTGTGAGGTGTCCCTGCCAATGGCAGCGGGGGTTGGAGCTAGATGATCCTTGTGGTGCCTCCCAACCCTGACTGATACTCTGATACTGTGGTACTGTGATATTTAGGTTCCTTTCTATTTAGCTAGTTAATTGCATCCTTGAAGCAATCCAAACATATCTGGCTGGATAATCTACACAAGAGATACTCTGGGCAGCAATTAAGCACTGTACAGTCTGTATCCCTGCACAATAAGAGCTGGTAGGCACACTAGGACAGAGACAGCATAGGAGTAGACATGTTTACTTGAAAGCATATTTGAAAATGGGAAAATATGGCCAGTGACTGGCGAAACTGACTGACTGAAGGTAGCTTTCCAGCCCTAAGAGCAAGCAGGATGTGGCAGCAAGATGCTATAAACTGTGATGGACCATGGAGAGAAGTCATATAGCACACATTTGAGGCAGTGAAGGTAGCCAGTAGAAAGATGAATAGTGAGCTCAGGTGAAAATTGTCTTTGCAGTTTGGGCAGGAAGGCAGAGAAAGGAAGTCTAGAAAAGCAGCATGCAGTATCAGAGCATAAAATAGTGAGAGCTTTAGTAAGAGGTTTTAAATGCTAAAGCAAGTTGAAACTAATTGAAACAAGTGAATTGCTGAATCTTCCTACAAGTCTGTGTGTTAGGGCATCACCTTGTATCTGCTTTTTTACAGTACAAGGTAAATGATTTTCTGTCATCCTGTTTATAGCAATTATGAGCCAGATGTAAAAAGTGCTGAACCCATGCCTGTCAGATTCACCAAGCCATTCAGCAAGCTCAGAGCCTGTGTGCATGGAAAAAACAAAGGCAATGTTGGGGAAATGTTTCTGTCTCTCATGTGTTCCATGGACTGTACACATCTGCTGTGTTTTCAAATGTTGATAGAAAAGTTCACTGCTGCTGAACATTGCTACACAGCAGGATAACCAGCAGCCTTGTAAAGGCTGTAAAGCTGCTTCCTTCTCTCTCTTGGCACACACCCCTCCTTCGCCCAATATTTATTTCATTTCAGATCAAATAGATCAATATGATGCTTGAGCTAAAGCTTTAGGGCAAGCACCTGACTCTGGTCTTCCTGGACCTCCATTACAAGCAGGGTCTGTGCTGGCAGGACCTCAAAAGCTTCAAGGTCCCAGCCTAGCCCTGGGTAGGGGACACACTGGCACTGTGGTGCAGCACTATTGTACAGCAATAGGGTGGGGGGAAAAGGGACTGCAGGATCTGCATGTCCATGGCACTAGCAGCCAATCATTGCAAAATTAAGCTAAGCTGGCTCCTCAGAAAATCCCTTTGGTGGAAAAACTCCCTTTACACAGCTAAGACTGTGAGAAGACATAAATAATTCACTGTCCTGCTGTATCAGTCTTACTGCAGAAAAGATTTCAGGCAGTGCTGACGTTATAAGAACATAAAAACAGAGATCTACATCCACCATCCACATTTTTCCCTCATAAGGATGAAGAGTACATTAAGTGACCTTCCTTTCCAATAGGATAAGAAATCTAATGCCAGCTTAAGAAACTTAAAAGTTGTTAGCAGTTATATATTACTGGCAACATATTTTACACTAGGCAGCCATGAAAAAAAAAAAGTCATAAAAAGTGCAATTAAATGTCTGAACTGTTGCTATTTTGGAAATTAAAACAACACACAGTATCCTTGCTGCAGCTTATATTACTTACTTATGACTTGTGCACAGTTATTTTCACCAGTTTAACCATGCTTCTTTTCCATAAAAGTCTGCTGTTAATAGGCCCTTTGGGGACCCTGAAAATAACAAGATCTGCAATAAAAAAATTAATAACACTGAGAGAAAACTCAAGTTCGAAAGACTTTTTAGAGCACATTAAAGTTTCTATTTAAAAAAAAAAAAAAAAAAAGAAAAGAAAAAGGAAAAAAAGATTTGCTGAGAAACCCCTCAGTGCTCTGGAGCAGGTAAATCTGAACTACCATTGCTGAGAAGTACCAGAAAGGAAGCCCAGTCTTCGAGAGTGTCATGACTTCACTGTGTGCGTGACTGTTGCATTAAAATCATAGAATCATAGAATCAGCCGGGTTGGAAAAGACCTCAGAGATCATCAAGTCCAAGCTATTACCTAATACCTCCTGTACTGTCCTCCATACACTCTAGTAACCTCCTGGATTGCCTCCTCTCTGCTGTGCTAAGTTCCCAGCAGATATCTGGCAGGTTAAAGTCATCCACAAGAACAAGGGCTGGTGATCTTGAGACAACCTCCAGAACCTCTTGTTTTCGTGATCAAATCATACACAACACTATGGGATGTCAGTGAACATCAGTCATGTTTACATTATTTCTATGTACAAACTCTTCCTGTACATGAAAAATTCTAAAGGGAGCACTGGCCAGTTCACTACACAGAAAGCAGAAATCAAATTCATTTAAAGGTACAATTATTCCAAATGGAGAGGATAAGCTAAGGGGAGAAGGAAAGAGAATGATATGAACAAAGCAGTTTTGGGCTCCCCAGTTCAATAGGGACAGGGATCAAATCAAGAGAGTCCAACAGATGGCCACGAGGATGATTAAGGGACTGGAGCACTGCCTTATGAGGAGAGGCTGAGAAACCTGGGGCTTTTTGGTCTGGAAAAGAGAAGACTGAGAGGGGATTTAATAAATGTATATAAATACCTGAGGGCTGGGTGTCAAGAGGGAGGAGCCAGGCTCTTCTCTGCTGTACCCTGTGGTAGGACAAGGTAGGACTACAGCACAGGAGGTTCCACCTCAACATGAGGAGGAACTTCCTCATTATGAGGGTCACAGAGCACTGGAACAGAGAGGTTGTGGAGTCTCCTTCTCTGTAGACTTTCAAGACCCATCTGGATGCATTCCTGTGTAACCTGTGCTAGATTCCTGTCCAGCTCTGGTGGGGGGGTTGACGAGATGATCTTTGGAGGTTCCTTCCAACCCCTAATATCCTGTGAGGCTGTGATCCTGTGAAAACACATTACTGAATATAACCAATTAGTAAAATGCTAAATTCTGAACTTCTGTGGTTTCAAAAGATAATGATTTGCCCTTCCCTGTTGCTCAGAATTTGTAACATATTTCTCTAACTGGGACACTTATGGGGGGGAGTACATTGCAAGGCTACAAAGTGTTTCAAAGATTTTACCATTTCCATTGGAAATTGCAAACTATTTGATAAGACAGAAAAATCAGTGTTTGGGCTCTAGTTCTCTCCCAAATGTGTGGAAAAAAATCAGCAAAAATGGTTATAGTGGTGGAAGGTGATGAAACAAATTTCATGAGAGCAAGTTTGAAGGTTACTAAAGAGCAATAATTAAAGTCAGCTATTTTAAATCAGCAAATCCAAATCATTTGCATCCAAGCAGTCAAGAAGAAATAAGTAAAGATTGACTCGAACTTTCTATGCTAATTCTTTCAAGAGGCCTTTGAACATTTGGCAGTCTGGAAGAAAAATTAATTTTTATTTAGCAAGAGTGTATTAAGTAGTCCAAGGGTTTGTAAGCCAGTAAAACCAGTCTTCAGTTTCACCATTATTTTGACAATGGTTGAAAGGTAGACTCAGAATCAGTGCCAGCAAGGTTAAATTTATGGAGAATAATTCTGAGACTAAATCCATCTTTTTTCCACATGGACTGCTAAGATTGACACAAGTGCTGCTGAAAGAGGCTTTGCTACAGTAACTAATTTGTTATAAGATGGAATTTTAATTTAGAAACAAAAAAAATAAAAGAAAGCTTGAGACAAAAGCATATACAACATGTAAAGCAGACTGCAAATGGCTAATGGCTAATATCTAATATCAAAGTGTGTTTGTTAACAGGAAACCATTGCTTAGCAGCCATAGCTCTAGAAAGGAGCTGAAATTGTAAATGCAGGCTAAAACTAAGTCAGTGTCAGTTTTCAGATTATTTTTTTCCTTTTACTGTGAGGAAAGCTAAGTAACTTAGTGAGAGCTGTCGTGGACCTTCCTTAGCAGCACTTTTTTTCTGTTGAGATTATGTGTTCTTACCAAAATGAACTCTTTGGTTCTGGCGTCATGACTTTCAGGAAGTCCCATGTGGGAGGTTGGAGCTGTTGATCACCATCATGCCCTACAATCTTTACAAAGGGGTGACCAAGGCACATGATTCACCTGCCCAGCAGCACAGCTACTTGTGTTTCCCTTGCTCTGCTGCCTGTTTTCTTAGGCAGACATTTGCTTGTACAGTGGTCCCTCTGCACAGCAGTGGAAACATCAAGGACATTGCTTGCTCTCCAGTTCAAGATAGACAGGTAAACACTGGATAGAGTCCAGCAGAGGCTACAAGGACTGGAGCATCTCTGTGAGGAGAAAAGACTGACAGACCTGGGGCTGTTTAGCCTGGAGAAAGAGGGGATCATCTCAATGCAGATCAATATCTAAAGGGTGGAAGCTGTGGTAGCTCAGGGATATTAACAATGACTTTCCCACAGATCATCAATGTTTGATTCATCTACCTCTTTGCTGTTGATTCTAACCTAGGATTTCTGGATCTTCATGGGGGTGTGTCAGGATTGCTGAATTATTTTGAATTATTAAAAATTTTAACATTTGTACAACAACTCTGCAGAGGTCACAAATCATTATCTGCATAGTATACACAGAAGAAAATAGAGCAATCCTTGATGGGACTTCCAGTGGTGGACTTCATGGCTATTCCTGATGCAGATACTGTTGCTGCCTCTCTCAGGACAGAAAATGTGAGCAGGATATGAGACAGAAGCAAAGCTGGGAAGGATCAGTCAGTAGGTCTCTTGGTATACCCAGAGGAACCAGGGAGGGAATAAGATGCACTTAGTGAAGTGCTGGAAGCAAAATCCACTTCAGAAATAAATCAGTGGCCATTACAAAATGAGTAATAGTCTAACTACTTTCCCATCTCTCAACTGTTGTGGGAAACATGAGGCAGCTGTGGATGCATTACACATACTTCTTGTGTTTGAAGATTATGAGGATTTGTTACCACATCCTCCACTAGCCACTGAAGCTAACAGTGCTGGAAGCACACAGAGAAACCCATGCCATGAAGGAGCAGCACTGTAAAAACACTCCAGGCTCACATGAGGGTGTGCAAGCCCTCTCTGGCCAGCTGTTCAAGGAAAGAGTGCCTCAGGTCCTTGAAAAACATGAAAAACCCACCAAAGAAAGTATGGTGTAACCTGTTTGGAAACAAGTGAGCTTCAGTGTCTGGGTGGCAAGAGGAGCAACTCGGGGCATGTGTCTCCTCCTCTTCCCCAAGACATCAAGTGTCCATTCTTTCTCATTTTTTTGATGCAAGAAGAAAACCGAGGTAAAATCACATTTATGCTGTATCCTTTGGCTGCAGTCTGTAGTCAGGGTTTTGAAACCTAGACAGAGTCTATGTTTTATCATTCCTTGGTTAGTTATTGTCTTCCTTCTTTTTTTTTTTTCCCCAGTCCTAGCCCTTCTTTTTAATCCAACATAGCTACCCAAGTGATTACAAATAATTATGTGAACTGATCACACCCAAAAGAGGTCACCATCAGAAGCCAGGTTTGTTGTTTTGTTGTGTCATCCAGACTCTGTAATGTAAAACAAAACCAAAAGAGCACTTTTGTAAAAGCCCAGGCCAGCTCCTTGATCTGATGGAAACAACTCTGCAGACAAGTTGTAAAAGCCCAGATGTGTGAGAAATCTTATGCTGCAGCTCTTTAAACTGCAGACTTCGGTGGGAGATACATTTTAATAACTAAAACATCCCCTGCAAAACTGAACAAAGACTAGTAGACTATGGCATGCTATATTGCCATTAGAGCTTCTGTTTGTGTATGCATTATTCCAGCACCCAAAATGTGGCAGGCAGCAAACAAATCTGAAAGTATTAATATGTAGCTTACTTGAGGGAGAAAAATCTAAGGACAGCTATCCTAATCCTGTTATGCAAGAAACTTCATATGCTTTGAACTCTAAGACAGTAGGCAATCAGCAGTGCTTGCTAAATGCTAACTGCATATGAGGTGATTAAACATCTGGGTTTGTAGTTTTAGAACTGAATATTGCTGGCAATGTTTATACAGTCCAGCAGCAGCAGCATCAGAGACCTAGATCTCTGATGGCTGATGTCAGCTTCTATGGACACAGAGCTGGTACCAACAAAATTAAGAGATTAAATGAACTGAACATTCCTCCTACTTGCTCTCTCCAAAGAACACTTTGTGTAGCTGAGAACTGCCTTGCTAAACAGAGAAGCAAAATGGTTAACTAGCAAACTGACATCTGGTGCTCCGAAAGAGCCAAGAATGTTACTGCAGAGGTCACAAGGTGAGTTGCGTAGTCCCTGAATAAAATGAACCAGGAGATTTCATGTACAGAGTATCACATTTCTGAGCATATTCTTGACATCTTGTCATATACACATCACCACTGTTATAAATGGGTCATAATAGCAGTTCCCTTTGAATGCAGTACTTAAAACACACAGGGTTCTCCCAGCAAATTCCCTGCTTTGGAGGAGATTTGAAAGCCATACATTTTTAAAGCAATGTGCTCAATGTGAATGAATAATGAGTCCCTGCAAGGTGTAGATGGTGACTAACCAAGGCAGACAAAGACAATTTCTCTCACCTTTTTATTTAAATCTTCTTTTCATCCACACATCTACCTGGCAAAACTGGTACCAAGAGAGAAGCATTATCTGTGGAAACTATCTTTGAAATGTAAGTAGTTCTTTGAGCTCTTAACAGTGTTTAAACATGAGGAACAAGCTGCAGAATACTCATGTGCTGCAGAGCAAAACCAGCATGTCGCAGCAAGCCAAGAGTGACCAGACATGGCATGGTGTGAAGGCCTCAGCTGGCAATGACAGTCACTGTCTGCCACCCCTTCACCTGCCCTGCCCCTCCCTGTGCCCCACGGGTGTTCCAGACTGCCCGACACCAATGGCTGTGCCCCCATTCATACCCCTGGTTTTGAAGTCAAACCAGCAGCAACACTACCAACACAAGGTGAAACACATTCAGCTTTTCTCATGGGGGAAATTTAAAGCCATATATTTGGAGTTGGCTCTGAGATGCACTGAGTGCAGAAAGCTAGATGTGGAGTTTCTGCTGATATACAGTCATTGCCTGAACTGTGATAATGTGGAATCATGTGACTGAGCAGTTTGTCCTATTTAATATGAATCTATAGATACCAGGCTGTTTACAACCTAGCTGCTGGAGACAGCCCTCAAATATCACCTAATTTCACCTCTTCTTTTGTGACTACTTGCTGTGCAGTTACAGATGGCATTCATGCAAGAACACCAAGAGTATACAACTCCCTTTCCACCCTGCTGATGTGTGGTGGTTTTAGGTGCCTGAAAAAATCTTTCATTGGGTGGTGAAGAACAACACTTCTCTAGGCACAATAGTGAAGGCAAAGCCAAGACCTGTGGTGTAAGATTGTATTTTTATTGTGTCAGCTCATACAATAAGGTCAGGCAAGCTTCTGGGTACACAGGCCTTCTTCATGTCTGAAACAGCAGCACATGAGAAAGCAGAGAAATTCAAATGGGAGAGGAGAGGCAAGGTGAGGCAAAACCTTCTCCTCTGTATGATCCTGGCAGTCACAAACTCCATGTGTCTCACCTGACTTTGCAGTGCCAGTTTTTTCCTAAGCACACTGCTTACTGCTTCTCCTGTCAGAAGCATCGGGTTTTAATATCTCTAAAGATGCAAAAGAAACTGTGGATGTCATTTCTTTCACTATTTAAAACCTGCTAAGCACCTGCTCAGCACTCCATGAATTCCAGAGGATGACCACCAAGAAAAGCCTTTCTTGTCCACAGCTGTATTTGTTCTTACACTATGAGAAAGGATAAATGTGAGACCGTGACTTTCTGTGGATTTCTTTTTGACTTCTCATTATTACATTCTCTCTTTTTCATCTCTTCTCTCAACAAACCCAAGTTATTTACAGTAAAATTGAACCCTTTGGGTTTTTTGCCTGCCTCTAGACACACTGGTCTATTTAATGTATAATTTTAAGAATGAGAAATGGACAGAGTAGCCCTAGAGCTTGGATGTGGGCAATGTAATTATAGCAGTTTTTAGTTTGTGTGCCTAATTTTTATTTACCACTTTACTTTGACTGAGGATTGCACTATCTTTGCAGAATTTGCTCTCCCAAGCCATCTGTTCTCCTTCTTGCCAGCATCCAAAATATGTTCCAACTCCTCTGTAAGTCTGAGGGCACACAGGCATCCTACAGCTACGCTGTCTGCACTTCCAGAGGTTTTACTCTGCACTGACTCTGCAGACTTCCATGAATGCCACTAGCACCTGCTGAGCATTCCAAGGGTGCAGTCCTGGTCTAAATAACATTTCCCTGTTGTGCTTTTGCATCTATTGTTTCCTTCACTGTCACCAGCAGCACCTTATGATCAAAAGAAAGCTGTATTTTCTCCAAAAGTATGGCAGTAGAATACACCAAAGCCATATTTACTACAAAATTCACACTTGATCCCAGATAGTGTCCCTTAGGAAGTTCATCTGCATTTGTTCCAAGTTGTCCTTTGAGCCCAGTTGCTCTGTAGCATTTTCTCTGGCAATCTGACAACACCTACTGACCAGCAGTGACACTACAAATCCAACAAGTTATTGATGGTTTTATGAGTTGTAGCTAAGAGACATCAATTCAGCTAAGGTGTAAATAGCCTTCATGGGCCTCATAAACTCACCTCTAGCACCTGCTCTACTTAATGCAAACTGCATCGCAGTCCCAAGCCTCTGTCACAGAAACAGGACAGGGCTACCAGCAGGCAATGACTGCAATAGGATACTGCAATAGGATGGATA
Organism: Dryobates pubescens; assembly: GCF_014839835.1. NCBI lineage: Eukaryota > Metazoa > Chordata > Aves > Piciformes > Picidae > Dryobates > Dryobates pubescens. Next base: position 6,841,136 of record NC_071640.1, read on the forward strand.
CTCATTTGCATATGCCAACAGCTACCCTGAGTAATGAATACATGCTGGAAGACATGACAGGGTTGTTTCAGTAGAATGTCAGGGATCAGCTATAAATGGTAACATGACTACTTTTCAGGCTTATCACCATAGAATCATAGAATGCATTGGGTTGGAAGGGACCTTCGAAGGTCATTTTGTCCAGCCCCTCTGCAGTGAGCAGGGACATCTTTCATTTCATCTTTCATTTCGTCTTTAACAAGATGATAAGGGAAACTAGCTAGAATTTTCCTCTGCTAAACATGCCTTTCTTCCCTGTGATACCAACAATGAACCACCAAAGTCAAACTACACAGGCAGTCTCCTTATAACAGGTCTAAGGCAAAAGTCACCAGGACTCTGTGTTTTGTGAGAAAGCAATGAAGGCTACAGCCTGGGCTCTTGCACAGTGCATCCATCCACCATCTGTAACCAACTTTTAGCAAAGCCACTTCCCTTCAAGCTTACTAGCCGCTGTTTCATGCTTGCAAAGACATCTCCAACTCCATAACAGTCTATACAGAAAAAAAAATCTGCTCTGTGATAAACAAGAGCCCTGCAGGAAAAGCTATTTTTCTAGCTGCAGTGTGGCAGAAGTCCTGTTGGACATACCTGCAGCTTTACACAAGGTGAAATGAGTGGCTAAGGAGGCTGTGTGCCCGTCTTTTCCACCCCAGTACAGTCCACTTTCCATCCACTGTGTGCTAAGATTTGAGGGTGCAGATGCCTCCCAGTGTTTTGGGTTTGCACTGGGAGCTGGCTCTTCATCACCGCTGATTTTTGAGTCTCTATTGTCAACGCTGACAAATGTGTAAGTCTGCCTCCAAATAAGAACTGGAAATATTACTGAGATTACCTTCCATGTCAATGTCACTATCCAGTCACTTAACAATCACTCAAAGAAATGATATAAAATATCACTTTTTTACATAGATGAATAATAGAGTGTTTGTCAGTCACTTCTAGGCTGACTGAGCCCCTTTAACTCCCTGAAACTAGAGTCCTTTTTTTTTCTAAACCTCCCGAGAAAATGTTGACAAAACAGGCAATTTTCTGTAATTTCTCTGTGAGCTTCTGTCAGCAGGAGAGGCAGTCAGAGCCCGCTCATTTCAGATAACACCACAGGGTAACCTTTGACATCCACCCCCTCGCTACCTTCGGAGGCTCCTCTAAGTGCAACAGTTGTGTCTTTCAGGTTGCAGGATGCAGCCCCACAATTTGGGCTCTTGTTCGCTGAAGGCAGCCTTTGTTTCCCAGCTGACTAAGAAGCTCTTATAAAAGGGATAAGAAATGTAGTTAATAGCTTGAGAGTGGCCTAATCATCGGCTGCTATTACCCCTCCAATATTAGGGAGGATGACAGACCTATCAATAACAGAGCCCCAGGTGAGGTACGAGAGCTGATAATGTGAACTTTGGCTTGATCTTTGCTCTGCAGAGCACAGCACTTATTTGAAAGAGAAGCCAGCATCTATTTTTTTTTTCTTCATATTGTGCCAAAAATCATTCAGCTGAGCAGGTTTTGTTGTGTTTTTCTATCTTAAACCACAGTGATTTGACCAATTTCGTTTATAAGCAGAGATGAAAACTTAAGAACGCTTCTATCGGACCATGGAAGCTGGAAATGTGCACCTGTGTGTTTGTGTCCACTCACCTGACAGCAAAATGAGGTGAAACGAGAAAGCAGGTCTCCATGTGCTGCTCATGTTTATACACATGTGAGAGCAGCCATGTTCATCCACAGATTTGCACACGCATGCATCACACACACACTGCTTTCCAGGCAGTTATTGTGTTTCCTTGGGTGAACAACGTGGAAAAGCAGGCACAGAGCAAACACATCATAATGCCATCTTATAATCAGTGCAAACTAAAACACCAGCAGAAGTGACAGACTAGAGCAACTGCACAAATTCTTGCTTAAAAGCAAGACTTGGGCACACTGTACAGGATCCTCTTTTAGTACCACACAATCTCAGAACTTACTAGCCTCAACCTGGGTTCCACACATCCCAGTGTCCAGCACCACCTGTTTTGGAGGAAGGGCAGGAGCTTTGCACTAAGAAACAGGAGAGGCATCATATGTTTCTAGATCCATATTGAATCACATGTTACTCACTATTTAAAGGTCTTCCACAAGAATCTTTACCAACAGCTTACAGCTCTTGTTCAAATCTGGATATGAAGAGCTTCCTGTGTCATTGAGATCCATACCCCTGTGTGTGTTCAGTCACAAAGTCTTCCTGTTCTGGTGATACAAGGCAAGAAAGTCATGTCCCCATGCAGGTTTTTGACTCATCTCCATGCTCTCAACTCATATTTGGAAAACACCAATGGCAGTGCTGGGCTATCAGTAAGCAGCACTTAAAAGTAGCTCGAACTACTGCTCAGGGTACATTGCACCAAGGCTGGAAATGGGACCTCTACCCTAGTGTCAGAGTGGGAAGGTCCATTTCAGAGCACATTTTCAGTGCTACCTGGAGAAAACACTTTTATTATGCTGGTTTTCCACTAACTGCTTTTCTCTTGAAGCTGATGGTCAAGGACTCGCCCTCAATTCTACCCAGACATAGAGGAGATGAAGGGCTACCACCTCCAGGAGCTCCACTTCCTTGGTGGGGGAAAAAGGAAGAACATCTTTTCTTCTTCCACCTCAGGCTAGGAAAAGAGGGAGGGCATCTGATTTTAGCCCTGGCCGGGGCACCTCCCTGCAAGGAGCAGATGGTCCAGGGCTGATGAGATGACAAGAGAGCCAGGGCAGAGCGGTGAACAGATTGATTCACTGACTGCTCTCCTGGATGCATTCTCTGCCCCTGGTCTAGAAAGGAAATCAGAATAGGCCTTTGTTACCATAGGTTTAGTTCCAGCCCTGAGAAGCTGGTAGGAGTCCTCCCACTAGTTGCAATGTGCCTGGAGTTTGGAGCTGAAGGCAACTATTGCTCAAGTAGCTGGTACTGGAACTTATTTACCTTTCATCATGACGCTGAGAAACCCAGGATGCAAACCACAGAGTCCTTAGCAAGGAAGCTGCCTGTTCCCATGTTGTTGCCTGAATGAAGTTTAGAATTTAGAGAGGAACACAGCTCAACAGGTTTTCTTCATGGTCAAACTATGCTTAGTTTGGTTTGTTTAAAAAACACAAAACCTCTGTTTAATCCTTTTCTTTTGAAATAAGGGAATCTTTAATATAGCCAAAGTGGATGCTGTTTTTAAACAGATCCAGTCTTTTGAGAATGGCTTTGTTTCCATCAGGTATTTAACTGGAGTTTTGTTACTAATGCTGGACTTAGAGTAGCTAAAGCCAATATAATACTTTCCCGAAATATTACTCAGAACTGCTTAGGCTAATATTTCCAAAGCCAGAATTCTTTAAAGAGCTAAGGGCACAATCTCAAATGGCTCAGAGCCACATACCACAAAGTCTGACACTATAGCTTTTTTCACTCTAGGCAAGTTCTGTGTTCTTAAACTACTGTGGCAATTCTTGCATCAACTTCTGCCACTGCAGCCTTTTCCTAAGCATCAGTCATGGCAGTCTGAAAAGCGTGGGCATTTATAATCCTCACACTCAGGAGAGGATGCAGTGAACAGATTGGGATCTAAACCCAAGGAAATGTGAGCCCAGGAAGAAATAATCCCTTTGAATGCCAGCAGCATGCAAAGGTAAAGGAACCACCCCAGCTGCACTCTGGGGCCCTCTGCGATTTCCTGGCTTAGAGGATTAAGCAGTTCTCTGCAGAGACACTGATTCACCCAGCTACTGCTGCCTTGGTTCAGGAGCACAGAGAAGGGCAGTTTTGACCTGAGAGATGCAGTGATCCCAGACACTAAGGCTCACTAGCAGCTGGCCCTGCACCCCGACAGCTACTGTGCTTGCTGGACACAGGAGTCCTACATCGGCAGAGCCTGACCTGCCTCAGCCCCCTGCACCAGTGCTTCAGCAGAGTATCAGGTACCAGCCACCCTGCAGCCCTAAACCAGACCAAAACCCTGACACATGCCTGTAGCAATGTCCACCACAGTGCAGCAGCCTGAATCTCCCAATCCCTTGATTTTGTATTTAAGAATGAGAGCAGGCCTGCAGCCTTGCCAGGGACACAGCATGGCCATGTGCAAACAAGGTCTGGAGAAAGGCACTGGTTTTCTAGAAGCAAGGATCAAGAGCAAGATGCTGACTGACCTGCTGATGCTTTTCATGCCTAGTTCAATCAATGTGCATCTTGGCAGCTGCCACATCTTGCCCAGCCTAGGATGTGCATCTGGAACATCCTCCTTTGTCTGCTAAACTCTGCCTGTTTTCTGTGAGGCAGGTTTGATGTTCCCATTGTGCTACAGCAATGCCATTAGTTATATTAACTACCCTCCACCCAGAAATGACAAACCAGCATATCTCCAAATTAGCCTTTTTATTGAAATCAATAAAGGAGAAAACACATGACACTAAACTATTTGGTGGCAGCTTTGTTATAAACTCATTACTGGAAAACCAGCAATTGGACAGACCTTTAACCACTGTCATTGATTCCAGCACAGCAAGAGTGATCTATTGAGTTAATCAGTGAAGTGACTGCGGTTAGCAGTGGCTGGATGCTGCCCTGCTTAGGACTCAGCCAGATGTCTAGAACAGCTCCTCGTGTGCAGGATAGTTGTAGGCCAGGTATAAGTCTCACAAAAGCAAAAATTACACCAACACCACTCCCCAGATGGGCTGGGTTTAAAGGCAGTATTTAATATTCTAGAAAAACTAAAGGAAAAGTCAAATGGCAGCTGCCATGCCTGAGTGGCAACACTCACTTTGGCTTCTCTAGCTGTTTAGCTTTGTGGGTGACCTGCTTGTGTGGTTCCCCCACACCACACCTGGCAATGCTGCAGGAATCAGACCCACTCACCCCTACACATGGGCATTCAGCTGATGCCTCTCTACAGCCCATAATGCCCAAGAACACAGCACATTGACACAGACAGCAGGTCCTGCATGAGCAGCTCCCAGCACTAGCTGCAGTCCATGCAATTCAGCAGTGATGTGCTTTTCATACTCAAGCAAAAGTCTCCTTCATATAGGTGATTTTGTGACTGCCACTGCCTCACTGCCAGTGCCATGCCAAAGTTTCAGCACCTTGAACGTTGGTGGTTCTCAGGACTATGTATCTAAGGAAAAAAACTTGGTGGTTTTTTCCCTCCAATTACCAGACTTTTAAGTTCCATTTGTGCTCCTTAGAATGCCTTTTTCCATCAAGAATGCTGAAAGAAAAGAAACAGCACCAGTATTAATACAATTCTCTGTCTCATTCCTGGCCTCATGACAGAATTTAGACAGTAAAACACTTAAAACAAGATTTGTTTCACAAGAAAGAATGAATTTAATTTTTGCAGGTATTCAGTATCTAAGAGGTTTAAGGAGCCAGCATCGGATAACAAATGATTCTTGCAGGAGCCTGGTATCAGTTTATTCCTAAATACATATTTAGTTGCAGGCATTTGCCATCAAGTTGCTCCTTGAAAATATCAGGATACAGCATGCAATGTCAAATAATTTTTTAACATTCTTATTTTTGTCCATGGTGCCCCAGGTAAGCACCTTCTCCTAAGTGCAGCTGTGAATAAAACCAAACAAACAAATTCAGACAGAAAGTGACCTGTTGTGTAAAGAAATATCTCAGAATAAGGCACATTTCTTGAGGCATGTGAGACAGGACTTTCTTCCCCCCCCCCCCCCCCGAAAATCTCTGTAAACAACAATTCAGAAGTGAATTTCAAAGTGTTTCCTGCCACATTTAGAGTTTCCATGCAGCTCCTTACTGCTGGAGCAGGGTGGGACAGCAGAACCTATCCCCCCTCAGCTTCTCAACATGGCATTGGTTTGCATGGCACTGGGGCTGCTGCTCCCTGAGATGGGAGTTCTGTTCATCACCAGTGACAGGCAGGGCCATGATATATAGTCAAAGACACCATCCTGACAGCAAAGCCACATGCTCCCCCCAACTGCTGTATTAAAGCTGAGCTAAAATGTTTTTCTGCTTTATAGATTATTTTTTTTAATGGATTTTCCCATCCAGACATTGACTTTAGAATTTTGTGACGATACTCAAATTCACCCTAGAGAGAATTAATTCTATGTACTCAAACGAAAACCACCTATTCCCCTTGGGAACTTTCTGCAGGTCCCTCCCTAGGATGAAATTCACTATTTTGACATCAAAGCTGTTAGGTTTGTGTTTTACAAAACAACTATTTTACATGACAGCAATCAAAAGCTGTTGGTTGTTTGGTTTTTTTTTTCCCCCAAGAAAAACCCAAGCAAATTGAAGCAAATGTGAAAACACATACAATTTTCTAGAGACAAAAAGGACTTCAAGCTTCTTAAGCAGGAATCAATGCATACAACCTCCAAATGCTCCTGAGAATGCAGAGATAAAGAAACTAGAGCAAGAGGATCAGCTACACCTAAATTTTCCAGGAAGATTTCATCTTCTTCTTTCATCATGAGCTAAGAAGACACAGCTCAGCAGCATAACAATACCTTTTCTTTTTAATTCCTGTAAACAAAACAGAAAAGTCTCTTCTCTTTTCCAGAAGTTGCCACTTCTTACCCATTTGAAAATACTCATAAACTACAGCAGTTGCTTTTGGCAAGCCAACACACTTCTGGGTGGCTGCATCAATACCTGATACCAAAAAGATACTAAAGTTGATATAGGTAGGATATGGAAACTTGCAAATCTAGAAGCACCGGGGTAGTGATTTTCAGCTTCAGCTACTTGAGCTGCAGCAGTGCATGTGTGGGAGCTGGCTGTTAACATCCAGAGCATGCTCAGCCCATCAAGCTGCACTGCCACACTCAGGGATAGTTGCTCAGCACAGCAGGGCCACAGCCAGCAACACACCAGTGGAAGGTTGGCAGGAATATCATTGTCACAAAGGCAGCACTCACCAGGCTGGCAAGCTGCTCTAGGACTTGCCTCTGGATATGTTTCAAAGTAGTTTGTTCAGAACAGCTACTGCCCATGAGGGGGCTTTTTAGACTCCTCCTGTGTGAGCATCCATGTTGCCTCAGTTTCCCTATGGTAGAAGTCTGCGGCAGCAGGAGTCCATCACATAAACTGAAAGGATTTTCAGTACTGCTCCTGGAGCCAAAAGATCAGCATTCATTTCAAGAATTCAGTCCAAGGAAAGGAGTGCCAGACTTTAAGTGCTCCACTTCAAACTGTTCACATTTTTTTTTCATGTCACTTTTTAATGTGAAACCTACACAGGGACCACAACAGCTCTGCCATGAAGGGTTAGAGTTAAGGTTTAAGGCTAGTGTTAGGGTTTACTTTTAGGGTTAGAGTTAAGATTAGGAGTTAGGGTTAGGGTTAGGGTTAAGGTTAGAGTTAGGATTAGAAATTAGGGTTTAGATTAAGGTTAGAATTAGGGTGAATGGCTAGGGTTAGGGTTAGGGTTAGGATTAGTATGAGTAGTAGAGTTAGGGTTAGGGTTAGTATTTGGCAGATAGGAGGGCAAATATTTTTTTCAGAGTTTTATTTTACTCCTGAAAGGATGTCACAAGCAACTAGTCATATATCGGTCCGAAGTTCTCCTGGATATTTGGCAAGTTTGGGAAGGACTTAGAGAGTTCCCAAGGTTAGAAAGACAGCCAGCAATTACCTGCTGTACATCTTGCTGAAAAATGACCTAAGCTGCATATTTTACTTTAAAATTATATCCTTGTTTTCAAGTTCCAGCATAATGGCTTCTCTGGAGAGAGTTTAGAGAGGTTGTGCTTTGATCCCTCATTCATTTCAGAGGAAGGGAAACAAAAGGCAAGGAAAAGACTTTCTTAAATGGTCAAGTCTCCCTTGTTCCCCTAACACTGCAGAGTCAACTACATCCCATTTCAAAGTGAAAGAAAGGACACACTGCTGTGAACTGCAGAGAGCCAAAGCCTGATTTAATACTCCAACCGGATAATGTACTTATCATGGGAAACATACCAATACGAAGCTCAAAATAGCTCATGCAATGCACTAGAATGTGAACTGCGTTCAGATATAAACATTTGGGGGTTTGATGTTTTGAAAACACAAACGAGTTGAAACACACAGACACTGTGCATTCCAAAACTTCTAAATTTTGGTCATTGCATGATTTTTTATCATCGATCCCATATCCAGCAAAATTAGATTTACTGTCCTTGCTTCTTATGAAATTACACAGAGGCTGCTGCTTTATTCCTCTCCAGGACAGTAAAAAGCAATAAAATTCTTGCAGATTTCGACAGCAGGCAATTCAATAAAAGGCTATGTATATTTTATAAGTACAATAAAGACAAGTCTATAGCTGAATCATAAATGGGGTTTTGTTTGGTTGGTTTGTTTTCTGTAAGCATCCTTGTTGGAGTCTGTTCTCAACACAGGTTGGTCTTCTTAGCCCACAGTCTTCCTTTTTGGGGGGAGAAGGAGAATGAAATTTATATCTTTAGAAGGCATTATTGAGGTTTTGCTCAAGGGATTTTGCACTGTGTGTCTGTTTGAAATTTAGGGGTGTTGTGGAACTCAATCCTTTCCTCTCCTGGATTAGTGCTATAAAATTTTACATATCATTTTTTGGTTACATTGTAAAGTACATCTATCTTATCATGGTGGCATTCCCTTTTTTTTAATTACTATTTTCTCTTTTTTTAATGAGCAAACAGTAAATATTTGAAACAAACACAATTATTTCTTAGATTTGCATCAATGCTCAGATTTTGGTTCTAATTCTGAAAGAATACAAGATAACAGTAGTGCTAGAAAGGATTTAGTAACAGTGCCTGAGTGCTGAAATATCAAGCTTTATACAAACATGAGCCACAAACAACATGCAAAGAAATTGCCCTGCATAACTATACTTATGTACATTTTTTCTTCTCACTTGAAAAAAAACCAACAAACTCTGAAGAAGCTGGACTCAGACTGAATTAAAAATGAGCTCCCTGTTCCCAGTCTGTAGGACAAATTCTACAGCAATGAAAAAAAAAATCAGTGGAGGTTTATGTGAGCAGGAGGTGTGGCATCAAAACTCAAGTTTCCTGGAGAAGGAAACTTTTCACCTGTGTTTGCCCTTCTGAGTAGTTTGCTAGTTAAAGTCTGGGCATACAGCGCTGTACTAACTATTGTCATCTTATTAATCACTATACAATAACTTATTGTCATAGAATGATACAATGGCTTAGGTTCTACTCCAACCTCCCAGGCCATGGGCAGGGACCCCTCTCAACTAAACTTGGCTGCTCAAAGCCTCTCCTAACCTGGCTTTGAACACCCCCAGGGAAGAGGCATCCACAATCTCCCTGGGCAGCCTGTTCCAGAGTGCCTTATACTGAAGAATTTCCTAAGATCCAGTCTAAATCTACTCTCCCTCAGCTTACAACTGTTCCCTCTTGCCCTACTGCTAAACATCCTCACAAAAAGTCCCTCTCCAGCTCTCCTATAGGATCCTTTCAGGTATTGGAAGGCAGCTCTAGAGTCCCCTCAGAGCTGAACAACCCCAGCTCTCTCAGCTATCCTCATAGCAAAGGTGTTTCAGCTATTACCTAAAAAGGCTAGACCAGATGATCCTTGGGGTCCCTTCCCACCTGGCATTCTGTGATTCTCTGATTATTTCATTAAATGAAGATACAAACCTTTCAAGCATCTGAACACTATGGGACAGACCTAAATACATTTTGTTCACCATAACTGTGCAGGAAAAGCTGTTGCTGTGCTTACTGTAAGAATTACAACTGCCATAAACTTTGCCCAGCCTGCTAGTGAGCACCTAGGAGAGGCATCATCTGAGATGGGGAGGGCTGTGTGGATTTGCAGCAGTTGTGAAGTTGCTCATTTTCACTGGACCAGATCTTACAACAATTGGTTCAAATTCATTCTGGGTTTTTATAACCCATTACATATGCACATTTCCAATAGTCAAATATGGATATGGAAATAAGTTGAGGCTGGCAGTGTTACACTGAATTTCTCATCATCATCAGATTTATCCTGGTTGCCTGTAGAGTACTCCACAGCATTAAACAAATTGTATTCAGTGTATCTGAAAAAGCACAAAAGGAGCAGTTTCAAATAGGAAGGATCAATAAAGCCATGTCCTAGGAAGAAAAGGAGGGGGAAATGGGGAAAAATAGCAGATGAAAGTTCCTCTTCTATTAGCAATGACCAGACCATCAGGAAGTACTGTATATAACCATGAAATTATTTTCTTTAAGGCACTGATGACAATGTGGCAACACAGATCCAGTCTGCCAGCTCAATACACCTGCCCTGATACAAACAAAACCTTTGGTGCTTCTAATGAAGTGCAATTGCACATGTCCTTCATCTTTTCATTTTGTAATTGCATGTGAATTGCCTGCCTCAGCTTGAAAAGAAATGGATCTTAAGGGATGAAGAACTGTCTGTAACGACTGACACCTCGCACCAAAGCACACAGCTTCACAGAGGCACATGATTTTTCCCTACCTGGAGTTCAGCCACAGGTCTAAATTCCATTAGCAAAAGACGGAGGCAACAGTGATTTTTAGCACCAATATTCTCTCAGCAGTGTAAAATAACATCAGTGCAACTGTGTGCCAGGACACGAAGCCCTAACTCATAACTCTCTAAGAGAGTCCAACTTGGTCCAGCAATCTATGCCAAGCAACTAGGAGTTTTAAATCAGGCTTTCCTTCTGGGAAAATTAATTGGAGGTGTCTTATTTTTTTATTAGTTTTAAGAAGCACTTATAAAGGATTTGATTCTGCAATGAGAGAACTTAATGAGTATTTCCTTTAAAGAGCCTCAGCAGTTGGCAGTGTTACTCCACAAAAGGAATATTTCAAGTATTTGGCTTTGGAAATCACAAGCATCACACTTCAAAATAATTTATTTTCTACAGATATGGTGGTTCTATTTTCCAGTAGTAAAGGGAAGTGCTTTCTATTATTTTTGGATGTTTTAAAAGTAGGCAAAAGCAAACATTTTCTACTGTTCAGTTCAATGTCAAGAGTGGCCAGATGGTGCCGCACGGGAATAAAATAAGGGTCCCTTCAGAAGCACAAGCTTCTGGGATGGTGCAGCCAAAGCTCTGGGAATGACACCATCTGTGATTTCCTGCTAAGCTCAGTGGGCCCTAGAGACATTTGTGACCATCAGGACTCAGCACATGAGCAGCAACCAGGCAGCATCCCCAAAGGCTGCTGACAGCAGGAGCAAGCCAACAGGCAAACATTCTTTTAAATTAAGTTCATTCTTCTTAAAAACACATGAAGAGAGATAAGCTTATGAACCACCTGCAGCCTCCATGCAATTGGTATCCAAGGAATAATCAGTCTGTAACTTGGGCCAGTTATTTTATCTCTGCAGAAGATCCTTGGTTAGAGAAAGAGGCCAGCTGAGCTGCCAACCAGCTTTCAGTCATTGTTCTGCTTCTCGCCTTCTCTGTGCATTCATTTTCTGAGCACTACAGAAAACAAAAGCAGATACCAAAACCAACCACAACAGAACCAGCCTGGATGAGAATCTGATATATTTATCAAATACCTGTCTTCTGACCTGCATTCACCAAAATCAGGAGAAAGACCAAACACTTTTTGTCAAACATACAAGCTCCAGTGCCCCCAGCTATAAGCAAACCTCTTCAGCTAGACCTCTTAACACAAACATCTCACTAATTGAAACTGCATTTTTGTGTAATACTTTACAATTCTATTATTCCCATTTTAATACTGGTTATAACAACCACTGGTTATAAGAACCACTGGCCTTAGGGCCCTTGTTTGCACTGCAATTAAAATGCAAAGTAAACTTGGACATGCTAGTAATAGACAATAAAATTCTAGCATTTGGTTTGGTATCCATGAGGCTTTTATATTTTTTGTTATGGCTGTGAATCCCAAACTGAAGCTTCACTATTTACAGGTGTCTGGAAACACAAGAAAATGCCCCAAATGGTAATAAATAGCTTATGTTCATGAGTTTGATCCAAATATTTATCACCTCAGGAAAAAGTAAAATATACCCAAAAAACAGTCAATGCTGTTTTCACTTGCTTCCTTTGTGAGACAAAAATTCAGCTCAACAGTTTCCAAAAAGCCTGTGCAGAGGTACTGTACAATCTTCCTCTGATAATCCTTTTTTCAACCATGTTTCTAACAAATGCTTCAAAGTCTCTCCTATGCCTTGTTTCATTTGTCCCTGGTTTATTCTGGTCATCTTTAGTAGAGGGCTTTGCCTTCCCCCACCATGACATTGCAAGAGTTAGAGGTTCTTCTGTAGCAGATGCAATATTATGTAATTGTTAGAGGTTCTTCTTCTGTAGCAGATGCAATATTATGTAATGGTTTCTTTTTCAAATTTCATCTCAAAATAGGTGTTTCCTCATCCAAAACTTCCTTGCCCTAGTGCTTATCTTTCTCATACACTGCTTAATTTGCTAACAATTTGCAAAAGACAGCCAGATATTTGTGTTGTGTGAAATAACAGCATTCCCCTTTCTCATGTTTGTATTAAGGTTCTTAATAGGGTTTCTGTTAATGTAGGGTCTGGACCTAAAACCTGTGAATGTGCACTATTAGACTTGAAAATACATGCACAGACCAATTCTTTTGTTCAGAGGTAAAACTTGATAAAATTAGTATGGTTTCCATCTCAAAGAATTCATTTAGCCCCTCTCTTCCTTTCTGTGTTTTTACATGTTCTCTTGCTGACTCTAAGGCAAGGAAAATCTCTGTTGCTTTAGCTTGAGTGAAATTTTAAGGAGATTTCCCCAGACTGTGTGACCCAAATCCATGTGATGCTACTGAGCACAAGAGCTTGGTCATGTTCTGCTGGGGCCTATTTGCCTTAAGAGTAAAGCAAGGTACTGATTTAGAGCATTTACAGTGAAAAGGGGAGGAAAATGCCAGGTTCCTTATGGTGTGAGGGCAGGCGCCATTACAGACACCTAGCACCTCTCTTGTCCATATGCAATATTCATTATTGCATTTCACTGAGGAGCCGAATCTAGTTTTTGACTGCAAACATCTAGAGATTATCATGTTTTCTTGAAAAAAGCTATTAACCACAATAAGCGTTAATTTTCAGATGCTTTATTCCGACGTAAACCAGCGCACTGCAGGCGCTCACAGCCCCCGCTCCCCGCGCTGGGCTGAGAACGGGCGCCCCAGCCTGGAGCGCCACCTGCTGGGCTCGGCAGGGCTGGCAGCCCCGCTCGCACCGACGCCTCAATGTCCTTCCTGGAGGGACCCAAAACTGATTCCACTATCTGAAGTGTGGCCTCCCCACTGCCGAGTACAGGGGGACAAGGATTTCCCTGGTTCTGCTGGCCACATTAGGGCTGATGCAAGCCAGGATGATGTTGGCCACACGCTGGTTTAGCTGGCTGTTAACCAGTACTCCCAGGCTCTTTTCCACCAGGCAGTTTTCCAGCCACTCTTACCCAAGCCTGAGGCATTGCACAGGATTGCTGTGACCCAAATGCAGGGCTCGGCACTTGGCCTTGTTGAACCTCATACCATTGGCCTCAGCCCATTGATCTAGTCTATCCAGATCCCTCTGCAAAGCCTCCCTACCCCCAAGCAGATCAACACACCCACCTAACTTGGTGGTGTCTGCAAGCAGACTGAAGGTGCGTGATCCATAAGCAGGAAGGAAGATCTTGGAAAAGGATGCATTGTAGCAGGATGCATCAGATCTGTCCATCCTTAGGTGTCTCATACATACCAGGACATTAAGGGCAAGCCAGAAAAAAAGGACATTTTTCCTCTGGCAATACATAAACAGCACCTCCAGTGTCTCTACAGTACCAACACCCTCCAGTGCCTCTACACAGAAGAGTTTGTTAAACAGTGATTTTAACTGAGAGGAGCCACATATTCATCTCCTGCAGTATCAGTACACAGGGAGCTCTTGCTGAATGATTCTTGGTTCTGAATCACCAGGAAATCAGATGTGAATGCTACATGAATCTATAGAAATGGCCCTGAAGAACGTGAAAATCGTATTTGGAATGTGGGAGGAGGCACAATGGGATTCCATCCCTCCTTATGGACCTGCACTAACTCCCACACAGAAAATAACAGGAAATACTGCAAGAGCTGTAAGAAGAAGTCTTAGCTTTAAAGACATGGGTTTTAATAGGAAAATAATGCTTTGAAGACACTGAGACAATGACTTGTGGCAACTTAAACTTGACATTTCCTTGTGGAGAAATTCCTACAAAATGGTATGATAGATGTTGTTTTCCACTCCCATAGAACACAGTAACTTGCCAAGGAAAAAAACAGGGCACTGAACTGGGGAAGATCATTGATCTGCTCCAAACTGTACCAACTTTGTGCTTGCCAAGGCACTTGTTCTGTGAGAAGCATGAAGCAACCATCCTGCTTTGGATGGCTCCTTTGATTGTGTCATTTCTTTGCAACATCAACAACTTGTTTAAGGAGCGGGTGTTCGTTAGGAAGTGAATGTTCTCCTTACTGTTCCTAAGACACATCAGCCTTGGTCCTGTATCACAATTTTTCAACAACTAGGAATTTTTGATGCAGTGACCTCACCCTTTAGCTGCTGCTACCAAACATGAGTTTGGATTTTCTGTTGAATCACTTCACTTGCTGGCAGCAGCACTACTGGAGCAGCGGCAGGGCAGCTGGATGCCCATTTGCAGACCATCTGCAGCCAGATCCCTTTTCCAGAAAGGTGTTCAAAACCCACCTGCTGTGTTCAGAGACCAGCTGAAGATGTGATGTCACAATAAATGTTACCATTTTCATATTTTGCAAGGGACTTCTCAGCAGCACTCACATTCCCAAAGCCTGCTGCTTTCTTTTACTGGTTTGTAACACACCTGGTTTTGCACTTAACCACCACCTTTTAGACCAGTTTACGTTTCACTGCGGGATTCCAGGAGCCCGGGGCTGTCGGTGTCGCTGGCGACAGCCCCACACGTCCCTCGGGTGGGTGAGGACACCGGCCACCCCTCACGTCCTCGCGGCCTTTAAGAACACGGGACAAGAGCAGCGCCAGGAACGTGCTTCAGGCACGGGGCAGAGAGGCTATTTGTCAGGCGCGGCGGTAGCTCCGCTGCCCCGGGAGACGGGCACCAGAGGACCAGTGAGCTACGGTGGGCGCAGGCAGCCGGGAGGCTCAACCGCAGTTGCTGCAGCCGCCCGCCCGGCAGCGAGGGGGCGCACCAGAGCCCCGCCAGCCCCATCCAGGCGGAGGGAGCGACGCCCCATACCGCCCGCTCCGCGGCCTCCCTGGGCCTCAGGGACTCCAAGTGGCCCCGGGCGCGGAAGCTGCTCAAGCAGGGGGCGCCGCCACGGTTCCGGGAAAGAGTCGCGCCCGGTCGCTCTCCAGCCGCTGAGCGACCCCGGAGGGAGCCGCAACGGCCTCTCATGACCCGCCCCCCCACCACCCTCCCGCATCACCTGGCGGACAGGAAGCGGAAGGCTGACTTGGGCCGTCATGTGAGCGGGATGCGGAAGCTCTGCAATGGGAGGGGGGCAGCTTCCGGCGTCGGCCGGGCTGGAGCGCGGAGGTAGTGCCGGCCGCACCGAGCGCTGAGGCCGGGCTCGCATCCCGCTATGCGAGAGACTCCGAAGCCCGCAGGTGAGACGTTGCCCGCTCATGATCTTCGGGAGGACGCACAGCCGTCGGGCCTGGTTCCGCGGGCCCGCTATGAGGCGGGGCGGCGACTGAGGCCTTCCCTTTCTCTGCCGCGCCGCTTCCTGGCCGGGGCGGCACTGCCCGGAGGGCCGAGGAGCCGCGGGAGGCTGGTGTTGGGCCCGGGCCGCTCCAGACAGGACCTATTTGCTCTTCTGTCCGCCGCTCGGCTGCGGGGAGCGCCGGGGCCAGGCTGGGCCTGCAGCCGTGGTTTGTAACGCCCCAGCCAGGGCCCCACCGGTGCGTCCGCGGCAGCCTGGGCTGTAGCGTTCTGAGGCACTGCCACGGGAGATGTAAGAGAGTGATTAGTTCAGAAGCTCTATATACAGGGTACTGAAGTAACTACCTACTAGCAATTCTGGATGTTGCTGCATGAAGACTAAATATTTTTTTTATTCATTATAATATGCAAACTTTGTTCTTCAGGGTAAGAAAAACGCAGAAACAGAACAGGTTGTAAGAGGAGGAAATGAAACTTCCTTGGAAAAACAAAGTTTCTTTGCCTCGTATGGCTTTATTAACACAAATCTTCACTTACATTTTGATGGCTTTGGTTTCTATGAGAATTTAAAATATGTAAAAGTGTCTTCCCATCTAGAACAGTTTCAGGGGTGGCATGCCTAGGCCTTGCAGGAACATGACACTTTAGAGCAGCAGTAATTATATAAGGTTTATAGACACTTTTAAAAATTTCAGTTGAACATATCCTGAAGGCTTGCATCTTTTGTAGGCCAGTATTGAAAAATAGCACCTTAAAACTGAGAATATATCTTGAAAGGTAGTAAAGAACTATCTGGATAACAAAATCTGATTAAAAAGATTTTTAAAAAGTAGAATATAGGCTAGGCATGTGGTAGCTATTTGAAATACTTAAATAACGTTCTCAACTTGTTTGAAGTGGCACAAAAATAAACAACTGACCTGGCAAGCTTAGTATTCTGTTGCTCTGTGAAAAAACATCAGTAGCTGGCTTGGTCTCCTGAAGTGGATTGGTTGTGTGGGTTTGTAGCAGGACTGATGTGCTGAGGGAAACAAACTGAGGAGTGCTGAAGACTGTAATTTAAAGGTGACCTTCTGCTGTTGTGTGGGTGACAACGTGAAGATCAGCTGAAGCACAAGCTTTTCAGAGGCCTGTTTTCCAAGGAAATAATTTAAAAGTCTGCTGTTTCTAATACTCTATCAGAATCATTAAATAAAGAACTGTTCAGACCACTGAACAGTTTGTATTGACAATCACACAGATTGATCTTGGACTTGGCTAAAAGTGGTTATGTGACAGCTGGGTTATAAATGTAGCAGTAGTCAAGTTCCACATTCCCCCCTAAGGTACAACAGTTTGTGGTAATTCACTTCTGATAAGCTAATTACTGTCCTTAGACTTTTTATTTCACCTGGCAGGTTGGGAGATGGTGCTGTTTTTTGGTTTGTACCTTCATGTAAATTTCCATGCACTTTTGTAAATAGATCTCAAAAAGCTAGTTCAAGGATGTGTGTGTAGCTTATCAGAAGCTTAAAGTGATCTGTGAGGACTCTGAGGAGTAATGTTTTGTGGTGTAAAGGGCTTTCCTCTCTTGTAACACTTAGTCAAAGGCCCTGAAGTAGTGGTGTGCTGGATTTAGGTTGCATCCTCAGTCAGTGCATCTTGGTGAAGATCTCGGCAGAATCTTAACTGCTCACCCACGATGTATGTGAGGTGATATTTGTAGGAAAACTGCCCTGTGCCACCAAGTGTTTGAAAGAGAAATTACAGTTGTGGCTGATTCTTGTATCTGAGGATACCGAGGTAATTGGAAGATGCCTCTTAACAGATCTTTCAACCAGTAAAACAGTCCTGATTTATGAAAATGCAGAAGCCAATGTGACTCTATATAGCAAGTTATGGTGCTCAGCTATAACATTTTTGGTCATTTGTCTGACCCCCAGTGAGAGCTTTATTCGGTCCTTCCTGTCCTCCTTTCCACAGCATTGAAAGTCAGTGTAAAATTTCAAGAGAGAAGGTAACTATGGTCATAAAAAGAACGTTTTAAGGTTTTGGGTTTACTGTGTTGCTGTGATTATTTCTGGTTACAGATGGGTTTCATAAATAACAGGTTATTCTTCCCAATTTGTTTTCTTCAGAGACCTTAATAAAAGAGTTGGTTTCATACCATGCTTCTAGTGAAAAATTAAAAGGAAATATAAAAGCATAATCTTCACAGTTCTGCAGAAGATGCCAGTTTCATTGCTTACAAGGAGCTTGAGACTGTATTAATTGAAGAATATTCATGGCTTGCTGACTCATCTGCTCTCTTTTCTGTGGAAAACCTCACTATTTTGTAGGATGATGGTGAATAGTCAGTGTTTGCCTGTGGTCCTTATGTTTGTCATCCTTTTCTAGTTCTGAATCTTTGGGGAATGGAACACTGATTTTTGGGGGGGAATGGAGGATAGTTGTCAAAAATATGAGCTAGGAAACAGATCAGAATGGTAAGGAAGGGATTATGTAACCATGAGCTGTTGATTAAAAGGGAGGTGATTTATGTAATCACTCCTCTGTAGCCTGCATTTTATGAGCTAACACTGCTGCTTTGCCTGCACTTAGCAGTCATATGTCTGTGCTGGTGTGCCAGCATTTTAACACAGTGCACCAAATGAGCAGCTTTCTATTGAGGGTGGCATAACTGTATGGAAAGTACTCTGGTTATTGAACAGGCTCTCCATAGCTGGGAGTCATAATCATGTTTTCTCAATTCCATATTTCCATAGCTGTACTTTTATTTCAGAGTCTTCCAACTGTTTCTTTGAAATGCAAATTCTATTTTTGTACCATAATAACAAGGTGCTTTAAATTGCATATGCAGTGCCTACTGATTTACCAGGTATTCTCTTGGGTGTGCAGCCCCATCTGTTAAAACTCGGATGCTTTCCCATTGAAGAGAAACAGAATTTGACACAGGAAAACTGCTCACTGTTTCTTCTGGAATTCTGTTGTACTGTATGCTGTTTGTAGCTCTTGCCATAGCTGATGAGTCCTCTTGGACAGGAGAAACAAAATGTGCTGGCATAGCAGTTTGTGGCCTCAATACAACTTTCAGAAAAGAGAGAAGTGAGCTGGGGTGGGAGAAACAAAAGTACAGTAGTAACATAGGTTCCAGAAAACACTGAGTTCCATATGAGTCTGCTTAAGTGTTAAGGAAATGGTGTAGAAGGAAATTGAAAGATCAGTTCTTTACTAAGCAGAATTTCTGATTTTTTTTCTTGCAGCACAACACTAAATTTGTAATGAAATGGAGTCTGGGTCAAGCTCTTTTCGAGTGGAATTTCCAGATTTTTCTAGCACCATATTGCAGAAGTTAAACCAGCAACGCCAGCAAGGACAATTATGTGATGTATCCATTGTAGTTCAGGGCCATCTCTTCAGAGCCCACAAAGCTGTTCTTGCAGCTAGTTCACCTTACTTCTGTGACCAGGTTCTCCTGAAAAACAGCAGGCGAATAGTCCTGCCTGATGTGATGAATCCCAGAGTATTTGAAAACATTCTTCTGTCCACCTACACAGGCCGGCTGGTAATGCCTGCTCCGGAGATTGTTAGCTATTTGACAGCAGCGAGTTTCCTGCAGATGTGGCATGTGGTGGATAAATGCACTGAAGTGCTAGAGGGGAACCCAACAGTTCTGTGTCAGAAGATGAATCATGGCAGTGATCATCAGTCCCCGAGCAGTAGTAGTTACAATGGCCTTGTTGAAACCTTTGAGCTTGGCTCTGGAGGACAGACGGAATTCCACAAAGTGCAGGAACTAAGAGATGGTGAAAATGAAGAAGAGGGCTCTAAAGATGAACTGTCATGTCAGCTGACAGAACATGAGTACCTTCCCAGTAATTCTTCAACAGAACATGACAGACTTAGCACTGGAATGACAAGCCAGGATGGTGAAGAAGGAACTAGTGATAGTGCAGAGTATCAGTACACCAGGCCTTTGTATAGCAAACCCAGCATCATGTCTCACAAGCGGTGGATCCATGTGAAACCGGAAAGATTTGAACAAGACTGTGAAGGAGTTGATAATCCTTATGATGAACACCAGGTTTCTGAATCCATGAATGCCATTCAGGCTGACCATTCAATCCAGTCTTCGGGTGTTGAAGACTTTCATATAGGTGACAAAAAGATGGAAGCAGAATTTGATGAGCAGGCAGATGAAAGTAATTATGATGAACAAGTTGACTTCTATGGCTCTTCTATGGAAGAATTTTCTGGTGAAAGGGCAGATGGAAATATTAGTGCCCACAGGCAGGATCTAATGATAGCAGCAGGCTATGGTGAAGGCATTGAAATGGCTACAGGAATTAAAGAAGAAACATCTCTTACTGGATTCTCACATGCTGATAAGCTGTACCCTTGTCAGTGTGGAAAAAGCTTTACACACAAAAGTCAGAGAGATCGGCATATGAGTATGCACCTTGGTCTTCGACCTTATGGCTGTGGTGTCTGTGGTAAGAAATTCAAAATGAAACACCATCTTGTAGGCCACATGAAAATCCATACAGGCATAAAACCCTATGAGTGTAACATCTGTGGGAAAAGGTTCATGTGGCGGGACAGTTTCCATCGGCATGTGACCTCTTGTACCAAGTCATACCAAGCCTCTAAAGCTGAGCAGAGTACTACTGAGATGAACTAAGAGATCCATGCTTGCATTTGTTTAGTAGAGTAAGCAGAATAAACTAATTATGCAAATAAAGCTTGGTACTTGCTATTGTAAATTCTCACAAAAACAAGTTGTGATAATTACGCTGGTATGAGCAGACCAAATTTTTCTGTTATTTTCCACAGTATTACTCCAGGTGGTCAATGTGTGAAGTGCAAATGGTTAATCTGAAAGGTTCCTGCAAAATGAGGTCTGTATGGTCTTAGTAACATCAATTGTAATCACAGCAGTGTTTAGAAACCCTCTTGATTTTTTTCCTAAGTCTTACGAATTCACAGTAAAAGCCAGCTCTAAATTGACCTGAATCCTGCAAATACTTAGTTGGAGCAGGAATTCAAGAAACCCTTTTACAAAAAAAGAGAACCAGAATGAGCAAACCAGGTTATAAGATTCACATGTTAATTAAAAAAAAAATTAAAATATTAGAATTCCACCTCTAACTGGAGACTGCCAACATCCTTAACTTGCATCATTAGATAGTCTGCATCATTACCTGCCTGGACATGGTCCTGTGCAACCTGCTTTAAATGAACCTGTGTTAGCAGGAGGGTTAGATCTGAAGAGGTCCATTCCAACCCCTACCATTCTCTGATTAAATAGCCTTTGTTGTATTGCATAGTGAAAGGCTGTGTTAAAGATAATTTGGCTTTCCTTTATCATTCATTCTTTATCCATCATCAGTACAACAAATGTCTAATTTGTGCTGATTGTTATATAGAGTCTGTAAAGCACTTAACTAGAGTTGAGCACTATATAAACTTCAATCTGTGTTAGGTATAATTTGTCTTTGCTCTAGGGTCTAATGCTGTATGACTCTTGGCTTGACTTGAGTTTGACTGCTACATTGTGAGAGCTTCTAGAAGTGTGTGTCATAAGTAAGTCTTGTCCAAAACAAACAAAAAAAGTAAGAGATAAAATTTGGAACTTATCCAAAGTATCCTAACATTTAAACTGTATGGTGGCTCACTACAGTAGCAAGTACCAAACCTGGTGGATTCATGAATTGACTTTTTATTGGTACAAATCTTCTCTCTAGTTTTAGAAACCTCCTTCAAGAAAATTACTTAGTCATTGATAGGTATTTATATTTTCAATTCTTTACTCTTTGAATAGTAAGAACTATATTACAGATTCTTGGTACTGAACTACTGTGACTGGTTACATGTGATCACAAGCAGCCAGAGTTGTTTACCTCTTCAAATGAAGTTGCTTGTGGACAAAAATAAAAAGTATGGTATTTGGATCTCTTAATGGTACTGCAGAACATGGTACCATGCTCATGTCCAAAGGCTGGATTTTTGCTGGGAGAGTGGCACTTCTGCTTCATTAGGATGAGGATCTAAGTGCTAGGCTCTCACTCTTGGAGATAGATGGAGGAGTGTCTCTAGTTCTGAGAGATGCTGCCAGCTCTGCAGGTAGAGTGAATACATCAATTGTAAAGATGGCAACAGGATTTGGGGGTTGAAATCTTAATACAGTCCTGTGCAAAAGCAATTGGCCCTTTTTTGTAGTTTACTGAAACTTAATATAATAAGGAAAGAGCCTTTAGAGCTTACACAGACTATATTAGAAAGGGGTGATGTCCAAGTACAATGCTGGTAACACAGTGGGAAAAGGGTAACTGGCATGAAAGGCCTAAGCTTGTCTGGCCACAGTTTGTGTATTAGCTGCTGCAGTACACAGGATAATGTACTTGAACAGATGACCCTGTATGGTGAAGCAAAACCACATGAAGGTAATTACTGTTTTGATGCTTTTTTGAACACCAGTTACAAACTGTCTTAAAATGCAGCCAAACTGTATCTTGAATATGAATGTCTGGTACAAGCTGGGGGTTTATTACTCAGTGGGCTGTAATTACTGTAACTTTTTTTCTGGCATTCTACTTAACAAACTTTAATTTTTTTAAGAGGCTCTTAATCTTCTAATGCTTCAGATATTTTTCCTATGGAATTTTGTTAAAACAGATATTCCCAAATATGATGAACCCATTGCTGGCAATGGGCACAGATGGTCAGCGCCACAGAGTTCCTACTCTTAGCACTTAATTGAACTCTCCAATATGTCACGGTGGCCAAATATAACCCTTGTAATCAAGGAAACTGAACAGGGATTTCCTCACTAACACTGTAACCTGCTTAATGTATAGAAGCACTTTGTATTTAAAAATTTTAAAAAGGCAAAAAAAAAAAAAGGCAAACCATAAAACTTTATAAGTATGTTTTCTAAACTTAGAAGTTATATTCCCTTTATGGTTTGTTTACACACTGCTAACACTGTCTTTTTTAATGTAAAAATAATTATTATTATTATAATGTTTGCCTGTTTACATGAGTGTAGAGAAAAGGGTTCTTGCACTCAGTGGCCCTATTTTTCCATTCTCCAAGGCCTTACTACATACAGGGTGTCATTTCTGCAAGTACCATCATCACATCTGAGGGAAGGTATTCTCATACTCATTTCCAGAGCGATCTGTATGTTACATTAGTTCTCAACCCCTTTCAAATTGTCACTTCAGTGTTGCATAAAAAGGTTAAGGGTGCCTCTTCCCATTTAACCATAAAAAAGGCTGGTCAGAAACACCAGACTGAAACCCATGGTTAAGCAAAAAAATAACTTCTGTTAAACCCAGACCATCCTACAGAGCTGCCAGCAAAACTGTTTCTTTTACCAGCTTGGAATGACTTTCATATAGGACATTTCAAAGTTAAACATTACTCTCTATTTACAGTTAGATTACTTTGAAATAAAGCTTTAAAATAAAATGTACTGCGAGAGACACTTTAAAGGTTTTATAACAGGTCCAGTAGATCATATTATAGAACCATGTCCTTTTTTTAATGACTTAGCATGAATAGTAACTTCTTAGTATTTGCCTATTACTGTTTTACCCCATATTATGACATTGTCTTGAAAGTCCAACAAATGTTCCTTCACTGATTTTGCAGCACTCAAGTTTCTGATGTTAATTTATATTACACCAGGTGATTGCAGGAAAATGCTGATCTTTTTCACAAGATCTAGTTGAGAGGGTTGGTCATTTAAGAGGAGCTTGAGATACAGGCAAAACAGTTGACTTGTGTTTTTTTCTGATTTTAATTTATTGCCCTTTGACAAACTTCTCATCACTTAATCAGGTTTTGGGGGTGGGGGGTAAGATAACAAAATTACTTAAACACTCATCTCCCTGCCTTTGTAGTCTGCTTCACTTGTTATCCCTGAGAGTTGCTGTCAACCCCTGCCAATTTTTTTAGTGAGTTGAGAAATCACACGGGAGATTGGGCTTACATGCATACTGACTTGTCTGATGCTCTTCACCTCATCCTGGGGATTGTGTGCAGCTCTAGGCTGGTCAGTGTTGCTGTTCACAGTGGCACCAGGTGATAGTCTCTTCAGGGATGTGCCTGTTCCAGCTTAGATCTTCTGTGGGCCTCTGTCATTTCAGAGGTGTCCTTGCTCTGGCATGGCTTAGCTCTAGTCCAGGGTCCTCTGAGAAGTTAATCTGAGGCATGGAGTGTGTCTCTGTACATGTCCTCAGTGTCTTTGACATCTGTTTTCCCAAGAGCAGCTCTTTGGTTTCTCTGTGTTTCCCCAGGAGTATTTTCTCCTTGTGTGTCTCCCCACACCTCTTGTTAACAACTGCCACTCTTTCTTAATTGTTTTTAAGCAGAGGCACTGTGCGTACCTCTGGGTGAAGTTTGGGCATGCAGTGGATCATTTGCAATCTTTTCAGTGCAGGCTAAAACCTGTTTTGAGTAGCACTGGGCAGCTACAACTTCTTGCCACATCTAACCCTTGCAGCCCCCTGCTACTGAAACTGTACAATGTATATGGCTTGACACAATAAACCAAGATATGCAGGTGCAGCTTCTGCCAAGCTCTAAAACATTGTTATTGGAGTGGCCTTGTTCAAGATACAAGGAATTGTTTCTTGTTTGTGGGCAGGAGAGAAGCAATCCATATATATATATATATATATATATATAAAAAATTAATTCATATGTATTTGATAAAATTCATTAATCTTGCCTTAAGCTTCATCACCTTTAGTGACAGAGCTTAGAGACATCTCTGCAGCTTTATATTGTTTGCTGTAGTAAAGTGCATGTCTTCTGAAAAACTGAATCATTGTACACACAGGAGGCTTTCAGAATTTCCCACTGCTGTGAATCCACCTATTGTCCTGTCAGTGGTAAGAACACTTAATGATACTACAGCTAATTTCCTTCTCATTCCATTTTGTAACTAAGACATAATTACCATGGAATCTGGAACTGCCGTTCTCATAAATCCAGCTCTTAGCAGGGTTGAGATCTCTGCTTAGCTCTGTATCCTTGGCCCTTTTGAGGGAGGAGGTTCCTATTTCACACACCACTGTTTGAGGTTTGTTATGTTTGCTTTATGAGCAAGCAGGCAGACTGTAGGAGGTACTGTCAGTACAACTTCTGCCCTTAGCTTTTTTTCATCTGAGGTGTTTCTGGGGTTGCGAAACTGTTTCCTGTATCAAAAGCAAGGCGGATGATCAAAGGCTGATGTATTTGGTTTCTCCCTTGATGTCCCTGTATCACTGAGCCTGAAAGAATGGAGGCACATCAGGTCTTGTAATTTCCACACTTCTGTGGTGGTGCCAGAAAGGTGACCTGTCTCTGAATTATGAGAGCCTACAGCAGTATATTGAGTATTTTGCTTTAACAGAATTAGAACCTTTCTCAAAACAACAAGGGAAAGTTGGGGTTTTGTCCTTTAAATGCTTCATTGGATAGCTAGGCTTCTTCAGCTGTGAGGTGTAAACTGTCAGTGCCCATGGGGAAGATGCTGGAAAACAAAATGCTCTATTTTTAATGTGATTAAATTGTAAGTTCCGATTTTTGCTTGAAGTCTGTGTCTGTCAGTTGCTGCTCCCTTTTTTATTATTCATGAGTTTCCACATTTCTTCCAGAAATGTAACTGTTTATGCAAGTCAAGTGAATCTTCCTTAATGAGGTATAAGTTTTTATTCTAAACAAGTCATTTATAATAGTAAATTTGCATATCTTGATATTTTGTGAGATGTTATGCCTGTATTGCAGAGGTTGGATAGTTTTGTCTATAAATATTGCTGTCCTAATTGTACAGCATGGTTTTAATTTAATGTTACTGTTCAATATTTTCTTCTTATAGAAGAGTCCCATGCCCCCTTTTTTTGTATAACATGTTTTAATAAATGTTATCTGTCAACTTTGTAAATGTTTTCTTAAGCTTGAATGAAAGGAATGCATGTCTAGTACTAGTATTTAATATTTCACTTTTGCCAAAACAGTAAGTGCTCAAACAAAAGTACAAATCCAAAAGTTGTTGATATATAAGTTTATTAAATATATGAAGAAAAAGTGTATCTAGTAATGCGTCTTCTTGTAACACCGAGAACATGCCAGGCTAGCCTTAGAAAACACTAAACTGAAATCAGATGTTTGCAACAGTTAAGTTCATTAATTTGTGGAACCAGGCCTATTTCTTTGCTGCTTAGGTCATTAGTTTCCACATTAGTCCAAATTTCTTCTCAGTGCTTGTTGCAGAATGGTGATCTCGAAGATCACCAGGCTCTTAGGAACTTTCCACATCACTGACTTCATAGAAGGTGCAGCTGCATATCCAAAAAGCCTGCAGGTAGGTTTGAAGTAAATGCAGATAATGTGGGGATTTTTTTTTTCTTCTCTAAGTATGAAAGAATACTGTGAGAAGTGTGGAAAATTGTTTACATTATCTCCCTGCAAGGAGATAAATTGAATAAAATAAATTTAGGTACTCTTACTAAAGAACTTAAGTCTGTCCTGCCACCATCTATTGAGTCCTCATGGAACTTGCATAGCTAGTGCTTCTTACTCAGCACTTTAGTGTGTGGAGAGAAAATGAGCTGTCATTTAAAGCATATTCAGCTAATTCCTGGAGAAATCGGTATTTGTGTACCACAACAACTGTAAATGGAGCAAGGTACAAGCACATTTATTTCCTATTGCTGTTGGTTACACTTTGCTGAATGCATGTAAGAACAAACCCAAAGTATTCTGTCTGTCAAAATACCATTTGTGTCTGCTGTTTAACCTTGTTACTGATGCCCTGGTCTGGATGCTTCCTCAAAGCCGCTACTTTTATCTGATTACCCTGTAAAACCTCAATTCTGAAGACTGCTGTTATGTTTTATAGAGAATGACACGCCTCCAGAAAATAAAATGTGATGTCCAAAGACAGACCCTGTGGACGTCCCAGCAGTACCTCACACTGCTCAGTAAAGGTGGCGGCTCACAACTTGGGAGAGTTGCCTCTCCCCATCCTCGTGACTGCATCAGTGTGCACCCAGATGAGCGTAATACTGGGATCACAAAAATGGGTCTCTCCAAAGGCAGATAGTGCTGTTCCTGAAGGGACACTGCTGATGTGCTGCTAATCTGTCCACTGCCATCTCTAGCTCTTTTGTTTGAATTTTCTGACGCTCTCCACTATGGTCCGTTTGAGCGCATGTTCTGGACCTGAACACCGCAAGGATCCTAGGAACCGGTTTGCCGGCGTCTCCGAGGGGGTGTTCCGCCGGACCTTCAGCTTTCCCCGCGGCGGTACAGGCCCCGGGCTCAGGGGCATCGGCTCCGCATCGCGCACCTCAGAGAACGGGCAGGCGGGGCCCCGCGGGGAGCGGCCGGCCCCTCCCGCCGCCGCCGGTACCCGGGGTCCCCCTCTCGCCCCTCGTCCGGGGCGGGGCGGTGGCTCCGCCCGCCGCCGGGGCGCGTCGCCAGGAAGCGGAAGCGCTGCTGGCGGAATCAGTTCCGGGTGCGAGTAGCTGTGGGAGCGGGCGGGAAGCGGCGGTGGGAGCGGGCAGGAGACGGGCCGGGCCGGGCCGGTGACCCGCCATGTGAGAGACCCTGACAGCTCCAGGTGAGCAGCAGGCGGGCCGGGACACTGCAGCGGGCGCCTGTCCGAGGCCCGGCGCGGCGCTCCCGTGCGGGACGGAGGCCGTTCTGGGGAAAGGGGGTCCCAGCGCCCTGACAGGCCCCGCAGGGGCGGCGGCCGCTGGCCGGCGGCTGGCCGGGCAGTCCGGTCGCCACGCAGGGCTCAGCAGCGGTGCTGTGCCAGCGGGCGAGGGCGCGGTTCTGCGACTGGCCGGCTGCCGCGGGGGCGAGCCACGACACGGGCCGCCTGGAAGCGGCGACAGTGGCTCTGCTGTCGCCACCGATGCCGGCTCCGGCGAGGCTGCACTGCTTACAGCCTCCTCTCGTCAGAAGCTGTCGTCGCGTAACCTGAGTCTGAGCCTCTGGAGTAATTTTGGCTGGCTGGCAAAGAGCAGGACGCGCGTCTGTTTCGCTCTGCTGTTAACCCAACGAGGCATGAAATACCTGGCACAGGGGCTCGGCCGGCTGAGACGGGCTGAGCCCGGCCCCGCTTGCAGTGCCGCTGCCAGAAGTTGGCTGAACGCTTCAGCTGCTGCCGCTCGGTTAGAGGAGTTGAGAGCTCTAGCGGAGCCCCAGTCCCTGCCCTTGCACAGGCCCCTCACAATCCCGGCAGGTGTGCAGAGCGTGCAGAATCTGATCGATTTTAGCATAAATTAGAGTTGGGAGTGAATTCGAAACAAGCCCGAACATTCTCAGAGACAGTGATGTGGGAGAGCCTGGTTGCCAGGAGCAAAAAGGTGGCATAGGATTAGCTCTGCTGTTGTTACGTGTTAAGGAATTCCCAGCATCTGGAGTCCTTCCCTGTTCAATGAGAGCTACAAGCTGTCCAGTTTATCAGAAGTGACAGACTGGGAAAATACTATGGAAATGTGTCCTTTAGAGCTACTTTATATATATAGTACAAAAGAATGTTGCTGATACCTAGAAAATACATCTGCCTCACTGCTTAAATGAAACACAGGAGCCAAAAAGTTAGGATTTGATGAAGAGTGACTAAGGTTTTAAAAGAACAAAATGCATAATAGTAGCCAGGAATTACCTTTGGTAGCAAATCATTTATTACTGTGATAGCAGAAGGTACAAAAGCCCACTCCCTCCCCACTTCTTGAAGTTTGGGGCATATAAACAGCAAATCTCATGCTGTCAGTTGGAGGTTTTTTTATACTGACAGTGCCTTCTTAAAGCATTCATCTCAAAGTTGTCAGGTACTCAAAAACTGTGGACAGGAACTATTTAGGATTACATGATGGTATATGGTGAAATTTATGCACAGGATAAAAATTTGAGATTATTACTTGCAGGATCTTGCTGATTTTAAAATGTTTGTATCATAAGTATGCCCCTTTGTTTTATTTGTCTGATGCAATACTGTCTTGGCTGTCTCCAGTTTGCCTTCTAGTACCTGTTTTTTCTGTATTCAGAAACAGATACATACCTGTAGCTGCTTTTTTTAGTAACTTCTAGAAACAGAAGTTTAGAGATTATTTGTGTTGAGGTTTCTAATTGTTGGGTAAAACTTTGTTTATGCCTCAGTAGTTGTTTCATTTTTACTCTTAATCACTTCCATACAGACAGGCAACTGAGGAAGACAATTTGAGAATAAGGGATGAAGGTGGCCCTTGGACTTGAGTTTCTCAACTGCTTTTCTTTTGATGTTTGTTCATATAAGAGGCTCCTGTTGTTTGGGTTTTTTTCTATGAAATGCTAAATATGCAGTTCCAAAAACTTCCCTGCTGCCCCATACTAAGCATTGGAAAGAAGTCTGTAGTGTTACCACTGTTAGCATGTGTTGTATGGATGTGTGTGTGCATATAGAAATTAATTATTTTACATTTTTATGTGAAAATCATCCACTCCTTCAAGTGGTTTTCTACTCAAGATGTGAATGGTGGTGAGGTAAAAATAAATCCTTCTGAAGTTTTGTTTGACAAAAGGCTGAATTAGTTAAAAGATTCCTGCTGCCAGTGCTTTACTGTGTGGCTCAGCCTTGCAAATGATGGGGTTGTGTCCTGCAGCACTGTAGGAGCATTTGCCTGACAGACAAGTTTCACTCTTGATTTCACTGTAGGTGTTTAGCACATTGAGTGTTGCAGAGAAGAAATAATGAGATGGACTTTCATTGTAGAGTTCTGATATCTTCTGGTGAAAATGCAAGAACTAAGTTTTCTAGTAACTGCATTTCAGCCTGTACTAATTTGCTTCAGTTTGGGAGGAAACTGGGGGTTTCTTGCATTTTTGTGTGTTAATGTAACAAAGTTTTAAATTGTGTTGTCTTCACAGAACAGATTCTGTAGTTTAGTCTAAAACAGAAGTGAAGCAGACTCATTTTCAAAGCTGTTTTCCTGTGAATAAGAAGACAGTCACCTCTTGCTGTATGTCTGACAGTTCAGTATTTCAAGGTTTAGCTGAACTGTCTGTATTTCCTTTGATTTCAGTAGGAACGTTCTTAAGCCTAATTCCAACCTTCCCATAATTTAAGACACTGTGAATTAAATCTGGAGTGATTCATGAATGGTTGACATTTAGAGGAATAAGGATTTGAAATCCTGTTTCTAATTGCTTCTATAGCCACTTATTTTTGAGAGATGAAGTTGTTTCAATGTTATGCATTACTCTGTTACTAGACTAAGAAAAAGGTAATTTAGTTCCCGTTTAGGGTGTGGTTTTGATGGCTTTTGAATCAGGAATCAGCAGTACTCTGGACTGTTCAGAGTAGGACTGAGCTTCACAAAAGTGTGGACAAGGAGTTTGTATGTAAACACAGGCTTGTGCTAGCTGTTTTCAATTCTGCTGGCAGTTTTATTTCCCTATTAGAGGTGAATCTAACAGAATGATGTGTTGAACTGAACTGGAAAGGCTTTTAAGATCACTCTAGATGTGAAAGATGCCATAAAGTGCATTTGATCCTATTGGGGAAGCTGCAAACAAAAGAAGCTTCGTGGCTGCAATGGAAATTGTAACCATTTTCTTTTGTGCTGTAACATCTCTTAGGATCTGCGCATCAACGTTTCTTTTAAACCTCCACCTGAGTCCATGACAGTCACTTATTTATTCTGAGACAGCAAAATTTCAGTCTCTAGTTGGAGTCTTCAGGGTGTCCACATTAGTTCTACATGGTGCATTTAAAGTTTAGGAAAATCTAGTTAGTACACAAAGACTTACTGTATGTGTCCCTTCTTTTAAGCTCCAAGTGTTCCCTTAAGCACCCAGTGGAAACGTCATGCTTTCTGTGGTTTAAAGGATTTGTTTTGCATTTATAAATATAAATGTCTATATATGTCTGTGATTTTAGTGCATAAATTACATGGAGAAGTGTGTCATTAGGTGTGTTTTCTGTTCCCAGGAGGATGCTTCTGGCAGTGTGTTGTACAGACCACAAAACAGACTGCCTAGATGAGCTGAAAGTACACAAGGCTCGAGTTTCATTAAGTATTGTATTTGTGGGAAAACCTTTAGTGTGATTGATTTTTAAAACAGTAGTAGATTTTCAGTGAAGCAGCAGTTCTGTGTCATGCTACATAAGGCCATCCTAGGGCAGTGTGTGCTGACTTTTAAAAGAGATATAATACCTTGCTGTTACGAGAGGTATAAACTAGTAGAAGATTATATGATCAGTGTCTTCCCTGCTTTCAAAGATTATTTAAGAATATCTTAGAAATGGCCCTAGGCTGCGACACAGCTGGTTGCAGTTTTTCTCTGGTACAGCTAGCATCAGTTGTGGCTGCTGTACTCTGAAGGCAAGTGCAAGCTGAGCGAGAATGATGAAGATTAAAGTCCTCTTGAGCGATGATACAGTTTTTGTAATGATGTTTTGTGATCTCACATATGGTGTAGTAGACACTGAATCCTCTGAAATGCAAGGGAGGAGTCAACTCTTCAAACAAACACCTGATCCAGTAATATATGAAGTGTCCATTCTTGGTGTCATGGACCACTTTTTTTTTATTTTAGCCTTAATTTGCATTCTGACCCTCCTAACTTTTCTAATCATCCCTGTTTTCAGACCCACACTGCAAGAGTGGCGATTTGTAATGTGGCTTTTCCTAAGGAACCCATGTTGCTGAGCTAACGAAAGAGAGTGCAAGGGATCTTTTCTCACACCTTTGTGTGAGCTAGCATGAGCATAATTTGTATCATTCACCTGTCTGAGGATGGCAAATTGTACATCAGTGAGGGAATGAAATGAAACAGGTGCAGACTTAGAAGCAGAAACTAATACGGCGTTGGCAGATGCACAACTTCGTGTTGTAGTTACATGATGCTTCCCTGCTGCTACTGTATGATGTCAGTAAAATTAAATACCAAATGTGTTTTGTCACCATCTATTCTTGTGGCTTTAAGTGAAATAAGAGCTTTGAGAGAACATAATTTTTGAAGCCAGTTTCTTTTCAGATCTAATGAGAAATGTGAAATGCCTCTCACTCACACATTCACAGGTTGTTTCAATCAGCACTTTTGTTTGAAGACATAGGGCAGCTTTCCACTGCCAGTAAATTCATACTCTGAGCTATGTTTACTGTATAAAGCTCTGATGAATAAATGTAATGCAGAGGCAAAGAGAATTGGTATGATTCTTCTGAGTGACTGGATCAATGCTACAAAAATAGGCAGGAGGCTCAATGCAGAGCCCTGCAAAGACTTAGTGAATCTAGAGTCCAGTTCTAGCCTGTGCTTTAAAACTAGAAAGCCTTCAGACAATATCTTGGATATATAATATCTATGAAAACCTTAACCACTTTGATCTATGACAAGTTATGGCTGCTGGGGACTGGTCTTTTGGTTGGTGCACAGTCCTCAGCCTAGATAACTTGTCAGTTTGTGTCACTTCAGGTCACCAAAAGCTCTTCCTCCACTTAGCAAAGAGAAGCTTAATCAGGAATGTCCTGATGCTGCATCTGTGCATACCTCAGAAGCCCCACAAATTAAAAGTGTTAGATTTGTAAGGAAGCTGCTGCCCTGTCAAATGAAAGGGAAGCTGTCAAACGTGTCCTAACTGTCTTCCCAGTGGAGTGGATGCACCTGCCAGGGACATGAGCAGTGGTTCTCTGCATGATGTGCAGGGATCCTCAGGGTGACAAGGTTAATCTTGGCATTTAACTACACCACGTTGGACTGGGGTTTGTTTGGCCATTGTAATGTTTGATTTCTGACCTATGTCTGACTTGCATCAGCTCACAAGCTCTGAATCATTTTGTAGCATTGTTCACTGAATAAAAGCACTGTCTTGCTGAAGCTATCTTTGTATAGATGGCTGCGATGGTGTCACTTCTGTTAACCACCTTTTAGTCCTTATTTCCCTGATCAGATGCAAGAGCATGTAAGGCATCTTCTTCCCTGCTTTATATATATGTAAAATTTATGCTGAAAAGAAGTTCCTTGTGTAAAGATGATGAATGTTACTTTTAAGTGACATAGCTCCAGTTCTTCCTTGTAGGTTTTTTACATATTCCTACCTGTTGATTTTTGTTTTTAGAGTGCCTGAATTTTCATCATTTGATTTAAATTGTTCATATGTCCCATTACAGCATGTAACATAAGACATAAATAGAAACAAAAATCCACTAGTATGTTGTGATACATTGGACATGCTTCCTGCATCAGAAGTCAATGGATGATGTTGAGATCTGTTTGTTCAATTGGAAAAGCAGGTATGGTGGCAATATTATGTGTTTAGACTTCTGCATTAATAACAGCAAGCATAGAAATAAAAGTCTGAAGGTTCTTGGGCAATTGATTAGGGCCCAGCCTTGGAAATGTAAGGTGATGTCTGCTACAGATAGACACCCTGAGGGGGACAACTGTATGTGTGCTTTTAATGATCATATTCAATGAAAAATGGCTAAAGTGCTTTCCTTTAACTCTTGTTTTGAAATGTATGCATTTCTGTAAAGCCTCTTGGAACACCCCTTGCCAATGTCAGGCAAGTTTGAGTACCCATGGCCTTTGAGTCAGAATTTGAGTGTTGAATCATTCTAGCCAGGAGTTCACTGCTCTGTCAGCTGAGCTTCAGAGTTCACATCATGGTTTATTTAAAATAAAAAAATCACAAAAGGAAATTTTTAAAAATGAAAAGGGTGGCTCAAAAAACTTTTCCTTCAAATGTTGCCTCACATAATGACCCAAATTCATTATTATCAGAGAACCTCTGACATACTGGGTGAATAGTTTGGAAGTGAATCACATTTAAATGTTTTCTCTCAGTAGGATTTCCTTGGTTTCCATTGTGAATATTGAAAGATTGACTTTTGCTTTTTAAAAGTAATTACTGAAATTAGTTTTCAAGAGGGCAGATGTTCAAACAGAAATGTCACTGGCATAGTATATTCATCTCTTCTGAATTAAATTTGCCATATCTAGACCTAAGGAATGTGTTTTTAACATATTTGTGTGTGTATGCAGACTGCGTCTGTGGCTGTGACTCTGCATTACCAGGTTCTTCAGACTTCATGAAGTACCTTCCAAAATCACTCTTGGGCAATTTAATGGCCCAATTTCCTGCAAATACTGAGGTTCTTTCTGGCTTGAAGACCTCCTAAAGTCTCTGAACTTGTTAACTTGCCCAGTGACTATTAAATTAATCTTATTTTGGGAGGGTGGGGATATTATTCTGCAGCTCTTGCCAAGGAGTGAAATTGCAAAGTTCCTTTTAGGACCTAGACTGTCCAAGGGAGCATGTGATGTATTATGAGCTATTGAATTGTGACTGTTGCAGAGGAATAATTCAAATTACAGAAATACAAGAAATAGGTAGATTAAGACTCTACCTTAGATCAGTGTGGTGATTTAACTTCAACTCCTGCAAGCATTTATTTTGGAAAAACCTCTGCATTCATCCTCAGTTGTAAATCTCCTCTTTTTTGTTCTTTTTTTCTTTCAGATTACTCTTTACATCAGTAGAAATGGACAGCAGCAGTTTCATTCAGTTTGATGTGCCCGAGTACAGCAACACTGTTCTGAGCCAGTTAAACGAACTCCGCTTGCAAGGGAAGCTATGTGACATAATTGTGCATATTCAGGGTCAGCCGTTTCGAGCCCATAAAGCTGTCCTAGCTGCCAGTTCTCCCTATTTCCGTGACCATTCAGCATTGAGCACCATGAGTGGCTTATCAATATCGGTTATTAAAAATCCCAATGTTTTTGAACAGTTGCTTTCTTTTTGTTACACTGGAAGGATGTCCTTACAGCTGAAGGATGTTGTCAGTTTCCTAACCGCAGCTAGCTTTCTACAGATGCAGTGCGTCATTGACAAATGCACACAGATACTGGAGAGTATTCATTCAAAGATCAGTGTTGGTGATGTTGACTCTGTCACTGTTGGTGCTGAAGAAACCCCAGAAAACCGCAATGGAGTTAAAGACAGCAGCTACTTTGCCAACCCCATCGAGATCTCTCCCCCCTATTGCTCTCAGGTGCGACAGTCAACAGCAGGCAGCGACCTTAGGATGGAAACTACCCCTGGCAAAACTCTACGTAGTCGTCTGCAAGAAGAAGGGCATTCAGATCGAGGAAGCAGTGGGAGCATCTCTGAATATGAGATTCAGATTGAAGGTGATCATGAGCAAGGTGACCTGATAGTAAGGGAAAGTCAGATTGCAGAGGTGAAAGTTAAAATGGAGAAGTCTGACAGGCCGAGCTGCTCTGACAGCTCTTCCCTTGGTGATGATGGATATCATACAGAAATGGTGGATGGAGAGCAAGTGGTGGCAGTAAATGTTGGTTCCTATGGGTCTGTCTTACAGCATGTCTATTCGTTTACCCATGCCTCATCACAGGCTACAGGTGTGTCTGAAACCTTTGGAAGCCTGAGCAATACAAGTCCTTCAAGGTCAATGCTGAGCTGTTTCAGAGGGGGTCGTGCACGCCAAAAACGGGTATCCGCCGGTCACTTGCACAGTGATGTTCAGGGCTTGGTGCAAGGGGCTGACAGTGAATCCATGGTGAGTAACCCAGGATATGAAAATAGTCCACGGGAAAGAAATGCCAGAGGTCATTGGTATCCATACAATGAGAGGCTGATCTGTATTTACTGTGGGAAGTCATTCAACCAGAAAGGGAGCCTCGATCGACACATGCGATTGCACATGGGAATAACTCCTTTCGTGTGCAAGTTCTGTGGGAAGAAATACACCCGCAAGGACCAACTTGAGTATCATATTCGTGGTCACACAGATGACAAGCCCTTTCGCTGTGAGATCTGTGGCAAATGTTTTCCTTTCCAGGGTACACTAAACCAGCATTTGCGAAAAAACCACCCTGGGGTAACCGAAGTAAGGAGCAGGGTAGAGTCTCCAGACAGAACAGAAGCATTTGTGGAACAGAAAGTAGATAACGATGCTTCAGTTTCTGAAGTTATGGATTCTAGTATGGAAATTCATGCAATGTCTAATGCATCTGATTAAAATACTACATTCTAAGTGCAACACAAACAAGCACATTTCTAATGTACCTTTTAAATCTTTTATTCTTTTAGTAATCTTCAGTACCAGTATAACAGCCTTTTAATTTTCCTGACCTTCTGGAAACCAGTTTGAAATGGTTTCTGGAGAAGACTACATTAAGTATTCTTTGTTTTTGAAGGAAGCTGGGTTGTTTGGTTGTAGGTTTTTGGGGTTTGTTTTTGTTTTGCTTTTGAAGATGCTCAGAATATAAAAGACAGTGTGCTGGGGAAAGGATAGGAGGAGTCTGCTAAGGTGACCCTACTGGTTGATCTGGCAAGGCACAGATTCCAGTGGAGAAAGATATTAGAATAAGATTGGCAGCTCTGCTGGATACACCAAGAAGCTGTAATCTCCCTTACTTTATTTCTTAAATCTTGTTGCTGGTAATGAGTTACACAGCACTGGGGAGAGACAGCGCTAGAGCTTTGGTTTCTTCCATGTGTCAGGATGAAATCTGTTTGCTTTTACTAACTGGTTTTGGTAGTTAGTCTGTTTATATATATAAATTTGCTTTATATATATAAAATGCTTTCACTTTTCCTATTCTGGTTGAGGTGAATGTAAAAGTATGTCAAGGTTTATACCAAGTACCACTCTTTCAACTGCTAGGTCTCCTCTCTGCTGAGGATTTAGGACTTTGGACTTTGGGAGGATGGTTTTGGTTTCAAAAGAATGTTGTTTGGGTTTCCTTTTATTAAACTATTACTTTGTGTGCAAAAGTGAGCAAAGTGAATTACCTTGTTTTAATAGCTTTGCTTTATAACATATGTAAGCCAAATGCCATAAATCTATTAAATTATGGTTACATTGTTGAGGGGTTTTGTTAGTTGTCTAGAATGCAAGCTGGACAACCTGTGGTGCTGACCTTTTTATATATATAGAGATAGATATATCTATATATATATATATATAAATATATAAAAAAACTTTAGCAAACTTAAAGTAGCATTGTGGTTTTAAATGTGTTTTTACTGGCCTCAGAATCTACCTTCATTTCGTACTGTAGAACCATACCAGGTAATTAAATTTAACTTCATCACACTTCAAGGTTGATTACAACCTGAGAGAGGTGGTGTAGTTTAAACTACAGTATTTCCAAGCAGTGTTTTACTAGGTCTCTTTCACAGAGAGCTGTTTTCAGGTGCACATTGACTTCCTACTTAAAGCTCCAAGTGATCTGTCAGCACTTGGAATTTGTACTTTTTTTTGTATGGGAAAAAAAAACAAAAAAAAAAAACCTACACAAATACTCTTAGGGGAATTTCAAGCAATATGTCTGTTATTTCATGTGTGAGTATTACAGAGTTGCTATGGCTTCCCTACTCTTTTCAGTGGTTGTTTTCTGCGTAAAGGAACTACCAACAACTTTAAAAATACTCTAAAACCTTTTTGTTTTACCAAATGGTTTGGTTTGGTTTTGGTTTGTTTTTGTTTTGTTTGGGGTTTTTGGGTTGGTTTTGTGTTTGGGGTTTTTTTTTTTCAATATGGTGCTAACTTCATCTTTTAGGTCAGTATAATATAGAAAATGTGAAATATAATAGAAAGAGTTAAGCAAATAAAAAATATATATAAAAAATAATGAGGTTAAAAAAAAAAAAAGAACATATAAAAAATCCAGGAGAAAAAAAAAACAACACAAACAAACACAACAGCAAACAAAAAGAAGCCCCACCCCAAAAATATCAACTACATCAGAGAAAAAAAAAAACCACACTAGCTTAAGAGACCTCAAAAGCCTGAACTGGCAAACACTACTGTGTCAAATACTACCTGAAGAACGGAGTTAAATGAATCACAGCCTCCTTTAAAATACAGGTTTTGTGTAATTGGGCCTTACATTTGTTTAGCAAATACTGCAAATAAATCTGTGAGGATGCTGTTTGACTCCTGAAATCTCGACCATAAAAGCTCATGCCTGACTCAATGGGAAAGCAAAAAGGTATCTTGTGAAGCTTTTTTTTGGCTCCCGTGAAGTTGGGGCATATTTGTGCAGTAGCTTTATTAAATACACTAGTTCTTAATATGGTGACAGTCTGCAATAAGAATTAATCTCACTAAAATACAGGTTGACAGTATAAAACCCACCTGCTTCACTGGAGCAGTTTCAGTTAAATTGAGTCCAAAACTGGCATCTTTGTCCTCAATCTGCCTAAATAAAGAGGCAGAGGGTGCGGAGATGTTTCTGTATTTGAAGCAACAGTAGAACTTTTGTTTCCGGTAAGGGAAAGTGTATGTCTATGTCTAGGGAAGGTAGTCTATATGTTTACCCACTTAAAAACTTGTTGGTGTTTCTGATACTGTTTTGTTTTGTTATTTTCCTAAATGTTTAAGTAATTAAATGGAAAAGAAAAAAAAAAAAAAAAAAAGTGTTTTGACAAGTTTGAGACATGCAAAATCCAAGAAATGTACAGTTATTCTTAACCCTTTATCTTGGACCTGTGCTGTGGTGCCTTTGGTGTGATCTTTGTTTTTTGCCCTGGAAGTATGAGTTGAGGATAGCAGGATATGGGAACTAATTTTATATTTCTTGAATTTCTCCATGTCACAATCTTAACCTTATTTAAATCTAGTTCTTTGTATTTGTAAATGTGTTTAAATGGTTTGAGTTTACCAAAGAGTGACTTATCCAAAATTGTCTCTGACAAAAAGAAGAAAAAAAGAAAACAAACAAAAAAGCAACATCACTTTGATTGTACAGGTTCAGGTGCAAATCATTGTAACAGGACTGTTAAGGGGCAGGAAATGATCACTTTTTTTCTACAAAACCATGATTCAGCAGTTTGCAAGTTCTGCTTGCTCCTGTTTGTGTGGATATGCCATTTACCCTTTCCACTGCTAGCAGTGTTAATAATTATCAAGCCATAACACAGTACTGTAAAGTTCAGCAGTGCTTCAAAGGATGCATACACAGGTGAGCATAAAACATCATTGAGCATTACGTGTACACTTACAAAGTGTGTGACTCTGGTCGAAAACGAACTTCAAACCTGGCAACAGCAATTAAATTGTGCCTTGTCACATAATGGTATGCCAGGATGAACATTGCCATGAAACATGAAGCATTACCTGATTGAAGTTCATTTCACAAGTCCACCAGAACAGAGTATGCTGTGTTATTTTAAGCAAACTATGGAAGTACTGTACAGTGTCTCGTGTCTGTACAGTTTGAAGTTAGCACAGAGCTGTTACACATTTCATTTACAATAAATGCAGAAGCTGATAACATATGTGAAGAAATATTTGACAGCAAAATAAATCATGAAATTATATAGGCTGGTTCATAATTGAGTCTCTTCTTAATCTACCTTTTTAATTTTAGACAAATGTGAAAACAGTGACAGTGTCCTTTCCTCTAGATGTTTTAACCTATAATGACAAACTGTGAAAATAAAGGATTTCCTACCTTTGCTAATGTTTGTGGGTTTAAAAAGGTATTTGAGTTTTCTCTTAAATCAGTTATCTTCCATATTATTTCTTTTAAACTTGTAAATACATTTAGAAAATAGCATTGTAAATACTTAACAGTTTATTGGAAGTTCAGTTGGGTCAACGAGGCCTCAAGATTGGCTCTGCTTTTTTGAGTGTGAAATCTTGTCAATAGCATAAAGGATACTGTCAGTTCACTGTTCAGCAGATCATACTGTAGACCTAAATTGATAGTTCTTAAAGCAGTCTTCCCAAGCATAAAGTCATGGCTTATGCTAATGCCTTTGGTTTACTTTTTGACAAAACAGTGAGGCCTCTAAATATGTTTAGGCTGAATTATGGGAAGAACAGCAGGAATAAAATCAAGGGCTGGGAAAAGATTTGAATGAGCTTTACCTTTAAATATATATATATATATATATATAATCTTATTTGAATTTTTGTATTAGTTTACTGTGATTCTTTTATTGTCATTTTTCTAAACAGGTTTCACGTGAAACCATTGAAAGGGACTCAAATATGCAACACCTAATCTATTTTCCAAGGGAATTTTACCCTTGAATGGTGCTTTTTGACTGGTCAGGGTTATTTATTAAATTTTATATTTGAAAGTATTTGGGGAATTATGTAAATTCTTTATATGAATCTGTTTATTTCATGACTTGTAAATTTCATAATACTCAGTGACTGAATTGGAAGTTTAGTAAAGTCATTCAAAATGTTCAAAGTTTATAATCTGTGTGCATTTTACATATATTTTAACAAGTGCCAGAATAGCTGTATTTAATATTGTAGATTTAATACTACTTGCACATCCCTGTGACAGCATTGACTTACACAAGTTTACATTTAAGAAAAGGAAAAAAAAAGGTTAAAAAAAAAAAAAAAAGAAAAAGAAAAAGATAAAGCTAAACAAAGAAGTAAGCCTGGGACTCGTGTTCCTGTATTTCTTCAGGGGGTGTGAAGCTGAGTATCAGTAACTGAGCAGGTTTGCTTCTCGTTGGTGCAAGTAACTCCTGCTCTGGTAGATACCATAAACTGCTGTCTCTCCCATTTACATATGCTATGAATTCAGCCGTTGGACTTGCACTGCAAGCCTCTGGTTGTTTATCTGATTAGAGGTAGAGCTGTTGCACGGTTTTAACAGTGTTTGTTTCTGACTGAGGGGGAAAAAAAAGGAAAAGGAGAAAAAAAAAAAAAAAAAGGAAAAAAAATGTATTTTTAAATAACTTTTATTTGTATGGTTGTTTTTCATGAGAAATAATTGAACAGTTTGAATGACTTGACTTGGGTGTCATTATCTTGCAATATAAACCGGTAACCTCACAACTCCACACTTCATCACCATATGAAGTAAATGAAGCTAGCTAAGCTGATGCTGTAACAATTAATAACTTGCCATTAAGGATTATTTTATAGCATGAATTTTAAAATATTTATTCAAATGATATTTTACCCTTGTATTCACTTTGTTTTTAGATTTGTGACATGAATATTTCAGTGCTGCTTTATTTTGTTCTGATGAATTTGTTTCCTGCTTGTAAATGGCTTTTTTTATGGTATAAAGTCAATGGGAATTGCTGTTTGTAAATTAAAATGCTTCTAGAGCAAATCTATGGTGTCAGTGTCTACATTTAGATAGTTAATTACTAAAGGACTTGAATTTTAGATGCTTTCTCTGACGTGTTATAAAAAGTTGCAGCTTAATGCTTAACGTACCAACAAAGAATCAA
This sequence comes from Dryobates pubescens, assembly GCF_014839835.1. Lineage (NCBI taxonomy): Eukaryota > Metazoa > Chordata > Aves > Piciformes > Picidae > Dryobates > Dryobates pubescens. Next base: position 6,882,014 of record NC_071640.1, read on the forward strand.
GATTCCATAGAGGCAAACTATTCTTGAAGTCTCTCTTTTTTTGCCAGGATTGGTTGTTTAGTTCTGAACAGATGATCATTTGAGTTTTGTGCTACAAAACTTTGTACAACTCAAAGGTGAACAGAAAACCTGGCTGGGTGGTGGCCAGGTGTCCTAACACCTAGTCAGAGGCAAGTTGTTGGGTAACATTTAATTTCCACAACAGCATTTGCATTTTCTGTGATGCCATATGTAACAGGAGTTAATACTTAGCACGATTAGGGTACAGCTCCTGCTGGCCCACAAGCTTGAATTTAAGAGTACCCAGCAGCTGCAGATAGCACTAGCACGGCCCTAAGGTGTTTCAGAGCAGCTGGCTGTTGACAGCTCTTTTAAGTGCCTTTGTAACAAGCAACCTCTTGGGAATTGATATATCCTCAAACCAAGTTGTATAAAATCACTGATTTGCTGAGCTAGAAGTATCCTTCCTGGGACTACTGGAATTTTGCAGAACTTTTGCTTTATACTTATGAAAACAACTGATACTATGACATTTGGTTCAAGATTACCAACGTTGTTGCCAGTTTTTAATTGTGTCTGAGATGTATGCCCGCAAAGACTTTTGTTCACTGATAAAGCTGAATTAAATTTAAATGAGTTTTAAACCCACCTGGCAGCAAAGGTTATGTTTATATAATGCTGATGGGGTTCCCTTGGCTGGTGCTGGGGTGTTCTGGGTTTGGGGGTTTGGTTGCCTGAGACTCTATGGGCAGATTCAGAATGATTCTAAGGTCTGAAAACTCTTAAGTTGTTTTTTTTTACCTTTTACCTGTAGAGCAGATAGACAAAATATGACATACTCCTTACACCCTCCTGCACGCCTTTATTTGCCAGTAGCCATCGAGGTTAGAATTAAGATGCAGCAAGGTTGTGTCCATGGAACCTGATGCAGTTAACTTTTAGAGTCAAGCTGCTCACCAGTTTCTTCAGAAAATATTTGCATTTCCTTCTTTACACATTTCTACCCACAGACCTGTAACGCAAGCAGCTGTAGCTGTTTCCTCTGCAAACTTGTGCAGTGGGAAGTGTGTGAGCTGCCATGATCCCCAACAGCATTATAAATGTCAAGAGATCTGTACGTAGCAGACAGTCTGCATGCTGGATGCTGGCACAGATGTTACACAATGTTGGGCACCTTGTGGAAATGGCTTTTAGTAGGCACAGAGGAGCTGCACTGCAGTGTCAGTCACTGCCCCAGAATCTCAGCTATGTCTGAAGGCAAGTGTAAAGTTTCCTCCTTGCTATGCCTGGCTGCTCCTGACTTGCTTCAGTGAAGCAAAACAAACACACTGTTTTGTTTGCAGTGCTGTGCAAGTACGATCTAAGATAGAGGTCTAGCTAAATTTACCCTTGAGAACAGATCCGGTTCCTAAGGGCACCAAAGGTTTTGGGAGTGATGCAGGAAGGGAAAGTAACTAGGAACTTCCTTCAGGAGCTTCTGGAAAAGTGGTTTTCAGTAAGAATGGGATGTCCAGCTTTGAACTGTCAGCACAACATACGTGAGTAATACAAGCAGCAGCATCTGGATTGTGAGCCCTATAGCACAGGTAGCACTGTGAATGTGAATTAGAGAAGTAACTTACATTGTTCACAAAACATTCTTTAACTTGCATGCTTTTCATTTTTAAAATCATACTCTTTTGAAAAAAAGAACACAAAATTGTGGCAGTAGCAAAATGCAAATATGACATTATGGGCAGTAGAGTTTGGTCAAGGACATTAGAGAGAAGTTATACTTTTATGAAGGCTCAAACTTCCACATCCACTGTGCAAACTGAGCTGTTTTTCTAGTTTTCTAAGAACTGTGTGTACAGGAGCTAATAATGCTGAGTGGGCACAAGAGGTCATCTTTTCCAACAAACATCTTAAACTCTGGCACCAGGGGGGGAAAGTTAAAATAGTATCAGCGAAGCTCTTCTTTACAACAGAGTGTACCAGAAGGCTTTCAGATGTACAGAGCTCTGAAAAACTGCCGTGGTACTATAAATCAGACTTGTGTAGGAAAGACATAGAATCAACCATAGAATCATAGAATCAACAAACTTGGAAAAGACCTCAAAGATCAAGTCCAACCTATCACCCAAGACCTCATGTCCCTGCAAGACAGTCATAACATCAGAAAACTTCACAGTGTTTGAGTAGTCTTTCTTCAGATTGCTTTCTCTCTTTTCAGAGAGGAAAAAAATATCTAGGCCAGTTGCCTGTGCAAACTGGCTGGTAGCTTCAAATGAACCCTTCTTTGTTTTGTGCACATGAAGATGTGAAAATAAGAGAAACTGTGGTGGTGTACATCAGATTATTTGAAGATTTTTTTTCTTAATCAATAATTCTGATATTCTGTGCACTTAACACTTAGAAATTATTATTTTCTTCCTCTTCTTCCTTTAAGTTCCCTCCCTCCCTTTTTTTTTCCCCCTAGCTAACTTCATGCTGCATTTTTGCTGCATAGGATTCTGATTTCATCCAGTTCTATCTGGGGATACACCACTGACCTTGGGTAGTTTATATTTGTTTAAAGTTGCAATCCATGGCAATAATTACAGTGCCATAGTACAGTATGTGTGGTTAAACTTCAACTTATCTGCTTGTTTAGTTTGTCCCTAATACCATGGAAAATACTCTAGGCTATTTCAGCAGATAGCCAATAAAAGAATTGTAGTATGTAAACTGAAGTAACTTATTTCCAAAGCTTTAATTTGGTAAAGCCTGAAAAATATTTTCTCTAAAACCTTTTTAAACAACACTGACAGACAAATGCACACACACACACAAAAAAGTTTGGCTGTGGAAACTCCATCAGAGTTCATCATTTTAAATAACAAACAGAACTTCTCGAGCCAAGATAACACTGAGCCTGAACCGCTTATCACACACAACTGCTTTCATTTGGTTTATTTTCCTACATGCATAACTTGCTTCTTTTAACAGGGCTTCTGATTTCAGTAGAAGTAAGCAGGAACTTCTCTTTTGTTTTATGGGTGTCCACCATCCTAAATCTACTCAACTATTGTGTATAGATGTTCTTGTAATACAAAGCCTTACAGGAAGCTGCTCAGCACTGCTGTATATCTCCTTTGCTGGAAATTACCATTTGTGTAGCAGAGTCAGCAGAAGAAAAGATGTGGCCACTCCCATACAAAGCCTTGTTGGGGGGACAGGAGAAATAACAGAGGATGGTAGAATTAAAAAGCAACAGTAGAAATTTTGACAGAGGGTCTCTCAAAACCCTTTAAGAGATGCCAAGTTCTGTTACTTTGAATGGAATACTGACTTACTGACAATTTCAGTGTCAATTTGTACTTACTGGTCCAGTGCCAGAATATTCTTGATGCATTTTGATGGTTTGCTATTTCTAATGCTATTATTAATGCTATTTATAATAACATATAATCCCCAGTACAGACTGGGGGATAAAGGGATTGAGAGCAGTCCTGTAGAGAAGAAGTTAAGGGTAGTGATGGATGGAAAGCTGCACATAACCTAGCAATGTGTACTCACAGCCCAGACCCAACCATGGGCAGAAGGTAGAAGGGAAATCTGCCCTTCTGCTCTGCTGAGGCCCCATCTGGAATTACTCCATCTAGCTCTGGGTTCCTCAGCACAGGAGGACATGGAGGCTACAGAAATAATCAAAGGGCTGGAACCCCTCGTGCTGTGAGGACAGGCAGAGAGAGCTGGGGTTGTTCAGCAAGAGAAGAAAGACCCTGTAGCAAACTTACAGTACTTAAAGGGGCAGATTAAAAACATGGTGACAGACTGTAGTGACAGGACAAGGGGTGATGGTTCTAAATGGAAAGAGGGAGATTTAGACCAGATAGAATAAAGAATTACTTCTTTTACACTGAGGGTGGTTAGATATTGACCCAGGTTGCCCAGAGAGGTGGTATACGCCCCATTCTTAGCAATATTCAAGGCTGGGTTGGACGGGGCTCTGAGCAGAAACATTTCATCAACATTTGCGGAAATACTCTTGCATTTACTGTCTGAAGTGCCATTATTGGCTGCGCGGTTTGCTCATCGCAACCCTCACTCTTGTCCATGCGAGGTTTGTCCACCAGAGGGCGCTGCCCTTCTTTTTAACGTTATCGGTTTCGTAGGAATCATTTAAGGTGCTGTACACAGCAGCAGCCTGACACGGGAACAAAAGCAGTGTCCAGTCTTCAATGTTATATACCCTCAACAGGAGCAGCTGCTGAGTTATTCCATTCTTAGCAGGGTGGTGTTTCTACCCAGGATTTCAGAGGGTGTCCTGCTGTATTGCACAAGACACATTTAGACAGTGAACAGTATCACCCTGCAGGGCTTTAAAAGCATCACTTTGGAAATTGTGATTCAGACTTTCATCAATTTTAGGATAAGTAGCTTTCAGACTGGTTTTCTCTGAATCCTTGTGGAAACACCAGCAGCTCTATATGTTTGGGGTTGTTTGGTTTGTTTTTTTAAGAGGACTGTAGTCCATGAACTGCTGCTTTCATATCCTGGCTTGGTGATGTAGGACAGAGTGGAAAACATTTTGCCAGAGAATCTTGTACCCTTGCTCTAGTGGGAGCTGATTTGAGAAGCTTTAGAGGAAAGTGTATGTAGCTTAGCAGTGCTGATAGGACAAACTCTAATAAATAAAGAATCATCCATGCCTATTAAATGATTGGAGATTGGTATGAAAATAATTTTAGTCTTCAGAAGTCCACAGGGTCAGGGCAAACACAAGGAAATTACCTTTCCATATAGTGCATTTGGCTTTGATGTGGATATTGGAGTTGCGAGCATCAGTATTCACAAGCAGATCTCAAATCTATGCTTAAATTTCTTTTTATGGTTTAGTCTCAGATTGAATCTTTCTGCTTTGGTAAGAAAGCTCACACATGTTTAATTGGGATGTCTGAAGGTATTTAAATTGCTCTAGATTTGATAGTCATTGAAGACTTTTAGTAACTAGGAGATTGGAAACACAACTTCTAAATGCATTCTGGACATCACACACCCTCTGAGTGACCTCACCAGGTTTTTACTCTCTCATGTACAAGACTTCAGTTCAGTATGACAGGCTGGAAAGAAACCCTGCATGCAGCTACACAAAAATGTTTTCCCTGTAGTAACGCCTGCAGACTGAATATTGCTGTTAGAGAAGCTGTACTTCAGAGAAAGATGCACCTTCCTCTTGCCATGTGCTTCAAGCTCTGAAGGTGACTGCGGCCACCTAAGTGTCAAAGCACTCAGCATGAAGCAAATTTAACCGTACATAGCCTAGTGGAAATGTTCTCATTTGCAAGCGTCTTCAAGAAGCCCACATAGCCCCGTTTACTGCTGTCACTCTCCAATGACTCCAGCGCTATTGCTCGCACACGAGCCCAGCCCCAGGTGTGTTTTGGGGGCTCTGGTATGTTCTCTGCTACCCCGGGAAAGGCGAGTTAAAGCGCCGCACTGCAGCAGGTGCTACAGAGATAAAAGACAAGGGCTTTTCTCTCTGTGCACGCAGACTTGGCCGCGTCTCCTGGGGGAGCAACTTGAACCTGCCGCTCGCCAGCTGGCTGAAGGACAGGCGGCGCTGCCCTTCACGGGAGCCCCGGTTACGGCCCGCTGGGCCCCATCCTGCTGAGGGGGCGCACGGCTTGTCCCAGGGAGCCTCCGGCCGCTCCGCGCCGCCGCCCTCGCCAGACGAGACCGGGCCGAGCCGCGCCTCCGAGCGCGCAGGCGGAGCGGGGCAGTCGGCACGGCCGAAGACGGCGCACCTGCGGCTCTTGCGCAGGGCCTGCGCTCTCGCCCCGCCCTGCGCCGATTGGCCAGAGCTCCTGCGCGGAGCACTGATTGGCCGCCGGGCCCGTCAGTCTGGCGCGCCCCGTTCTCTCCCCTCGATCCCCCTTGGCTGGCCTGGGCCTCGTCCTCGGCAGCTGCGGCGGGCGGGGGGCTCGGTCCGGCGGGAGGGCGGCCGGCCTGCGGCACGGAGGGCGACCCCCCGCCCCGGTGCCGGTGGGATTCCCTCAACGAAAAGGGTTCGTGGGTGACGCTGGGGGCAGCCGTCCCTGCACAGGTGAGACGCGGACGAGCCTGGCAAGACAGGTGGGACCCGGCCGCTTTCTGCCCGCGGCCGCGGGGCGACTGCGGTCGCCTTGCTCCGCCCCGCCGGGCTGCGGGCCCGTCCGCCGCAGCCCCCCGCCCGCCGCCGGCCCTGATTCGGGCGTGTGCTGCGGGCGGAGCTCTGCGGCGACGGGCCCAGCCGGGAGCCCACCCGCCAGGGGCGCGCCGCTTGCGGGAAGCCCGCTGCTCCTGGCCTTCCGAAGGGGCGGAGAGCACGGCGCGGGGTACGACCTGCCTCTGCGGGCCGCCCGGCAGGTGCGCGGGTGTAGGGAGCCACGCCGCTCCTTGCGGCCTCCGGTGCAAGGCCCTTCCCTGTAAGTGCTGCTCCGGGCCCGGGGTCTGCCGCGCCTTGCCTGGGGACAAGCGGCTGGTACCCGCTGGGCCGACCCACGGCTTTCTGGTGTGGAGTCGGTGCGGCAGCCCCCCGGGAGCGGCTTCCGGGCGATGCGCGGCCAGCTGTGCTACGCGCTCGCCTTGGGCCGGGCAGCCCCCGCCGCCGCTGTGCGCCGCCCGCGCCGCTCGCCCCTGCCGCTCGCCCCTGCCCCGCCGCTGCGCGGCCGGCTCGGAGCTCGGAGCCCTGAGCCCTGCGCGTCGGCAGCGCCAGCTGTGCCGGTACTCGGGGTGTCGAAGGCTGGAAAGGTGTGAAGAAACGGGGTTGTCACTTTTGCGGCACCTGGATTTAGAGGTTCCTGTGCTTGTCGAGCGTCTGAGGTCCGTTTGTTCTGTAGGGTAATGGGAGGAACAGATGGAAACCTGGGTTGGCCATCTCCTCCGCTGAACTCTTGAACGAAATTTAAAACCTCTTTGTATATCATGTGAATGGCATTGTGGAGATAACTGTTAAGGAACCTTGGGTGGCTAATACCTGTTCTCAAATCACTTCAAATTGTTTTTGACCTGACTTGAGCAGGTTTCAATATGTCTGAGTCTTTGGTAGGTAGTGGAGAAGGTCCTTAGTGGTAGCCTTTTGTCTGTTCTGAATCCAAGAAAATGGAACATGTGTAACCTCTTGTCTTATTTATTACTGAGAAAAAGATAGGTCTGGCTTGGTCTCTCTTACCATGTGGAAAAATATTCCTTGCCTTGAAGACCTTGGAATTGAATGTAGCAATTTGTATCTCTTAATATCCAACAGATTCTTTCAATGTCAGATTAGTTTTTGTGTTGAACATTCATGCTGTGCACAGCAGTTAATGTGTGAGAACAAGAGGGAGAGTGTGTAATAAGGACTGACCTATGTGCACTTCTTTGTTCATTCTATGTTGTCTGTTCTGTATGAGGCAGTACCAGACTGAAGACACATACTTGAAAACTATTACTTAGACAAGTTATTCATTTTCCTGTTTATCTGCCTTATTTTAATGAAGGGCTGACATGAATGGCAATGAAGGGCAACTCAAGATGGGCAGTAGTAAGAAGCTTTGCTTGTTCCATGTAAACTTTATTTTCAGGGACTTAGCACATTCATAATCAAACTTCCCATGTGGATATGATACTGTATTTAAGGGCATTACTAATGAGCACCTTGGGAAATGAAAGCTATTTTAAGTTATTGTGTATGCAAATGGGAAATGTCTTTAAAGCAAGCATACAGGAAGCACAGCTCCCATCAGACTGAGAGACTGAGATACTTATTCTTTAAAAAAACATCTTTAAGTGGCCATGCTTGCTATATTTTCTGTCCCATTCAGTGTTTTCAGTGAATAACGATCATGAAATTGAACTGTGTTTATTTTTAGGACTCTTGGATTTTAGTGAAATTGATTTGAGTTTGGGTTTAGATCTCTTTGTCTAAAGTAATACATTGTATTGACAGTCAGCAAAAGCCCATCTTTCTCAGCTGCCAGTAACTATCTAGTTTTTAATTAAACTTCAGTTTTCAACCACATTTCTCTACAACTTTTATTCTGTGAACATTTGCTCCCATTTTTCATCGTATTTGGGGTGTTAGCCCTTATGGCATGGGGAGGGAGGGAGTCAGTCAACAATTGTCCTGGTTAAAAACATGCATTCCATTCCTATCATACTGGAGAAGAGTAATGCTGCTCAGCAGCAGTTCCAACTGACTTAATTGACAAATCTAGCTGTTTAGAAGCAAAAATAAGATATTGAAAATGGGGGTAGAGAAACTAGGTAGCATACCTGTGAATTGGGATTTTTGAAGTACTGTAGGTGAAAAAGCAGCCAAAGATTTTGGAGTCAGTTGTACTTGCTAGAGCTCAGGACGGCAAGGAAAACTTGGTATCTGATTTGGAGGAAGCAGGAGGAAGCCTGGGGATGTGTTTGGCTGTTGCTAGGCAAACTGGGAAACCTTGAATATCTGTCTTGTAAGAAACAGTATGTTGTATCACATACGACCTATGAAATATTTTCCAAACAATAATTGTCAGTATCTCCTGGGGATAAACTATTTGAGTCTGAGGACCAGATTGCTTCTCAAATGGCTAGATACAGGTTGAGATCTCTGCCCTGTCAGTCTTGATTTGGAAGACTGGGCAAATGAAAGACAAGCGCTCCATGAAGCTTATTCCTTAGTGTTACATTGATTGTCCATATCAAACAAAATAATAGGGGAGAATATGTTGGATGTAAATGCCAGGGTAGTTAACCAGTGTGGTTCTGTGGGAAGTTTGTGGTTTTCACCAAACCTAACTCTGTACATAGTTGTAGGTTCAATTGACCAAGTTTGGTAGGTAAAAACTAAATGTGTTTGTTTAATCAAGCAGTCTAATACCATCTGATACCCAGGGTTTAAAAAATAACCATGTATTATCCTTTAGTAACAAACAATAAACCCTCAGTTTACTGTCAGCTATATTGGTACTAGCAGCTTATGAAAGAACTGTTTCTTAACCATGCTTTTTACAAGGAGCTGTGTTTGACAGTGCAGAGCTTCATCAGTGATCTGGCAGTAAGTTTGTGAATGCCGTGGTTAACATTTGTAAATAACAGAGCTTGTTCAGCAGTTAAACCAGGCTATCTGATCAGGGAAAAGCAGGCCACAGGGCATTGTGTATTTAAGTGGAATTTGAGTTAAGGTCAAATTTTTATGTTGGAGAAGAGGAACTCCATTTGAAATACAAGGCAATGTGCTTGGAGCAGCAAACATTCTTCATATGGTGCAGGCAAAGCAACAGGAACTCCCAGTGCAGTGTTGCAGAGAAAAAGGATTAAATCTATCTCAAAATAAATAAGGAAATAGTGAACAGAACTAGGAAGAAGATTTGAAGTTTTGAGATCCTCATTTTTAAAAGGAAAGTAATAGTTCCAGGTGCCCCACAGTTAGCAGCAAAAATGTTTTCAGAATTTCTGAGAAGAGACCTAAAGAGCAAGATCTGCTGAATTGATTGAAAACCAGCTGAATATGAGCCAGCAGTGTGCCCAGGTGGCCAAGAAGGCCAACAGCATCCTGGCCTGAAGGTCTTGAACACAGAAGAGAAATGTTTGCTGCTGTCTACCTTTCAAAGACAGGTGAGAGAGATCCCTGAGAATGTCAAAGTGATCAGAAGTGATAGGGGTAGGAACTTATGAGGCAGTTAAAGAGCAAGTGTGCAGTGGATGTGTGTCTTCAATACAAGATTCCAAATATTGTTGTGTGTTTTTCCCAACAAAAGGCTATTTTCTTCCCTGTTTATTAATGTTTTCATGGATGTCTGTTTGTGCCATCAGGTGGGATGTGTATCTGTTCCTCTTAAATTCTTTCTATCCACCTAATTGATGTCTGCCTTCAATACCAAATGCTACCTTTGCTTATTAACAGCATGGGGGAGGTGTAGAAACAGGAAGAATTAATGCTGCCTAATTGAAATGTTCAGATGCACTAGAGACTGCCAGCACAGAGTATGCAAAGGCAATTTTTTTTCAGATATATCAAATTTTTACTTGGAAAGTTAGTTTTCAAAGCCACTGAGTGAAAGAGGTAAGTGGAATAGAGCACACACAGACAAACACACAAAGCAAAAATGTAATTTCCAGGGAACAAATCAGATTGGCAAAGGTGAGGTGGGTTGTAAACATAGGTTATGGCTGCAGTTTTGGTTGGGGTACTTCAGTGGATGCTTAACTTGTCCATAACTTGTCATTTTGATTCTCATATGAACTTGGGTCTTTTGCTCATGTAGGGAGTGCCTGCTGTATGTACACTTGGAGTTTTGATGAGCTTTGAGGGCATGAAGAGAAGACTACTCCAGGAAAAGATAGCTTTCTTTGGTGCCAGTAGGAATCACAAGTATTTAAAGACCAGAAGATAGACATTTTTAAAAGCAGAAGGTCCTTACCAAGAGAAGGACAACAGGGACTATAGTAGAGGCACAGTGTTAACCCCATGTCATCTATAGTTATTTTTAACTTTATGAAAGCACCATGGGCTTTAATGGGATTTACTTGTCAGTTTCCACATGAAAGAATCTATAGTTGAGAATTTTCTTACATGATGCATAATTTTCTTAAACATTAGCTGTTAAGGTTGGCATAAAGCAAAAGAGGAGAAGAGGGGAGGGTTGCACTTAAGTATCACCAAAGCAGTATATTCTCAGGTTTGTTGTTGATCAGTTTTGGTAGAAAAGCTGTAGGTTCCTTTGCTGATATGTGGTGGTTATTTGGGTTTGTGTCCATTCTGCTTCTAGTTGAGTGTTGAGGAAAACAAAGCCTGAAAGAGTAACATTGACCATTCATAAAGCACCTTGAAAAGTGATTGAAGCCAATAAGCAAACCCTTAACAGCTTTTGTTGGTTGCCAGAGAGGAAGAGTTACAGGTAGTATTTGGAGACTATTTAGTTATGAAATTCCTCCTCTCTTGCTCATCCCTCTGTGATGTATTCTTTAGTGCTTTTGAGTTTGGGCATTTGTCACGTACCAGTGAAACTGGAATGGGGAACTAGCCATGAGAGCTGAGAGGGAGGGCTAAGAATAAAAATACCAGAGTGCATATTTCAGGTAAGGAGTGCACAGTTTGACAGGACCTGAGTTACATAGCAGATGTCACCATAATCCTGTTTGTTTATTTACAGGAGTGTCATGCTTTTAAACAAGAGATAAACCTGCTGAGTACCCACAGCTAGACCCAACAACAGACTGATGGAGGCTTGCAGCAAAATGGGTTGAGTGAGTGCAGAGCTACCTTACTGTACTGTGAGTATGCAACTGTAATTAAAGTAGCAGGTATTTTCCTATTTTCACTCCTGTTTGATACCAGAGGTTATGGAAGTGTCTGTCAGTTCTCTTCCGTTGGGAGAACCTGGAGTCATGTTAGGGTCATGACAGTGTTCTTATGTAATACAGCAGATAAATATTTCTTTTCCTGTGACTGTTTTATTTAGATCTCCCCAACCTCTAACTCCACTAAACATGTCTCTTGTCTTTCTAACCTATGCAAGTCAGCAGACCTGTTTGAAAGGTAGTAGCTTTTGAGGGAGGATTTCTGCTGGAGCAGGAGCTGTAGCTGTCTTGATACGGATCAAGATGGTCTTGGGTTTTTAACTTGTCCATCACCCAGCAATTGTGTAGTTGCCAATCTAAAGAATTCAGACCTGAAGAACTGGTTAGTTTGGAATAGCAACCATTGCTTTGTTAACTTACATATGTAATCATCAAAGCTTTTGCTTCAGATTCCAAATTTACTACTGCCTGTTATTCCTAAGAAATAAACCTGCAGTGTTTTCTCAGAAGTGCTCATGTAATCCTCTTCTGTTCTCCTATTTTCCTGCAGTCTCCAAGTCTGCCTGTTTCTTGTTTGTATTCTGTTAGCCCAATTCCTGACACACTGTGTTACTTCTTGTTTTGGTGGTTGTTGTGCTGTGCCTCACAGACTTGTGTTTGTTGTAGTGGTAAGGCTACTAGGACTATTGTAAATTGACCTCTGCCACTGTAGTGCTGGGCTCTCCATAGTTGAAGTTAAGGTCTTACTGCAGTGAGCCCATCAAGGAGGCAGGAAGATGATTAAGGAGCTGGAACGTCTTTCATGTGAGGAGATGCTGAGAGAGCTGAGGCTGCCTTTCTCACCAGAAATACCCAATGAGAGCATGTAAAAGAGATGGAGTCAGAGTTTTCAATGGTACTTAGTGAACAGGAGAGACAATGGCCACAAATTCCAATAGAGTACATAGAAAACATGGAATTCCACCTAAACAGAAGAAAGCACTTACTGTGAGAATGGTTGAGCACTGAAACAGGTTGAGCAGAGAAGTTGCATCATCCATGGAGATAGTCAAAACCCAACTGGATGTGGTCCTGGGCAACCTATCCTGCTTGAGCAGAGACATTGGACTATCTAATCTCAAGAGGGCCATTGCGGCCTCAGAGATTCTGTGTAAAGATAGTTACTGAGATTGTGGGTATTGCAGAGTCAGAGGACATGCTTTCTAAACTAACTTCCTGCAGCTGAAGCAGTGAAGAAACATGGCAATAGTTGTGATGAATAACTCTTCATGCTTAAAGAGGAAGTATTTATCATGGTCCTAAATGAGCATCTTGACCATGGGCAAGGTAGTAATGGTAATCACTGCCACCTACACTTTGCAGACTTCTTGCAAATTAATACAAGTATGAAAGTAATTTGGAATGATGGAAACTGTGAGGGATAAATTGTTATCTAGCCCTCAGTAGATGCTGTACTTCAGGATGCAGGACAGTACAAGTGCAATCTAGCCTTGTCTTCTGAGTGACTTCACATCGACCTGATTTGCAACACTTTCTATGTATTTATTTCCATTATTTTTCTAAGGGATGGCGTGGAAAAAGGTTCTTGGAGTAATTGCATAAAACCCCTGAAGTCAAGAAAGCCCTTTTTTCTATTTTTGTTTTGTAATCTCTTGAAGATGAGTACCTCTTCTGAGTTGCTGAAAAGATCTAAGACATTTTGAGGTCTGTGAGCTGTTAAGAGTCAGCGCCACCCAGTGGCGCTAGAAACGTTTGAAGTGTTCTAAAACATTTAAATAAGGTTTGAAGAGTCCACAGCTGTTTGTTTGGCATAGAAAGAGTCCAGGTGGCGGAAAAGGATACTCAGTTTCTTTGTTTGGAGTGGCTTACAGTCATTGTTCTTCATTTAAAGAATGCACCTTGGTTTCTTTAATTCCCTATTTAGAGTAGAACATGAGATGTTCCTGCTTGACTTCTAAGGTTTGAATGCAAACTCAGTTTACTATTAATGGAACACTCAGAAGCCACAAAAGCTATTATGCTTTTGTGGATACCAGTCCTTAGTAGTTCCTCTCTATGATGTGTTCTTCTATATCCTGTTTCAAAACAGGCTAGTGATGTTTAATGTGACAGGCAGCATGTTTTCTAATTGTGAGACTGGTACTACTAAACACGAAATTTCATATGGTTTTGTTAAAAACTTCAAATCAGAATGCAATGTTGGACTAGAAATGACTGCTTTAGTGGAGAGACATTTTTGTTCACTTCACAATGAGTGTGGTGGTTTAACTGGTGTAAGCTGTGCCCCATCTGGATGTGTTCATGTGTGACCTGTGCTGGATTCTATGGTCCTGCTCTGGCAGGGGGGTTGGGACTTGATGGTCTTTGGAGGTCCCTTCCAACCCCTAACATCCTGTGAGCCTGTGATCTGCTTTGGTTAGGTTTCTGTGATGGCAACACCTGGCCAAAGTGCTCAAGCTTGAATGGTTTTGTCATGGGGTCCGTGGTAACAAGTTGGACTTGATGATCTTTGAGGTCTCTTCCAACCTTGGTGATACTGTGATTCTGTTTCCTTTCTGTGATTCTGTTGCACTAAGCTAAGTGCTCTTTCCCTTTAAAAGATATATCATGATTGGATCTTATCACAGTCCAATATAGGGATTTAGGCTAAATTAGAAATACAATTTTCATTATTATTCATTAACTGTAGTAAGAAGTTTTTTAGGAAGAGTTTGCATGAAACCACTAAATTGTTCATGACCTATTTCATCTATAGGTGGTAGTGTTGCCTCAAGTGTAATAGAATATGTTGGGGACTTCTGGTGAAATGGGTAACAGAAAAAACATACACAAGAACTTTCACTTGGAAGGAGCTTTTGTTATATAAATGTAGTGTACAGCCTGATTGCCTTTTTCTTACTTAACTGAAACTATCCTTTTCTGAATTGAATACTGATTAAACAAAACCTAAACCCCAAGTGATAACTTTTGTTGCTTCCAGCTAAGTTTGTCAGTGTGCAAACAGGGCCCTAGTTCAGTGAAGGTGATTAAAGAGCACCAGTTGTTCAGCCAATTTAAGCTTGAGAAAGAAGGATTATCTTTTGGTAGAATACCAAAGTATGTTTTCTTAATAGCATGCTGCAGCTGTCAGCTCATCACTCTGGGGGAAAACAGAATGAACTAGTGAAAGCAGTAAGTAAATAAGGTTTGAAGTCAGCTAAGGAATATAAGTTTTGAAGCCCAGAATGGCTCTTCAAGGTCTGATAAAAAGCCTGTCTAGCTCAGAACTTTTTTCTCCATCAAGAAAATAAAGAAGATAATGGTTATCAGTAGTTATTCTTGTGTTTGCTGAGAGCAGCATGAACAATTAGTAACTTACTCTGCTGGCATTTGTAAATTAACGGGCACAGGGACTCCCTTGGCCAGAGGTGTCTGTGCTTAAGAGTCTTTTAGTGACTTAGTAGTTGGCTAACTGGTAATGAGAACGAGCTTATGGTTATTGCAACTGGGTTACAGCATAGTGCTAACAGCAATGTACATTCTGCATTTCTGCCTTCAGAGAATGTCATCTATGGCACAGAAGTGACAGTTTGAATGCTGGTAATTAATGGCTATAAGGATTACTTTTCTGCTTATTTCTGATGGGGGTGTTTTTGGTTTTGTTTTCCAATTTAGTTGGTGCACTGTCTTCACTTCTGCTTCAGAGAGAACTGTGTCTAAATGGGTGTGTTAAGTTGGCAGAGAAGAACAGACAACCTCTGGTGGTATGTATGTTTCCTGGCTTCCCTACTTTGCTTCTGACAATCTATGAATGAGATTTACTGCAATGTACCTGGGAACCTTCCATACAAACAGATAAGGTGTTTTCTTTGGGGTTTTGTGTTTGTTTATTTTGGGGTTTGGAATAAGTTGGAAGAATTTTTAAGAAGCAAAATGCAAAGAACTTCTGCATCTTTTACATTTTCTTGCCCACATGTTGAGAGGCTGACAGAGGGCTACAAGAATGATTAAGGGACTTGAACATCTCTCCCATGAAGAAAGACTGAGAGACCTGAGAAGAGAAAGCCGTGAGGGAACTTTATTGATGTCTATAAATACCTGGGGGATGTGTGTTAAGATGAAGGTGCCAGTCTGTTTTCAGTGGTGCACAGTGATAGGACGAGGAACAACCAGTACAAGCTAGAACACAGGAGGTTCCACCTCAGCATGAGGAGACACTTCTTTATTGTGAGGGTGCTGGAGCCCTGGAGCAGGCTGCCCAGAGAGGTTGTGGAGTCTCATTCTCTGGAGACTTTCAAAACCCACCTGGACGTGTTCTGTGTGAACTGCCCGAGGCGATCCTTCTGTGGCAGGGGGATTGGACTGGGTGATCTCCAGAGGCCCCTTTCCACCTCTAACATTCTGTGATTCTATGTTGGACCTTTGATAATTTTCATCATGTGGGGTTTTTTCATCTTGTTGGAGTGAAATATTGCAGTTGTGGAGGAGTAGCTTATATATTGATTGCATTTAGTATCTTTTTGCATGTAATCTGATAGCCTTTTGTTACTGCAGGCTTTGTAGTAGCTCCAGTGTTACTTAATTTGCAGAGTAATACCTTCTGTGACAGCAGGTGTGGAAATACTTTGCATCACCAAGTGATCACCAGAAGAATAAAAACTTCTTGGATTTGACTTAAAAGGATCATTGCTCATTCTGGCTTTCCTCAAGGCAGCAAAACCAGTGTGTGTGTGTGTGTGTAGAAAAGTAACTTTTCATGGATGTGAATCTTAGAGAAACCTAGGCACAGAGGAAAAAGCAGTGCATTGGTAATGCTTGTGTTATAGTTAAAACACTTTGGGGAAAAAATAATCTTATTTGGACCTTTTTAGAAAGAAATTATCTAACCTTGGAACTTCTGTTTACTGAATGTCAGAAGGCAAAAGCGTGTCAGCGCTTTTTTAGTTTCAGATACTAAAGCACTTTTGCCTCTTTTTGGTTTAGTGAGCATTAAAACTTGGAATAGAGTGAGCTTGGCCAGGATACAAGATCACATATGGGATTTTTCTTTCCTCTTTCAGAGCATTTTTGAGCCCCCACACACTGGACAGCCCAGTGAGCAAGGCAGAGAAGGAGCAGATGAGAATCTTCTCGTGGCCTCGATGTCAATGCCACGTTTTAAAGAAATTACATCATGAAAATTGGTTTCCACTTCAGTATCTCTAAGGACTATTAACAGGAGCAACTCCAGAACTTAGAAATGCTTTGCACTATAAATATTTATTAATACTTAATCTTCACTCTAAACATTCAAGGATATGCTGTCTTGTAATTATGTGTGATTTATTTCATAGAATGATTGGAAAGGATCTTAAGAGATCATCTATTCCAACCTTGCTGCCATGGGTAGGGACACATCTCAGCTAGATGCAGCTGCTCAGAGCCTCATCCAACCTGGTCTTAAACACCCCCCGGGGAGAAGGCATCTACAACCTCCCTGGACAACCCCTTCCAGAGACTCATCACCCTCATGCTGAAGAACTACTTCCTCAGATCCAGTCTAAACCTACTGTCCCTCAGCCTAAAACAATTCTCTCTTGTCCTGCTGCCACACACCCTTATGAAAAGTCCCTCTTCAGCCTTCCTGTAGGACCCCTTCAGGTATTGGAGGGCAGCTATCAGGTAACCCCAGAGTCTTCTCTAAGCCTTCTTTGAAGGTCAGGTTGGATGAGACATTGGAGCAGCAGTACTGAGTTACACTCCTTCACAGCTGGTAACTGAAAGAGAAAAGAGAATCTAGCTCCCAAGATCATCTGTTTCTAGAGATTTGGGGTTTTTTTGCTCTGAGAAAACAATGAAGTCTCTTGTATTGCTGGAGGGGTGACATTTTATTTATTCATTTGCACAAATACATTTGCTTTGCAGGAATTCTGTTTTCATCATGTTGTCTCACCATTGCTGGCTGAGCTGAAACTTCCTGCATCTTGGGGAGAGCATGTATAAAAGGAATGACTTCATGGCCAATGTGAAGGTCACCTCCGCCACTCCAGAGGTACAGTTCCTTGGGTTCTCTTAGCTCCTTGGTCAAAATGGAAATGCTGGCTTGTGTCAGCTTTCACTGAGGCCCTTCCCACTGCCAGTCGTGTCAGTGCTTTTTCTTACAAACAGTGCAGTATTTGACAACAGAGTGAATTTAGAACACTCCATAGTTCTCAGAGTTCACAACCAGTTTTATTATGGTTGATGACTACTTATTTACATCGGTTTTAAATAGCTTTTTTGACCCTATTACTCTCTAACTTACAGCAGTTGTTTATTATTAAGTTAAGAGCAATGTAACATACCATCCAGCTGGAGCCAGAAGTACTCCAGTTCAGTCTTTTGGGGAATTTATTAGTTTGTTAGTAGAAATGTGCTCTGTAAGATTTTTCTTTTGTTCATTTTAACCCTTTGTTTCCTTTGGAGACCAGGCAGCTCTGTTGTGCTGTTTCCAAAAACCACTTAGTTCCTCGTTGAGCTGCTGTGCACAGCTCACAGCCTCTGTTCGTCAGTCTGGAACAGCCAACTGAAGATGGCTTGAGATTTAGTTACCCTACTGATACTAAGAATGGCTTTCTACAGCTGGAAATTTTATAGAACTGAGATTGCATGTCCCTGTAGTTTTCTCAAGAGAAAGCTGGAAACATTTGTGAGCTGTGCTAAACTGAAATGCTGAAATTCAGTGTCTGGAGCTTTTTGAAGTTCATACATTTCCATGTCATGTCTTAATGTTTCTAGACTTACTTTCTGAATTTGACATGCAATTCATCATTCTGCAGATAAGCCTACTGTTTGTCTCTTTCCTTTGTAGGGTAGCAGCAGCTCAGATTCTCTGGAAGGGCGGAGTTCAGATTATGCCAATAAAAGCTACGATGCAGTTGTGTTTGATGTGTTGAAAGTAACTCCTGAGGAGTTTGCTGTGAGTTGAAGTGGGATTTTTTGTAATTGAAGCTTGCAAAATATTTAAGACTTTCAGAATATTTAAGAAAATACAGAAAACTTTTTTTCCTTTAAAAAAAGGTCCATTGCAAGTTCATTGAAAATTAATTGCTGGATATAGAAACTTTACCTTCTGGATGTAGAAACTTTAACCACATCTTGGGATTTGACTGACCTGACACAGCGTATTTGTTTTTCCATGTAAAGTGATTTGAATGTTTCTGGTGTTTTTAAAAGACCCTGGCATAGGTTTAAAGATGTTAGTTATCCACAGTCTGGTTCTCTTTTAATTGAAACCACTAGTACTCATCTTTCCTGCTGAAGCATCAGTTTCTTAAAGCAGGAAAGAGTCTTGTAGAGAGAAACAATTTCCATTCCTTAATAACTGTTTTTCAATCCTAAACTGAACTCCTGAACTGAACTCCTAAGCAGAGCTGCAGTTTTGGCAAAAGTCTAATACACTACTTGTGCTTGGTCCTTTGTTTCTAACCTATACATAACTTGCTGGGGAGCAGGAATGAGTGAGAATGAAAGCAATTGAACCTAGTTCAATGTTTCACCTCATGACTACTAAACCATGGCACCAAGTGCCACGTACAGTCCCCTCTTGAACACCTCCAGGGATGATGACTCCACCACCTCCCTGGACAGTGCATTCCAAGGGCTAACAACATTCTGTGAAGAACTTTATTCCCACTTCAAGCCTAAACTTTCCCTGGCACAGCTTGAGACTGTGTCCTCTTGTTCTGGTACTGATTGTCTGGGAGAAGAGACCAACCTCCTTCTGGCTACAACCACCCTTCAGGTAGTTGTAGAGAGCAATAAGGTCTTCCCTGAGCCTCCTCTTCTCCAGGCTAAGCAACCCCAGCTCCCTCAGCCTCTCCTTGTAGGGCTTGTGCTTGAGGCCTCTCCCCAGCCTTGTTCCCCTTCTCTGGACACATTCAAGAGTCTCAATGTCCTTCTTAAATTGAGGGGCCAAGAAGGAGGAGACTGAATACGTAGCCTAGAGAGAGCTTAGAACATAGTGTGTAGTCTGCTCCAGCACAAGTGAATGTGGTGATCTCAGAACTGTATTTATGAAACGGTGAAGTGAAGGTAATCTTGCTTTTGACTTCTAGCTCATCGGTTTTCTATTATGTTCATAAATCCTGGTGCAGTTGGTTTGAGACAGAAGCTTGTTGATGAGGGTCTTGATGTAGTGGTGCACTTTAAAATCACACTTGTGCACACATGTGACCCCTCATGTTGTTGTAACTTTGAAGTCCAAACTTGTGTCAGTTATTTTCTCTCTCTCCGGTTCCACTGGACACCTGTAACAATGAACAGAACAAGCCCCACCAACACCTGAAGAAACCAAAATTTCAAATCTGTGTCTGTAGGACTGGCAGTGAGGCTTGAAGCAGGAGATGGGACTGGTGTGTTGAATAGAAATACTCGGAGAAAGGGAATGGAAGCAAGTTAAGGTCACTTCTAAATTTAGCATGTTGTGTTCCTCTTTAAATGTAGAGGCAACAGAGGAGAAATTCCCTGACAGTAATCACCTCTATAATGAGAAGTCCAACAGCTTGTCAGTGTTAGTGAATTTTGAGTTTGGTGTCTTAACAGAAAGACTTAAACCCACAAGCTTTACTTCTTAGACTGCTGCTGGTGCTGAAAACTTTCACTTAGTCACAGCTGATAAATTCAAGAGCATATAATGCCATGTTGCAGCTCGGTTTCTGCTTTTGGGATGTCAGCCTGGGCAGGGGAGGCTGAATTCAGGACTGGTCAGTTCTAGTCTATGGAGAAAATGTGACTGTTTTGTAGTTACTAAAGGTTAGATATAAATACATGATAATACATGATTTTAAATGTTCTCTTTATTGCAGAGCCAGATTACACTGATGGATACACCAGTATTTAAAGCTATACAACCTGAGGTAGGCTTTCTTACACCTTTGGAGTTCTGTGTCATCCATTTTACAGAGTCTTCCCTTGGTGTCTTTCTTAAGAGTGTGGGAGAAGGAAGGGCAAATATTCTTGTTGAAACCTGTTTCATGTGATGCCTTTGTTTTATTACATCAGTGGGTATGTTGAAGGCAGAGTTATGGTCCTTCCTTTTCCTTTCATACTTGTTTGTGTAAGATGGTCACAACTGCTCAGCAGAATCAGCTTTTGTATGCAGGAAATGAAATACACTGGCACATGAATAAGAGTGAATGCTTCCAGTTTCCTGTGCTAGAAAGGGGGCATGCAAAAATCCGTGGAGAGGTTGAAATGATTTGCTGGATGTCAGAGCTAAGTTCCAGGGCAGAACTGTGCATAGAGGAGATTTTGTTTGTCAGCAGCTGTTGGGCTGACTGCTGTAGTGAGTTGCCTATTGCTGAATTTTGTGTTTGGGGGAAGTGTGTTACATCAGTTTTTCTTTAGCCTTTAACATGAGCTTATGCATGGATGGAAAGAGTCAAGACTTTGGAGTTCTGATTGCCAAATCTTATCTCAAATACCCTTTAAACCTAGCAGTTTCTAAGGCGTTTTTCTGCCTTTTAATTGAGCTGTTACTGAAAAATACATCTGGATGGTACTTTGCAAGACTTCAGAGCAAGATGTCTATTAGCAAGATGTCTGTTCTCCAGCAGAAACAGCTATGCTTATATTCTAGATTTCTGTGTAACTTTATTCTGTTTCTTTTCTGAAGTCCTGGAAATTGCAGTCTCCACAAACTTCAGGATTTTCCTGCACACTTCATTGGAAAGTTTCTTGTGACTCTGTGCACTGAGGAAATTGCCTGCATCCTTCCATACAAAAAGATGAAGTGTAATTCTAGAGCACAGTACATTTCAGCAGTATAAAAACATTCAGCAGGGGCATGTTGGATCACTTACTCTTATCAACCTTCCTATTTAGTCCAAATTTTAAACCTAGTCAAATGATTTTACCATGCACAGGATTTTCCATTGTTGATCCCTCGTCCTCTGGCAACTGCTTAATATCCTTAAATTGCTGAACTCTTCCATTTTTCTGACAAATGTAAATTTTGCTGTCCCTAGAAGAGTGATTGAGATTTTTCCACATAAACACATAATTTTCCAGCCTCTTAAGACCAGACATGGACTGATCATGTGGAGAAGCTGTGCCTTGACGGATGTGAATTGGCAATTTTGTCTGCAGAAGGCTGGAAGATTGGGATACAAAATATGCTTGGAACTGGAAATGGTCACACAGGAACATGCAGATCTCTGCATCTTGAGAGTGTTTTGTTTATCAGAATGTACAAAGTGCTTTTCAGAGGCAGAATTCTCTTTGGCTGACTCTCTGCCTTTTCATATGAAGGTGTCTAAAGTGAATAGCATACACTGGACAAGTTAAACAACTTTTTGAGGTTCCAAAAACAGAAGAGTGATTTAGAACTGGTGTGATGGAGACTTCATTTCCAGGATATATGTATCTACCACTTGTCAGATCTGAATAAAAAGGCTTTATAGATAGGTGGCAGCGTGAATCTGTAGCTGAAAAGAACCAGGCTGTGTAAATATGTTTGGAACTACCTGAAATAACCATTGGCAAGTGGAGAGTTTCTTTCTGGCTTAATCACAGTTGTAGTTACAATTTCAAATTTCTTTAGATGCATAATTTAATACAGTTTATTTAAGGAGAAAATAATCTACTTTTCAGCTCTTTTGTTTATTTTCTACTTCTCACAGGAGTTTTTCCTATTTATTTTGCCATTTAAGTAAATGTTGGGGTTTTTTTTTTTGCCAAAGAACACTGGCATTTTATTATGCACTGAAATGGATTATTTATGGTTGTGGGTATACTACAGAACTTGCTTTTTCTTGTCATTTTGAATTGGATTGATTTTTGAAGTAGTCGTCATCCTCATAGAATGGCTCAGGTTGCTGTACAGAAAGAAGTAGCTGGGTGACAAAGCTGGGCTGTGGAACAAAGGAGCAGAAATGATGCTGCCAGGAGATGGTGTCTGGCAGAGGTACAGCAGAATAGAATAAACCAGGTTGGATGAGACCTTCAAGATCATAATGTCCAACCCATCATCCAACACCATCTAATCAACTAAACCATGCAACCGAGCACCCTATCAAGTCTCCTTCTAAACACTGCCAATGATGGCGACTCCACCACTTCCCCAGGCAGCCCATTGCAATGGGCAATCACTCTGTGAAGAATTTCTTCTAACATCCAGTCTAAACCTCCCCTGGCACAGCTTGAGACTGTGTCCTCTTGTTCTGGTGCTGGTTGCCTGGGAGAAGAGACCAGCCCCTGCCTGTCTACAGCCTCCCTTCAAGTAGTTGTCAGTAGTGGCGGTCCTGTTGTCTGTGACTCTTGAATGCAGGTCAGGTACCTGACTCTGGTGTGGCACTGGTGGCACTGACTCTGGTGTGGATACCTGCACTCAAAGTCCCTCATGATCCACAGCTGCAATCTGGAATCAGCTAAAATGGACTGCTTTGCTTCTTCTAAGGGGGGCAGATCTAGACTGGAGATTAGGAAGAAATTATTTACAGTGAGGGGGGTAAGACTCTGGAAAAGGTTGCCCTGGAGGTATTCAAGGCCAGGTTGGATGAGACCTTGAGTAATCTAGTCTAGTGGGAGGTGTCTCTGCCCATGGCAGGGGGGTTGAAACTGGATGATCTTCCAGGTCCCTTCCAGAATGGCCATTGGAATGGGCTGCCCAAGGAGGTGGTAGAGACACCATCACTGGAGGTGTTTAAGAGGAGACTAGATGGGGTGCTTGGTGCCATGGTTGAATTGATTAGATGGTGTTCGGTGATAGGTTGGACTCGATGACCTCAAAGGTCTTTTCCAACCTGGTTAATTCTATTCTATGAATCTGTGATATGTAGTCTCTCTGTATCTGACTAATAATGAAGTCCATTTTTCATAGTATCTAGAGAAGATACAAATCAGGTTAGACTTAACTGTCAAGTCAGTGCCTTGGATTGGTTGTAGTAGTTACCTGATAAATGCTTTTATCATGTGTCAGTTTTAACTTTTTAAACATGTGTTTTCTAGGAACTAATCAGCTGTGGATGGAATAAGAAGGAAAAACACATCCTTGCTCCAAATATTGTTGCCTTTACTAGGAGGTTTAACCAGGTAAATTATTTCATTACTGGGATGAACAGGTATTGTGTGACAGTTGTTTGAGTGTCAAGCTAAACAGAACTACTCCCACAAAGTAAAATTTCAGAATGTTTTTCTAAATGCAAGTGACCATTCCTGGTTTTACTTGCTTTGTCCTCGTTTTCATGTTGTTTCTCTAGACTATTGGTTCCTAACTGTTGGGAACTAATCATTTTTGCTGATGTCATGGCACAGCAGTATCAATTCTGTTCCTTCTTTTTCTGTGTCTCCCCTGCTCATTCAGTTCTCAGCACAGCCTCACTTTTCTACCTACTCCTTATATCTAGTAGCAATGTTTTTGGGTAATGGAACTGCACAGGTGAAAATTCATGGGATCAAAACTCTCCTTAATCTGTTTTCTCCCTGCAGCATCCTGAAACTTTACTAACACTATTTCATCTAATGAAATCCTTTCTTTTGTAATTAAATTCAGATCTATTTCTTTACTTTCTAGGTCAGTTTTTGGGTTGTACGAGAGATACTAACAGCACAGACCTTAAAAATAAGGGCAGAAATATTGAGCCATTTTGTGAAAATAGCTAAAGTAAGTGCGAATTTCTTGTGCTATCATTTAAAATCTTATTTCCTTCTTGTTTGTTTCTGCACCACTGCTATGAACCATTGTTGGATTACAGAGGGTGATGTTCTTTTTTAGCATATCTGCTGTGTTGTACCACATGAACACGCTATGCATCTGTTGCTTTTACTTGGCTGAATTAAACTACCC
Source organism: Dryobates pubescens (assembly GCF_014839835.1). Taxonomy (NCBI): domain Eukaryota; kingdom Metazoa; phylum Chordata; class Aves; order Piciformes; family Picidae; genus Dryobates; species Dryobates pubescens. The sequence continues at coordinate 6,906,069 of NC_071640.1, forward strand.
ACTTCAGTGTGAGTTGGCTTGTACCTTTGCCTGACAAGTTTAAAAGTGATTTGTCTTGTGAATGGCTCCATGTTGCCAACAATGAGCATGGTTGTAAACTGTTGGGGGTTTTTTGTCTCCTCCTGTTGAAACTTAACCTTTGTGAAAAGAAAGCTCAGACTTCTGCGTGAGCGATTGCAAGGCTCATTTTCTACCGGTAGTTGCTGGTATATGGCACTGCTCTTAAAGCTCAGTTATTTAATGAATTGTATGAGTCTCACATCTTACAAGTCATTCTTGAAGAATATTTTATAAAAGTAGTATTTTTTAATTTTAATCTGTTTTGTCTGACCCTGTGAGATGCTTACTGATAGTAGTAAAAAGACAGCACCTGGATCGAAGGCCTGAGTGCTGAGCGTGTGTAAGTGTGAAATGGTGTTTGTGGAGGTAATTAGAACAATATTTGCTGGTAATACAATTATTATTTTTTTTTTAATTTGGAATATTTCCAATCAGTTTACTTAGCAATTTTGTGCTTATGCAGAGAATGTATGTGAAAAAGCTTCTGGACTATGCATTTGTGCCAAGTACTAGGAGAATAGTCAACTTGGAGGTGCTAGGTTGTTCTTACAAGTAAGTGGGGTGATTCTTTTCCCAACAAAAAGGAGAACATGCCCTCTTTTTTTCCTCTATTCTGGCTTCCACACCCTCCCCCGCTTCCTTTCACTCAATAAATTCCAGATCTTTCTGCAATACTCCTGAACTACAAGTAAATCAATCACTCAAGGATAAATCCAGGCTTATTTTAAGACTTGCAAAGAAGCTACATGACAGCAGTTCTTTTTGGAACTGTGCTGTAGGAAACTTCATCTAAGACAGCTTTATTCCAAAGTACTTTCTCTGTACAAAAGCAGTGACCTGTCTCTCAACACATCGATCAATGTGCTTTGAGTAATGGTCAGCACAGTGAATTTAAAACACGGTGAAGTGAGGAAAAATTGTCCTGTGAAACAGATTGCAAAACAAAAAGTTGCATTAAGTCTGAGAAGGTCTTCAGCATCTTTGGTGGTTGTTTTTGGCTCAATATTTTTTTTTCTTTCCACAGGTAGACTAATTTTTCAAGAACACTGCATCACACTTTTTTATTTTCATATTTTCTGTTGCTGAAGGAACAGCCTTAGAAAAATAACCAATTAATATTAAATGCAGCTGGTATTTTCAAGTGAAATGCCTGTTGTTTTGAAGGTTATAGTTGGAAAATTAGCAACTTCTAAAGCTGGATTAAGACTTTTCCATATTACCGTCACTGGCTAATGTTGTCTGCAGTCACTGAAAATGTTGTATTTTACTAATGCAACTTTGAGATTAATCCTGCATCCCTTTTTGAGGTGCTAAAAGTTGTTTGGGTTTGTTGTTTGTTTGTTTTTTAGAAGCTTCTGGAACTGAATAACCTTCATTCACTGATGTCTGTGGTGTCAGCACTGCAAAGTGCACCTATCTTCAGACTGACCAAAACCTGGGCCGTAAGTGATTCCTTGACCATTGTCTTTTCTGTCTTATTTGAACTCTGAGATTTTCTGAACTCTACTGAAATGCTGAATTGCATTCTCTAGAAGAAGATTCTTTCTGTGTTTCTTGTGGTACTGTGGTAGCAGAAGTGGTGATCTGTCACATATTTTGTGAGAGTTTAAATGGCTGCACATTTTAAACAACTTTTTTTTCCTCTTCAGAGTTTCCTGCTTTTCTGTCTACTCTAGAAGCCACTGATTCTGTCCTCAAGAGGAGACTGTAGTTCTTTAGTTGATTGCTAACCTTAGAAGACTATTGTCTACCATATCACATTATCCAAATGATTGTGTGTGTCATTAATACGTTGCCTAAAAGGAAAGCCAGAAAAAAGACCCATTACCCAACATGGAAGTGTTAATTTTGTGATTATCATGATGCATTTCAATTTTCATCTATTTCTAGAAATTAAACACATTTGTAATTCCATTTTCAGAGACTTGGTCTCTTGAGGGCAGAATTTCTCATTTAAATTTACTTAGTTTGCGATTACTTTAAGTGAAAAACACAATTATAATGTAAACCTGCTGTATGTTATCTTTAAATATACAAAGAATTAGCTAATTCTCTTTCATTTATTATTTATTCCACTCAGTGTGGATCACCACAACTGTTCAGAACTGATAAAGAAGGTTGTACTTAATTCTTTTACCTAATTTTATTATGTCTTTAAAATGCCTGTAACCTTTTTTATGGCTTAGTTGCTCAGAATTAGGATATAGTCCAGTAACAATGTAGGGGTTTGCTGGTTTGAGCAGCATCATGAAGTTGGAAGTTAAACAGAGAAAATTGCTAACATATGAAACTGAAGTGTGTGAGTAACTCCAGCCTCAAGAGGTATAAGGCTCTTTGTAGGCACAGTAGTTCAAAAATGCAACAGAGTGCAGAGTTAGGGCCTCAAGGAATTCTCAGTGCTGTTTAGAAAGAAAACAGCTAAATTATTCTGAAATCTTTTGTACCTTTTGTATTACTTTTTAGTAACAGCTGTTACTTAACCGTGATGTGGCACTCGCTGTTCCAGAATTGCTCAAGGCCTCAGGGCTCCTGTTTCCAGTAGTGTTTTACTGATGACTCCTGTCAAGTCCATCCTGTTCTGAGCAAGGCTGAGTGAAGCAGTTAGTGCATATCCATGGCAGTGTTTTTTACAACAGTGAGCAGCCCCACAATTCTCCAGAAGCAGAACAAGTAGGCTTAAGAGCTCTGTAGTGAGAGAACTGGAATTTTACAGAGGAAGAGGTGTATTAAGAAATGTGCTGTGGAACAGCTGCCTATTGTCAGAAAGTACAACTGCAAGAAGCCAGTGTATGTTGCCATAATTCTGCAGGCATTCTGCCTCAATTGGCTTTTAAATTAATCTCAAAAATATTGCTGGTATTTCTAAAACCAGCTGAAATAGGGAATGTGTTTTTACAGCTACAGATCTGGGGGCTGGTTTTGTTTGTTTGTTTGCTTTTCAGTCTTCTGTCATTCTGGGATTTCTTGCATTGCTAAATATTTTTCTGATTTACTGTAGTAAGTCCTGTGGTAGAAAACAGAAGTTTAAGTATGACAATAATTTATTTTCCCTCTACTTTTTTCCAAAGTTCTGTCCTGCTTTCAATAAGGCTCTGTTGAAATGGCACCTTTTTGTTCAGAGCACTTTCCATTGCTATTTCTGCTTTCAAATAGCAAAGAATTTGTAGCAATCCTGATAATACATTACAGTCACCAGCAGTCTCATTGTTTTATTTTTTCCTCAGCAGATGTAATGTTACTGAGGTTATTCAACTGTCTGAGGTAGTTCTTTGATAAACTATTCAGAAACAATTACTGTATTTCATAGAATCCTAGAATGGCTTAGAAGAGACCTCAGAGTTCATCTACTCCACTGTTGGCTCCCAGCTATGGGCAGCTCTCAACTAGAGTTGGCTGCTCCAGCCCTTAGCAAGCCTGGCCTTGAATACCCCCAGGGAGGAGGTATCCACAGCCTCTCTGGGCAACCCATTCTATTGTCTCACCACCCACATACTGAAGAACTCCTTCCTAAGATCCTGTCTAAATCTACACTCCCTCAGTTTAAAACCACTCCCTCTTGTCCTGTTGCTAGACACCCTTATGAAAAGTCCCTCTTCCAGGCTTTCTCTAGGATACCTTAAGGTATTGGAAGACAGCTCTAAGGTCCCCCCAGAGTCTTCTTTAAGCTGAAGAGCCCCAGCTTCATCTGCCTGTCCTCATAGCAGAGATATTCCAGCCCTTGGATCATTTTTGTGGCCCTCCTCTGGAAGGCCACAAAGCTATTTTGTTCATAGCTGAAGACTTACATTGAATTACATTTTGATCTTTTTATTCTTACTAGGTAGTACATTTTCAAACAACAGTGCCACTTTGGGTGATGGGGAGTTTAATCTTAACTTGACTATGTTGCCCTTTGCTGTGGGTGATTTAGCAGATGTTATTATTTGTTATCTCTGCAGATTTCATCTTTTAACATTTTATGATCTCCTTCATTGCTTCTTTTACAGCTGTTGAATCGCAAAGACAAGACCACCTTTGAGAAGTTAGACTATTTACTGTCCAAGGAAGATAATTATAAAAGGACACGAGAGTACATCAGAAGCTTGAAAATGGTTCCTACTATTCCATATTTAGGTGAGTGTAAATCTTCATCTGTAGCTCATTTTCACTGACAAGCACAAATACAGCATGTTGTACTCGTGGAGGACACTGCCTATAGAAGGTATGATTCTCTGTTTCGTATAGAGAAAATTAGATCTGTTGGATTATTTTTGAGCTATACACTGTTCAGGATCTGTGATTTGTAATAGTTTTGTGCATTATTCACATCTTAAACTGTGGGCTGTTTGTTATCCTTGTCTTCAGAGCATTGGGTTTCTAAAATGCCTTTGAGTACGACGTGATTAAAAACCTTGTTCCTGCAGCTTTCATGTTTGCTGGACTGTTGTTTCAGATACCTTCTAATGTGATGTCTCTGTGGTGTAGTTGTAGGTTTATGTCAGTTTCTTAGAAATACTTAAAAGAGAGGTACAAAGTTTGTAGTCTGTTCAGTTGATTGACTTGTCTCCTCAAGTATTCCCCTGTGTTAGTCCTGTAGACACACTAGATCATTCTTTCCCTGACTGCTCTTTTAACTCGCAGTTCCTGCCCGTTACTCAACTGTGCTGCATTCCTGAGGAACACTGCAAAAAACCAGATTCCAGTTAAACAAGGATATTCAGACACTGAATGCCTTTCTAGTAATGGGCTTTCTAAAACGAAGAGTTAATCTAAGCAGCATTTAACTGTCTTCTGTAAGTAACAGAGTAGAAGCAACAAGATAATTGAGTGTAATCGTTTTCAAGTGCCCAGGAAAAGACTGTTACAGTTGTTTGCCTTTTCTGTAGCAGTCTACGTATGCAAAGCATGGCCCTGTTGGAGTAATTGTTTTGAACATTCTATAAATATGACTTCCAGACAAAAATATATTAAAAAAAATCAACCCAAGTCTGTAATTTCCATCATAGATATTCAGCACAAGTTACTAATGTTTGACCAAGGTGTAACTGGCAGAATACATCATAAAAAGAGGTCTTCAAACATTTTAAAGTATTGATACAGCCACAAACTCCAATTCTAATTCAAGTTTTACCTAAAAGGAATGGCTGCTATTCCTGACATAAGAATTCCAGCTAATGACCTACAGTCACAGCCACACACATGAAGAGAAGAGAAATATTCTAGGAATGATGCATAACAGTTCTTAGAGAATGTGCTCTGTTCTTGGAAGGCTTCTCATCAATGTGGTACCTCTTACTTAGAAGCAATCCTGACATATTCACAGACTTTCAAGTAAGATACATGAGGAAAACTTTACTTTTTGCATAGGCTTTTTAGCACCTCAGGCTTGTTAGCATCCTTAAAGTACTCAAGAGACACACAAACCCCCTTTAGGGGGATGTGTAAGCAATCAAAACCATCAGTAACTTCATCTGGTTTGCAGTAGGCTTTTTAGAGTCTTGATTCCTTTTGGTTTTTTGCTGTTTATTCTGTTGATTAGAGCATATACTTGAGAAGAAAGCATGACATGGTACTGTGCTTATTTTAATGGTTTGGAGATAGTTGTTTGGGTGGTTTGTTACTTGGTTTTTGGGGGGTTTAGTTACCACCACCAAAAGGAAGGAGCATGTTTCTGTGAAGGTAAGATCCTTAGCAAATTGTTCTTTGCAGAATTTCTTTTGTTCTTTATCAAGGGACTGCAAGAGAGGAAAATAGATGCATCAGAATTACTGACAAATACATTGTCATGGACAGCTTGACTTAGAAGCTTTTTAGGCTCAAAGATAGAGGATATGAACAACTTCTGGGCGTGTTTTATTTACTGTATTTGTGTTTATGGAGTGGAAGACTGGCATAAATTCAGAAGTGTAAAGTTTTCATGCATCTGTGTACTGTTTGTATACAGCAGTTCTGTCAGTCTGTTCAGCTGTCTAATCCTTCTTTGAAGGAATGAACTTTGAATTCAGGCTTGGTTTGATTTTGGTCAGAGTTAAAATCGTGAAGTGCTCTCTTTCTTACTAATCTTCTCTTCAGGGTTGTTTGCATAGGTCCAATAAGCCTATGTCTACATGGCATACCAGAGTTCACCTCCCTTTATTTCAAGCATGTTCAAAATTGTCATCTGGACAAAGTTCTCATGTTGTGCAACCTCTTTGCATTAAGCCTTTCTGCAGGGCAGCCGTTTTGTTAGCGCTGACAGTTGATGGTTGCTTTTCTACTCCTTTGTTGTTTATGCTGCATTATGTCTGGGGTTTTTTGGCTGAAAAAACTCTTGGTACCTGTTTTTTTTCAGTGATTATTGAAAGCAGAGTTGTATTCCTTCCCTGTAGAGTGCTCTCATTAGGTGTGCATTAAATACACCTTGTTCCTTATCTGCATCTGTAATGAGCAATGCCTAAGTCTGGAGAGCATCTTTAAGCAGGAAGTTTGAGAGGAAACAAGATCCTGTTTTTCTGATTTATCCTTAACAAATTTATAACCTGATAGGGACTGTATGTTCTACATGGATGAGGTGTAAGTGCCTGATAAGAATTCTTAGGTACCTGCCTTTATTCTTGTACTCTAATAGTTTCTTGCATTCTAACAGTCTCTTAAATGTAACTTGTTTTCAGTATCTTGTGGTGTTAAGACATCAGTCTACTGTGTGAGTTTTCTTGTCGAAAGTAGATGCCAACAGGAATTTTACTGCCTTAATGCTATGATCCTGATTGTTAGAGCACTGCCAGGCTGCAGAGCCAGTAGATGCATTTAATGTTGCCTAAAATATAATTGTTTTCTGGAGTCCAGTAGATAAACCAGTGGAAGAGAAAGCTTGAATTGTTTGAAAATCTGGGGGGTTTTGTAGGACCTGCAGAAAGTTCTTCCTTCTTGGGATGTGTGGAAATCTACTATTTTTCTCAGCTGAGAATTGCTTTGCCTTTGATGTTGCAATATTTAGACACTTCACACCTGTTAATAGGAGCTGTGCATCAGAATTGATTTGAGTCATGAGGCAGAGTGGTTTGAAAATGAGTAATGATTCTTGGAGTAATCTGAACTAAAACAAGATGAAGTCTGAAGGTGTCAAAATAACATTTGTTGCTTTATTAAAGGATTACAATATTACAGGGGTAATCTAATATATTAAAAACCCTACTTTTATATACAACACATGCTACATCATGTCAGTTTAATGCACATCATACTGTGGTAAAGAAATGATGAGGTAATAAGGGAGAAAGTGTGCAAGCACGCACAGACACACAGTAAACGTCTTACAGGCTTACTGAAAAATATATTGAACTTCCAGAGGTCTTTTGCTTTCCCCTCTTGTATGCATTCTTTAACTTCTATTTTTCATAGTAGTTGCTGTTTTGAAATGGGTGTTTGTAACAACCTGTTCTAGGAGCCTACCTCAGAAGAACATTAGAATGATCCCAGTCTGTATTTCCTAAGTTGTGACTGACCTCTAAATATAGATGAGTAAATCTATTTGATAATTTGACAGTAGTGTAATTGTGAAATATGGTAAATACAGCTTCTTTTGGCTACAGGTAACTTCTTTTTATATACATTTTCATCTACTGGCTAAGGATATTAAATAGCTTATATATTGGTATCCATCATTTGCCTGCAAAGTTGGATAATCCCTTTAATTTATATCCAGCCATTTCTGATTACAGAGGCTACACAGCAGGTGATGAGTGAAGTAATGTACAAACTACTGTGGCAGTTGTGTAGTACAGTATGTTGCTTATACAGTACATCTGTTGTAAATCTGGTTCCATTTCCATATGCAGGTAGCTACTTTATTTAGGTAGGAAAACTCATTAGTGTTTTCAGTCTAAAAATACTAGAATCAAATGAGTTCTTAGAGGAGCAGATTATTAAAATGCTCAAAGTGTGAAGGGGAGAGACTGGATTTATCACAATGGTTTGAATATTTGTTCTCAAAATCCAATTATTTGGTACTAACTTTATTTATGGCAGTTATCATTAAATCAGAATAATCACACTAATGTACATATACCAGCTACACAGTTCAAAGGATATGATTTCCTGTGTCAGTTCCTTGCTTATAATAATAATAAAACTCTTGCTGTACAGTTTGTAATATTTCCTGTATTTGAGAATATTTATACATAATATAACATACACAAATATTTTAAGTGTTGTGGCAGTATTTTTACCATCCAAACTTAATTTACAGGGAATAAAAACCAGAAAGTTTATCTACAATCCATCTAAACTGCCAGCTCTAAAAGGCTTAATATCACTACTTTCAGTACCAAGAAGTGTTCTGAATGTTGTCACTTCAGTTCCTGGGGTTTTTTTTCTTCATCTGTGTTGGTTTTTTTTCCTGGAGTGATTCTTGACTATACAATATACAAGCCCTCACATCTTAGCAATAAATGTACAATATCTTACATTCTTCATTTCCGAAAAGATAATTCCAGGTAATAACATCCTAGCTTTATGTGATTTTTTTATTTTTTTTTTTTTAGAACAAGAAAGGAAACCAGGAGAGGAGATATTTCAGTGGAATGTGTTGGGGTTAGGTCTTATCATCATAACAACTTTCTTTAGTGAATACGATCCCCCTCGGAATTCGGCCCAGTAAACACCATCCTGATAACGACTGCGGTAGTGGCCTCCACGATACCAAACTCCATTGAGATTAGAGTGAGCACATGCATTGTACCACCATCCTCCCTTCTGGTAATGAGCACAGTTACCTGCAAAACAAAGCTCTGCTTCAGTATTAGAAGTAAATGAAGTATCTTGCAGCAAGCAAGCTGAGCACAAACCCATTTTTACAAACGTGTTTTTAAACTGTGTTGAACATGTAGCTACCGTGTGGTAGAGGTGGATGTGAGCTTCTCAGGAACCAGCTCTGTGGTTAGGTTGTACAGATGGACAAGTTAGTCTTACTCTCCCTTGCTGGAAAACTTGTTTGCTTTACTGTGTCAAATTACACCCCCCAGCATATGTTACTTGTTCAGTGTAAATGATAATTCAATGACAATTTTTGTTTCATTGTTAGAAGACAAAAAGGTTGATACACCAATTCATGCTTCACAAATTGCAGTGGGTTGGAAGGGACCCTCAAAGGTCATTTTGTCCCACTCCCCTGCAGTGAGCAGGAGCACCTCCAACTAGATCAGGCTGCCCAAAGCCACATCAAGTCTGATCTTGAATGTCTCCAGGGGTGGGGCCTTCCTATGTTACCAAATCTTAAATCTCTAAAAATGTAATTTGTGTGGGTATGGCCATAAGTATTTTTCCTTTAAAAAAGGAAAAAAGACATAAAAAGGGGGAGAGGGACAGATAGACAGGGGAAGGGGAACAGCCAGAAAATCAAGGGGTCTTGTACCTGTGTAGACATCGTGGTCCCGGTCCAGCGTGGTGAATTGTTTCCCGTTGTGCCAAGTGAAGGAGTCTCCTGCATTCCCATTGTAGCGTCCCAGTCTCAACTTGTAATATTCACTTTCTGGTTCCAGTCTGAAGCTGGCATATTCAGCAAACACTTTTCGACCTGACCAGTCTTCCATTGTTATGAGCAGTTTGTAGTTGCCTTGATTTGTTAGCAAATAAATATTTTCTAATCCAAGCCAATACTCTCCATCTATATTACCAAATCCTTGCTGTAAAGGAAGCAAGAGCAGCATGTTAATATTATGTAACTCCTTCAGTGGTAAATCTGTGCTAAGTAGACACCCATAGTAACTTATTTGATAGAGAATTCCTCTTCTGGAAGGATGAACACACAAGTTCCTTCTCAAGCTGTTAGCCAGACTCTAAATTCCCCTTTTAAATGAACTTTTATCAATCATTTTTATAGGATAGAAAACATTGAACTGCTCACTTGTCCTGACCTTGTATGTTTCCCAGTTCCTGAAAAAGTTGACAGACCCATCCAGCCTTCTCTGGATGACTGTCCAGCCACCAGGGTCATGCCGTTGATCACACCAGACCTGCATAAGCTGGTTTGTGTTCTCTGGTTTTACAAGATAGATGGAACTTGTATCATGGCCGTCCTCTAAAGCTTGTAGGCAGTCTCTCCAGGGCCCTGTGTCAAAACAGAAGGACTCTGCATCAAAATGCAGCTGAGCATATCTTTAATGCAGGGTGGGATTTGAAGTGGTAGCTTTTGACAGTAGGTTTGCTTCTGAATAGTGTATGGGCTTCCTCTTACTGAAAGTACAGCGTCCACTGAGTGTTTTCAAACATTAGTTTGTTGTAACTTCATTTCTGGAACATTTCACAATGAAGTACTGATAAAGGTTAATTGTTTTGGTTTGGTTTTTTTTAAGGCAGCTGCACTTACTGTTTGTAGCTTCAAAGAAACTATGAATGACTCCATAGATGAGTATTAATAGTAATAATTTCCTTTAGGAGAAAAAAATGGTAAACTTGACTTTGTTTTTGAGAAATTCAGCTTTTTACATGCCCTAAAAAGTCAGTGGCACAGATACTAACAATGGAACTGGCAACTTAATTCAAGGACTTGGGTTGTTACTGTTGTCACTTTAATGATAACACAAAAGTAGAAATTGATTTGTAACATGAATTGCTCACTTACATAGTGAGTGAAACTTCAGGTGAAGACTTCAAAAATATTTTTCATTCACAAAAATTACAAATTATATAATATATACAAATTTAATGCTTTTCTGTTTTCAGGAGATGCCTTTTTTCTCCCCCCCCCCCAAGTTTAATAGAGTGCATAAAGACCTTAGGCCTTTTGAACGTACCTCACATTTATGATTTTCAAAGACATTTTCTCTAGTGGGAAGATGTTAGATTCCATTTTAATGAGTGAGAAATTTAGATAGACACCCTTAGTTGCTTTGCTGCATAAGCAGAAATGAAGTCAACAAGAACCCTCATCTGTTACTGTCAAGATATTCTCTTTAAATTATTTCAGTTCATTTACCCTTTCTCACACTTCACTGTCCAGTACTGGTAATGCTGGAGTTTCTCTTGTGCTCAGTAAATGAGTTAGTAACACATGAAGTTTACAGAAACAGACTCAGTGTTTTGAGAGTGGGATATTTTCTTTTGGTCTTCTCAACCAGGGTTCAGGCATCTGCTTCTCAGGGCAGCCTGGGCCAGTGTCTCACTACCCTGACAGTAAAATATTTTCTTTCCTTCTATCTAGTCTAAATTTCTCTCTTTTAGTTTAAAACCATCACCTCTCATCCTGTCACAACAGGCCCTGCTAAAATGTCTATCCCCATCTTATTGGCCCCTTTAAGTACAGGAGAAGGTCTCCCTGAAGCTTCCTGTCATCCAGGCTGAACAACCCCAACTCTCTCAGCCTGGCCTCGAATCAGAATGGTTCCAGCCCTCCCATCATAGTCTTGGTCTCCCCTGGCTCCACTCCAACAGGTCCATGTAGAATAGAACAGAACAGAATTAACCAGGTTGGAAAAGACCTCTCAGATCATTGAGTCCCAACCTATCAGCCAACAGTATCTAATCAACTAAACCACAGCAACGAGCGTCCCATCCAGTCTCTTCCTAAACACCTCCAGTAATTGCTCTTAGGAAGCAGAGATTACCTAGTTCTGCTTTGCACTGCTACTTGCACGCTGTGTAGCACATTAAGGAAATGAGATGTGATATTTCAAGTTCTTACATATGGAAACTTGGATCCACATAGCTTTTAATTAATTTAAAATCATTAATATGAATGGGAAAGATAAGATCTGTTTTGAAGCAGTGAAGTCGCATTAGTCTTACATGCAGGCATGATCTGTGTGCATAATTTACTTAAATGTTGATTGTTTTGGTAGGGGTGGGTGAGTGGGTTGGTTGGTTGGTTGACTCTTGTTGCCTACCTCTTTCAGTGGGTTACCAACTTCCAACTCTGCTGGGAGAAGAATACAGAAGATAAAAAAAATACAGCCAGGTTTTGCAACTCACTGGGGATAGTTTTTTTTTCATAGATAACTATAATAGAGAAAAGGTGGGGGGGAACCACATGGGATATTTGAACCCAGTAAAGTAGGGAAGAGCTGATTGAAAATGGGAAGTAGGAAGCAGTGCAGGTGATCTTGATGGTGAAATAATGGAGGCCACAGGTTTGGTTTTTTAAAAAAAGGAAACCAAAAAGAAGGAATTTTGTCAGCACAAGGAAGCTGTGAACCAGTTAATGAGTTTACAGGAGAGGGTAATAGGAATGAGAAAGGTCTTTAAAGAATGCTTGAAAGATACTTCGCTTACAGAGAAGCAGAGAAAATGCTGTACTAAGCTTCAACCTACTTTGAGATCAAAGTGTTGTTATTGAAGAGGCCATTCTGCAGTGTATTGCTCCAAAGAAACAGACCAGATTTTTCTGCTGGGTTTTTGTTTTACATAGAACATTAGAATCATCATATTTTTGGCTGAGGTTCTGCCTGCCACAATGTAAGCTTTGGCGAGTTCATCTCTGACAAGATTGTGAAATAACTGTTTGGTGGCAGCGTACTTCAGATTGAAACACCTGCTCAAGTTTCTTTCATTACGTCTATTTCCATGGAGAAATAAGTTGGTTTCCTTTTAATGTGGAAGTTGCATGATTTGACAGCTCTAAGGAGTCTGATGTCATTTGGAATATGTCACAAATACTCTTGTAATATGTTCTGAGTACAGTTCCGTGTGCCTTACTCTGTTTCAAGTCTTGGTTTCAGATGTCTGTGTGTTCCCTGTCTTTTTTTTTCTCTGAAGCCAAGTGCCTGTTGCCCACCCACTGGTGAACAGATTTCTCTTACATGGGACACAGTACTTGACTACTTTTTTGAAATATGTGAGACAATACTTGAAACTAGATTCTTTACCTGATATTTCTGTATCAGATCAAGTGATCTCTAATGCAATTTCAGATGGCTCTAACCTTGCTTATGGCAGAACTCCTAAGACTCTTAGGAGGGCTGTATAGTATTCCTTACTACTCTATCACTTGCTTCTCTTTGCTTCTGTCTTAGGGCACAGGGGGGGTCCCATGTGAGGTAGAGAGCACATACCTATTCCTTTGAGTTACACAGGCACAAAAGTTATCACATGCTAGCTCAACAGATCTGTGATAACTTCATGAAAGTTTACACACACACAGCGTCAAACCTCCTCAAATGTCATGAATTAGAGCAGTTCCCTCCTGGGCACAGGTAAATGAAATTTAGGTGATTGACTCTTACTGAGATCTATCTGCAACTCCTTTCTGTGGGGCTAATCTGTCTGAATAGGCTCAACAGTCAGAATTTATTTGCTTTTTTTTCTTACCTGTGCTTGTACTACAGACATGTATATTAAAAATACACAAGATAGGGACACAGGCAACATCAGATCTCTGAAGTCTCAATTGATTCAAAATAACTCATTTGCATTTACTTTGCTAAATAAATTCTGCCTGTAGTTATGATACTACAATTAAGATGCTGACCCATTGCACGTGAGCATGAACTAATGAAGACATATTACTTACCAGATGGTTTATCAGTTGAAGTTGGAATGCTGGTCACTGCGGGCATGGTTGGTAAGGTGGGTGGCAGAACCTTTAAGTTCTGATCGCTCTGAATCTCGTTAGTAGAGATCTGGTTAATAATGCGGTTGTAAGTAGGAGGCTGGTAGACTTTATTCGGCGGCTGAGGCGTTTGTGGCAGTGGCTTTATGGGTGGCATTCTTTGACAGTGCTCTTCCAGTTGGGCGATTATTATTGACTGATTATTGGCGATCGTCATCAGATGTTGGTACTTGTGCTCTAAGTCTTTGTATTTGTTTGCAAGCTGCAACATATCTGCAGTTTGGTTCAAAATCTTATTCTCAAGCTGTGAAAGTTCTAAGGCGTTGTCACGCTTTCGGATGATTTCATGTAGTAACTGCATGTAGAGTTGGGTGACACGAGAATTCATGTTCCTGCTCTCTTTCCTTAAGAGTTTCACCTCGTTAACAATCCCACCATCCACCTCTACCAGTTGCTGGAGAGTTTCTATTTGTCTCTTTTGTTTAAGAAGTTCATTGTTAAGTAACTGTAACTCTTGCTTATTTACCCTGTTTTCAAGTAGAACTTCAGGCTCCTTAGAGTTTACACAAATGGCACCCGTCACTCTCTGCTGAGGTACAATAAAGGTGTAAGTGCACTTGTCCTGCGTCTCACTGGAACGCTTGTATCTGTTCATGTAAATGAATTCTTGTTCTGTTTCCTCATTGTTGCCTTCAAATTCTTGAGTTTCACTTGCAGTAGCTCCCACAACAGATACTAGCATTAAACAGATGAATCTTGTTGTCGTCATGATCCTCTAGTTCTGGTCAAATATTCTTCTGCAAGGAACTTCTAAAAATCTGTTTTAAAATAAATGTATCGGTCAATAACAAATAGGAAGTCAATGCAAGTGTACAACTGATTAATCTGCTCTAAAACTTACGGGATACCACACAGTAATTAGTACAGCCGTGTACAGGAGATTTTTCTCATGCAACCTGAATTTATGTTGGCTAAAGGGGACATCATTCTATCATTCTGTGGCCAGATATGTAGTTACTAGTTACTAGTTTATCCAAAGCCTGCCAAGAACCACAAGGAACCAAGTACTAAATACCAGGGTTTGAAAAGTCTTCTCCTCCAGGCAAGTACCACAAAAGTTTCCAAGATTAGTGTTTTCATTTAAATATGAGTTATGTTTTCCTTTCTTACAGTTACAAATACAACCTTTAAGTGTAGACAGAGTGTAAGCTAATATGTGCTCTTAAAAGTTCTAACGATATTAAACAGCTCATTTGCAGTGTTTTCTAACTGCATGTAGATTGCAGGAGACACAACTTAGGTACAATTTTACTTTGGTCAGCAGTATTGAACCTCGTAGTTTTAAAAAATATATAATTATATAAAGGAAAAAGTTACTCAACACAAGTCCTTAAAAGTTAGACATTCAAAATTCTACTGCCCAAATATAGGCAGTGTAAAATCTGTTGTTTTTTTCCAGACAATTGGAATTACAACTGGAATATTTATTGAGACTGTCACTGGAGACATTGCCTTTACACTCAGCCTGGTCTCTTCTTGGTAGGGGCAAACCACATGTATATGTGCACGGTGGACAAGGATGACCCCCAGCTATTAAAATTAGCTGATAGTGTTTATTGACATACTGCAACAGGAGCCTTCTGGTGAAATAGTGATAGGATGAGACAAAACAGCTTTAAGCTGATTTATACTGGAGATGAGGAAGAAATTCTTTATAGTCAGGGTGGTGAGACTATGGAACAGGCTGCCTGGGGGAGGGGTGGGGGGGTGGCGTGGATGCCCCCTCCCAGGAGGTGTTCAAGGCTGGGCTGGATGTGGCCTTGAGCAACCAGGTCTAGGGGAACGTGTCCCTGCTTGTGGCAGGCAGGTCAGAACTCGATGATCTTTAAGGTCTCTTCCAGCCCAAACTATTCTGTGATTCTATGAATCTAAGAAATTACACTTGGTTCTCAGATCAGATTCATAATCAAGATGGAAATTTGAGGCCATCACAATCTCTGTTAAAAATGTCAATACCAGAACTTCCTAGGCAACAGTCTCTTGGAAATACGAACGTTGTCACTGCTGCCAGGAATCCCCTGTCACAGATCACTCTCATATCAGCTGCTGGAACAGCACTCCGACATCATGTATTTGTAACAGCTTTTTGTTACTGAATTTAAATAGGCATGTGTATATAATAACCTAGTTTTCCCAAAATAAATAAAATGGGGAGGAAATGCAGCATGGAGCTTTGTCAGTGGGCAAGGCCTGCTTGATGCTTTTTAAAGTCAAGGTGATGCTTGGAAACCATTTCACATGGAATAACCATTCAGTGTTTAAATAACTGTCACCTTACTGCTTGGTCATCTTGGTCCAATGGCATGTTTTAAATAACATGACATGATGATAGGAACAGCTGTCAGAAACTGGAATGAGTCCAGCTGGGCACAACCAACATGAACAGCTAGAGGCTGGAAGGAGATGATATATGAGGAGAAGCAAAAAGAGCTAGGTGTTCCAGCCTCCAGAGGACAAGGTGAAGGAGGCATCTTGCTGCTGTCTTCAACTACTTAATGAGTGTGTGTAGAGAAGATGGATTATTTTTATAAGTACACAGTGAACTTATAATGGTCACAGACTGCCTGAGGGAAAACTTATTTTGGACTTTAGAAAGAATGAATTTGACAAGGAGGGTGACCAAGGACTGAAATAGTCAACCAAAGAGGTGGTGGAATCCCTGTTCCTGCAAGTGCCTAAAGTGTTGAATTGGGCAAGGCTCTGAAGCAGTCTGATTTAATGTTGAAATTAGCCTTGCTTTGCAAGGTGAAGGTGAGGTCCCATCCAGTCTCAGTTGTTCTGTCATACAGGCAGCTGCTGACTATAAAGAGAATTTTGTTTTAAGAGTATCAAGATGATTGATTTGCATGCTGAAAAAATTGCTCATGAGATGAGGTATGGTTGTCAGTCATTCACTTTTTTCTGTTGTTCTGAAAGAAACCATACAGGTTTCTGTAAATGCTTCTGTTATTTATTCAAACCAAAAGGACTTGATCCTTCTTACAGGTTTTGGATGCACATTTTTGCCTCACTTTGTTATTCAGAATAAACTCTGTTCTTGTTTTGCAAGCAGTAAGGAATTGGGCCTTGTGGAACTTGAGAGTCTTGAAAACTTGTCAGATAGAAGTTTGGTTTCTGAAAGTAAAGGAATGTTATTTGGAGCCCTGGAAAACAGGGAACATAAATTCACCCCAGACAGCTTTAACTTGCATAATCAGCATTTGCACAGCAGGTCACACTTGGAAACTCTGGCAGTTTTCCAAGCCTCATATTTCTGCACAGATGGACTGTTTTTGCAAATGTCTCTTGCATGTAGGTGTAAAATGAGTTTTATTTCACCCTTTGAAATAGGTTGGGGTGTTGGGTTTTTTTTCCCCTCAAAAACTGTAATTATTATGGCCACTGAAAAGAAACTAATTTCCTTAGAATTCACTTGTGTCTTTATTACCATATCTCTTTAGCTGAGCACGGGATTTAAGGTGCACGTTCTTCCCTACTGAAGAAATACAAAGCAACATAAACCAGTTTGGTGTTAAGAACTAGTTAAGAAAAAAATGGAACAGAAGTCATCAGCCTCATCTTAACATCTTTCAAAACAAAAGAGTATTTCAGTTGAAAAGGGACCTACAGTGATCATCTTATCCAACTGCCTGACCAATTCAGGGATGACCAAAAGATTAAGCCTATTCAGTGTTGACAGGCTTGAGAGCACCACTCTAGGAAGGCTGTTCCGGGGTTTGGCTACTGTTTGCAGAAGGCAAGCCACCACTGAATGACATCAGTGTGATTAGATTGTGCTGAAATGTGTCTCTCACATGATCTTGCTGCATGCCACCTTTTCTAAGGTGTTCGTCCTGTAAGGAAAAAAATGCATTGGAAGGCAAAGTACATTGGTAAGAGAATGCTCCTGTGCAAAGGGAAACACGAACCATGCTGGCTTCAGATGTACTGCTTCTTGCAGAGTCTGTTTATGAAGTGATCTCCAAATCTTTCATGGTCTGTACTTGCTTAGTTGAAAAAAAAAAAATCATTCAGAATGTGGCCTGTTTGTTGCATGTTGTGATGGACTACATGACATAAATGGCATTTCCTCTTTTCTGCAGATGGATTCAAATGAAGTTCAGAACCAACAGGCTTGCTTGAGCATCTCTCAGTGATTAATCTTTCAGGGAGAAAAAAGCTTGTTGGAGGAATTGGGGAGAGAAGCCAGAGAAACAATTTTAAGGAAGTATTTAATGTTTTTTAAGCTCTTCCTCCCCTTTCTGAGTACGAGAACATCAGATTCTTAAAAGAGCAAAATTCCTTCCCATGGGAGAGGAAGATCTTACTTACTCAGTGTCTAGCATACGCTACCTTTCAGTTTTTCTGTTGCACTTATGCCAAGTAATTGCTCATATTCCTTGTACTTAACTAGTGCTGTTGCTCGCTGATCACTTGGTTCTTCCTGTTTCTCAGGCTCCCTCATCTTCACTCCCTCTCAGTAGCTCTTCTGCAGTGGATTAGGAGGGAACTGTATGACTGAGGCTGCATTTGTCCCCAAAGCCAAATTCCACTTAGGCAGCTGTAGATTGTTCTAACTCACCTTTGTAGAGAACTACATTATGTAAAAGCTTCCCTGTAGGCTTGGTACACATTTTGTTATTACTGGAAATGCAGCATACCTGTCTGCTATCCTTGTGCGCACTGACAAAACAAATGTCCAAACAAAAAATGGGAGAGAAAGAAGCATGCTTAAAGAGCTGTAATTAAAATGACAACTCAAGTAGAACATGTAATTAGGAAAAAAAAAAAAAAAAAAGAGTTAGAAGCAAATTAATTTCTGGATTCTGGCTGTTCAAGACTTGTGTATTTGTGAAAGCACTTTTCATGGGAGTTGAGTTGGGACAAACTTGCCCTCGTGCAAACCTAAACCCCAAGTTTGTGTGTTTGTCATACTTGGCACTATAAATTATTTGGGAAAAATGCTCTTTTTTTTTATTATTCCATTTGTCTTTTACCAGTATATGTAAGAAAACTTCTGGCAGCATTGTTGTGTGGGCTGTAATCACAAGTATTCTTCATACTCCCAGCCAGCATAAGTGCTTTGGTTAAAATTACAGTTTGCAGACCAAATGTTTGGCTATCTGTATATAGAATTGGAAGTAGGTAATAATAAGTTGGTTTGTTTTGCTCATTCATTGTTTGCCCAACTGAGGATGTTCCCATGATCTGGTGAAAATAAAAAAAAGGAGGAAATAAACTTTCTGAAAGGGATATCAGATGTTGCAGTATTTGATTGTTTTTTCCTGTCGGCTAAAGGGGAAAAAGTAAATAAAATCTTTCTTTGGCTTTGCTTTGAAATTTTTTTCCTGGCCTGTACTCTGTCATGTTTATATGGGACTTCCAGTTAGTAAAAAAATATTACAAGTATCTTACTGGTACAAATATCTTGAAATTTATACATGACACTTCCACAAGATTTGAATATTCTACCACCTAAAATCAAGCAGATGTTTCACATCCCATAGCTTAATCGCTCTCTTGAGCCTGAATTGACACATGGGCAAAATATTTCTACATGCAAAATACTGATTTGGCAAATGTTCACTCTTTTAATCAGTTTCCTAGCTTTTCATGATTCCTCTTAAGGCAATGTTGGTACTGTGGCCTTTCCTTTTTTTAAGCTACTTCACACATTTCGGTGTGGATATTCCAGTGTTTTTCAGGGTTTTTTTGTTGGTTCTAAGCTTTTTGCTTCAGAGGATCTCATTTTTATAGAACAGACTCGTTGTGTCTCTGATTTTGTTAAATACCTCTCCTTGGGATTTTTCTGTAGAGTAGCCTTTTCAACCCTATGGCTGGTTTGGCAGATGGAATTTCTTTATAAATAGACATTTCTAAATTACTCTAGAAAGAAAAGCGTTTAGGAAAGCCTGAATATATCGTCGGTGCTTGCATCTAGATCTGAAGTGGTTTTGCAGGGTTGAATCTTTCCACCATTCAGGGAGTAGAATATCGTCTCTAAGTTTGTACTTTGTTCTTTTTACAACTAGACTTTTCAGCATTCTGCAGGAAAAAGAGCTGAGGCTGTAGGAAGACCACTGGACAGGGGCTGAGAATTTAGTATGTTTTACTTTGGCTTACAAATGAGTTGAAAGAGGAAATGTTTTGGCATTTAAGGAAGAATCACCTCTACTATAGCATTTCAGAGTAATACAAAAGTAAAATCATTGTCTATGTGTATCTTGTATGGAAAGCCTTAGCTAAGATAAAGGTGGGAAATGATTACCTGAATTTCATAGCACAATACAAATCTTGTATCTTAAATAACACTGGTTTGGGTTACTCCTACAGCTAAGGAGCATAACCCAGTAGGTAAAAGCAGTAGAATTGCTTCTGGGTGCTGCTCTTGTTTTTCTATATATAGTAAAATGTTATTAAGCCACTGGACTGTAGGTATGAAAATATGATGCACTGAGCTATATAAATGAAGCTTTTGTACAAGTGATACGTGACACTGTGTCTCCTCTTGGAGACTGCCTTACAGAGAAGGCAATTTTCTGTGCTGGAACTAGGATGTTCCAGGAGGAGTTTTCTGGGGACTTGAGTAAGTAGTTGAGTTGCAGTGCAGTTGAATTTATTGCAAAGATAATCAAATGAAGAAAAATCCTGCTAATTTGATTTGAGGAGCTAAAACATCAGAAGCTGGTATCTGATAAATACAGCATCAATTCTCACTTCAAAAAGTTAGATTTTTAGTGTCCTGTATGTTACAGCTCAGGAACTAAAAGAGGCATCTTTACGGGGCTTCAGTTATGATGGTGTTTGTAAACAAGATGGGGGAGTACATTTCCTATCTGACATCTTAAGCAGGAGTGCTCAGTAAGCTGTCAAAATAAAATAGGATTCCTTTAAGTCATTGTATCTTTGGGATAACAGCTGTTATTTTTCCAACAAACTGCTACCATTTTCCTTTGCTGTCATTCAGCCTCCCTCAAAAGGTTCCCAGAGTATTACATCCTTGAGAAAGTCAGTTCCATGAAATTCTACTTTATGCATGTGTCATCTTTTCTCCTTTCTTTGGTTTGGTGATTGTTGTTGGGGGTTTGTTTTGGTTTTGGTACTATGTAACTTTCATTGAAGAATGGATAGGCAAGGTCCAATGCTTACAATCTCTTCCCATCCTTGTAAATTGCTGTGATTCAAAGGCTTGATAGTCTAGGGACTGGGTCTTAGTTGGACATGCCAGAATTGAATGCACCATAATTAAACTGCTGACTCCAGAGGCTTTTAGAAATACCCAGCTAGATGACAAAACATCTATAAGAAGGATGAGATTCACACTTTTTACACAACACTGATGCTTTCTGACATTTCTTGTATGGTTGTTTTGACTTAGAAAAAAGCAGCAGTGCTGTGCTATGTATGGATGAGTTTGGTTTGCTGTGCTGACACTCTGCACAACATTCAGGTCAGTGAGCTAATCAGTTCTTGTGCTGGGTATATTCAGTAGAATGAAGCTTGCAGTCACTTGATGGGGTGACTTTTCCTACATACCTGTGGTACCTTTTGTGCATTCATCAAGCCTTTAGAGATATGAATGAAGGCAGAAAGGCACAGTGTTAGGTAGCTGTTGCAGTGTTTATTCTTGAAAAGATAAAGTATTTTATTTGATTGTGAATTCATACAAGTTTGGTAACTGTTCATTGGAAAGAAGCAGCATGGAAAACTAGCTATAAATCTTCACTGGGTCTTTGATACTTTTGTCTTTGATATTAAAAGGGTTTTTTTAGATTAGTGCATTTCTACATTTTAATTGGACTCTAAAGGCAAATGGAGAAAGGATGTCAAAAATGCAAAAATCCTGCTATAAAAGGATCAGAGGGTTTGGATATTTTTTTTGTGTTAACAAACATTAGTTTTTGCTTCTGCAGAGTCCTTTGATAGTCGGTGTTTGTGGACTTACAGTTAGCTGGCATGTTCCAGGCAGCAGGCCAGTAATATGATCTGTATTTCACAACACCATTGTGATAAGATAGATAAGCATGGATTTTTCTGAAGCTGCTTTCTTATTCCTTGCCCCGCTTCTCAGAGCTCCTGCTCTGTTCTAACTTCTCCAAAACATTCTCTTGCATGGAATTATATTAATCCATCCTCTCAGTTTTTTAGGTATGCCTTCATATTTAATGTGATTTATTCAATTTTGCCCTTTTCTAAGGAGAGGAACTTCCACTGGTACAGGTTTTTTGATGTTTAGATGAAGAGTGGGGGTGAAAAACCTGAACACTGGTTTTTATTTTTCTTTCCAGTTTTTTTAAAAGGGAACAGCAATTCACAGTGAAATTACAGCACAGCAGTATGCATGCCACATGTAGTAAGAAAAGCTTTAAAGCTGTGTTTGAAGTCCTAAAGTAAATATAGTGGATAGGAAGGGCTGATGCATCATAGCATGCACTTTCAGCATTGAAAACATGATGTAAAACTAAGTTGAAAAATTAAACTCTGGATTTATGAGGGGAATGGTTCCTGGTATTTTGCCAGTAGTTACTTGACTCCATTGTAAGCAGTGCCACACTGACAGAGCAATTAATTGCTTTGGATACATTTTTATAATGCTTTCTATACACAGCTCTTCTGTCCACTTAAAAGTCTGGTGAAATTCTGGTTCAAGCACTAGTTTATCCTGCTTAAAAGGAAACAGTTTGTTCACTGAGGGGAATGGATCACCAAAGCAACACTTTAGAACGACAGTAGCTTAATTAGCTCGTGGAGAACTTTTGTTTTGAAATACTATTCAAGTGCTGCAAGAAACTTCAAAAGATTGTGTATCTTTTGCTGCCATGTAACTTTTTTTCAGGTTTTGGCAAAAGAGCATTTTTAGTTAAAAGAAGCACAAATTTTCTTTCTGGGTTACCAGGCACTTTAGTCCTGTTTGTGGATTGTTCTTCGTGCTTTACTAAAGTTCTGTCATAGATGTGGAATGCAATTATTGAAAGAGAGCACTGCTTTTGTTGTTGCTTCCCTTAACAGCGGCCTCACCTTATTTTCACTTAATCCAATCACTACCAAAAAGTGCTCATACTGTGTGTGCTCACGTGAGCCTGCACATTGTCCATGAGAGCCCTTACACAGATGCACATTTTAATAACTCTGACTCATTTTACCCATGAAAAAGAGTAGTTAGGTCATATAGTAAATATTTAATTCTTACACAAAGGTATTCATAAATGCTGAGTTACTTGAGTGATGCTGCCAAGAAATCATGTATTTATTTCATAGATAAAAAATGTTCCACCGACATTTTATATCTCCTTGATCAGACGTAAGAGAGAACTGTTAATTTTTCTTACAGGTAGTCCTTTAGAAAAGTTATCATAGACATCAGCATGACCTAGAAGAAAAGTGCATGCTTTTTCAGAGCATCTGAGGAAGCATGAAGCCCAAAGTTACATGCAGAATTAAACAGGATTTTACAATATTCCATATTCTTGAAAATAAAAGCAGGAGGACTTTTCACTGCCTGGCATCATAAAATATCTCAACTGTCTTTTCAACTATATTTTAATAAGGCGGGGGGGTGGGGGGGAGGGGGCAGGCTTGCTGCTTTCTGCTAAGGAGCAGTAACGTCTTTGGCAAGCTTGCATTCACTCATGGTAGTCGGCTGGATGGCTGTGCAAACTCTTTAAACACAGCCCGTCGGTACTGACCGCCCTTACCTGGTCTCCTTTGGCTTTTGTTCAGTCCTGAGCGTGCTTTCACCAGAGGCTTTCAGAAGAGCTCGGACGCAGGAGTTGTGACATCTCACTTAGCCAAAGCCTACCTCTTCCGTGACCTGAAGCCTACCCAGAACAGCCCTGTGTGCTGTACTGGGAGTTACACAGAGAAATAACTCGGTGAACGACAAAAGTCTTTCTTTTTCTCCCTTTCTCTTCTTCAAGACTTTTCGCAGCGTGGCTCCCCGGGCTCAGCTACCCATCCGCACCGTGCTGCTTCGGAGGCAGAGCCCCAGCTGCTCTCGGGGAGGGCAGAGCTCAGGCTCGCTCCCTCAAAGCCTGGATTCCATCGCTTCACGCGAGGCTAGGGCAGCCTCATTTGAACTTCAGCTCCTTTGTGGTGACTTACATCCTGGTAGGGGAAGAAAAAAAAAAACCACAGCGTGCAGCAAACTGACAACTTCTGGTTGGAGGAGCCGCCTTCCCCCTCCCACTAGCGCCGGGGATCCACCAGCGGCGGCCGCCACCCCCCATGCCTCGCCGCCCCCCAGGCAGTGGGGCCGGCGGGGCCCGCCCGCAGCCCGTGACCTCATGGCTGGGGCGGGGGCGGCGCAGGGGGACCCGGGCCCAGCGCCCGGCAGTTCGGTGCGGTGGTGGCTTAGAGACTCCCTCCTCGCTCCTGGCACCACCAGCGTGTGAGAGCTCGGCCGGCCTCAGCCGCTTTGATTCAGTGATTAGCGATAATCTAACCCGAAGCTATCGATCCGCCGTGTGTGAAAACGTTCAGCTTCAGAGCCGGGAAGAGATTCTGGAGGCCGTGTGTGAGCAGCGTGGGTTTGGTGTTTTGGACCAAATGAGCTGTTAGAATGTGTGACTGCATGGTACCGTCCCCAGAATGCCGGGAAGGGGGCGTACGGGGTCCTTCCTGCTTAATCATCTTTTCACAGCGGTCCCTGATGTGGAGCGATGGGATGTTTGTCATCACAGCCACTGCAGCAGGCTCTGCTCGCTTACTGACTGCTCTTCAACGGTGAAAGGCTGCCTTATACAGAGCAGCGCTCATACTCTCCGTTTTTAGCACTTCATAGGTCATCTCTGTCAGGAAACAGCACATTCCCAGAGAAAAGAGAAGAAAAAAAAAAGAAAATAAATAAAGGAAAATCAAATTGTCCAAATTGAAGCAAGCTCTTAATCTAATGCAGATTGAGAATCCATCATTTGGCTGTACACCAGTGGATTTTTTAATGTCTGCTTGCTACTCGTGTCAGTGTGTTCCTAATTTGTTTGCTGTGAATTTGATTCCCCTAAGACCTTTCTAAAATTTGCTGTTACAGAACTTTGTGTGTGAAATCCATTCGGCAATTAGCTATCACTTCAGGGCTTACAAAAGATTTCTTTCAATTACTATAAGCTTTGTGTCTAAGATGTACTTATAACTTGCTGGAACTCTTGCAAAGAAATTGCCAAAAGTGAAACCTCTAATGGAACCAGGGTCATTCCTTCAAGCTACATTTGATCAGTTTAGCAAACCAAACTTCTTTCAGTGTTACTTTATATCATCGTCATCTTCAGACAGCTGTATGGTACTGAAATAAGAGAATGGCAGGAGTTGGAGAGAACCTGGGAAGATCATCCAGTCAACTCCCTTGCCAGAGTAGAATCACCTAGAGTAGATCACACAGGAATGCATCCAGCTGGGTTTTGAATGTCTGCAGAGAAGGAAACTCCACAACCTCTCTGGTAGCCTGTTCCAGTGCTCTGTCTCCCTCAGAGTAAAAAAGTTTTTCCTTGTGTTCATGTGGAACCTTCTATGCTCCAGCTTGCATTCGTTGCCCCTTGTCTTATCATTGGACATCAATGAGAAGAGCCTGGCTCTGTCCTCTCAATACTCATCCTTCATATCTTTATAAACATTAATGAGGTCATCCCTCAGTCTCCTCCAAGCTGAAATGACCCAGCTCCCTCAGAATTTCCTCATGATGGAGGCATTCCACTCACAGATGTGTGTGTTTGTGGTTTTTCAAGCAGTATTAAGATCTTAGCGTTTTGAAGAAACGGTGGAAATCACAGTGAGAACACTTGGGTTAATCAAAAGGCAGAGAGGCTTACTGATAGATTAAATCAAACTGTCTGTTCAAGTTCAAACATGTACAGGTAGTGGCTTTTATAATAATAAATTACTTCCATTATAAAAGTGAATGTCTGCTCTGTCAGGAGAACACATGTCTAAGTCTGTGACACTAATAATTCAGTACCCCATGGGCTTTTTAAGTTTCTTGTAGTTTTACTGTATGGTCTGCTATCCTTGCAGGGAATATCAGCACCTCTTATTACTTACTGCTGTTACATTATCTTCTAATTTACCTCAAAAGCTTACCCCTGTAGCTAAAGAGAGAGAACACAAAAGCAGGGACTGAAGTACTTATTTCAGTACTACTAAGTAGCATAGACTGATGCATGGGATTAAATCAGTGTAAAGCTTTTCCAGAGCACTACTTTTACACTGAAAAAGTTGATGTAATTGAAGCAGAATGTGATAATGCGATTCATTTTTGACAGATTTAGCAATAGCCCATTACATTTTTTTCCAACTTGCAAAAGATTCACACTCCTTCATTTCTGAGGTGCCTTTTCAACCTACAGACAGATGGAGTTTCTCCAGGGAGGGAACTGGGGAGCAGGAGGAGTGAAGAGCAGGAGGTTGCCATGAGTGTTTGCCAAGGTATTGAGGTGCCTGATTCCTGTGTGATCAATTTCTCAAAGTCCTGACTACTTACAGTGCTAGAGAGGTGACTCCCTACCTAGATTACTACTTGAGAATTTCATTTTCATTTAAAAAGGAGCATTTTCAGATTCATTCCTTTTATAGCAAACTACAGATTTCTAACTCACTCTTATGCCCCAGAGCACCATGCTTCTTGGAAGCAGAAGGTTTCCTAAGGACAAAATTCTTTATTTAGGACCATGTTTATAAATGATCCATAACAGCTTTTAAGTTCTTTAACATATATTTAAGCTCCATTGATTTTAGAGCACTTAATTAAGTGCAGTTAAATGCCTAAAATTTTACCCAGTGAAGGGGAGACTAAATAGAGACTTCTCTTGTGGTATGTTTCTTATTTATTAATGTTCTGTTACAGATAATCACATTATAAATAACAAATATTTGAAAGAGCAAAAGTAGCCAAACCAAATTTCTTTGATCACCCTCTTTTCTGAATAAGGAACAACAGCATATTACAGAGAACAACTTGCTGATTAAGTGCTGAGAGCTTTTTTGTCTTTTTAAAGCTGTTCAAACAGCTCATCCCTGGAAAGTTTTGTATATGGGTCCTTCCAAATTGTGTATGACAAAGTTGCCTGATCTCTTCAGTCTGTTGTTTTGTCTATTGGGAAAAATAGAGTTGTGTTAACTCAATAGGTGATAGGGAGTTTTTATTTGGATCTGCCAAGTGTTTGTAGGATATCTGAATTGTTTGGATAACACCAAGTGTTTGCCCTTTGGGAAGGATTGAAGAGAAAAATTAGGTTAGCCGTTGTGTGGACCCTCTGCTTAGACCAAATGGGAATGCTTTCTCCTTGGTTTTGTAGATCTGTGAAGCGCAGTTTGTTGCTTTTGTTAAAGGCTTTAGGCTGCATGGCAAGATTTTCAAAGCATTTCAGAGTTGTTCCATTTGCTTTTCATGCCGAGAATCTCAGAGATCAGCTAATATTTAAATCTGTGATTGGAGAATAACAAATCCTACTAATAGTATGATGCTAATAGCCAGTTATTTCTGGCTGAGAAAGCTGAAAATTGTCTTCACTGGTGTAATTCAGTCAGCAGGGAGTGGTCTAATGTTAGACTTGGCTTTAAAATCTGGTGAAAATACTGTAAAACAGCTGGTCATAGAAGTTAACTTTGAGTCAGTGATCAGAAGCTCAAGGAAAACAGATAAGAATGAGCTGATCTTAAGAAAGCAGACTTTGAGGAATCCAAGTGATGAGTTTTTCAGACACTGTGAGCTTCAGTCTCTGAATTCGTTTGCCACGGGATCTTTCAAAACCAACATTTTTTTCTAAATGTGTGTGTGGAAGAAAAAGCAGGAAAAAGAACAAGTAGACAGATTCAGAGAAGAAATGTTCTGAAGGAAAAATACCACCCAGACTTAAACACAAAAGTGTTTATACAAGATCTGTCTCAGGAAGTCCCTAAACCGCAATTCACTGCTGACAGGAAACTACATCTGGAAAACAACTACTGTACCTTTGCCTTTTTTCCTATATTCTCTTTTTTGAAGCATTCTGTGCTTTCTGACACTGGGTAACATAGGCTTAAAAAATTTTACATGAATCCCCATGAAGGTAGGCTGCTCATTTGAGGATTTGATATATCAAAAGGTAGAAATGAATGTCTTTTAGGAATGTTCTGTTTTCTCTGAAGCTCTTTAAATCAGCTGTCAAACGGAAAGGTCACGTCACTGAAACTGTATTACTTTCATTTCCTTTAAAAGTTGTGAATTTTTAAGCATGCTGAAATGTCACTGTAGAAGCACTCGTGTTTCCAGCTGTCTCTGCCAAGCATTAGTAGAAAACACTTGTCATCTTGAGTCTTTGAATTCCTAACAGGACTGATGTTACCTATTAGTTTAGTTTTAAGTATCTTTGGAGAACAGGAGACTCTGCAAATAAATGCTGCCATGGCAGACCTGAGAAACCTTGAGAAGGTTGATGAAGCTTGAAAAAGCAAGTCTGTATCTGCAGGACTCATAATGCCACTGCAATTAAAAGCATTGCCACTTTTGTAAGTGATGTATCTTCTTTCATAGAAAGGCATTTCCTTTATTTATGGGGGGGGGGGGGGGAAGACAAAGCTGTAGAGAACAAAGTTAAACATGAAAACTGAAGTGCAATTTAATGGTGTAAAGTAGCAGAGTGCTCTCCCTGAGGTAAATGTCTTGGTGTTGAGCTTTTGATTAAAGAAGCAATTCTCTCAATTAGCAAAGGAGGCTCAGGAAAAGAAAAACTTCCATCTAGAGCTACTCAGTGAATTTAACTCAATTCCCAAATAGTCTGGGGATGACTGAACCCACATTTTTGGCTAATTTATTTAATTGATGAAAAGTAATTAGTTTCAAGCTTACTCTGTCTTATTTATTAGCTGATAATATGTAAAGAACTGAAGAGCTAGATGGAACAGTGTGAAACACATGTCCTTCTGTTATGCTTTGGTTTTGTTCTTATGACTTAGAACACAAAATAGATCTGACTGAGACAGAAAAACGTAAGCATTATACAATCTACATTTGTGGATAGAGCTATAATAAGGAACAGGCCATTGTCACACACTTGGACCAGGGAAAGGACTAATTCTTTCCAAACTCAATCAAGATGGATCCTCACAACTTCCAGCTTCAATGAAAAAGTAAATATTTTTTTATGTATCCAGTGAACCAGCCTTATTTTCCCTTCTATTAATTTGTCTTCATGTTTCATTTTAACTTAGCCTAACACTGTACTATAGTGTCTAGTACAAGGTAATTTTTAACATCTCAACATAAAAAAGCCTTGCAGTTCAGAATATGCAAATGTGTGCAGGTTGTTAGGGCAGAGTGAACAGGCAAAAAAATGCTTCGTAGAAAGGAAGCAGGCTATCATATGGCCTGGAATGGATTTTTGTGCTCTTAACTGAATCTTGAGTTAGTAGAATTTTGTAAAGACTGATTTGCTTATTGCCTCTATAGTTATTTTTAATAAGAGACAAGAAAACAATTCATCTTGCACTAACGACTGGATGAAGTACATGTGGGCTTCAGGTTTACATCAGGTGGCTATATAAGTATTTCCTGATTTCTTATAGCTGTAATTAAGGGGACAGTTCTAACTCAGGACCAGTAAGGCCAGAAACAATTTGATGAATTGCCCAAGTGAGCAGCTCAAGGAATCTGTCATGATAAAATGTGGTGTTGTTATTGACTTGAGGCATATTTCTTGTGTCTCTGTTAAGTGTTGGTTATCATTGATACTGGTTGCAGCTCTTCTGTTACACAGCACAGTCACTTGTTCTTCAAAAAGTGAGAGGAAGTGGGATTGGGGTTTGACTAACCGAGACCTCTAGAGTGAAAGGGTTAAACTAGCATTTAATTTCCAAGTTAGAGTCTTCTTAGTGCTTTTCCTGTAAATTTTATGAAAGGACTGCTGCTTCCTTTCTGATGCACACATCAAAAGTAAAATTAATTTCTCTGTGTTCAGAGCAAGTACATTCTTGTGCTGTGCAGCTGTTTTTGTTGACCTATGCTGAGATGATTCCCCACAGCACACTTTTGTTTTACCTAAATATACATTCCAGAAATAGCGTTTTTCACCTTCCTATTGCTTTAAAAAGTGGAGTGTTTAGTAAGGGCATCATCTGCTACAATCTCTCTCACAAGTGCTATTCTCTATGTAGGTTTTTGTCGGTGTACAGCACAGTACTGAGCCCAGTGTTGTATCCACATCAGCAGCTTACAGGGGATAGGAAAAAATTCTCTTAGAAAATGAGGCCTGTGGAGGTCATTTGGTTCAACCTCCTACTCACTGCAGGACTCACTTCAGAACTGGCTTAGGTTACTCGTGAACTTGTCCAGCTGAGTTTTTAAACCTCCAGAGAAGGGGATTCTCAGCCTTTCTGGGCAATAGTTTAGTGCTTGACCCTTCTTAAAGTAGTATTTTGTGGGTAGTTGCTTTTTTTCTAATTGGAATTTCCATTGCTGCAGCTTGTGTCAGTTTCACATTGCATCTCTGAGAAAAAGATCTGCTCTGTACAACTCCCACACACACTCCTTTTGTTAGGGAAATAACCACAGTAGTGTTGTTCACCTCTGGCCCCATCTCTTCTCCAGGCTGCACAAGCCTAGTTCCTGGGGCCTGTCCTCATCTGTCGAGAGCTCCTGCTCCCAGGCCATTTTTGTGGTCCTGTGCTGACCTCTCTCCCATTAACATCTGTCCTGTAGAGAAGTGCAGCAGCACAGTACTGCAGTGGTCCAGATGTGGCCTCCCTGCTGCCAAGTAGATATAAAAAAAACTTCTCTTTAAAACCTTCTTGAAAGTGAACCATGTTCTGTTTGGCTTCCACTTCTGCACACCTGGTGACATCACTTTTCATAAGAAGCCACTAAGCAGCTTTCCTGCAACATACATCTTATAATCTACCTTAAAGTTAAATTTGATAAGTTGCTTGCTTAAAAGTCATCGCTGGCTGGAGAGTTACTTTTCTCTTTGTATGTCAGATCAGGGATGTCTAAACAGTTAATGTATTCCGTCTAGCAGCTAAGGCTTAAATAGGTGTTGCAGCTGCTGAGAAGGATGTGTGATCTGAATGTTCCCTTTTTCTGGACCTGGTGAGCCATTATTTCTTTTTCGAGGAAACAGGGCAGTGTAAGAGATGTTCTTGGCAGAGGCTGGAATTACAAGATGTATTGGTGCTGGAATTTTGTTTGGATTTTTGTTGAACTGAATCCTTGATTTTAAAGGTGCTCCTGCCTTTCAGGGGTCTTGGTTTAGGAGTAACATAGCTGCTCATTATGTCCCCATCTTGAAGCTATTTCTTGTGAGTGGAAGCGGTTTCGTGTTCATGTACATACTGTAATACTAATGCAGTGCAGTTTTCATCATTATTGTTATCCACTTAAATTATTTGCCACTACTGTAAGTGTTGGTTGGAACAAATCTTTCGGTGTTTTATGGCAGAATTTTCTGTTTTCTAAAGTACAAACTGGTTTTAGGTTATCTTCTGACTGAGGTGACAGACTACAACTATTTGTCCCTGGTTTATTTTAATTAATTATACATAATACCATTTGTTGTTTGCAATTAAATCTTGTTTGCCGTGGAATAAAATAACTTTCAGAATGTTCACACCAATTGTTGAATTATTGGTGAGGTTGTCCTTGACTGGTGGAGGTGGAGTGGTACATTAAAGTTATGCTGTGCATAAGTATTAAATTCAGACAGTTTTTGAACCCGGGAAGTACATTTGAACGGTCCTGAAGTTTTTCATTCAGGTGAATACTGTCTGCACTGAAAACTTACTGAAGGAGTTATTCCAGTGAGCGTCTCAATTTGGATGTGATCATTCTTGAGGAATGCTGGACCTGTAATAGACTGTCTCTTCCAGAGTAAATATTGCAAAATAGTTTGTCTATGCTTTCCAGGTATAGACAAGCCCAGAGTGGCAACGTGGCCTTCCAGTACCGTTTTCTGTTTCCAAGACCAGAAAGGAGAGGAATTGACGACTGTGTAGTATCATATGCAAGATTATTGATATGAGAAGACGTTAGTTTGGTTAAGAAATTACATGTAAACTAGAAAACAGCCCTATTCAGAACATCTGTGGAGTTTTGGTTGATAGATTTCAGGTCAAAAAACACTGCAGGTTTTCATGCTGTGCATACTGGGGGGATTTTTTGCTCATCATAAGATGTAACACTGCTTCAGGTACAACGTTGGTGTTATCTCTAATTGAAAGAGTTTTTAACACATTCTTGTTTATTCACCAGACACACATGATTTTACTGGCTGCCCAGGGGGGGTTGTGGAGTCTCCCTCTCTGGAGATACTCAAACCCCCCCTGAATGCATTCCTGTGTGATCTGGTATAGGTGATCCTGCTCCGGCAGGGGGTTTGGACTGAATGATCTTTCAAGGTCCCTTCCAGCCCCTAACATTCTGTGATTCTGTAATTGTGAGGGTGTTTTTCCTTTTTGACTCAGCCTCACTGTAGTTTTGCATCTGTGCGTGTGTAACACTGATGCCATGTTCTGCCTAGCTGGCATCAGATTCGAGTGATAAATCTGCTTGTAATCCCGCCTTGACTTCCCTTGTGAGTGATCCCATTCACTTGGCCGCTGTGCTGGCAGTATGTATTACAAATCACATGTTGTTACCTTGGCAAGGGTTTGTCTTCAGTTGCTTTTAGAGTACTCCAAGTCCTACCAAGGTTAACCAGTATATACATTTGGTTTTGTGGAAAAATTTTCCAGCCCCTTAGTCCATGGAAAATATCCAGTCGACATGAAACCAGTGATACCACAAAACTGTTGGCTTTTCTGTCTATGAGCTCATCTCCTAAGAATGGTGTCTTTGGTTTTACAGACTGCTGACTGGAGTAATTTGGGCTTTCTACCACGTACTTAATTGATAAGTTGCTCTCTCTCTGTCCTCTTCTTTATTTAGTCTGATACAACCACACTACTGTATGTGGGAAAAAGCTTTCAGAAATATAGCTGACTACGTATTGGAAACATTTCTGTCTCTCCTGGTTTTCCTATCAAACTAGTGCCGTTATTCAACTTTTGGGGAGAAGAAAAAAAAACAGAGAGAGAAAATAATTACTTTCCATGGGTTCCCTTCTTTTATGTGTGCCAGTTACTGCGTGTCTTGTAGACACTGCTTGCTGTACTGAAAGAATGCTCTGTACCCAGACATCCGTGTTATTCCCCTGCAACAGATATGTGTTCAGGGGCTGCTGGATTGTGAATATCTTTACAAAGTGTACGTGATGTTAAGTAGGAAACTGGATTTGTCCATGAAAACATGGAACTTTTTTAATTTTCTCTTACAGCATGTGTTTGTGGTTGTCACAGCAACAGTACGATTTACCAAACAAATGTGGAAGGTTATTATAGTATTTGATCAGAATGTTAGGTAAGAATAACAATTGAAGTCCCCAGGCTAATGTGAAATTCTTCCTCATCAGCTAATTACTCTTTGTTGCAAAGTAGTCCATGTCTGACTAACAAAGCTACCATACAGCAGCTATTTCATAACTTCCTTGCATTTGCTGATCTGCACAGACCCTTAGCAGAGCGCTGTTCACTAAAGTATATGTCAAGTATTCAGTAGTGGGGTGCTTTAACCATGTAGTTTCGGGTTTGTTTGCTCTACTGTTTCACAGGGTTGCTTATAAAACAACCAAAAAAAAAGGGAAGAAAAAAACAAAGGCACAATTGAGAATGATGCAAGTTTTCAGTCTTTATCTGCACTGTATTTTTACAATCAGTTTTGCAATCTTGTGCTAGGAAATGGTTGTAAACTCCCAAAAGGGAGCTGTGATTCTGAGTTGCTACGAATAAATGGTGGTGCTGCTTCTGCAGGCTGCACATTGTTATGTATTTTGTATTAGGCATTTAAACCCAAGTTTCATTAAATCTTCCCAGTCATAGTATCTGTTTTCATCAGATATTCTGACAGGGAAATGTTCCCTCTCTCGCTGAGCTCATGGAAAGTAGATAACAATAACTTGCCCAGGTCAAAAAAATCTGTGGCAGAACAGAAAATTGGAGCTCAGATTTTTCTGACTTTCCAGGCAAATGTCTTAAAAACAGAATTCCATTTTCTTCTGCTTGTGCAGTGTCAAGTAATGCCATCCCAGCTTATCCCATTTTTTGGACATGTGATTTATTGATCTGGAAGTGTTTTGTCTTTCATAGCACGTTATGTCGGTCTTTCTTAATGAGGGACAAGTCACACACCATAGCTGTTCATTCTGTGCTTGAGGCAAGGTTCATCAGAATTGGGCGATTTTAGAGAGCTTGGGATTGTCTGTCTTAAGAGCATCTCGTTAGTACCCATCAGCTCCCAAAGTGCTGATTTACTGTCTGCCTCTTTCTCAGAAACCAATGTTGAATAAAAAAATAGTAAGAGAGGCTTGACTGTGAATCAAGGCAGAAATACACAGACTTAAGTTTGCATCCTGTTGAACATTGCAGTTTTCCATAAATACTTCTTCAATAAAATTTAGCTTTGGAAGTTGTGGTCTGGTGGATGGAGCACGCAAAATGCGTGATCTGGGTGGCATTGACCACTACATTTCAAGGTCACTTTTTCATTGTACTCCAGCTTCTCTGTCTTTAAACTGTCAGTAGTATTAGTGCTTTGTTTGAACTTTGGGATTAATATTTCAGATATGGCTATGAGAGTTCTTTTTTAATTCTTGCCAATTTAAAAATAATCAGCCCCCTTCACACAGTGTGATTTCCATTGATAAATTTAGGTCTGGATTATTTGGCTTTGCTTTTCCTTAGTCTGTGTTATTATTTCCATGATACCATACACTAATGAATAGTGTGTTGTCTGCATACAATATCCAGCTGCAAAATTAGTTCTAGTAACAATGGAGAAAAGTCAGTATCACTGGAAAATGTTTTGCCTGTGGAAGCAGCTGCCCATGAGCTCACCCTCTGGAAAATATCCTGATGGCTTCACATCTTAGAGAGTTTTTTTCATTGCACAGTAGCACAAATGTAAGCCAAGGTTTGAAAAGCCAGTGCTGTGTGTTTTCTTTGGCATGTGGCAACCCTGAGCCTTTCCTTTGAGAAGCAGAAATTAAAGTCTTTTGCTGAAGGGAGTAATTTTGTGATTCCTCTGAGCAAAGTAAACTGATTCTCATCAATTTCTATTGTCACCTAATATATATAGAAGTGTTCAAAGTGCCACTGCCCAGATGAAGGCTGGTAACACTAGAGAAAAAAGCCCAACATAAACACTAGTAGTTCTTTTTACCTTAAAGGGAGAGAGGGAGAGGAACACCATTGAAAAGGTGCAGCTTGATGTGTATTTACAAATATTTTCAAACATCAAGATTCTGTTCTGTTACGTTCAGTTTAAGTTGCATCCACTTCACTATTACTTATCACTACTGCCATTGACTTTGTTTATGTCAATTTGGTATAAATTGCTTGTCAAATAGTGCTCAAAGTTACATGATTGCAAATTGAAGCACTTCTTAATTCCTGCAGATTAGGTGTGCAGTTGTGGGATTTATTTTTTTTAATAAGGAAAGTAGAATATATGTTCAGAATGGATGAAGCTGCACTTTCTTGTATTGTCTGGTCTGGGTATGTCTGGCTGTCCCATGGCCCTGTGAGGAGGTAAAAGAGCAGCAAGTCTCCTTTATACGGTGATTGCCCTCACTTATTTCAGGAGGTCTTAGTCACAGAGTGTCCACGTAGCCAAGGGCACACTGGAGATGATGAAGTGTATTGTTATAACTCTCCCTCAGCAGATTAATTCTTCCACATCCCTGCTGTGCAGTAGGACTTTGTTCTTTCATGTGATCAATCTACACCCAGGGCTTGATCAGCAGAGAGCATAGGTAGAAGTCCTAAAATAAATTCACTCACCCACTCAGAGTCTCTGTATTCCTTCTCTGCATTCATACCATTGAAATACTAAAACTGCTTATAGTGTCTTCACACAAGACAGGAGTGTTTACCCTTGCTTGTCTTCCTTTAAAAGCTTTCAGTTAGTTTCTGAAGTAAATAAATGAGCCTTGCTTTACACTTCCATAGTAGGTTTCATGAGCTTTGCAAGACTGTTGCAGCATTATCTTTTGGCTCTCCAGAGTTAAAAATTAAAACTTCCTAGACAATCTCAGTGATGATTCAGTTTTCTCAGACTTGGTGATTGTGTATTTTACGTTCTTTCCAGTTAGTAGTTTTCCCTTCATTTTGTGATTGCTTTGTAGCACTCCTAGGGCTGTAAAAGAAGCCCACTACAAATCATAAGGTATATGTGAAACCAAATGGCATGTGTGGAAAAAAACAGTTGGGTACAATGCAAGAAATGCTATACTGTATTATTAATTAATTCCAGCCTTAAGCCTACCTTTTTCTTTCATATATAATTTGTAAAGGTAAAAGTATCATACAGCAGACACTATCTCAACAGAACATTTGCCCGCCAGGCACTGGATATGCGTAGAAGTTTTGATGAAGATAGCTGACATCTTGCAACACACAACTTCTGTGTATAATATACTTCTTTACCAACCAAAAATGACATTTTATCTGGTCAGCCAGTGCCTTGGAAAAGTGCAATACAAATAAGAACCATCAGTGGTTTTGGCAACTGCAAATAATCATCTTTCTGTAGTTACTGAGAAATCTGGGCCTAAGCAAACAACTATGCCAGTTTTTCAATGAAGAAATTCATAAATAAAACCCTTTTTTAAAAATCATCACATAATCAAAACCAAAATATCATCTCCTCTTGTCTTCCAGCAAATGCAGCCTGGAGCCTCAGCCAAAACATGCTGCGATATCTGGATGCAGTAAAGAGTGGCAGATGAGAAGGCAGGAGAAGGCTCAACAGCGCAGGGCTGAGCGCTGCTCACTGTGACTCTTTGGTTTTCAGTGTCCTTGCTGTGGTCCTGCAGATTGCTCATAGTAGACTCTAGCCTGTAGAAGTGCAGTGAGCAAAACCTTTTCTGGCCTTTTTTAAGAAGTCATGTGCTAGTTAGGAAATTGTTCAACGCGCAGATCCCAAGCTCTCCTTTGCTTAGTGGGCCCAGACCGCAGTGGGGATGAATAGTTGCTAGCTGTTACATTTGTTTAAAATTCTGCAACCATTTCTGTTTGAACCACTGGATCAATGTGATTGATTTGTTTCTTTCAGGAATTTATCTCCTGGATTTAATCTACATTGATTCAGCGTATCCCTCTTCAGGCAGCATTATGGAGAATGAACAAAGATCCAACCAAATGAACAATATTCTCCGAATAATAGCTGATCTGCAAGTCTCCTGTAACTATGGTTAGTATCTTCTATTATATCCTGTAAGCCTTAACTAAAATTGCTTTAGTACAAGAGAGTGAAAGAGGGCTTCGTCCCTGTGTAAAGGGAACGTGAGTCAAATACTGGTCCATGATGTAGCCTCCATTTCTGTGCAGTTTCAATCTTATCAGTAAATTAGGCAAATAAGCATCTGGCTTGAACTCTAAGAGCTGTAAAAGAGGTTGTGCAGAAGTTACTACTACAAGTGGACCACAAATGCCTTGCTTTCAAGTACAGCTGTTGTGTTTGGGTTATACCGGCCAGAGGCAGTCATAATTCTCTTAATGTGTTTCCTTTCCTTTACAGTAGATATGATGTCTTTGAAGTATAGAATGTGTCAGCTGCATTACCATTTTATTGTTACTATCTTGATGAAACGTTTACAAAACTAAATACAAATATTTCAGTCTATACAACAGTTGGTAAATTGTATGTTCTGCTTTCCCACGTACCATACTTGGTGGGGAATGTGAGGGGGCTGCTTCTTTTTGTTAAGAAGATTTTACTCTCAAATTCATTCTGCAATTGTAGCCTGTTAGTGGAGTCTTCTGTCCAACAATGTGCCCATTTTGGGGTCTGGATGAATACTCGTCACACTGTTGGTGGCTTAGCATGACTTTTCCTTGCTTTAACGTGAAACAAGATGGAAAACCTTCAGAATAAATTCAGAACATTTAAATGACAGTTTTGGAGAGCTTGGAATACAAAAAAATTAAATGCTAGATTGTGGGAAAACTAGGGGAGAAATTACTTGTGTATGCATAAGTCTCCATCCCTTGTCCTTTGTTGTTAACTTTGGTATTATAAAGTATTTGAAGTTAGGGACTAGACATCATAATAACATGTGATTATGAGCAGCAAGATTACACAGCTATCGTGTTCTTATTGAGAGTTTCATTTTGTCTTTGAATATTTTGAGTGACAAAGAAACCTCATTATTTCACTGGCCCTTTCTACAGTTTTGGCAGCGCTGTTTTGGTTTAATTTTGAGTGCTTTCATACAAACCCAGAGTGATGACTTTGCAGAAACAGTAATCTGGAATAATGAATGTCTTCAAAACAGTTGTCTTTACAAGAGCATACAAGTTGAGTTAGATACTAAAAGGCATGTTCCTGTCCATGCACCATGTGTCAAAGGATTTTTCTGTCATTCTGAAATTAGCATCTGTCTGGGTATGCACCTCATGTTCTTATGAGAATCATTAATAGCCATGGCTGCAAGCTTTAATTTCCCCCAGAACAGTGAGCACAAAATGTGAGCAGGGCTTTCAGCAAATAACTCTTTCCCACATGTGAGATGGCAAATAATAAATTCCACTGGCTTTTGTGGTGATGAAATGCATCTGTGTGTTCTTTAACAACTAAGCATCGCTTTTGCTCAATCAAATCTTTAAAATCTTGGAATCAAAGTAATGTTTCTGCCCAATTTATTCTTTAGGAAGTTTCAAATTCTGTTTGCTTTGAGCCAACCATAAAAGCAGGGGGGGGGGAAAATGAAAGAATAATTAATTTTGGATTATGTGAATGTTGATCTTTTGTTCTGTTTGAACTCTCTACAGATCATCTTACAACACTCCCTCATGTGCAAAAGTATTTGAAGTCTGTCCGTTACATTGAAGAACTTCAGAAATTTGTAGAAGATGACAATTACAAGTAAGTGCTAATCTTTTCCTCAGGTTTGGGGAATGCATCACTTAGTTTGATCATAAAGCCATTGGCTGAGAATCTTTTGGGGGGTTGTCTGGTGTTCTTAATATTTTATTAATGGAGCTGATAATACCAGGATGCTTGAGTAAAAGCCAGAATTAGTCTTCCTTTACAACTATAACCAGATTTCCAATGCAAAATAACTTTGTAAAAGACAAAAATAGATGAAAATCTAGTCTTTATTCTTCTATATGATGCTTGTATTCTGGGAATTCTGTTCAGGAACCCTGAACAAAGCCATCTCCAAGATGTCCAATATTGAATCTGTGCTACTGTAAATAACGTATGAAAAGCATCTTCCCATTTCAAATGACTGGTTTTAATACTTTTAATACTTACATTATAAACCTGACAATTTGGGGATTTCAAGCATGTCAAAGCAATGCTTACAAAAAATATGGGGAAGAGCTAACCCATACAGTGGTGTGAAACAGACACCATAGAGCACTCTGGTCAACGTGTGAATGAGCTCCAGTTAGAGGAGGTTATAATCTTTGGCCATGGTTTGGAAAGAACTAGCACATTAAATCCTTAAGTCTAGCAGCCAAAGTTTTAAATAACTCAACCAAGGTAGGTGCAATGCTATTTAACTAGCTGTTGACAAATACAGTACCTCTGTTTAGGTGAAAAGAATTAAAAGTATTCAAAGATGACATGATGTTGGTATGGAAGATTTTAGAATGTGTTTGGGAGAGCAAAGGTGCTCATGAACTTCACTAAAACCAGTGTTGTAACTGGTTTTATCCAACACTTCCATTAAGAACCTGGTCTCAGAATGTGTGCACTTAGACCATATGCTAATGAAAGAGTTTTGGAAATGTTCTTTGAAGTAGCAGATGATTTGCATGTCACAGAGGACAGGTTAGGTGGCCTGATCACCGAAATGGTAGTGACACAAAAATCTAAATGTTACATGTTTGTTCTAACAATAATTTATGGTGTTGATTGGTAGTTGTCTGTCAGAAGTGAAATACAGCCCTGAAGAGGCAAACACATCCCTACCCCCTGTCAAAAACTCTGTTTCTATTAAAATTGTTAGTAATGCTTCAAAAGGAGCTGGTGAGACCTTCTGTGGAGTACTGTACACAGCTCTGGCCATCCATGCTTTGAGCGGTCTTAGAAAAATACTGCTGCAATCAGGTGAATAAAGTCTGTCTTGTAACACCAGACTTAACTAGGTTTGGCTTTCACCTAGAAAAGGAGAAGTTTAGGTAATAGAATCACTATGTAGAAACACGACTGGGGGAAACTGGGGAGGGTAGAGAGCAATTTAAATTGTAATGGCAGGACAGGGATAAACAAAGGCAAAAATGTAGAACCTGAATGTTGGAAATCTGGTTCCTAACTATCAGAGTAATGGAATTCTGGAACAGCCTCTTAATTGGAGTAGTGAGACAAATAATGAGATCATTGTAAGTTGAAACTTGATCAGTTAATGAAGTGACAGCTAACAGATAGAATTTGTGAAAAGAAGAGAGCAGACTTAGTGAATCAGAAGCCCGTGTGGCACCAGTGTAGGGACATGCACATACAAGCACAACAATGACCTACCCTAACCAGTCTACATTTCTCTGCAGTTACAACTGCTGTTACTTGTATACAGATGCAAAGTCCTACTGGGGCAGTTCAAGAAAAAAAGTTCACACCACAACAGAGACAAAACCCCACTTGTTTGAGCATAGCATGAGTCAAGCAATTTCTGTTTGATTTTGAACATAACTGCAGTTGATGATAATTCATTCCCCTTAGCTCCAGTCCAGGCCACCGTGCATACAGCACTATTCCTCAGCCACGTCTGTCAGTGTGGTTTCTTGAGATAAATGCATGTGGAACTTTGCTTTTCCTGAGACAGTAAGTCTAAAAGCACAACCATTCCGACAAGGTATTCTTTTTGGAACTTCTCTAAGTACTGTCAAGACGTACTTGAAACAGAAAACATCCAGAATTTGTCCTCTTGTTTAGAGTAAACTTCAGGAAAATAATTTGAACCAGCATTGGGTATTTCACTGCAAAAGTGACTGTGGCTTGGTAGGTTCGTGCTTTTGTGTCTGGTTGATCACAGATAATAAGAATAGTCATATTTCTGTAGGAAAGTTACTTAGATAAAAAGAATGTGTGTGATGTTTTCATAGCAAAATTTATCTGCTTCATGGAATTAGAGTTTCTGCCAGAGTACTGCTGATGGAATACGTATGTGCTTCCTTTTCTCTGTCTCAGGACAGTGTGTAGGTTTTGAAAACAAATAGGCATTGTGCAGCAGATGCACAGGGAGCAACATGCACACAGCCTTTTGAAAAGGTCAGGCAGTCCAAGACATGTGTTAAGGACAGTCTGACATCTAAATCATAAGAAGGACACAGAGCTGTTGGAGCAAGGCCAGAGGAGGGCCACAAAGATGATCTGAGGGCTGGAACACCTCTGCCATGAGGATAGGCTGAGGGAGCTGGGGCTGTTCAGCCTAGAGGAGACTCCAGAGGGACCTCGTAGCTGCTGTCCAATACCTGAAGGGATCCTACAAGAAGGCTGGAGAGGGACTTTTCATGAGATTGTCTAGTGATAGAACAAGGGGAAATGGTTTTAAGTTGATGGAGGGTAGGTTTAGACTGAACCTTAGGAAGACGTTAATCAATACAAGGGTGGTGAGACTCTGGAATGGGATGCCCAAGGAGGTTGTGGATCCCTCCTCCCTAGGGGTGTTCAAGGCCAGGTTGGATGAGGCCTTGAGCAGCCAAATCCAGTTGAGAGGCATCCCTGCTGATGGCAGGGCAGTTGGAGTAGATGATCTCTAAGGTCCTTTCCAACCTAAGCCATTCTATGATGAAACTCCATGTTAAAGTTTAGCAAATAGTCATTGTTGACTCACTTCCTACATCCATATTTCGTTAATGTCACAGAGAGAAAAATAAAACTGCATAGTAACTGGTAATGGTAAAGACTTGTAGTTCATATGGGCTCTGGAGCCCCTGGATTGGATTCAAGAAACTGGTCATGTTGTTTAATTTGATTTTCAGCTGGAGTTTCCTGATCAGTGTTACCATTTTATTTGCAATAGCTTTCATGAACTGTAATTTCGTAGGAAAAATAGATTAAACAAGTGGTTTCTCTAAGTATGACACTATAACATAATATTTGGAAAAACTGTAAATAATTCCAGTATAAATTTTAAAGCCATTTTAACAGTAGCAGCAGTCTTGCTGGAAGGTATGTGATGTATTTTAAAGATCACATAGTACTTGTGATTTAGTTATTCGTGAGACTATTTCAATCAAAATCAGCAGTTTTCATTCTAGGATTCACTATGGCAAGGAAAAACTGCAGTCCCAAGGTATTAAAAACATGGAAGGATTTGATTTTAGGCATAGTAAAGTTGCTGCAGTTCATAAATGTTGGTGAGAGGCCTTGAGCACAAGCTCTATGAGGAGAGGCTGAGGGAGCTGGGATTGTTTAGCCTGGAGAAGAGGAGGCTCAGGGGTGACCTCATTGCCCTCTACAACTACCTGATAGGTGGTTGTAGCCAGGAAGGGGTTGGTCTCTTCTCCCAGGCAACCAGCACCAGAACAAGAGGACACAGTCTCAAGCTGTGCCAGGGGAGGTTTAGACTTGAGGTGAGGAGAAAGTTCTTCATGGAGAGAGTTGTTCGTCATTGGAATGTGCTGCCTAGGGAGGTGATGGAGTCACCGTCCCTGGAGGTGTTCAAGAGGAGATTGGACGTGGCACTTGGTGCCATGGTCTAGTCATGAGGTCTGTAGAGACAGGTTGGATCTGATGATCCTCGAGGTCTCTTCCAACCTTGGTGATACTGTGAATTTTGTCCTCTTTCTGCCATGTTTGTTGCATCAGAATAAAGCGTTAAATTAAAGTCTGTGCTGATCAAAACTCATCCCATCTGTCCTTTAAGAGAACTCCTAATCCTGTTCTGTCTTTGTGTGATAGGAAGTTTTTGAGTTTTGTGTTGAATGTTTGATTTCACATTTTCCTCTCAGTTTTCCCTAATGGATCTTCAGTTTCATAGCATTTTCTGGTCCCATGCCAGAAGAAACTGTAAGCCTCAAAAAGGAAAAGAGTGCTAAGTTTTTATAGTGGGAAAGAATCTCCTCTCTCTTTCTCTTTCCATTGACTGCTCTTTTTGAGCCAGGAACAGCATTAGTGTGCTCTGAAGAGATGTATGCTTGACCTTTGGCAGGGAGAACAGAACTATCTCAGTACCAGGCTGTCAGGAAAAGAAGCTTTTAGATAGTTGCCCTAAAATGTATTGGCTGGATCCCAACACACATTTCTCCAAATGAGAACCTCAGTTACATTGAAAAGGAAAATTTGGCAGCCACTTTATATAAACAAAGCTTTTCTCTGCAATTTTTATGCCAGTCCAATTGCTTGCTTTGGGTTCGTGCTTGTCAGCAAGTAGAAACACTCCAGCAAACCCCTGACAGTGATGTCATATCCTAAAAATAATAGGTCTTTCTTGCTCAGCCCATATGCTGCTCTCTGCAGAGGCTGAGAAATTGTAACATTCACTAGTTAGAAAACTAAGTGGGCAGAAATAGGACCTGAAGCATCAGTACTCCTTCCAGTTATACCCAAAAAGTATGGGTAAATATTGTTATCTCAGGGCATCACTGGCAGACAGTGGGCTTCAGAGACTGTGATGCAGCTCCTGCAGAATCTTCTTCCTCCTCCAGGAGTGATCTGAGGAGAGTGCTTGTCCCCAGGCATGCAGTTTTTCTCTGAGCTAGACAGCACTACCCAAATGTTCTGACACCGTACCATATGCTTTCCTAAACTGCCATGCAGTGGTTCCCAAGCACATTTTTTGGCTGACCTTTTTGGTATCGCTGGGTCAGGTCTGGTATCCTCCACTGGTTTTGGTGTACATTGGCCTTCATATTCTCCAGTTGTTCTTTGAGTAAAGCCACTATGAAGACCTTACTGTTTGCATTACTGTGTTATCTGGATGGGACAGTCAGGATTGGAATCCTATTCTGTAGGTTGCTGTCTATCAGTTCAGTTCTTCAGAGCATATTGGGTGAGGCACTGATATTCCAATATCCCAGTAAGGTGTTTTACAGAAAAATCAGTTCCTGTTTAGATTCAGATAAGCATGATGCTGTGGGAGAACATCCAAGAGAAATTAATAGGCAATTAAAACATTGTACCTACTCCTGACAGTGATGGCACTATAAAAGTTCCAGCTGCAACATACTAATTTTAGTCTTATGGTAACAGGAATTCTATGGCAGGTGCTTAGAGTAGCAGTACTTGTAGCAGTGAACCTTGGCCAGAGTCCATCTTAAATAGACCTCCCAGGCAGCTGTATTCCCTAGACCTCTTCTACTGAGAATTGTTGTCAAAGGCACAAAGAAGTGGGAAGGCTTCACTGTTAGTCTGAGGTCTGCACAGACCTATTGATAGTATCACACAAAGCC
Organism: Dryobates pubescens; assembly: GCF_014839835.1. Lineage (NCBI taxonomy): Eukaryota > Metazoa > Chordata > Aves > Piciformes > Picidae > Dryobates > Dryobates pubescens. Next base: position 6,950,062 of record NC_071640.1, read on the forward strand.
TCTGAGGGGCCAAAGATTCTGGCTCTGAGTGCTATTTGGGAGGCATTGCTCATGCTGCTGGCACGTGTAGCACAGAGAGAGCAGACGAGCATGCGTGTGCACGCATGTAACCTGTGCTGCTCAATGGAAAATGCAGTGTCAGAGGAATTGCAAAGATTAATTTGGGTGGTGACAAACAAGCCAAGACTGGTTGAAACTGTACTCACTGTCAGTGTCTCTTCTTTTAAATAAAACCAGTTTTGATTTGTTTCCAGCCTTCTGTGGGGGAGAGGAGAGAAGGTGGTCCAGGAATGACATCTCCTTGTCAGAATATATTCTCTTTTCTCACAGTTTGTTTGAAATATTTTGTTAAACATGTCAGCATGAGTATTTTTTATTTACTAAACTTCAAACTTAGGCTCATGTTTATTTGCTGTTCTTTAGTACATCCTGTATTTTCTGAAGTTGCATGGCTAAATTGCATTTTTTGACATGTTGAAAACATTCTAGGGTTGTTGAAGTCAATGACCAAACTGTCAGAGATTTAGCAAGGGCTGAGACTTCAGAATGTTCTTTTAATATAACCAGAGAGATAAACAACATTCTCTTAACTTGCCAGTTTCTAGAGATGACCAGTGGGGAGTGATGTGAACTCCTTTTATAGCATTGAAGACTCACTGTTCTGTCAGTGAACTTTGAAGTGCAACACGTGCCACAGGTGCTTTCTGCATTGTATATTGACACCATGCCTCTTTCTAAAAATCTTCTTATAAGCAAAAACATGTTAGGCCTTAATTTCTGCTGTTACCTTCCTTTTTTCTCCTTGACAAGAATAGTTTTAAACACAAAGAGAGAAATGGTATCATGCATGCAGTTGCATGCAAGTTGATCTTGCTTGCTGTCGTCAAATGTTTTGACGACGGGTAAAGAAGGTATAAGAATGCTTAAATCTGACAGCAGGTGATGGCACTTCCCCTTATGTGCATACTAGTAAGCAGAATTTCACCTGGACTGTTTTCAAACATGTAAGAGTTCTGCTGGGTCTTGGAGCTTGGTACATAGTGAGCTAATTAAACTGATAACACTAATGCTGGAAAAGACTTTTGAGATCATTGAGTCCAACCCAAGTAACATGACCACTAAACTGTATCCTGAAGCACCACATCTACAGCTTCTTGGGCGCCTCTCGGGATGGCTACTTCAGCACACGCAGAACCACAGAATGTTAGGGGCTGGAAGGGACCTCAAAAGGTCATCTGGTCCAACCCACACCTCCCTGGGCAGCCTGTTCCAATGCCTTACCACTCTCAACAGTAAAGAAGTTAGTGAGATCCTGGTGAGGCACTGAAACAGGCTGCCCAGGGAGGCGGCCTCCTCAGGCACACAAGGTAGTCCTGCCACATTTGCTCTGAAAAACATTTGTAAATAGTTACCTGAAATGACAGACTGCTTAATGAGCACACTTAGAAATAAGAGGCTACTCTGTAATCCTTACATATGCATAAACTCCTTTTAGTCTAACGAAGCAGGAAATTTCCAGGAGTGCATTACGAATCACACTGTTGTAAAAGCAAGAAGCTGTTTGCTCACGTGGACTGAACTGCAGTTCTCTTTTAGCACTGGGTTATTAGACAAATGTTTCCACAGTGACCAAATAAATTGTGGCTGTGGCCCCAGGGGACTAATAAAAGTGAGTAATTTATTTGATAACAGGATAAGGAAAGAGCATCAGAGATGAGTTCCTGGAAGCTGGCAGAAACTAAAGCATGCGGTTATCCCATGTGGGGAAGGACAGATAACAGCTCCCTTGTACAGACAGAAATGGAAGGAAAAAATCAGCAGTTGTGGAACAGTGATGGGTTAGCAGGCGAAGGGTTGTCTGCTTCTGTTTGGAGAGCAGCTGTTATGTGAAACAAGTTGTGTTCTGTTTTGCATAAGGACTTTAGTTCATCAAGTGTGAGCTAACCCAGTATTCCTGAGTTTAACACTCAAATTTCTCAATGTGTGTAAACAGCATAGTTCTGCAGGAGATCCTTAGAACCAACAAGATTTTTTGAACCAGCTTCTCAAAAAAATCAAGCTCATAGCATGGGAACAATAAATCTCTGATATAGTGAGGAAGAAATCAGCCTTAAAAATGAACAAAGGAGGAACTACTGTGCAAGGGATGCAAAGGCAACATTTCTACAGGCATGGGAGATAAATTCACACTGTAGGGCCCTGTTTACAGGGAAAGACTTCATAAAGGTTTTTGCCATTTTTCATACTGAAAGGAATTCCCTTACAATAAACATTTGAATTGGTGTGTATACACACACACACAGAGAGTTCTATTATTGTAACTTTCTCATTGTTGACTTCTAGGAGAGGTATGTTGCTACTTCGTGGTCATGGAAATCATGTTGACAAAAGACAGTCTGGAAAGGAATGAGTCATTACCTACTTGAATTACATTACTTTGGGTAGCTGAAAGGATCTAGTACTGTTAACAAGAATAGCAATTAAAACAGGAAAAAGGGACGTGGGTTTGTTGACTAATTTGAAGCTAAAACATAGTTGTCAGTGTTTGAATACTGTGGAGAATGGGCTGGGAGTTATTCCTCCTACATTTCTGTGTACAGGAAAGACAAGGTAGGAAGGAAAGTGATAGCTGAGCTACGTGGGAGTGCTGCCATAGGTTCCTCTCCCCACCCCTTTGTTTGCTTTCATCCCAAGTTTATGACTTCCACTGGTGTTTGTGTACAGCAGTGCTGCAGCCTCTAGCTTGAAACCTTCCCAGTGTGTTGTATGCTGTGGAATGCCAGCAGTTACTTCCTTTGGGTTTATGCCTGTTCCATTAACGTTTACTTAACACTGTAGCTTTCCATACTTTTTTTGCTGAACTGGTACAGAACAAAGGACCTGTGAATGTCAAGTTTTAAGAGGGCATAAACTTGAGAGGTGGAAGAAGTCAAGTGCACTGGAAGATCAAGATATGATGGAGTGCCAAGATAAGGCAACAGTGAGTGCATAAAACACATGGAGTGAGGCAGAGGTGCATATAATATTAAAACTTTCTTCTAATTATCTTCTTTGACTATAAAGTGTTGGTCACTTTAGCCACTTATGCTCCTGCTCTGTAAATCCTAGTGACTAATATTTCTCAATAGCTATTTCTGGGTGCACATGTCCACATGGTAACTGTATGAATTCACTTTTCATGCACTGAAGAAACAAGATCTTTGTTATTGCATTTGAATCTAAATGTACTAACTTCTAAAAGGTGGGGTTTTTTTCAGGTGAAAGACTATAGGAACCTAAGATTTTACACTGATAGGGAGTATGAAATATCAATTTTCACTTCTTTTTTCATAGACTTACTTCACAATTTCTTTCTTGGCTCTAACAGGTAGTCATTTGCCTTAAAAAAATAAGTATTGTTTTATTACATAACAAAATAAGAGCAATAGAGCAAAATTTCTGCTCACCACTGCCCAAATAATGGCTTTCTTCAGTTTCTTTCAGCTTTTATTGAGAATTTTTTGTTGCTGTTAATGTCTCTAAAAACTTCACTGTTTTTTTCCCAGATTATCATTAAGAATTGAGCCAGGCAACAGCTCTCCTCGACTGGTTTCCTCCAAAGAAGATCTTGCAGGTATCAAATTTAATTTGAAAATTTGCATAAGGAAATAGTTTTAATTACAGCAATTCTCTACAGAAGCATGTGGGAACCCCCATTTTATATCAGAGCTTTGGAGGAATTAATCGATTTCCAATATGGGCTTTTGTTGCAGCTGCAGAGTTACCTTGTAAGGGCTGTCAGAGAATTGATCCTTTTTCATGCTTATGCCTGGTTTCAAAACATCCTTGATCTAGAACACCACTCCTGTGAGGGTTGTAAAAAGATCTGATTTTTACTGCAGATGTCTACATACCCAGCTTGTACTTGGGTCTGCACTGTTCTGTTATGACACTCACCCTTGGAGGTTCTTACAGCAACAAATTCTAGCCCACACAACAAGACTGATTTCATACATATCAGCTTTCATTTGACTAGGCAGAACAAATCCATGGATCTTAAATGAATGTATGCAATTAGATTTCAAAAGTAAGACTTAATTTGCAGAGATTTTTTTTAAGGAGGGATGTGCATTTGTTTGCCTTTGGGGAGAACAGGCTTACCTGGATGGAAAAGGGGAGCATTTTTAAGATGGTTTATTCGTGGGTTTCACGTAGGTAGCATAAAACCTGTTGGACTTTTCCTCTGCTGAGATTAAAAACTCGGCTACAGGGCAGTACTTCGGAAATTAATCCCTGGAATTGACCAGTGTAAGCTGCCAATTTGTCAGTATTGATTTGATACCAAGTCTAACCTTATTACCATATCAGAGTCTCTTGAGGACCAGTACTCCCAGTAGTGTTGCTGTGAACTTCCCCTCTAGAGTCTACAGTGCTCAGTAATGTTGGTTTATTCAAAGGGAGAATTAATATGATGATAGAAACACAGTCTTGAGTCATTCTTACTGCTCCATTATTCTGTTAGCATTTCCTTCAGCAGCTTGACAGGCTCGACAGGCTCATGGACTGCTGCATTTCTTGCTCATCTGGAGAGTTCGCACTTATTGCCAGGGCAATACCTGCCACCAAGAGTTTGTAACACCCACATGAATTTATCAGTGACCTGCACCTGTGTAGCTGCAAAAAATGCTACTAATGGAATCCAGGGTGCTTTATTTAAATTAAAAAAACACATGAATTCCTGGAAAAGGTTAGCTCAGTAAGCTAGCATGAATTCAAATTGAATTTTAACTAAGCATGAAGGCAATAATTTATTGTTTATTTCACAGCATTAATATGTAGAAATATAGCCATATGTTAGTCTTGAATAAGTCCAAGCTGAAATACCCAAATATCAGTAATGAAATACTTGACTATGGGGAGTTAAAAATAACTCATTCAAAGGTATTAAAGTCAACTTTATTTGGACTCAAATTATAGTTTGAGATTATTTCCACTTCAGCTATTGTTTGCCAGGAGTAAATCCTTTGCAGTCAGCAAGCTATAATGGTAAGCAGTGGTCTCAAAATATTTCAAGCTGTGGTTTGATGTCCCAGTCAACAGTTTAAGGCACAGGGGTCTGAATATAATAATTTTAAGGTAGAATAAATTGGTTTGACCCATAAGGAGAGTCATCAGGTTCTGTTGATAGTCAAGAAATTTAGTATGTTACTAATGGCAGTAAGTCTAGTTGAGTTTTGCAGGTGACACTCTGCCTTTGTATAGGTGTCCATATATTTCCAAATAAGGAGAAAAGGCTGAATATCATGGTAATAATTCTGAAGTCCTATAACAGGCTTAAATGCAGGGAACAGTGTTGTCTTCATGTCCTAAAGTACGAGTACTTGTGTTAATGTTGGAAATGGATTTTCCTTCCAAGCATTGTGACTTTATCTTCTATCCAACTTCAGGTTTCTCTCTTTCAAAAGAAGATTAACAGTTTACTTTAGCCAGAGACACTGTGGGTTTCTTTTTTTTTTCCTTTATGAGCATGAGGCTCAATAAAAACAGTTAAATTCTTCAATATTTCTATTTGCAAAGAACTGGAGAAAACCATGTGTCCGTTTTCCACTTTGGTTGCCAGCTGGTTTTCCAGTAAATTCAAAAGGAGGCAGACATCTGATTAAAGTGAATGTCTCACAACAAGCTATGTTTTGTATATTAGTGGCTAAGATGGTCTCATTTAATTACCAAATGCATGTATAATTGTGAATAGTGCTTTCACAGGAAGATTTCATGCCTTCCATAACGCTGCAGAGCTTCTTGTCTCCTGCAAGTAGCATTTAGAAAGGAGCTCTAACCAGTTTAATTGTATGCTTTCAGGAACTGTATGATTCACACAACTTCCTTGGCAGCAGCTTAAGTCTGTTCATTCTGCCTTGCTATGGTTTGAGAGGGAGAGAGAGAAAGTAGCTGGAGAGCTTATAGTATGCTAACTGTTCACAGTTTCCAATGAATTAGCTGTAAAAGCCATCTGTGTTCCTGCAGTGTTGGCTAGGATGTACCCAGCATTTATGGTACAGCTATTAGATTGTTTTGGAACTTAATACCTTTTCCTAGAACAAAAGAAAAAATGTCTGTAATATATATGGCACATAAGGTAACCTTCTAGGCAGCTAAAGTTCCTTTGAATTTGCACACCAAGCATAGCTCAGTCTAGAAAATTTGACGCTTGTTCTTTTAACATCTGAATGTTCTGTAGGAAAGTTCAGAGCAAAGTGCAGGCCAGAATACAAAAGTGGTTACAGGTACATACCATGTTTATCCTGTCTTGGAAACAATATAAAAAGAGAAAATCATGTTCAAATAACTACCATGCCCAGAAAATTAGATCCAATACTAAGTGATCAAAGAGTGATCTCCATGATTCTGTGATTTTAATGAGCCCACAAGTTCTGTTTTAGCAAAAGCCAGGCCTCAGCTGTGGGCAGCCCTTACTTTTGGAGTTTCATTATGCAGTAGTCAGGGGTGGACCCTCACCCCTACTTTTTCTTCTTCCCCCCCCAAGTAGTTGATGGTATAATTCTCAAGAGGAGAGTAAGCAGATCAAAGGTTTTATGTTCCCACCCTACCAGGAATCTGGAGTAATTAATCTGAAACAGGTGTATTCCGTGTTTTTGTTACTGGGGTAAACTTCAGCCCAGTTCGCTGTGCCCATCCAGCTCCGAGCGCTGCTGAAGAAGATTTAATACTCGTTTTAATTTCTTAGAAGCAGTAGATTTACTGGATGTAGGTATGTAAGGTGTGGAAACTGAAAATGTAGACTGAGAAGGAAGGAAGGCTGGGATGTTTGCACATTGGTAAGCCTCTGGTAGTAGCTGTACTACACTGTACAGCAGTCCCAGCCTTTTAGAATAAAAACCCCCACGCAGTCATTTTCCATGTAAACACTGAGTTTGACATTTACTTTTGTGCTTTGTTTTACTGGTTGCTTTGGTAACTAATAAATAGTTTGTGCTAAGTGCTTTAGCAGCCAATCGCTCTGTGGATATGAGGATTGTCTAATCCTCCTGCAAGTGCTTGGTTATTGCTTCATGTGCAGTGTCTGCTTTTCTTACGCCGCACTTAAGGTAGAAAGGGAAGTTTTCTTCACAAAGGTTTACAGAACATCCAGAAAACTTTGCCCTTTTGTTTTGAACACTTCCAGTCTCTTCCTCTGTGATACTTTCCCTACAATTTTTTACAACCCATTGGAGTACTTTTGAAAGAAATTATTACCAGACAAGTGTGTGGGATTCACATGTTATTAGCAACCGCTAAATCCAGCCAGAATTCATATGCTGTGGATTTTTTTTTTTCCTTTAGCAGAGCAAAGCTTCACAGAAATTGTAGAAGAATATTCTGTCAAAGCACATAGAAAGTTATCAGAGAGAATGATCATGCTAAGTTTTTAACTTCAACACTTTCTGTTACTTTCTGTGACTTCCTTACCAAACAAGTCTCTTTAACATCTACTGATGCTTATTTTACCTACCAAGATGATAATCCCTCAGAATTTTAACATACCAAACAGCTAGAGGCCTTTCTGCTGGGGCTATTTCTCTTTACCTACCTATCTATTGTCTTTCTTCAGAGCAGTAACCTGAAACAATTTCTGCAAGAAGTTATTTTATTGATGGACTAGTTCATGTATTTTTGTTGAACCCCAACTGCACAGTTCTCCTGCAGCTATGCTCTAACAATGTCTTCACTTCCAGCGTGGATGTCATCCAAGCTCATGCACTACCCTGCAGATCCAGCTGCAAGAAACTCAGATGTTTTTGCTGAAGCCTAAGTCAGGGTTTTGCACATTTCCCCTGGTGCAGTATAGGTAACATAAATGCTGACAATTAGTGATTCTGTAGAAGTAGCACTTGAAATGGAAAGTATCACTTCTATTTAGGAAGCATTTGAAGGAAATTCGCTCAAATGTGCTTACTGTGCAGTCAGAAGTACGTGGGAAATAATGGTTGGTTGTACTCGATCTTGACAGAGTGGCACAGGCAAGAGTGCCCCAGGTTTCTAGTGCACTTGTCTGGCTTGCTGTTGCTGTTGTCCTTGCTAACTGTATTAAATTTGTGATCTTTCCTGTACTGCAATTTCATCTTTCACTACATTGTTAATGTGCTTCTCCTGTGCTGCTCTTGGAGGTACTGGATAGAGCATTACTGGGCAAACTTCTCTAGGGTCCATTTGTATGTTTTGACACTTCTTATATTAACATCAACAAACTTCCCTCTGTGTCTATATCACTTCATTGGTCCTTTTCTGGCAATGACAGCAAAAACAGTAAGCCAAAACTGAACAGTGCAGGAAGATTGACCCAGCAGTGGAGGGACACAGGGTGAATGGAGTTGTGCCTCTCTTAAGCTCTACTTGCCCACGAAGGGACCTTGAGATAACAACTCAGCATGATTCACTCTTGTAGTTAAATTTATGGGAAGAAAAAAATAGAAGTTAATATGCTCATGTGTTTGAAAGTTCTCCTTTTCATAACTGCTGTTACTGATGGACTTTACAAAAGGTTGTCAGTGTTTATTCCCTCACTGAAAACCACACTTTTGGCATTCACCTTTAAATTAGGGGGTTTTCTTAATGCAAATCTGAACATAGATCAAAGACTCCATCAGAGGCTTCCAAATTACTTTTTATAAATATATCTGTATCTTTTGCTGTTAGAATGGAGGTGGAGGTTAGAATAGGGCAGTAATTACAGCAACAGGAATCATGTGGCAGAAATACAAAAATCTGTTTTATGTTCCCTTTATTCCCAGAGCACGGTATTAGTTCTGAATCCTTTGGAAAAAAGAGTCATTTCATTCAATAACCAAAATCATCTTTCTGGCCTCTGCAGCAACAGCCCTTTGCATACTGTTTCCAGAGAGAGAGCAGGCAGACTTCAATTTGTCAGACAGAAATACACCTTTTGGGTTTTTTTGAGGGGTTGGTATTTTAGGAGGTTGGGGGAAGTGCACACAAAGGGGTAGCCAAAGACTCTGATTCTTGTTCTTGGTTTACTCTTGTCTCAGAAGCAGCCATAACAGTATCACAGTATCACCAAGGTTGGAAGAGACCTCGAGGATCATCAAGTCCAACCTGTCACCACAGACCTCATGACTAGACCATGGCACCAAATGCCACATCCAGTCTCCTCTTGAACACCTCCAGGGATGGTGACTCCACCACCTCCCCAGGCAGCCCATTCCAATGACAAATGACTCGCTCGGTGAAGAACTTTCTCCTCACCTTGAGCTTAAACTTCCCCTGGCACAGCTTGAGACTGTGCCCCCTTGTTCTGGTGCTGGTTGCCTGGGAGAAGAGACCAACCCCCTCCTGGCTACAGCCACCCTTCAGGGAGTTGGAGAGGGTAATGAGGTCACCCCTGAGCCTCCTCTTCTCCAGGCTAAACAATCCCAGCTCCCTCAGCCTCTCCTCATAGGGCTGTGCTTAAAGCCTCTCACCGGCCTTGCTGCCCTTCTCTGGACACATTCAAGTGTCTCGATGTCCTTCTTAAACTGAGGGGCCCAGAACTGGACACAGGACTCAAGGTGTGGTCTAACCAATGCAGAGTACAGGGGCACAATGACCTCCCTGCTCCTGCTGGCCACACTATTCCTAATGCAGGCCAGGATGCCATTGGCCTTCTTGGCCAATAACATAGAGGTCTTTTGCATGCTGCATGCATTGATAGCTTTTAGTTGAATAGTAAAGCAGTACTCCCAAAAATTAAAGCAATGCTTTCACAACAGCCATCAGTCTAGATTTAATAAATTTTTTTTGCATCATTCTTGATTCTGTGCACAGACAAAACAAAACAAAAAAATCTTCTTAAGTTCTCTAATGTGTGTTTTGTAAGTAGGTCTTTCTATTTGAAAGTTTTTAATTGTCACCCACTGACTTTGGTTACAATGGCAACAGAGCAGTAAAAATTTACAGCAAAGATTTAACTGGAGAGTCTGTGGCTTGGAATGTCTTTATTGAGTTTTAGAAACAGAGCTGGTAAGTATTAGTTCTACTTCTTAGCTGTTCACCAGAACATAGTCAATAGCTGAGACTGTTACACCTTCCTGAAAACTTGTTCCATTTTTCATCATACAACTGATTTGTCAGTTTTCTGTTTGGATGCTTAGGGTTGGTTTATTGATAGCTTTTTTTTTTACTGGGGGGTGGGGAATAAATAAATCTGAACTGCAACTCCTTCACCCTGCTGCTTTTTGGAAAAGCTCTGGAGACTGTAAGCTGTTCACATGTTCTACTGAAGGATTGCAAAAGTAACATTCATTTATAACATTTGAAGGATTATTCATGGAAAAATTATGCAAAGGAAAAAACAGTGAGATCCTCTGGGATATGTGTAAACTTTTCCAAATGTTCTTGCCACAGATCTCGGAGCAGCTCTCGGCTCGCTCCGATGAAGCTGTCTCGCGTTCCCTAATGCAAACAAATTCTTAATAATGGTTTCATATTTTTATACATTAGTTTTGTGTATGTCAGCATAGTCTTGAGAATGATGCTGAGAAATAATGAAAACCAAACTAACCCTTGTTCATGCCAGCTGACTGGAAAATCCTGCTAAGAGTGCTTTGTCTCCATGAAAGGCAAAATAACAGAATAGCAATCATGGTAACAGTATGCACTAGGAGGGGAGCCAGGAGAGTAAAGAGGAGAGTTAGCAGTAGCAGATGACTTCACTTATTGGAAAGGAAAAAAAAAAAAAAAGGGTGCAAAATAACTCAATCTCAAATGAATTTCAATATTGGAATTTTGTTATCAGCAATATCAGGCATGGCTTCCCCAGCTAATTGCTCAGCAGTCTGGTATGTCCGTAACATCCCTTGGGCCATGCACTTTTCATCAGTATCTCACCACTTACCCTCTTTGGCATCCTTCTTGGCACAGGCTGTTTCATCTCTTACCCCTTTACAGAAATTAGGTCATCTCCCCTGTGCCCCGTAACTTATGCTGACATCCTCTGCACCCCACAATTCTTGCTGAACTGAGTGTAGCCTGCAACAGAGGTCCTGACACCTAATGAGAGCTCTGAACTTCACAGGTCTTCTTCGTGGACATTTGACAGCACAACAGATGCAAAGACTTTGTAAAGATTTTTCAGCTCAGATTCTTTTTACCTTAGGAGAGGGTTCACAAAGCCAAACACCCTCTATTTCCTTCTCTTGCCTTGAAGATAAGGAGAGTGCAGAACACCATAGAAAATGGCCACTTCAGACAAAGTAATGCCAGCACAGCTGATCTTTCTGTCTTCACTTTATCCCACAAAGCATTTTGGTTTATGTCATCAGAATCTTCACTAAAGAGACCTAACTATGAGTGAGAGTAAGTCCACTGCCTTCTTTCACAGGACTGATGAAAGCAGTTGTGATTGCCATGTATAATAGCAAGGAAGCCAGGCTGGAACTGTTGGCTTATGTTGCAAGGCTTCTATACCCATTTCCACAAATTCCATTGCCCTTGGCATCTCTCTCTTTAGCCAGGCAGTGTTTTAACCTGAACTGAAGTCTGATTCTGTAGTTTTCCATTTTCAGCCTGGGATATGCAGTCCTTTTAGACACATTACATCATTTGTTTCAGGGGTTTTGTAACAACCTTTTTCTTTCCTGAAGCTGTCCAGGTAATAAAAATCTCTTGCTAAAGTCAAGTTATAATGATGAATCCATAAATATTTTTGTGTTGTATTCATATTGGTGCAAATTTCACTCCATGCTTCCTAAATGGGGACCTAATTTCAGGGGGGGAGGCAACAAAAAAAACCCAAACAAACCAACCAACAAACCCACAAACAAAAACAACCCAAAGGAGTGGAGAGTGAAAGCCCAGAAAGAATGTTTTTTCTTGGTAGACAACATCTCTATTTTTTTGTAAGGATTCTGATGATAGTTGTATGTGAGTTTTCATGTAGCACAGTTTCTGTCTCTGTCAGTCTGGTACGGGGTGGTTTCAGGTTAGAGGCCAGAAGCTGACTAAGCTAAGGTTGCTGGAACCTCCACAAAGTGGTTCCTGTAATGCAGGGGGAAATTTTTCACAGCTACCTGGGTTGTACCAAGTCTGGAGATAGTTATAGGGCAGACTGCCACTTTCATGACAATTATTCTTACTTCTGTTACAAGCACCAGTGCCACAACTGAATGGAATCTCAACTATATATTGTGAAGCTAAGAATAGCCTTGCATTCACTGAGGATGGTGATAGGCCACGGTGTTCTCCACTGTATTGCAGAGTTTACTACCAGCCTTTTGCAAACAGCATCAAGGAACTGCAACAAGAACAGCTTGTCCATGTTCTCCATGAGGCCTCATAAAATCTGTAAAATGAGAGGAAGAATAATTGCAGTGAAACACTTCAGAGCTCATAGATGATTGAGAAGTAATCCATCTGTCTGGCCATTAGACACATGAAAAGCCCCTGCTTTCTCTTACATGCTCAAGCTGTGAGTCAGTATGAGCAGATTGTTTACAGTTTATTCACAACATGGAGTTGTGAACAAAATTCAAAACATGTGTGAGCATTCCTGCTCACACCCGAAGTACAAACTGACTTTATGGCTCTGCATATTACACTTTGGCACATCCAGCTGTTGTAAGGGTGCCAAGACTTTTTGTAGGAGTTCATTGTTAAGAGTATGTGCAAAGCTGTTTTAAAAATTACTTCCAGATAGTTCTTCAAGAGTATGGAGACGGATTTATAACAGAAATGGATGGCATAAGCCTAACACACAAGAAACAGTCCTTCAGGAATGAGCCTTTTGATGATGTGGAACAATTCATCTTAACCAGCCCATGACATTCTTGGGTTTTGCATAAGTTCAGTGTTTGATGATCTGTGTCTTTTAGGTCCATCTGATGTGTCAGCATTTATGAAATTCAGCAGGAGACCCACATGCCCTGATGCCTCAGTAGCAGCAAGTCTACCTACACCTCCTGTACCAAGGCACAGGAAGAGCCACAGCCTGGGAAACAAGTGAGTGCTCCAGGCTGTCTCACATTCAGGCAATTTCACGCACCACAGAGGTTTAAGATAGCAGCAGCATTTGAGAGCACTCTGGTATTTGTCCCTGCCATTTCGTGTACTGCAAGAGTGCTTCAGGCTTTACTGTGCATTCTCTAGGTTTTCTCTTGACATTTTGTTATTTCTGCTGGCTGTATTCTCTGCTAGTGCCAGACATTGGCAGTACTTGAAAGCTGTGTGTGCACTTTGGTCTGTGGAGTCCTGGTGTGCATAACTGAGGGGTTTTTTTTTTAGTTCTTTTTTTTTTAACATCTTGCTAATACATCTAAGGAAGCTTACTGGCTGCTTGGCACACCTGATCATTGAGGAAAGTTGTGACCTTTTGCACTATTTTACCAGGGTAATATGGATTAGAAACATTTTTCTCTCTGATTTACCCAGCCAAGTGAGAGCACCTGCTCTCCCCAGTTAAGGTTTCCATATCTACCAGTTTCAGCACCTACCAACTTTCACAGTTAACAGGTTATGGAAAAAGAAGTTCACATGGCTTGTCCCTGGATGGTCACAGGCTGTTGATGTGTTAGTGATGCACTGCTAAGCAGGGGCTTAGCTGGGGTTTGTTTCTTCTGGTTTTTCTACCTTTGCCTCCACCCAGGGTGTTACAAGAGAGGAGTCAAAAAACTTAAAGCTTCCCATGTACAGAAATGTAATAATTTTTGCTTACAAACACCACTAAAATCTGAAACTCGGTAGTCAAGGAGCACATGCCCAGCAGAGGGAGAGTGTGAGCAGTGCCCTTTAGTTGCCTGCTACTTAACGAACTAGTGATAAGGTGAAGTCTGAGTGGAAATATCAGGAGCCAAGGGCTGCTGTTAGATGACATCAGGGGTTTTTGCCTTTTTCTCTCTCCAATTTTCCAGCATGATGTGTCAGTTCAGCGTGGTGGAGAGCAAAAGTGCGACGTTCCCGACGGAGAAGCCACGCCACCTCCTGGATGACAGCGTCCTGGAGTCACACAGCCCAGCCCGCAGCCACCCGCTCAGCTCGCTCTTCACTAACGGCCTCTCCATAGGTAGAGTCTGGGTGGGGAGCCTCTGGCCCTGCTTTTCTGTCCTGGTGCTCTGGAAACTCACTGAGATAGCCAGAAGTAGGGAATTAGGAACATTAGCTCCTGTGCAAAGACTGGCTCCTTTCATGGAAGAAGGTAGATCAGAACTGCTGCTCAGCTGCTGAGTCAACCTTATCTCAGCTTTCCACAGTTACCTACTGGTGGTTTTGGTAAAAGTGGCACGAAGGGATTTTGTGTGTGCTCTTTGTATGTGCTCTGTATGTCACACAGAGTGCTTGTCAGCTAAAAAAAGTGCTGCTGAAAAGTGGATCTATATTTTGAAAGCCACCTTTTCACAAAGCAAACTTCAGTTTTAACAGTGTGCTTTAGAAGAAGGGAGAGTGGTTCAGTTGTGCTATATTGGGACTTCAAAGTAAACCTAAAATGAACTCGTGAATGAGGATGTCATGACAATTACATTATGGCAATATCATTACTAAAATAATTACTGTAATTAAAAAGTGACTGAGAATCTGTATTCTTAGCAAGGGAAAGCCACCTTTTAAGTGACTCCAGCTGTTTCTGGAGTAGTAAACAGATTGTGAAGGATACCAAGTTACTTGGTCAAGAAGAGTTTGACACCAAGCTGATCTATGAACAGGCATAGCTCACTGTGGTGTTATACTGAGCATTAAAAGATCAATCCTGGGCAAATTAAAATTGTGAGCTAAACAGCTGTGCCAGGAAGGAAGGGACAAATCATTCATGGGCTTGGAGGAGATGCAAGGAGTGGCATAGTGAATACCATCATGTCTATTTGTTGTGGCTTCTATCAGCAGTATACAGCTGCCATATCCCGTGATACAGGTGTGCTTCCTTGTTGAAAACAAACAATGCTAAAGTCTGTTAATTGTAACTGACTTACACATTTTGGGGTAGAAATACTGCCTTACAAAGTAAGTGGATTTTGTCTTCTTGAAGTGCTCAGCTTTTGATGGAAAAGCAGTATAATGAAGTAACCTGTAGATGTCTGGTATTTAAACACAGCAGTAAATGCTTCATTCATCCGTGAGATGTCATAAATGGGAAGGTTCTTTCAATTTGAGATTTTACCATGAACTCTATAAAGGCTTCAACTTTGAAACATGATTTGAGTAAGCAATTTCCATGGTACTGTATCAAGATTATGCTGGTGATCCACATACACTGGCTTTGTATTTTCCCTTGGGTGGTTTTCTCACTCCTTCTCTGTACTACTCTCTTTCTAGATAGCAGTGAAAGCTCAGAATTTAGTGAGGAGCTGCCGTCAGGGCTTGAAAGGTGAGTTAGACTTCATGTACACTCACTGAGCACTCTACAGACTTAGCTAAGACATTCATGAATGATCCCTGACATAGGTAAGCCCTAAATCAATAGTTATTTTTACCAAATCATTGATTAGTTAGGGGGAGGAAAAAAAAAAAAGAGGAAAAAAAGAAAGGCAAAACTTTTGAAATACAGCACTGTAAAGTTATTGTGGTTTACTTCCCATGGAGCTGAAAAGATTGGGAACTATCTCTGTCATGTTTACCAAACCCTAACTGTTGAAGTCTCAGACTAGAATTTCCCTCATCAGATATTTGCATTCACAAACAGGGGTCGTTTATATGCCACGCTGGGGCCTAACTGGAGGGTACCGATCCGGAATTCTCCTAGGAGTCGAAGCTGTGTCTACAGGTACAGTTCAGGGTCTGCCCTGCTCAGTCTATGGTGCTAAACTTCCATCTGGGTCTCTACGCTCCCCTAGCGTAATGCATTCTGTGTCCCAAAGCATCCTTGTATGACCATATCAACTCATGGGAGTCTTCCCCTCCTGCTTGTAAAAATCCCTGCCAAAGCAAGGCTATGGCCCACCCAAATAAAGTTTAATTTGTATTTGTCTGCCACGTGGCAGAAAACTAGTGCTTACTTTGGGGTTTATGGCATCACAGGAGCAGTTCTGTCTTGAAGGCCACCTTTGCCTTCTGTGATAAATAATGACATTAGAAGGATATCCTCTTGGCCCTGTCTCAAGAATTTTTTTTCCTAATTTACAGGTCAGCTACCTGTAGCATCTTTTTGCTATCTGATAAGTTGATTTTGTAGGGTATAAAGGTGTACCTTGGACCCTGAGTCAGAGAGGGAGCATCTGCAGTGCTGTATGTAGCAGGCACTCCCAATGTTGCTAGTCACTGAGACATGATCTTCTCAGAGGTAATCCATTTACAGGCCAAAGAGAGGTAATGTGCAGAATTGTGTATAATTAGAGGGATAAAACTCATTCGTTGCATCCATACCTGACCTGGACTTGATAAATGCTGTGGTAGTGGGAAGTGAAGAAGTGTATGTGAACAGTACAGAAAACAGGGCCCTGAAACAGGCTTAGTTGGAGTTGAAATCCAGTCAGTTCTCATCTTGTATAAATCAGTTTGCTTCAGCCATTGCAGAAATGTCGATATAATGTGCACGTGTTAAGTACAGTGTTTTACTTGAGCAGTAACATCTGAGAGCAGCACAAGTTAGAAGTTAGGCAGGATTTAAAATGCATACATTATAAATGAGTAAAGGAATCCATTTTGGAACAGTATTTCAGCTCTTACACCTGCTTCTGGAAAATATTCCTAACCCCATCCATGGTAGATTTGTTTCAAAAAGCTATACAAGTAGAATTACACAAGAAGGTACAAATGTGAAAATCCACAAAGGACAATACACCCTAAAACACACTTCTTATCTACTGTCAGGTCATTCTAATGCTTGTGTTCATTCTTCCTTTTCTGGAACCTTCTACTGCTTCTCAGAAAACTAGAGCTGACAACATTACAGGTCAGCGCAGACCAGACAATTCCATTTACTGGGAGATGATGCACCAGCCAGTTTGACATGCTTCTCTTGCATAGGTGGTGTTGATGGGTGCATCACTTCCACCAGCATGAGTTTATATGACATTATCACACTGCACAGCTGAGTGGTAGATCACAGACATGCCTTTTATCCTTGTATTCATTACTTGACATGATTTAGTTGGCTCTGGTGAACTTCATTGTCCCTTATAAGAATATCAGGGCTGAATTCACACGGTGATGAAGAGAGCAGCAGGTAATTCTGAGAGATCAGCACTTACCAATCACTCTTTGGTTGTTATATTCTTAATGGCTGTTTACTTTTCTAACTTAGCCTGTGCTTGGGTTCTTTCAGTTACAGCACTTTTTCACTGTTGTATGTGGGAACTTCTATATTCATCCTGGGAAAGGAAAAAAAACTATTTTAGTCACTGTACAATAAATTATTTGGCACTATTACCTTGTTTATTCAACTTTGTTCTTAGAAACCACTGTAATCTCTTGCATTCTTTTTGATACCTGAAGATTGTTTTAAGATAGAATTACATTTGTAGGAGCTCTTATTGCCAAAATTTTAAGCCATAAGTTTCCAGAACTCTACATAATTTGCGTGACTTACCAGAATGAAACAGCAAATAGTCTGCTTTCTCTTAGGCTTTGAGCCTCAGTATTCATTCTGGTTTATTTTTTCATGTCTAAGCCTCCAGAGTAGAACCTTTTATTGATTTGCTATTTTTCAAAGATCCTGGTTCCTATTTGATATCTAGGTCTGGAAAATACATATCACTCAGTCAAGTGTCAGATGATACAACATATGTATGGCAATGCTTATGTTTAGAGATAAATTGTATTGCTTGCTTCTTGCCCTTTTTCGGCTGCTCAAATACCTATGGCAGTGTTTTGTCTCTCCAGCCCAACAGGGGCCTGCAGCTGCACTTTGGGTAGTTCTACAGGAGTCATTACCATGGAAGGGCCCTTAAGAAGAAAAACATTGCTCAAAGAAGGCAAGAAACCTACTGTAAGTGATTTTAATTCTGATTCTTCCTATGATTCTAATTCAGTGCCAGCTGCTTTCATTCCCAAGATTGAATTGAACCTGCAGCCTGACACCAAACAAAACAGTGTCCCTTGTTATTATCAATTGTCAGGCAATTTGCTGTTCAGAGTTGGAGTGGGTCATACCAAGGTTGTAACCTTTGTATGGCATTGGAGCTGCAGCAGTTTTGCTTCTCCCTGCATTTACAAGTCCTTCCTAGATCCTGACAGCAAAGCCAAGGGTAAAGCAGCTCTGTAAATCAGCAGATTTCTGTGAGGGCAGAAATTCAGTAGCATGATGAAATGAGAAGCCTACAGGGCACAAAAATCCCAGCAGAGTCCATATTTAACCTGAATTCACAGGTGTCACATGGTTCTGGTCCCTGTGCATTTGGTGTTTTTTTTGTTTTCTTTAGAGTTCACTTATACTTTTTATGTGCAGCCCTACTGTTCAGATTTGAAGAACTGCAGAGCTGGCATCTCAATAAATGTTACTGATCAAATGCTAAACTCTAAGATCTGTCCATTAGAAGGCAGCACGCTGCTTTGCTGTGAAACCATCAGTCCTGGTACTTTTGTGAGATCCCCAAGTAAGATGGATTGTATTCACAGCCTGCCAGCCAGATTCAGGTATCTGAGCTGATTTACACCAGGAGACACTCTTTATCTAACTCTCCATTCCTTGCTTCTGAAATTAACTTTGGTAGCACTTGGACTTGCCTGTGAATAGATTTCTGAAATGTTGGAGATATGTAGAGATTTTCCTACTGTTTTCCTTTCTCATTCAGCTCTCCTCATGGACTAGATACTGGGTTATGCTTTCAGGATCAACTCTCCTGTACTTTGGAGCAAAATCTTTAAGAGGCACTGAAAGAAAACACGTAAGCTTTACATTTGTTCTAAGACCGAAAAATACACATTCATAAGCAGTTCTGGAAGGGTGTCAGAAGTGCATCTGCCATTCCAGGCTAAGCCATCTGCTTGCATAACATGTACAGTCGAAAGTGAATCCCTGCTGCAGTCTGAGCTGTGACTTGATTTGTCTCTTCCAGTATAAATCTACACCGGGTAAAAAAGTCTCCATTGTGGGCTGGATGGTGGCGCTGCCTGACGACCCTGAGCATCCTGATATTTTCCATCTAAATAACCCTGACAAAGGTAGATGTTGCAGGATGGACGTTGTCTGTGTTCTGTTTCTGTGACAGGGAGCAGTTTCAACTCTGTTCATGAGTTTGTAGGTTACAGAACTTGCAGTGACACTCATTTGAAAGACAGAAGAGGGAGATTTTCGATAAGGAAGTTTCAAGGAAGAGTACAAATGACGTTGAACTTCCTTCTGCAGTGTGCTGTGGTGCCCACAGGGGCAGTGCTGCATCTTGACAGTTACTGAGAGTTTTGCAGAAGTTGCCCAACCAGTATGAGATTCCTGCATGTCCCTGTGCCTGCACACCCTGATCTCCAGCTTTCTGAGCAGCTTGCTTAAAATTGGTCAATATCAAATCTTCATTTACAGAGGCCAAAAGAAGTATTATGAAAAGTATTCTCACATCAAACCATTTGCCAATGAAAGCCTTTTAAGTAATTGCTAATTACATGTCAGTACTTAATTTTGAAGTGCCTTAGCTCTTCCACCTGGATTACACTTCAAAATATCAGAAAGCCCCCAGAGTCACTTTGCTCTTTGAGTGCTTAAATAAAGATTGTTGATGCTTCCTTTATTTCACATTTTCAACTTCGAGGCTGGACATGGATTTGCATTTACAATCCAACATCCATGGGTGTTGACTAAACTGCACAATTTGTGCAAGAAACAAAAACAAGGCACAGAGGAAACCTGCAAGAGGACTTTGAAGAAAACTTAAGTTCACAAATACCAAAAACCATTCGTAAGAAGTTTAGCACTGACCAGGAGTAAATTCGATGTGACCTAAGTGCTCTTTCCTGTGGCTGCAATTTGGCTTCTGCCTATACACTCCCCTTAGCTTTGCAGGCCACAGATGTTCTCATACTCCCTTCACCCAAGGACTGTTGGATAATGTGCCTCACGTGGACTCTGTTATATGAGCAGCAGAGCCTGTTTGAGTATTTGAGGTGCAAATTAAAGCCCTGGACTGAACTGTTAATTTGGTTTCTGCACAGAAATTGTAATCTCTTGAAGCCACACTACATGTCTATCTGCAAACTTAGAGCCTTTGATTTGCTTGTTTTTGTAGGCAATGTTTACAAGTTCCAGACTGGTTCAAGGTTTCATGCAATATTATGGCATAAGCATTTGGATGATGCATGCAAAAGCAACAAGCCTCAGGTAAGGCTGTGAAACTTCTCTCTACCCACTTCTGTCATATTTTCCAGAAAATCAATACTACAAAAGGATAGCTTGTAACACAAATCAGGCCTTGTGCAAATTGAATCACCTTAACAGCATATAACCCCTACAGTCACTGCTTCAAGGGAGGTAACCCCATCTCTACGTCAGGAGAGGCTTTCTCACAGTCAAAGCAAGCACACATCCTGGCATTTACTCCAGTGACTGAAGCTGTAAGTGCCACTGAAGAGAGGATCCTATAAAATGTTCTTTTTGTCCTTACATAGCAGCCTCATTGTCCTCTGGAAGTAAATACTCATTCTTGAAAGGATTTACAGAGGTTATGTTAATAGGATACAGATCCATATAGAACCTGAACCAGGATGCAGCTTAAGAATCTTCACACACTCACATTTGCCCCCAAGCATGCTGATGCCATCTTGGAATACTTTGGCTAGATTTGGTCCATTAATAGGAAAATCATTAGTCTTTACCTTTCAGTTATGGGATTAGCCCTCCTTTGGATCTTCTTGGGACTGATTAAATTTTCCACATTGGATAATAAATTATTAGCCCCCTCTGGTTTGTAACCTTGCAGTTTTCTCTGTGCTGTAAGAGGCTCAAGAGCATTGTGTTGCTGAGTAATTTCTATTCTCTTCCAGATACCTGCTAATCTAATGTCATTTGAATAATCTGCTCTCCTGCCTGGTGTGACTTCAAGTGCCAAACTGCAGGCTGTTGTTCTCTGAGGAGGAAGAGGAGAATGGTTTTCCTGACATGAGCCAGCCACAAATATTTCAGCACTTTCCTGTGTAACTTGAAAGTGATTCTGACACAGCTTTTAAAAGCAGAAAGTGAATGTTGTCCTTAGGACCAGATGTAGTCTCATGCACTGAGTGAAAACAGGACAAGTTAGATGGACAGAAGATTAATCCTGACCCCTGCAGGATTCTAGAGCCCTTGACTTTTTGTGGTCAGAGACTGCCACGAACTGATGTTTGACCACGAACTGAGCATCACATCTTCTGCCAATTCTTTTTTAAACGGTTCTTTTTATTGTTAAGCTGCTTTGTGTGACTGAACAATATTTGGCCCATGTTGGGTTTCAATTCTTTCTAATGCACAGAATGATTGACAGTGTTAACTTGCTGCAAAGTGTCAATTAGAATAGAAAATTGTGGAACAACATTTTTATAATCTTAAGTGCACTGAGTTGCTTGGCAATGTGGCTGCCTCAGATTTTGTATCAAATCTCTGGACAATTCTGCTGTTCACATTTGAGCTATTTGGGAAAAATGTATTTTGGCACAGGACAGTTGGTTTTCTTTTCATTCAGTTCTTGGGGGTGCTCTGACAGTGGATTTAAGGCCATTTAAACATATGCTGTGCTAAAGGTTGTCTTTCACTCTCTTACTTAGAGGCATAGTTGTTTACAAGTTTGGGGGTTCTTCAGTCTGAATGTTGCTCATCTTAAATGCCTTGGTGCAGTGAAGCAGGTGCTGGGGTGTTATGTATCACGAGGCCCTGGCTTCTCAGAAGGAGGAGATTGCTGCTCCTGTTCTGTCTTTCTGCAGCTGACTCTGCTCTGCTCAGTTCCATACATGATCACCTTTGTGACGCACAGCACTGGCACATGGTACCGCTGCTGCTGGCAGTGGAAGCTAGGGAAGACTGACAGGGGAGCAAGTTCACAGAAGCCTCCACAAAAGCATCTGGAGAACAAAAAAAGTGAATGTAACTGAACCTTCTCCTCTGACAGAACTCTCTACACCCATAGCTGTATCCCAGATGTGCCCTAGCACTCCTGTGGTCAGGTTTTTTTACTGTTCCCATGCTAAGTTCAGCACTTACTCTGCTTGAAACTCTTTTTGCCATAAGGCACCAGAATTCATCCAGAAAACCTCGTTTGAGTTTCCCAAGATTGCCTAGAGGAGAAGTTTGCAAGTCAACCTGTGTCTTACACACTGTAGGAAGCTGGAAGTTAGTTTAATTGAACAGAACCTCTATTAGAACAAACTCCCTGGCATTAGTGGCATCAGGTTTGAACCATGTGCAGAAAAGTGACCAAGTTGGTGCCACCCTAACCAGAGCTGCTCAAGTCAAGAGGGTTTTTTAATGTAACTTTATTAAGGGTTTTTAATGCAACTTTCCCCTTTAAAAGGGAATAACCTGATTTGTCTTCAATATAAATGACATTTAAAATGGATCCCTTACTGGCATGAAATGAACTTGCATTAGAAACACATAAATTCTTACTCATGTGATGTAGTGGAAAGGAACACCAGTAAGGACTTGTGAGATGGTTTCCAGCATATTGTAATTGAGATAAACTAATGAATGCTGTAGCCATGTCCTGTTATGCTTAACAAGCCTCCTTTGAAAGGAGCAGTAACTGCTAACTGATGAGTAGCAGTGGAATGATCCTGTACACTTGGAATTGAATAGCTTTTAGAATGTAAGGGTCTCTGAAGCATTATATATGTTATTGTATGTACAAAAGGTAGTCTTCCAGCCTTCAAAAACATACTTCTACTCAAATCTATGACCCATAGATGCTCTTGGAGAAGCCACAAAGGTGTCCCATTTCCACTCTCTTGTAAAACAGATTCCCAACAGAATGGAAGCATCTTCGCCAGCAACGCTGATGGGCTCCAAAACAGCCTGGCAGGAAGGAGCAGCAGTGTTTGTGAATTACTCTTACACCCTGTGAAGAATGAAACCCTTCAGTTCTACTCAGTCCTCAAGCTCAAATCCTACTCAAAACCTTGGAGTTTGGAAAATATGTCAAAATTAACTTCACCTCCCTAGCACTGGTGGGTTTTTTGAATGTAAAAAGCATTACACAGAGAAAGATGAACACAGCAAATAGTATTTACACACCAGTCAGGTAAGCATCCGTCAGTACAGCACCATTGTGAAATTGCTGCAAAACAGAAACCCATTCAGAATGATGGCTGTGTAAGGAGATTACTAAAATACCTTAAACCCATTTTAAATGTGGATTGCAAGTATTAAACAGTTTGCAGCTGCCAATTTAATGTTTTATGCTGTCATCTGGTACCGTTTGCTGTCATGTGGTACCTCTAAAGCTGCCGTTGAAGTACAACATAGTGCATATCAGTGCCCATCGACACGGCGTTCTCACAGAAATACCACAAACCGTGGAGCTTCTCATCCCTCAGAGAGAATAGCTGAAGTAATTGTGTGAAAACAAACAGGCTCTCAGAACTCTCTTCAGAATTGTGAAGATAAGCAGTGTCTGTCAGGCAATCTCCTGAACTTGCTGATGTGCAGTGTTGCTGGAACTCAGTGCCAAAATGCATGGGGTTTTTTTTTTCCAAATAGCACTAAAACGAGGCGAAGAAAGTAGTCCCCAGATGGTGACTTCCTTGTCACATAATGTAAACTGACTTCAACATTTTGGTTTTGTTTCTGTGTGGAAAAACTGGTTGCACTATTTTTTGGCTGTATTTTCCAGCAGTCCACTGCATGCCCTTTGTGTAAGGATTCTTTCTTATGATTCTTGTGAACTGTCTCACCCATGAATAACCCCGGCGTTGGAATCTAGGTTTTTCTGGCAAAGTATTTTGTTACCTCAGTCTTGTATCAAGTTGCTGTATTTTTCAGTTTGTTACATTGATAATGATTGTTTCACTAATTAAATATTTTAATGTAAAAAAAAAAACCAAAAAAAAAGGAAAAAAAGAGAGGAAAAAAGACAAAAAAAAAAAGGTTGTTTACTTCAACTGCAGTTGCATTTGGTTGTAAGTTTCAAACTGTGCAGAGTATGTATGCTCTTGACTAATAAAATATTCTGGAAAAGAGGAGCAGAGAGACAGAAGGAACATTTTAGCCCAAAGGCAGCAGGAGTTTTATTTGTGAGTGCTGAATGGTCCTCACAAATAAAGAAATGAGTTGAACACACTTGACAAATCAATAAAGGAGTTGAACAAGACTTCAGTGCAGTGTGTAGCCGTTTGATGACACCCCACCCCACCCCCCAGCTATTAAAATTAGCTGGTGGTGTTGATTGACATCCTGCAACAGGACCCGTTGGGTGAAATGGTGATAGGATAAGAGGGAACAGCTTTAAGATTTTGACTGGAGATTAGCGACGAATTCTTCACAGTGAGGGGGGTGAGACACTGGAACAGGTTGCCCAAGGAGGTGGTGGATGCCCCTTCCCTGGAGGTGTTCAAGGCCAGGTTGGATGAGGTCTGAGCAGCCTGGTCTAGTGGAAGTTGTCCCTGCCCCATGGCAGAAGGGTTAGAACTAGATAATCTTCAAGGTCCCTTCCAACCTAAACCATTCTATGAATCATCTCTAAATACAACAGAATCCAAATTTCTAGCAGAAAACTGAAAACCCCTCCAATGTGCAGTTCTTTCAAGTGGGATTTAGTAAGTCCAAAGAAGAAGAGATTAATATATCCTATTGTTATCCCAAGAAAAGTATTTTACCATTGGCAAACTTGCACTTTGACTTGAAAAGCAAGGTGAGATTCTTTGCACTTGCAATTAAGCTTTGTTTGCACACTCACATTGTCAGCTCCACCCAGGGAAAGCACGAGGAAAAAAGTATTTCATCCCCTGCTGAAATGATCTGCCCTGCCTTACACAGCACAGCAGTGCAGATGTGTAGTTGTATCTGCTGGTATTAAAATCTGAAGTTTCCTTTCTGATTTCAGTACTGAATTCAAGGTTCAGTCAGAACCTTGAAGTGCTGAGCACAGCTGACAGGACTAGCCTAGCCATCAGGTGTTCAGTAGAACTTTCTGTTGGGAAAGATGGATGTAGAAACAACAATCCGTGTCCATGTTCTTTGATAACTATTTAGACATACTGACCTTTGATCCCCAGGTGTGAAAAATCATAGAATGGTAGGGGTTGGAAGGGACCTCCAGAGAGGAGGGAAGGCAGGCAAGAGACCAGCAAGGATGAGTAAAGACCTGCTGGAAAGAGTATAGGGATATTGGTTAGTTATTTAGGGATGGGGTCAGGAAGGCCAAGGCATAGCTGGAGCTGAATTTGAAAGGGACTCAAAGAACAATAAGCTGCTATAGGTGTGTCAGCCAGAAAAGGAAGGTCAAAGAAAGTGTTGACCCATCAACGATCTTGCCTGGTAAACATTAACAAGGGAAGACTGAAGTACTCCATTTTTTTGCTTTGGTCTGCACTGGCAGCCTCTTCCCACACCTCTCAAGTGGATGGACTGCAAGGCAGGGACTGGGTGTGGTGGAATGATGCTGTCAAAGCGTTAGCAGAAGTGTGATTAACCAGGAGCTTGTAAAAGCACACCTTAACAGAGCTTGTTGGCAAGGTTCACTCTCTCACTTACTACATGGAAAAAAAAACATTTAAAAAGCAAATTGAGTTAGAATCAAGGGAGAATGATTTACACAGCAACCAAAGATGCAAAAGGGTAAGGGATATCTTCACATTGAGTCGGGAGGTTCAGAGTAACACCCCCTTGCTTTCTGAACTACACAGAGGGGAGTGTAGCTGTTGCTGGATTCAGACACAGTCCCAGACTTGGTCAATGATTTACACCTGATGGCATTAGCTACATAGATTCATCCTGCTATCAGTCCTGCAAGAAGGATCTATTGTAAGGAAGGGTGAAGAGGGATCTCAGTCTCAGGTAAGGAATCCCAAACCTTGAGAGGTGTCCCCACTCAAAGGGAGAGCCTCCTGGCATGCAGTCCAACTGCAATATAGGGAGAACTCAAACTGGGCTCATCCAAAGATCTGAAGAAGGTTTTGTCTCAGGGAGCAAACTTGAGAGCTGCTCCGGCTCAAGGGTAGATCACCACCATGCAGCCACAATTCCCTGCAGGGACAGCTCAGAGGAGGTTCACTGTCATATTTATGGAAAGAAGTGTTTGGCTCATAGTCAAACTACACACAATGGGAAAGGCATGCACAAGGCTGTGTGCACCCACAGCTTACTTTGTGCCTTGACAAACAAAATTTAGAAACCCACCCACTATTCAGGTAGGAATTGCATGACTGGTGATCCAAGGTCACACGCATCGGTGCACCGCTGGGTCACAGCGAGGGCGGTGAGGCACTGCAACAGGTTGCCCAGAGATGTGGTAGATGACCCAGCCTTGGAAATATGCCAGGTCAGGTTGTTTGTGCCTCTGAGCGACGTGATGTAGTTGAAGATGTCCCTGCTGACTACGGGGGCGGGGGGGGGTCGTCTAGATGACCTTTAAATGTCCGTTCCCACCCAACTGATTCCCTGGATCTGTGATTCCTCGTTCAAGGTAAGTAAGCTCCACTTTATGACTGGCAACGAGGGTGCTTTGATTTTTGCAGAAACACCATTTCATCAGCAGTTGCCCGAGAGATAAATTAAATGTTACCTAATGTGAAGGTGAGAGCGGAACAAACATAAAATGGCTGCTTTTAGAGCTGTAAAAAACCCAAATACACACATATCCCTTTCCTGAAATGAGCTCCTTTTCCTGTTATCCCTCAGAAACAGGAAGACTGTTGCAAGACTCTTTTATTACTTTGCAGTCTTGGAAATCACTTGGATCTGTAGAGTTTTCCTCCAGGGCCATGTCCAGCATTTCACTAAATATTTTATAAAGGAAGCATCAGTAAGTGTCTCTTCCATCTACAGAATGGTTCTTTCCACTGATAGCGTCTTTTTAAATGGCAAAACTGAGTGGAATTCCTCTCCTCCAGACAGAAAATTAAACAAAGCACATTAGGCAGGAAAAGCAACAGTCACTGCAGTCCAAATTGCCATTATTGTTCCAGAGGCAAAATGCAGGGGAGGAAGAAGAGCGCTGCCCGCATCGCAGCATTTCACAATGAAGGAACAGGCACAAAGATACAGCACAAAGATGCGTTGTGAAGAGCTCGTTAAATGCTCATTATGCCCAAGCACCTTGTTTTGTAACCTGGGAGAGAACACCCAAAACCAGATGTTTAGTAGCTTTAGACGCCAGGCTGTGCTGGGGATGGAAGCGACGGCACTAGCAAGCTGCTTTCGTTTCGCTTCCGGAATCGGTGATGGCTGTTACAGTATTTCCATAGCTGTGATCTATTACTGTGAATATTTGTTTATCAAATTCTGAAAATACACCAGACCTTTCCTCAGGGACAGTGTAAAGAGAAAAGAAAAGAAGTCCAAGTTTACAGGTCTCAGCAGAGCTCAGATATGAGGGCAATGCAGATAAGCATATTAGGAAGGATGAAAACACCCCTTTTGCGTCAAGCAAAACACAGTTGTGCAGAAGAAAGTGCAGATAGCAATGAATTGGAGGAAGTATCCTTTATATTTCTAGACTCTTGTCTGTAGCCGTGCTCTGACTGTCAGAAATCAGCTTTGAGGAAGAGCCAGTTGTGTTCCAAGTGGTTACTTCCTTCAGATGATCCATGCTTTGGGTTTGCAAGCACGGGGCAACCGAATATAAAGCAAACAAGCAAGGTGAGAAGAAAAATATATTTGTCCTAGGGTGCATATAGAGGAAGGTCCATCCAGTTCTGCAGAGCAAAGGGAAAACAGCTATGAAAATTATTTGAGGTCTGATTTCATTGATACCACTCTCTTAATGCAACATTGGGTTAATTTCTGACCACATAGGCACACCCTAGAATCCTGGAAACACCTGACGTTAGGTGTAGCAGAATGGTTACCGTTTCTCAGAATAACACAAAGCTGTTGATGTGAACCTGTTTGACCAGAACATAATGAATGTAAGCCTCGTCTTTGAGAGGGTGAGGTCATACTCTTTCACGGGGCAGAGAGACCCCAAAACCCCAGGAAATCAAGGGAAGGGGCAACTAGCAGGTGCAGAAATGAGTAGGCGCAGATTAAAAAGGAGCAACAACAAAAATCAAAAGCCAGCACTTCCATTTAATCACAAGATGTTCTTTGCTGCTTCCAAGGACAGCACACTTGGAAGTTCAATTAGTCCTGGCTGCATTGTTTAGTAGTGCAATTAATTTTAGTTCTTTCAACAAGTGGGAAAAGGCAGAGGTGGTTATTTCACCTACCAGCCTCAGAGAGGGCACGTTTGTAACTGCTGAGGAGGAATGCTCCTTAGATCCTGAGGAGGAGTACAGGTGGCAGAATAAAAGCATGTTTTAGCACAACCACTGGGTTATGAAAGCTTTGGAGTCAAAACCACACCCTTTTTGCAGCCAGTTTTGGGACCACAGTGTGAAGCTGAGCACCTCACATGTTGTATCTGAAAGTTCATCTAGCGTGCTGGTTTGGATAGATTGTTTTCTACAGAAGCATCACATGTACTGAACCCATCCACAACCAGAGAGAGATTCCTAGGTCCTAGAGCAAAACTTACAAGGATGTTCACATTATGGTTCATACTTGAAATTACTTTTTACAGAACCAACATGAGATGGCAAAGACCTCATGCAGTTAAAGGCAACATGCAATTAAGCTTCTCTTTTGGTAATTGCATTTCTGGAGCAGTCTCCAGCTCGAAGAGGACAGTGGTTACTCACCTCTAACAAAATAGGTTGAGCAGATTCATAGAGCTGTTCTAAATCTGTATCAGAGGAACAATACAGTTGTCTTCCCCCAAGATTAGAGACAGGAGCTTGCTAGCGTTAATAGAAGCCCTACAAGTAGCAGAGACTGTTCTCGGTGTAATGTAGCTTGACCTGAGAGGCTGCCCTTGGAACTGCTCTTAGTACCTAGCCTCATTCAGTGCTCATGTAAGCTCTTCAGGGCATGCTCCATCGCCAGAGATGCAAAAGACTGACTCCAATGGGATAATTACATTCAATTAGCAGCAAAATGGGAAACGTTAAGTGGAGATCTAGCAACTCCCGAGCAATGAATGTGCTGATTAATCATGAGGGGAAGCATCTGTGGAGCACATTTGGCTCTCTAATTCCGTAGACATCTTCTGAGATCAATCTTTCCCTGCCTTGCTGCCCTCTCTGCTCTGAGGAGGGTGATCTTTCAATGCTGGAGCTACCAACTTCTGTACCACACCCTGACCCCTTGCTGCTGTACGGCAGGAGCACGTTTGTTTCAGTCAAGATTTTGGATTAAGGACAACACATCTCGCTGTGATATCATAAAAGGTAGGAAACAAAACCAGATTGGTGCTAAGGTGGGGTTTGTACGACCCTGGGTGAGTTAAGGTATGACCTAGGTATTTAGCCAAGGTTGTCAGTTGATACTTCAGATCACTATGTAAAACTGAGATCGTCCTAATGATGGTTGAAAAGCAGCATGCTGCTGTCCTGCAATTTCCCCTGCAGCCCGGTACACCTGCTGAGCTTCTGCCTCAGTGAGGAATTGTTTTAGGAGAGTTCTACCTTCGTTGTAACCCTTCAGCCCTACGAGGTACAGGCAGTCAAGGTGAAAGTGTTTGCAAACTGATTTTTTTGTGTCTCAAATCCTGTGTCTCAAATGTCGTTTCAGTAGTTGGAGAAGAGGAGGCTTGGGCTTATGTGAATTTTCTATTAAGCACTTGTGGTTTCATTGTGATGTTATCATGTCTTAAGGCTTATTTAATTTTTACTGTTATCTAGATATCTGATGGTGGCTGGCTCCCTAGACGGTTTTGTTTCTGTTTAATCCTCACAATCAAGAGCAGATGGCAGGTTTTGGTTGGTTTTGTGGGTTTTATCCCTGACTCATTTTGTTTTCTTATAGAGATGAAGATCAAAAATTTATTTGCTTTTCTCTGTTTCTGTTCCTTACCATGTGAGTATTGTGCTGCACAGATTGAGTTTTACTATTGGAGAAGGACTTTTTATTAAAGTGGTAACACAGTCATAGAATCATAGAATCAATAAGGTTGGAAGAGACCTCAAAGATCATCAAGTCCAACCTGTCACCCTAGACCTCATGACTACTAAACCATGGCACCAAGTGCCACGTCCAATCCCCTCTTGAACACCTCCAGGGACGGTGACTCCATCACCTCCCTGGGCAGCACATTCCAATGGCTAACAACAGTGAAGAATTTTCTCCTCACCTCGAGCCTAAACTTCCCCTGGCGCAGCTTGAGACTGTGTCCCCTTGTTCTGGTGCTGGCAACGCATCTGTGGCTCTATGCATAGCTTTTAGTGAGGTTTGACCTTTTAGCATTCATATATCTGCTCCTATTTAAAAGTGTAAGGAACATAGGTACACTGCAAGACAGTGGTCTGCAGCAAGTTTATGCTGTGCAGATCACAGTTCCAGCCCCCATATGTGTGCTCTGGTTGCACACATCCACCTTGAGTCTTATTACACCACAGGTTAAGGTCAATTTGCAGTGTGTTGTGTATTTTGCAGTTTGTGTCAGGACTTTAAGCTGCTGGTTGCAGTTATTTTAACCTCTAACATAGTGGCCTGCTTAAGCAATTGTTTGGGGTTTGGTTTTGTTTTGTTTCCTGTATATATTTATGGAAAGGGAGAAGTGATGTGGGGCACAGACAGTGAACAATTCATTCTTGGGCTTACACCCAGCTGCCAACCTTTGCATGTTCCATGAGGGGCAGAGGGCTCCATCTGCCCCAAAGAGATCATCAGGAGATTATTATGTCTCAGTTTAAAACTTTCCTAAATTTGCTGAATTTTTGAACTGAGAAAAGGGGGGACAAGAGAAGAAAAGGCCTCAAGGGAGGGTTGTTGTGTTGGGTTTTTTTCAGGTCTTCTCCTCCAGTTATTTCATAAATATTTCTCACAAACTGATTTCTTTGCCTGTGCTTCAAGGTAAATAGGCCAAGTGATTCCTTTTAGACTTCTCCCTTACCTGCCTCCTAACTTCATTGTGTCTCTCTTACCTTCTGCTGAGCAGAACAAACAGAAATGCTGGGTGAACTTTCTGTTCAAACATTCCTCTTTCTCTAGTTAATTAACAATTAATGTAGCTACCAAAGAAAGCCATAGCAGGAACGAGGAACATTTTGGTGCAAAGTCCAATTGACACTAGCCTGGGTCCTTTTGCCAGTTATTTGCACAAGGGTCAGATGTGGATGGCTCTGACTAGATCCATCAAGGATCAGAGCAAGAGACATGCCTCATGCTGACTTCCACTCTTGCTTCAGTTTAGTAATCTCCTGACATCATGAGAGAGGCCAGGAGAAGAGTCCTCCTGGAATGGAGATTTCACTGAAGAAACTAGAAGTCAAAGATAAGTATAGAAGCTTGAAGTCACTTGCATCTATGAGGTGACACGGTTCTTTAGAGATGGAGAAGCTGAGTCCAGGCATGAGCACAAACTCTTTGAAAAATCCATAGTGCCCAGGGCAAAGTGATGCAGCTCTGGTGGTGTGGTGCAGCTCTGTGAAAGTAAATGTGAAGTCTTAAAGGTGAAAGACTTTTTTTTTGCTATCAAATTTTTGGTCTTTCATGGCATTGGTGATCTGGGGCTGGGGTCTTTTGTTGGTTTGCTTGCTTTTTTTTAAGTGACTGGTTCTCAGCCCCCACCTGAGCTAAGCTTGGCCCATGCCCCATAGACCCAGCCCCTGACCAGCAGATTGTCTTGGCTTTGGTCCTGCTGTGTGCCCATGGACCTGCTCAGCAGCTACTGGACCTGACCTGACCTCAGACCTCTCACCCCATGGACTTGCCAAGTGGTCTAGAGAGGGGCTGCCCCTGACTGTGGTCCTGAACATGGCCAGCCCTGCCCACTTCACTCAGCTACCAAGGGGCTGGGCTCTGGCTCCTGAGGCCCCAACCCCATCATTTGTCTTCTCCACTCAGCTCCCAGCTGCAGGTCACTTGCAGCACCACCAGTCCTCGCTGCTCTCTGACACCTTCTGTGATTGTCTGTGTGGAAAATGGAAGCATCCACAGCTGCTTGGAATTCTAAGCTCAGTTCATGCCTTTTCTGAAGGAAAAAAAAACAAACAAACACCAACAAACAACAACAAAACAATCACCAAACATGAAATGAAGAGCAGGGAAGCAGAAATGTGGGCTTCCCCCTAGCAAAAATACTAAACATTTCTAAAACTGCTCAGGGGCAGAGGAGGAGAACAGATTGTTGTGAGAACAGATGTATGGGGAGACAGGATGAGGAAAGAGTGAGCTATTGTTTTGTACAGGAAAACAATGACAGAGTGGTGATAAGAGGCTGCTTAACCATCTCAAACAAAGTAAGTTCGGCAAGACAAAGCACGCTTTTTCGTTTAAACAAGAGGCAAAAGGAATACCAGAGAAAAGATGAGACCAAAGCTGCTGCCTAGCTGTGTTACTTCACTCATTTTGATGGGTTTTTAAAGATACAGTTATAAATTAATTGCACTTTTGTTTCTATCAAGGTTTCCTCTCTAGTTCGAACTGCTGGTTGCAGCCATCAAAGAACAATGTGCTACTAGCTGGTCTAAATTCCACTGTCATTATTACCTCAAGAACTTATAGCACACTTAATTAAAACACAGAAGAAATGCAAGGTGGTATAAACCACAACAGAGTGGGTAAGAGAGTGCCAAGTACTTAATTTCCTTTTGAATTATGGCAATGCAAATTATTCGCGTAGGGAAACCATTAAAATTTTATCCTCAGGAAAACACAGTTGGCAGGTAAAATTTAACTGAGAAAATCCTGTTTCATAGCCATCTTTCCTGTGCACAGAGAAGCCACAGACAGACAGCTAAAACTCTCTGAGTGCAGACTTTTCTCGTTCTCACACTAAAACCAAGAGGCTTATTGAGATTTTAAGCTTTCCTGTCCAGTGGCTGCAGTGCTTGCCTGAAAGCTCTCTGGAAGTGACTGAGTGTACCCTACAGCCCTTGCTGCTCTAGTGCTTAACAGCCTGAATCTCCTAAGAAGGCTGTGGTGCTTTTAGGGCAGGTCTCTCCTCTTGAGGTTAGTCTGCTGAAGATTATATAGAATAGAATTGAATAGAATTGAATAGAATTGAATTGAATTGACCAGGTTGGAAGAGACCTTTGAGATCGAGTCCAACCTATCATCCAACACTATCTAATCAACTAAACCATGGCACCAAGCACCCCATCAGGTCTCTTCCTAAACACCTCCAGTGATGGTGACTCCACCACCTCCCTAGGCAGCACATTCCAATGGCCAATCACTCTTTCTGTGAAGAACTTCTTCCTAACAGCCAGCCTAAACCTCCCCTGGTGCAGCTTGAGACTGTGTCCTCTTGTTCTGGTGCTGGTTTCCTGGGAGAAGAGACCAACCCCCACCTGGCCACAACCTCCCTTCAGGTAGTTGCAGACAGCAAGAAGGTCTCCCCTGAGCCTCCTCTTCTCCAGGCTAAGCAACCCCAGCTCCCTCAGCCTCTCCTCATAGGGAGATAGCTGATATTAGATAGCTGTAGTGTTATTCACTCTAAACCTTTACAACATCATCATCTCTTACCTATAGCTCTTTTAATCTGGAAATCTACCAAAAACTAACAAAACATTATTTGTTTGTTATCAATTATTGTGGTTTTGAAAACTTTGCTCCCTGTAAACAAGAAATTCACAGATCATGTTGGTTTCTTAGTAACAGTTCTTGCTTTTATGCTGCTGAGTAGTAACCACAAGCTGAATACAGGGAAGATTTTACTACAGTGCTAACAGAGCACTTTACATCCAACACTTTTTCCAGGAATTAGGAATTTTGTTCTATCAACTCACAAGCACAGGCTTACACAGGCTAACCATTTCAAACTGTCCTGTTCCGGTCTGTGTGTTTAGCACCTGCACATCTCTGGGATGACCGCCTCAGCCCTATGGAGTATTGAGCAGTGCATACTGCAGCCACGCTACAGCTTCTTTCTCAGAAGCCAGGCAAGACACAGCAGGTCACTTTCATAACAATGCCTGCAGCTACCACAAGAGCAGTTCCTTTTCTGCGTTCCAGCATACGTCAGTACAAGGCACATTAAGGAGAAGTCAGTAGGGCTTCCGTGTTTGTTACTTTCCCCCCTCCCTTGCTCCTCAGATGAATTCTGAAGTGAAAGGCTAGCAAAAAGTTCCGAGTCCTTTTAGAAATAACTCCAGTAAGGACTTGATTAAATAAAATAAATGCAGCATTCAAAGGTGAGCAAGTGTGGTGGTAAAGAAGGCCAAAAGTTCTGATATTGAACTGAGCAAAGTCAACAGCTGATAAAGGGAACTGGATATTAGTAATGGAATAAACTGTTTTGCTCAGTATTAAAGTTACTGATAAATTCCTGAGGCTACCTTGGGTGGTGTTGTCTTGTTTTACTTGTATCAAGATTTCATAACATTACCATTGCATGGAAATTCGTTACCTGAGTGGCACAACCATGTAACACAAGCAGCCACACTTGAGGCAGGAACACTGGTGGGCAGTTCTTTCTTATTGTTTGACTGAAAGGCAATACTGAAGAACTTCTGAGGCAGGTGAAAATGGCTTCTTCTCTTGAGTTATTTATTTGTTTATGTGTTTCCCCACAGCTGCACATGCACACCATCAGTTGTAACATGACAGAGTGTGGCATTTCTCATCCTAGCAGCAAAGAAGAGTTTTCTCCCTTACATAAAGCCATTCTATTTCTGGTGCTCCTGCTCCCAGTCAGCTTAACCTATTCAGCAGTTAGCTCTTTTTGCCCTCCATGCCAGATTGCTCCTTAGCCACAAATTGCCATTGCTGAATAGTTACAATTTGAATTTCCCCTTCCAAATACTTCTGCTATAACCAAGCCACCTCTGCAATTTCCCTTTTCCCCTCTAAGACAGCTGAAGATGTGTCTCTTTCCACGGAAACAAAAGTTATTTAAAAGAACAACTGCAAGTGTCACACTTCTGTTCAGAGAAAATGAAAGGTTTTATCTCCGAATAGCTACTAGAGCAGGCAAATCCAGTTTGCTCCCCCAAAACCAAGTCATTCTCATTGTTTTTCATGTCTCTCCACCTAGTTAATTCCTCCTGCTTAAGTTAGTATTTATGTTAGCCACTAATGCAGTTCCACCACCCAGCCAAGTGTTAAGTTACATCCACCCTGCTCATACAACTGATGTGGTCGATTCAAGACTTACCTCATTAATACTAAATTTGGTCTCACAGCTGTGCACAC
This sequence comes from Dryobates pubescens, assembly GCF_014839835.1. Taxonomy (NCBI): domain Eukaryota; kingdom Metazoa; phylum Chordata; class Aves; order Piciformes; family Picidae; genus Dryobates; species Dryobates pubescens. Next base: position 6,985,247 of record NC_071640.1, read on the forward strand.
AATTACTGTATTGATTTTTGTGTCATTATAACATGAAAGAGATAAGAGGGAACCAAGTTTACCCAATAGGTCCTCTGAAAAAACACAAGAAACTATTCAAGATTAGATTGTTGGAAATACATTAGGTTACAGCTGCTCAAATGGGGAGTAGTTAAATCTCGATCGAGATAAATTTCCAAGAACATAGACACAGACAACATAAAGCGAACAAAATTGTGCTCTATCATTCTCCCCATTAACAGCTATGAATTTTGAGAGGCTGATAGCAGCACAAGCATCAACTGAAGAAGGCACCGTTCCATTAAGTCAAAGTTGTTCAAGTGAGAAAAAAATGACGGAAGAGAAAGCAAACTGGTGTGGTGTACAGGAAGCAAGCGAGTCACAGGACTTCCCACAGGCTGTCCAAAGTACCAGCACAAGTGTAGAGGAAGCAGATGCTGGGGAGCCAGCAAGGTTGCAAGGTCTCTTGTCTCAGTGGGAGCAGAAGGCAGAGCTGGAGCACTGGAAGCGATGAAGTGCTAGACAACAAGGCTTGAAACTGTGAGTAAATAGACTATTGCTTGATTGCGCTTCCATTCCGGAAGGTGTGAATTTGGCACGTTCTGGTGACGTACCAAAACTGCACGTAACAAACATGGACTCCAAATTACTTTCTTTTTTTACATAAAAACTGAGAGATGCTGAGGTGCTGTCTAACTATTCCAGGCAAAATGGGTGGCAGTGTGTTCTATAAAGCTTCACTGCAACAGCTGTTAAAAGCAAGGCTCTTCCTGTTGTGTCTGAATAAGTTTCTTTCTCTTTGTCATTCTAAGATACTTTGCAGCAAAATGTTGTGTTCTGGTTTCTTCTCCGTACTGCAAGTGGTATTAACCTAGACAGGCAGAGAAGTTCCAGAGTTGCTATCGTATTTAAAACTCCTCTTTTGAAGAGGAGAGACATTTTTCAGTTTCAGAGAACACTAAACATTTTCTTCTGTAACAGAGACCACTTATCAGACATGGTGAAAGTGCGTGGTCCTTTGCTCAACACTGGAATGTCATCTTAAATGCAGTGAGGTTTTGGCAGCAGATATTCATTTGAACAGCGGGCAGTACAAAGCAGTACTAAGTGCAAGCAGTATCTTTCAGCTGCAGGTGTGTAATCCGTTTTCAGAATAACAGAGGCTACTTCTGGTCAGAAAGTGTTGCTCTAACAGTAGGTGAGATGTTGCCTTTTTTAAACCGTCCCATCTCATCTAGAAAACCAGCATTTTAAGTCACCTAGTTCAGTGGACATACGCTAATGGCTGCAGCTTGTGGATTCCAAAATTCCTGAGCCCCAAATCATATTTTATATTGAGGAACTGATGCCATCCCTTTACTGGAAAATTCATGTATCAACTCATCGCCCGTGGAGCAGGTCAAGATGAAAGACAGAAACAGACAAAGGTTAGCAATCACTGGAAGCTGCCAGAAACTAAACTGTTTCAGGAGAAAACAGTAGCTTACTTAGACTGTGCAGATATCTTTCTGTCTCTCTAGTTAGGCTTCTTCATGTAAAAGGGACTTGCTTTTCTCTTTAGTGTCCCCGTCTGTGTAAAGCTTTTCTCACAGGCACCATTCATGCCCTAAGAGGCCTCTGGTTTCTAATAAAAATGCTGGCTTGTTCTTTTCCAGATCAAGTGGATAATAATGCTTTTGGCCTGCTAAAACTACTTGTTGTTAGTCCAAAAATGAGCTGGTAGGATCAATTTGCATTGCCTAAATTGGGTGATACATGCACCCTAAACTTGTGAAGAGAATACGGGAAGTTTGCTTGCATGTAGCTAAAACCAGAGAGCAGAGTGTTTCACCTATGAGATGTGAGGTGCAAGGTTACATTTCAGTGAGCTTCCTGCTCTTTGTAATGTGCATGTACAACTAAGATGGAGACTTCTGTGCAGAGGGTGTACTGCAATGGAACTGTTTTTACAGCAGCTAGGAAGTAGTGGTGTTCCAGAACAAAGAGGAGGTAAATGAGAGTGCTTGCTGTGAGTGGATTTCAACATTAGGCCTGTATTGCAGGAAGAGAGTTGGCTAGTATTTCTTAGACCTTAAAAATGCATTTTTCATGTACATTTCTCAAGGCTAATTGAACAGGAAACATATTTCACCAGAACACTGTAATGACTTTTGCACTTCTTATCAATGAAACCCACTCAACTCTGAAGCTTGTGTTTCTGCAAACGCACATGAGAGATGTGAATGATGAGGAATGTTATTAATGCTTGGTTGCATCTCACCCTTTAGTAAATTCCTAGCATCTCTTATGCAGCAAATCATCCTCCACAGAAAAGTTTGTATTAGGATCCTCTGATTTTCCTCTACCTTTACTCAATCACTTTGCTGTTCCCTTGGGCGAGAAGACTGGAGCAATAACCTACAAGCCTTTTACAAGCTCCTGTACTTTGTCCTTGTTACATGGGTCTCAATCTTCAAACCTGCTCCTGTCTCTGTGAAGAATTCTGGTGACTCCTTCCGCTGACAGCTAAACTCCACCTCCAAAGTGGTGAGGGTGAGAAGGGTGGGGGGGAGGGAGAAATAAGAAGGGAGGGGGAAAAAAAAGCAATGGTGAATTAAAACCAAGAACTAGAACTCAAGGTGACTGTTCTTCCATATTGTTGTTGGATGCTTTTTCTTCCATGTTTTTTACCCCTGAAATTTTCTGTAAGCATTTTTCAATCCCTCTTCCCATTAATGCTCATTTGAAAAAAAAAAAAGACACTTGACTCTAAAATATCCTTTCTCTTAGTTTTTTGACAGACAGTACGCTAGCAATTGTAAATGGTTTCCAATCCAAGCATAGGAACAACAGTAAGTGTTGTAAGGACATAGGTGCAAGCTGCAAACTGACAGTGCAGCCCTATATAGTGTCCCATTTGCAGTGCAAATGTCACTTGCAAGGCCCTGCCTACCTACTGGCAAGCTAATGACAAAATGCAGTTAACTGAGGAGGCAACATCAGAAATATTGAAAGCAGATGAGGAGACATCTCCTGCAGAAATGAGTAACTTTGCGAGCGTGTTACAAACTATTCTGCGCACAAACTGGTGAAAGGGGAGGGTCCACAGCTTGTGTGCCTGTACAGACAGCAATACAAGATTTGAACTTTATAGAATGAATCATTAAACACCATCTAAAATAACTTCCTACATGTTTTTAGGCCGATAAATGAAACAGAGCTTTTGAGCAACATCCTGGATTTGCAAATGACGGCAGGCAGTGGTGCTTTCATTACATGCTTCAAGCCTGCCACTCTGAAGTCAGAATGGAGCTGTAACTGAAGTGACAATTTTGTGTGTAATTAGAAAGCAGTTAATCAGCTGAGATTGAGTGTATATCAGAGGAAAGAACAGTACAGACAATGATTAATTGTTCTGATGTGTTGTCGTGATGTCTCACATTGTATCATATCCTCACGGCTGCAAGGTTTGGTTTAGTTAGGTTTGCATTTAACTTGCCTTCAATTTGCTCGATGGTTTAAGCCTATGTAAGTACTGAGCTGTGACTCTATACTGAAAATCTTCACTTTGCAGTCTGATTTGGCAACATCTTGGCAAGGTTAAAAAAGTTCAGTTGTGCGTGTGGTCCCAGGGGAGGTTCACAACATCCACACAAAATCCAACTGAAATCGGCTGCTGACATAGAACTGTGGTCTGACACTGGGCATCTTTAGTGGCAAAAGCAATTTACATTTCAGGTAATCACAGCCACCTGGAGAACTGAAGAGGTCATCTTTTTCAAACCTCTTTTCCTAGATAAATTTGAATACCACAGAGTCCTATGAGGTCCTGAAAACATTTTGCTTGGGACTTGGGAATCAAGACACTGAGAGACTATGACAGGATTAGTCCTGCCCACTACGAAAGAATGCAGTTTGAATTTGTGTTCACAGCACTCTTTCTAGGAAAATGAAAAGATACCTCTCTAGTTTTGCAAGCATCTCAGAATACCAAAAGGGAAAGATTGGGACTTTTCACTAGTATAAAATTTCTTCACCTTTGAAGTGATTCAAATTGCACTGTATTGCCATAACTGCACACCCAACCGGCTGAAACTGTCGCGTTGAGCCTACCTGTGAAATACAGTACAGTTCAGAATGAGGAGATTTAAGAGAATGTCTCCATTTCATTCCATCCTGTATGCAAAGCCAGGTCTTCATTCTAAAGTGTGAAGTACCCAGACAGTAACTATTGTGTTTAGGGGAATGCAGTTCAATACAAAACATTATTTTCCAAATCACTGAAGGTGTGCTTTGTTATGTGTCTGCTTTGTTTTAAAGGGAGTGAAAAGAAGACTGAGTGTAATGGTCTGCTCAGTTCCACATTGAGAAATGCTGGCAATGCTACACTGTGGAAAAAAGCAAATTGGGGCTTTTCTTGCATGTATTCTTATTTTTTCAAGTGTTTTCCTCTGCTACATGAAAGATCTTCAGCTACTGAATAACACAGCAAGGAAAAACTTCCCCCAAGCAGCTACAACAACAGCCAGTCCAGTGATTGAGCTTTGTAGGGTAAACTCTGCTCAGAATGCAATAACACCATTAAAAGATAACAGAACTTTTATTATAACCCCTTACTTTGATGACAGAGAAAGGAAACTCACTCGTGTGATTGGGATTGTTCACCACAAGGATGTGAAAGAACTGTACTGCTGGTTCTGCTGTGAGCCTGATGGAAAGATCTATGTATCCAAAGCAGATATTGATGTTCACACAGACAGGTTTGATTTCCCTTATGGTGCAACAGATATAATTTGTTTGGAACCTAGAAGCTGTGATCCCACACATGTATCCATTCATCAGTTTCCACACGGGGATATTGACCAGCTGCCAAGGTTTGAAATTAAAAACCGGAAGGCTGAGCCCTTTTCTGTAGACTTCACCCTCTGCATCTCTGCCATGTTTGGAAACTACAACAATGTCTTGCAGTTCATACAGAGTATGGAAATGTACAAGATTCTTGGGGTACAGAAGGTGATGATCTATAAGAACAACTGCAGCCACCTGATGGAAAAAGTCTTGAAGTTTTATATAGAAGAAGGAATTGTAGAGATAATTCCCTGGCCAATAGACTCACATCTCAAGGTGTCTAGTAGGTGGCATTATTCCATGGACCCCAAAGACCTTGGCTACTATGGACAAATCACAGCTCTAAATGACTGTGTGTATCGTAACATGCGGAGGAGCAAGTTTGTGATTCTTAATGATGCTGATGAGATAATTCTTCCCCTTAAGCACCCAGACTGGAAAACGATGATGGACAGCCTTCAGCAGCAAAATCCAGGGGTTGGCGTTTTCCTCTTTGAGAATCACATCTTTCCCAAAACTGTAACTACTCCTGTGTTCAACATTTCATCCTGGAATGCTGTGCCAGGTGTTAACATACTGCAGCATGTTCACAGAGAGCCCGACAGGAAAGAAGTTTTCAATCCCAGGAAAATCATAGTGGATCCAAAAAAAGTGATTCAGACCTCAGTCCACTCTGTCCTGCGTGCTTATGGCAGGAGTGTGAATGTCCCTATGGATTTTGCCCTCGTTTACCACTGTCGGGTGCCCCTTCAAGCAAGCCTTCCCAGAGAATCCCTCATCAGGGACACAACACTGTGGAAATACAACTCATCATTAATCATGAATGTTAATAAGGTGCTACATCACACCGTGCTGCAAAATCAAGGGAGGGAAAGTGCAGAGCCAGTGTACGGTAGTGAAGCAGAGGATGTCACTTAGAGGTCGTAGTAAAATCTCAACCGCATGAAGTTTACACCTTACAGAAATTTAGGAGAACATGCCTTTTGTACGACACAAAGGTAATTGCAGTGGATTTGTAAACTAATAAAGGCATCTAGGGAAGTGATTTTCAATCAAAAAAAAAAAAGATTGCTTGAGCCAAGAAGGGTGGTTGAGGCCACAGCCCACTGTTTGCTGGAGATGTTTGCACATGGTTGAAGAGTGCCTCATGACATTATTATATGCAGCACACTGGTGTGCCATATTTCTTCTCCGGGATACATCCCTTTGGAGACAAATTAGTCATCTTTGGCGACAAATTTAGTCATCTTTGGCTCTGAAAGTTACCTCTGCTGGGTATGCCACAATTTATTTGCAGCACTAAAATTTAAAGGTGTTGCAATAGGCCATTGATGTCATGTTCATGTCAACAAAATGCACTGTACAGTTAATTTATTACTCACAGCAGCAAAAGTCTGTTATTTATTGTCCCCACCACTAGAAAACTCCCACCACAGAAGCAGTGAAAATGCCAATGTTGTATTTTGCAGGGATAACTGACACGGCATTTTGGGACATGGTTTAGTGGCCATGGTGGTGGTAGGTTGCTGATTGCAGTTGATGATCTTAGAGGTCTTTTCCAATCTGAACGATTGATTCTGTGATGATGGTTCTATGTTTATTTCATGATTCTATGATTCGACCAGCAGCTGCCATCTCTAAATAAAGTCCAAGTACCGCCGTAAACGACTGGCCTTCATCATGATGTAATTACCGAATTTCCTTGGACTTTCTCAATGATTTCTTCACATTCAGAAAACGCAGCTGCTTGCTCGCGTTACTCCATTTTACACAAGCGCAAACCTTCGCGGGGCAGCCGGTACCGGCGTGCAGCAGCCCCCGGGGGCCGGGCCGGTGCATCGAGACTCCAGACCCGGGCGAGCGGTGCGTGGGCGAACGGCCCCGCCCGGAGCAGCGCAGGGTGCGGCCCCTCCAGCGGCAAGCGCCGGGACCAAGCGTTCCCGACATGCTGGTTGGGGTGACACACAGGGAGTCGGGAAAGGGGTGGGAGGGGTCCGGGAGTGCCGGCTAACAGCCGCTGCCTGTGCGGGGCTCCGGCGGCGGGAGCGTCCCTGCTCCGCTGCCCTCCCCAGGTGCCAGAGGAGCAGGGCAGCGGGGAAGCTACTGCCCGCAGGTTCGTCCGGTCAGACTGCTGGGAGCAAGGAGAGTGTCGGGCTGCAGCTGCGCTGGGGATCCTGCATCACTCGCAGAAGAGGCTGGACAGGCTCGGGAGTTTATTACCACTCGAGAAATAGCAAATTAGATGGTGGGCAGCTGTTGCGTTCCTTATGTTTCAGTACTCGCGCTAACCGCGTAAACGGTAAGTTGCGCAACCTGGTTTGTTGAGTCTCCGCCTGGACGCGCTCCGTGCCTGCAGTGCAATTTCAGAGTCAAGGCAGCGGTGCCCTGGAGAGCGGCTTCGGCGTGCGCTGTGGGTTAGCCTCGGGTGGTAGCTGAGCCCCACACAGCTCCTCCCGTCCTCCCCACCCCGCAGTGGGATGGCCAAGGGCAAAAGTGAGAACTCGTGGGTTGGTAAACACAGTTTATGACGCAAAGCAAAGCTCCGCGGACAAGCAAGGCATTTATTCGCTGCATGCCATCAGCAGGTAGGTTTTTTGGCCATTTCCAGGAAGGTAAGCCTGCAGCACGTGTAACAGTGACTTGAGAATTCAGGTGCCACGATACTACACGTCTGCCCCTTCCTCCTCCTTCCCCCAGCTTTCAGTGCTGAGCATGGTGCCATGTGGTGTGGAAGAGGCTTTGAGCGAGTTTCGTTCAATAGTCTGAGCTGTGCCCCCTGCAAGCTTCTTGTGACAGCCTGCGCCTCCGGGGAGGGGAACCAGCGTGGGAAGCTGAGAAGACGTTGGCACTGTCTAATCGCTGTTCAGCAACAGCTAAAACTTCTCTATTTGGAATAGTGTTTTGGTCACAGATCCAAAACCACAGCAGCCTATGAGCTGCCGTGAAGTCAGTCCCAGCTAAAACAAATGCAAGACAAAAAGCGAAAGTAACATTCTTTTAAATCTCGTCATGCAGTTTTTGCCTGCTCGATTTCTTTGCCAAGGTCGCAAAACCTCGTTGGGCAAAAAAAAAACAGGATAGAGGAGAACTACTTCAAAAAACAAGCTGATTTGTGGTGGTGGCTTTTTAGCTAAACCCTGGATAAACCAAGGATTAGGCTCTACTACTGATTCTAGTACTGAAACTTGCCAGTCGCCTCTTCTCACTTGCTACCTATCCTCACCCTGGATGGTGAGGGAAACTAATAACTTGGGAGTTACCCAAAATTAAACTCGGTGTCATTGCAAATATACTGAAATAAGCGGCACAGAAGGACTTAAATTACCTCAATGCAAAGAAAACACTACAGAGTAAGGCCACAATGCCGAGAACACGTGGGGGAGGTTAACAATGACCGAGGAACAGCTCTAACTAAATTAGTACATTGTTCCACCTTTTACTAAGGGCAATTGTGTTAATTGTGGGGAGGTTAAAGCAAGATGATTCAATAGAAGGTCTGAAAATAGAAGTTGTGAAGCGGAGGTAAAACCAACCGTCCAGCTGGAAGGTGATTGTGAGTAATATTCTGTTTCAAAAAATTCTAAGACAAGCTATTGGAGATTCTGTAGTGGGTGTTTAATAAACCTGTAATGAGTGTAGTGGTACAGTGTGGCAAAAGAGAGCATGAGCAATTCCTTGGGGGGGTGGGGGGAAGAGTATATGCAAGTTTGTAAGTACAGCCTTGTCATATGTAAGATTTTAGAGTAGATTTTAGAAGGGCTATAGCCAGGTCTCTTCTCCCAGGCAGCCAGTGACAGAATGCGAGGGCACAGTCTCAAGCTGCACCAGGTGAAGTTTAGGCTGGATGTTAGGAAGAAATTCTCCACAAAAAGAGTGATTTGCCACTGGAATGGGCTGCCCAGGAAGGTGGTGGAGTCACCGTCCCTGGAAGTGTTAAAAAAAAGACTGGGTGTGACACTGTGTGCCGTGGTTTAGTTGGTTAGAAGGTGTTGGGGGATAGGTTGGACTTGATGATCTCGAAGGTCTTTTCCAGCCCGGTTAATTCTGTGGTTCTGTGAAAAGAAATACGGGGAAATGTGACTCATTTGAGGAAGCTGATCTAGTGAAAGGGGTCCCTGCACACAGCAGAGTGGAACTACATGAGCTTTAAAGGTCCTGTCCAGACCAAACCATGACATTCTCAGACAGGAGCTCTTTATTTTTACTTTGCTGCAGAAGAAAACACGTTGTGTAACTGCACTTGGCTGAAAGACTGGGTAGATGTCTTCATCTTTGTCTGATGACAAGCTCAGATGTGTCTGTGCAGTGTGATGCATCTGCAAAACAATCTAACCCTAGTGTGTGTTGAGAAAGAACATTTCCAGCAACGATGAGAAAACTTCCATCCCTGTCATGTACAAAAGAACAGAGATTTCTGGTTGTCTGTGCTAAAGGTTAAATGAAACTGGGCCAACTGTAGAGAAGCAACAGGTCACTAGAAGAGTGTTTCTCATGGGGTGGTATTAGAACAGCCTGTCTTGTTTAAAATAAAAAAACACAGAACCAAACTGATGCAAAGTAGCCCTTGATACCATTAACTAAATTCAGTGTGAAAGCAAATCTGCATAATTTGTCTTCTGTTCTACTTGAACAGGAATTGGAATTAAAAGGCACAAACCCAGAGTTAATTATTGTTGCTGTTAGTGCTGTTACAAAATGAATTCTCTTAAATGTGCTGGAAGCATATTTTTGAGGTTAAAGTTGGCCAAGTGCTCTCTGTAGTGAGGCTATAAAAAAGTAATGTTCCTAATTCACCTGACTTAATGTATTTTTCTGTCTACATACCTGTGCTGTTAATTTCAGAGGATGAAAATTCATGAGTCACACGTTGGGAAAAGAATACATGAAATTCCTCAAATAACTACAACTTTAAGATACTGGGTCCTGGTGTGTCTTGAGTTCTGTGTTCTGCTTTCTTTGCTTCTGGAAGTTGCTGTTGTTTCAGATCAGGATGTGCCTGCTCAGAATCCTTTATCTACCCATTTTCATCAGGCCTATAGTGTGGAACTAAAACCCATTGCCCCCCAAAATGCAGACAGGGAATATTTTTGTAGTTGTCTTTTAAGTTTCTGTGAACTGTGGATGTATCAACATGCATGGATTCATTTCCAGAAGGAAACTTTAGCAGCCTTAAAAAAAACAACAATCCAATGTCGGTTTTGCTTCAACAACCACATGCTTAAGTTTGTAATGTACCTTAACTTCTGGGGAGGCAACTATGGTTTGCTCAAGAGAAGCAGAACTCGTTTTTCTGGTAGGTGTGGCTGCTCTTACAGATATTAAGGAACACCAGCCCCATCTGGAATAAAAAGTGCCAGCCAGTGTCTTAGGTATGGCACAAGTGGTTTTTTCTCCCACAGTATTGTTCTGTATTGAACATTTCTTGCAGTTAATCTTCAAAGGTACTGAAGCTTTTGCCTGGTTAAATTATTTGGAGAGGATACCTTAGGAGAAAATAAATGGAGGACTGAACAGAACTTCTGTCAAGCTGTCTGCTTTGAAAGGTATTTTTTAACTATTAATAATTAAGAAATAATTATTAATAAATTAGTAGTAATAAATTAAGTGTAACCAATTATTGGTAATAAATTAATGGTATTACACGGTAATAAATTAATTATTATTTAATGCTGACATGTTTCGATATTTCTTCAGTAAAAACTGTTAAGACTGAACAGTATTTTAAGCCCTAAAGATAAAAGATTGAGGAAAAAGTGTTAAATGTGACCTGCTCTCTGTGGTGAGAACACCAAAATACACAACAGCCTAGAAATAAGAGTGCCCAAGGGGAACAATTTGTCTGACTTCAGAATGTTGAGACTTAGAAAATGTAAGCTGTTCTCAGCCACCAGTTGCCAGCAGAAAGTTGTAGGGCAGTAGCAGGCTCTTGCCGTTTGTAGTGCTGCTCTGAATTGTATGGGGGACTTCAGAGACAAAAGAGTTGGTGCTGGCTGCTGCTGTTTGTGCCTGGGGTGATACAGTCAGTTTTCTGGTGGCCTATGGCTTTTCTGGTCTGTAAAGCAATTTCCTGGTAGCTAGGAAAGGCTGTTAGAAATCTCATCAGCCTTGGCAAGTGGAGTCTTTTAAGGAGTATGTTGTGACCATAGCTCTCCTTACTTTGCTTTTTCAGGAAGGAGCCATTGTGAAAATACTGAGTGTTATTTGGAAAGCACGGGCAGTAATGTTGTGCATAAACTCAGCTGGGGTGCAGAAGCTGGATTTTACTCGTTGGCAAGTACCATGTCAAAGCAGAAAAGCAGACCTGGGGGGAATTTTCAAGCCAAGCCGTAAAATTGCCCTTGAATTTTGGCACCTGAAGTTATGAAACTGCTGAGTATGAGGGATGGATCAAAATACGGATTTAGGTTCTTTCTAGTGTTGGATCTTTCCCACTTTGAAAATGCTTGATTTTTGTTGCCTCACAAGTCAGGATTGAGATAAAGGCTCTCAAAAATTGCTTTGCACAATGCGTGAAATGCAAAAAGAAGTATGGAATATTAGGTTTAATTAGGATTTTAGAATAGAAAGAGATCTCCAGCGTGTGTATTCTCCCTGAAGATACTTAGATTACTAAATGCTTCTGTGATTCCATTAGGAGTTTTGAGAAGTAGACAAAAGGACAAGAAATCCAAGAACCTGCCAGTATCTGCTGCACATTGCTGCCTGTTGGAGCTATAAAACATACACCTAGAAATGTGGATCTTTTCATGGTGTGGGTTTTGTTTCTTTTCTCAGCAACTGGCTTTATGCAGCAGTGACATGCCCACTAGAAATGTTTCTTCAGCTAGTGCAATAGAATCACTTCATTCTATCCTGGCATTTTACCCAGTCAGGGATATTCTACCAGTGCAGTTCTCTGATCTAACATGAATTTGATTAAGCTGAGTCACTCTTCTTCCAAGAATCTCTGTGGTACAAGCAGGCCTTTGAAGAGACTTGCTGTCACCTTTATTGTTTGTGGGTCATACCTGGATACCAAAAGATGATGATGTAGAGGAAACTTGAAGGTGAGCTGCACTTGCAGGAATTGCTGCTGGAGAGGGCTATGAGCTCCCTGTTAGGATTTAACACCTGTAGCTCATGACTGCTGCTGAAGACTTTGTCCATCCAGGTGCTCAGGGGTGCTTTGCTGTCTAGCAGCAGCAAGACTTCAAGACATGACCCCCAAACTACGTCAGGAGCTTAGCCAGTGTGAGGAAGCTCAGATTCCTAGCAAGTAGCTCTAGCAAGGTGATCTTCCTTGCAAGCTCTGCCTTCTACAGTGCTAAGTAGGGTAGAGAATGGTAGCTGAGAATGCTTTATACCTGCATAGATTTCACCTGTCTCCAGGTGAGTTGTGTGAATTGACCCTTCTGTGTATGTGTTATCTTCCCTGTGGTGAGCAGCAGGTTAGGGAATTTATGCACTAGAGGTTTTATCTAGACCATTGTTTGTAGTCCTCAACTGCCATGTTTTTAATGACCTTGAGTTGTGCATTTTCCTTTTACTTGTCTCTGAGAAGCCTGGTTGAGAAAGGGGATTTTCAATGTGTAATTTAAGTCTGTACAATGGGGTGGGGGGGGAACCACTCAGACATTTGTTTTGTTTTTAAAACTACTGCCTTATTATTTATTTAGGTGTTCTAAAATTTTAATTATGGAAAGTAACAAAAAGGGCCACAAAGATGATCAGAGGGCTGGAGCACCTTTCCTGTGGCGGGGACAGGCTGTGAGAGTTGAGGCTGTTCAGCCTGAGGAAGAGAAGGCTCTAGGGAGGCCTTCCAGTACCTGAAAGGGGCTACAGGAGAGCAGGGGAGGGACTTGCAGTGACAGGAATAAAGTGAATGGCTTTAGGCTGGGAAAGGAAAGATTTCGACTGGAGGTTAGGAAGAAATTCTTTACAGTGAGGGTGGAGAGATACTGGAACAGGTTGTCCAGGGAGGTCATGGATACTGCCTCCATTGAGGTGTTCAGGACCAGGTTGGATGAGGTCTTAAGCAACCTGGTCCCTGCCCATGGCATAGGGATTGGAATTAGATGATCTTTAAAGTCACTTCCAAATCAAACCATTCTATGGCTCCTTGTTCTCCTGTGCATAGACCTCTTACCATATTCTCTCACAGAACTCTAAATGCGCAGAAGGTGTTCTGCATGTCCAGCATATAGAGGCACAGTGTCACATCCAGTCTCACCCATCCCATTGCAGGTGTGTTCTGTGGTTGGTCTTTCATAAAGCAGAGTGGATGGGTGTCTTGACTAACTCATTGCACAGTGACAGAGATTTGTCCCCCATCTTGTTTGTGAAACTCTTTGAGTGTTGGCCATGACTGAATATTGTCTAATGCTACCTATTTTCTTTTCTGCAGATGTGGCAGTAGAAAGTGCAAGGACAAAGGAATTTGCATCTACATTTAGATACATTCAGAATGTTATGTGGTGGGAAGAAGTCTTACTTTGCAGCTGCCGTAGGCCTCATTACTCTAACTTCAATGGTCACGCTTTCTTATCTTAGGTTACAGAGACTGTCTCATCTGCCAAAAGTAATTCAAGAAAGCAGCAGGTGTAGAGGGAAAATTGCCAACAGCACCATAACACCATTAAAAGGTAACAGAACTCTTATTATAACCCCTTACTTCGATGACAGGGAAAGGAAACTCACTCGTGTGATTGGGATTGTTCACCACGAGGATGTGAAAGAACTGTACTGCTGGTTCTGCTGTGAGCCTGATGGAAAGATCTATGTATCCAAAGCAGATATTGATGTTCACGCAGACAGGTTTGATTTCCCTTACGGTGCAACAGATATAATTTGTTTGGAACCTAGAAGCTGTGATCCCACACATGTATCCATTCATCAGTTTCCACACGGGGATATTGACCAGCTGCCAAGGTTTGAAATTAAAAACCGGAAGGCTGAGCCCTTTTCTGTGGACTTCACCCTCTGCATCTCTGCCATGTTTGGAAACTACAACAATGTCTTGCAGTTCATACAGAGTATGGAAATGTACAAGATTTTTGGGGTACAGAAGGTGATGATCTATAAGAACAACTGCAGCCACCTGATGGAGAAAGTCTTGAAGTTTTATATAGAAGAAGGGATTGTAGAGATAATTCCCTGGCCAATAGACTCACATCTCAAGGTGTCTGCTAGCTGGCATTATTCCATGGATCCCAAAGACCTTGGCTACTATGGACAAATCACAGCTTTAAATGACTGTGTGTATCGTAACATGTGGAGGAGCAAGTTTGTGATTCTTAATGATGCTGATGAGATAATTCTTCCCCTTAAGCACCCAGACTGGAAAACGATGATGGACAGCCTTCAGCAGCAAAATCCAGGGGTTGGCGTTTTCCTCTTTGAGAATCACATCTTTCCCAAAACTGTAACTACTCCTGTGTTCAACATTTCATCCTGGAATGCTGTGCCAGGTGTTAACATACTGCAGCATGTTCACAGAGAGCCTGACAGGAAACATATAAGCAATCCCAGGAAAATCATAGTGGATCCAAAAAAAGTGATTCAGACCTCAGTCCACTCTGTCCTGCGTGCTTATGGCAAGAGTGTGAATGTTCCTATGGATTTTGCCCTCATTTACCACTGTCGGGTGCCCCTTCAAGCAAGCCTTCCCAGAGAATCCCTCATCAGGGACACAACACTGTGGAAATACAACTCATCCTTAATCACAAATGTGAACAAGGTGCTGCACCAAACTGTGCTGTAAGCTGAAGGGAGGGAATGTGGAACCAGTGCATGATGCGGAATCGGAGGACAACACTTAGAGGTCACACTAAAATCTCATCCACATTAAGTTTACGTCTTGCAGAGACTCTTTCTATGTACTCTACGAAGGTGAATGTATTGGATTTGAGAACTGAGACATGGGACCTTTGTAAGAGCCCACAGTGATCAAGTGATAGTTAAGAATAGAGTTCCTCAGGTAAAGTCTCTGCTGCACCTTTGTAAGATGTGAAGGCTGAGGCATAGTGAGAAGATAGCTTCTCTACATGTCTCTGAGTGTGAAAGGGCATTATTCAAGGCCTGGAAAGTAAACATGCAGAAACTAGAAACTTCATGTACCCTTTTGCAGCTGTCTTTTTCTTTTCCCATCTTCATAAACAGGGACAGATGTTGCTAGTGCAATGAACCTGTGTACTACCTGAAGAAAGAGTGAATTGATTTTTGCTTGTTTGTATCTCTGAAGTACTTGGTGGATAAAAAAATAAATCCAGCTGTGCTTTATGGTTCCTGATGAAAGGTGGCTTGGGACAGCATCTCCCAGATGAAGAGCTGCATTGGCATTACCATTGTAACTCATAATCACAGAGGCAGGGTCAGAAAATGCACCAGAAACTGGAATTTCTTAAGGGAAATGGGAATGGGTAGCAGACCCACGAGTCATTTTCATGACCAAGGATCACTGCAGCTGGCATTACTTCTGGGAAATGTACAAAGAGTTTGATTTCAATTAAAAATAAGCAGTAGTTCTCAACTGATTGAAATAATGCAAAAGGCTCTATATAGTTTTCATCTATGTACAAAAAATAGAACTACAGTACTTAAAGGTAACAATGCTTAATTCTTGCAGTGAGACAGCACAAGCTCTGAGAGATTATCATTTGTGCTCCAGTCAGTGTGGTTTGCATTGAGAGCTGTGACTTTCAACTGATAAAATCCTTGGCTGCAAACATTTTCAGAGTAAGTTTGTGTGGCTAAAGGTGGAAAATGTGAGTACTTCAGACTCTAGCCTTGTAGTCAAGAGATTCTGCTCCATTGTGACTTCAAGCAGTTCCTACCGCAACACAAATCCTACCACACTCACTGCACAGGAAAGCTTTCCCCCACTGAGCCCTTTGGTGTAATTTGTACTGCATACATTTGGGAACTGTGGCCCTTGTTCAGTACTAAATAGGAAATTAGGCCTCCATGGACAATGGGGAAAAAAATTAATCTTAACCCTAGTAGTGCCTGGGCAGTTGCATCTTTTGAAGGACATGAAAAGAGTTTCCAAGTTGTGGAGAAAAAAATAAAAAGACATTAAGGGGAGATTTTATTGTAAGGGAGGAGGGAAACCAACCTAAAGCATTTCTAAAGCATGTGATGTCATAGATACAGCTTTTAAGTACATGTCAAATACCACAGAATATATGTGGGTAGGTATTGGCTACTCCATACTTAACTCCTGTGTACATCAGGTCTCCTGTGATGATCAAAGTAAAAGACCTTTTTATACTGCTATGCTTTTCCTCAGACTTTCGATTTATTTGTTTTTTTTCCCAGAGATGGTGGCATTCTCACTGTTACCTGCCCCTGCTTTCCAAATCTAGGTGTAGCAACTACTTCAAGTGCATGACTCCAGTAACTGCAGCTTCTGGAAAGAGTGAATGGCTGCTAGACATCATTTAATGTAAGAGAATCAGTGACTCTTGCTGTGGAGCTTGAACATCAGCTTCCCATTCATACCTACCTGTTGAGAAAGTTACATCCTCACACCAACTACAGGGAATATGGACAATAAAACAAGGATTGAGCCATTCTGAGGTCCCACCAGCAAATACAATACTGCCACGTTCTCTTAATGTCATCTGATGGAGCGTGCCAGCACAAAGTTGGTTTGGTCTCACTGAGGAGAGAAGTTCACATTGGTATGTTCCCAAACATAAATTGTTATTGTTAGCATCTGATCCTAGTTCAAGGATTCATTTGATTCTTTTATTTATGTCAATGTATTTGAAGTTATCATAAGGAAAAAAACCCATTTTGAAGGGAATTGTACTGGAGAGAGAGAGAGGTTTTGCCATCTTCTCCCTGGAGTAAGGCAGCCACGCACTGTAACCAGTAGTTGCTGTTACATGTACAAAAGCCTATGGGTCTAGCATACTTCACCTTCTGTTTCAACAACAAAAATAGGTCAGAAGTCAGGTCAAAGCACTACTTCTTCATTTCAGACTTGATGGTGAATTTGAATGGTTTAAACGTTACAAGCTATGCTCCAGAGCCCAGATAGGTATGCTTAAAGAGTACAGACAGAAGTTTGTGGTGAATACTGTTAGCATGCTGTATTGCATTATGTCCAAAACAACCCCTTCCCAAATGCCCAAAGAAAAGTAAATGATTGTGCATTGCATGATGATACCATTAGGTGTGCAACTTTGGTTCATGCAAAGTCTCATTTTTATGGACACGCTGCTGATAGTCCATAGATTCCTGAAGATTCTGCATATGTCAGCTGCTCAGCCATGTTCTTTCCATAACACCAAATGGATGCTATGGTCTGGCATACTGGTGGCAAAAACCAAGCCCATATCGTTGTGGCCATTTAGTCCATTTAACCAAGACATTTCGCCAGCCAAAAAGCTTGAACCTCTCTTGGACTTTCTGTACTCCGGTAGAGGCCAGCGGCTTATCAGTTTTTCTGTCCTCAAGTCCATTATATACAGGTATCTGTTATCAAACAGCAGAGCAAATATCTCTCCAAAGCCCAGCAAGGACACATTTGAGAAGTCAGGAGGTTTAATAACCCTAGAAGACAAGACAACATTGTTATAAATTCTGTTACAACAGAGTAATAAACCTGCATTACTTAAACCAAAGCCGCCTGACTGTAGGAAATTAATGTCCAAACTCATCACTCTGAAAGGCTTTAGAAAGAACTGGATGCAAATTTCTCAAGCAACTGAACACAGCTGCAGTCAGGCCTGGAGTTTCAGTTTCGGCCTTGGGCAGTCAGGACAGAGTCTCCTGCAGGTTAAGGTTTGAAAGGGGTTCTGTACAGCACAAGGAAGCGAAAAAAAGGTCTTGTTTTCAGATACCAAAGAGCAAATGGAGCTGTGGTTTACAGTACATTTCCACAGGGATTTGGTGCCTCATCTTTTAAGAGGTAAAAATCTCCTCTTACTCTTCTGACCCATTTCTCTAGCCACTGGAAATGAAGCCCAGAAATGTTTTCTTGTGGTGAGAAGGTAAGAGAAGTCACTCAAGAGTGGTCCTTAACAGAATGCTGTTTTACTGGTGCTTAGTGTAAGCTAAGCATTTATAGCCTGGGGAGAAATAAAAGTATCTGTTAGCTACCCTACACCTTTAGAGTATTTTTGCCTTAATAAATAAAACTTGGAACAGAAATTGGAGACAGTTAAGTTCTCCACAACTGACTGAGCGTTTGACTGAGCATAGCATTACATAAAGCACAGAACTGAGGCACAGAACTTGGAGGAGAAAAATCTGTTCTCAGCAATCAAAATCTATTTCATAGAACTGATTTTATAAAAAGTATTAAAATTGTACTTTAAGAATTGTTTGTAAACAATCTTGTATAAAAGAATTCTGAAAGATGGGAGGGTAGCCCGAGAGGTTAAATGACTCAGTTATCCTTACTGAGAAGCAGCGCTTCTGGGGTAAAGCTTCCTGTGGTAGATACCCTGCAAATGTTTGTGCATTTCAATTAGGAGTCTGCTAGCAGGCAGGTTTTTTCCTAAGTCACAATCTTTGCCACCGTTTCTGGCAGCCACAGCCTTGTTCTGTACATGGAAATGGAGGCCGTGCTCACTGCAGTCTGATTTTACTTCCAGTCCGCAGCGTTGTGGAAAATAACAGATCGGTAGTGCAGTAAGGAGAAAAGTCTTTACAATTTCTTGTCCCAAAGGACCCCCAGAAATGGCTGCCTGCTTCTCTGTAAAGCAGTCTCCATGGCCACATCAGCTTCTAGTTACCACAGTTTCACATCCACAGCTACAGCACTGCAGTCTGGTTTCAGTCTCTACTGAAACTCCTCAGCTTATGGAATGAATATACGACAGAGGGCTAACCTGTGGCCAGAAACCAAACCAGCAATCAAATGGTTTGCATTAACAGATGATGAATCAAAATTAAACCTGGCAAGGTGTGTAAAGCAAGATGTTTACAGAACTTGTATCAAGATTCTCTTGGCCTACATTTAAAGTAAGTTGTTAAAACTCATACAATCTACTCATTACTCAAGGGGGACCTTAGAGTTGCCTTCCAGTACCTGAAGGGATCCTACAGGAAGACAGGAGAGGGTGTCTAGTGACAGGACAAAGGGGAATGGTTTGAAGTGGAGGGAGAGGTTTAGACTGGATCTTAGGAAGAAATTCTTCAGTACAAGGGCAGCAAGACTCTGGAATAGACTGCCCAGGAGGCTGTGGATGCCTCTCCCCTGGGGGTATTCAAGGCCAGGTTGGATGAGGCCCTGAGCAGCCAAGTCGAGTTGAGAGATGTCCCTGCCCACGGCAGGGAGGTCAGAGTAGATGATCTCTGAGGTCCCTTCCAACCTAAGCCCTTCTATGATTTGAAGAAGACTAATTCTTAGATTGAAAGGTTTACCTGAGAATGTCATAGCTGGCAAAGTCCCACTGGTATAGTCCTAGTGCTGAACTGCAGACAATGTATTTTCCATCAAAGTGCAGCCTGGGCTGTAGGGAGATGCTGCGATCTTCAGACACAGACAACGTTTTTAAGCACTTGCAGTTTATTTCCCTTCCAATAGGCCAAATCTGCAATTAAAACACAGTTGAAGACCATAAAACATGCACATTGTAAACCATTACACAAACAGAGCAAGCCTCCCAGTCTGCCTTTAAGCATCAGCTACATGTATGTATGTTTTTTTCAGGTGTATTTCTCTCCTTCAGCTAAGAACATCAGTTCTGTAGTGACAGTATGCATGGGGGTTTTATAGCCTAAAAAGAAATCCCAGTGAAAATAGGTGTTTAAAACATAGCCCCCAAAAAAACCCCAAAACCCAAAAAACAATCAGACAACTGGACAGAAATGCAACAGTTGGGAAGTTATGAAGCCCTTCCATAGCCATAAACTATTTACAGCACTCTCCAACCCAAAGGTTCCCAGCAGTAAGAGTACTTGCAGTTAAGTGCTTCACTGTCAGGTTGGCACATTAGGCATGCACTGAAAGCACTTGTTTTCTGCATTACCATCCATGTGGAGCTATCATTTAAATCTAAAGCTGAAGGAAATTCTATATATATGGTACATACCTTGATTTCATACTTGTCTGCACTCAGAAGAATGTAATCCCCAGGACTATGCATTAGAGATTTGACTTTGCACTTCTGCAAAACTACCTGGAATTGAAGGATAAAATCATTTATGGGCTGTTGATGCTGTTAAATAACCACACTTTCATTTGTATTTTTCACTTCAGTGACAACCTACATACTGTATTCCTGGGTGATGGCAACACAAATCATAGAATGGCCTAGGCTGGAAGACTTTAGAGATCATCTACTCCAACCTCCCCACCAAGGCTTCATTCAACCTAGCCTCGAACACCCCTAGGGAGGAAGCATCCACAACCTCCCTGGGCAACTTATTCCAGAGTCACATCATCCTTGTACTGAAGAACTTAGTTCCTAAGATCCAGTCTAAACCTACTCTCCCTCATCCTAAAACCATTCCCCCTTGTCCTGTTGCTAGATACCCTTATGAGAAGTCCCTCTCCAGCCTTCCTGTAGGATCCCTTCAGGTATTAGAAGGCAGCTCTAAGGTCCCCCCCAAAGTCTTCTCTAGGCTGAACATCCCCAGTTCCCTCAGCCTATCCTCATAGCAGAGGTGGGAAACTACAGTTTGCACTTCTCTTTTTCCTTCTCAGGATAACTTGGTGTATTAATAAGCAAACATCTGTACTTCACCTCTAGAGTCACTCTCAACACCTTCCAAGTTCTGAAATACAAGAAAAATTCTGTTTCTTGAGTTCAGAACATCTTGCATTCTCAGATTTGGGTTCTGAAGATCATTCAGTTTTGCTACATGATTTTTTTTTTAAGTTGCTTGCTTTCAGAACCATTTTTTTTCAGTCTTTGAATCAAAAACTGATTCCTAATATTATTCCAGCTGCTTTGAATTAGAAATACCATCAGTGGTCTGACAGGTTTAACTACAGCTTCTTACAAGTCTTTTTTTCTCTGCTGAAATGTTATTTTGCATTGTTTCCTGATGCTCCTCAGATGCTACACCTAGGTGCAGTCTTAGGGTTAGAAAACAGAAGCTTGGAAGACAGGCTGCAAATTCACTGCAATTGTTTTGCAAGCTTAATTAAAATCTAATACTCCCACCTTGGTGACCCATTCTGTGTGTCCAGTAAGGGTGTTCAGGCACGTTCCTGTTGATAAGGCCCATACTTTCACAGTGAAGTCTGCAGAGCCACTGACCAGAATATCAAGTTCATCATTGTAATCCACACTAAAAACTACAAGCAGAGAGGGGATTAAATAAGGAAGAGCAGGCTCCATGCACATGTTTTCCTGTAAGCCAAATACTAGTAGCCCCTAGAAGAATCTAGTAGCCTCTAAACTCCTGTGCTACCATGGCTTTTACTAGTGTTCTTGAACTAAGTGAATTATTGCACTGGATACCTAAGCTAACACTGCAAATTTACTGCTTTTTCCTTTCCAAACTAAGAGCATGTACATCAGTGGCTCCTTCATGGCTGGATTATGGCAAAGCATAACTTCAGCTAGTTCCTATTTTAAAAGGAAAAGAATTAATAGAAAGTCAGTTCCAGCAGGATTAGTACATTGATAGAACTCATTAGTCATAAGAGAATAGATCTACAGCTGAGTTAAGGCTATTTTGCAGTAGAGGACAGAGAAGTTAATTATGAGGGAAATGAAAATACAGATCCCCAAATCCTCCTGTGGCCTTTGCTGTAAGCCCATCTTCAGTCTGGGGATATAAAGAACTGCTGTTGCCATGCTACCTAGGATTTGCAATTTTTTGGTAGACTCAAAAGTAATGAATAACCACAGCATTTAGCATTGGTTCCATGCAAGTGCAAAGGCTACATGGCTAATTTTGGCATTCAAGGGCAGACAGAGCTAAATCTCTTCTTGCCACTTCCCCCTCTTTTTCCATACCCCCTGCCTCACAAGGTGACTTGGTAGAGAGAGCCTAAAGAAGAAAGCTATTGTGCAAAGAATTAAAGTCTAATGTATCTGATGGTGATGTATGTTAGTAGAGTGGTGCAATGGCAAAAGTTCAACATACCTGCACCAGTATGTCCTCTAAAATGTTGTGTCTTTGCCCCAGAGCTCCATTCCCAACAGGCCACTGTGTTATCAAAAGATCCTGTCACAAGCTTTTGTTCATCAAACTTCACTGCAGCACAAGTGTGTGTCTGGATCCCATATATGCACTGACCTGTGCTTACATCCCACAGTTTTGCAGACAAGTCATCTGATCCTGGAATATAAAAGAACAGGGCAATTGGAAGCAAAGAGCAAATAGTATTTCCAATCCTCTACTTGTCTTCCCTGTTTGTCTTAAATACAATATTGTCATGGAATCACAGATTGGCTATGGTTGGATGAGAAGTTCAGCTCTTCCAAGCCCCTTACTCAAGCAGGGCCACCTACAGCTGGTTGCACAGAACTGTGGCCAGTGGCCTGGTCAGAGTTTGTGGCCCCAAAACCTGCCAGCTTCCTTTTGCTCCCCAAAGTTTGACTCATGTTAAACTGTTAACACTATGAAAATAATCTGCCTGGTAGAGGAAAAGCAATTTGTCATTAACCATGTAGATGGAGGGAGAAGAAGAGGGGGAGAAAACAAAGAGTTCAAAGACCAAGTTCTCTGTCCTTCCTACCTGTACACAGAAGTCCATCTTTATAATAAAGTGCATATACTCTGGCACTGTGTCCAATTAAAGAGGATGTCTCAAAGGCTTCATGGTCCTTCAGTTGCTTCATCCTTAAAATAGCCTTTAGGTAAACCTTCTTCCAATGCAGAGGATCCTGAACAGAGTCATCTATTTGCCAACCCAAATTCTTACATGCAGTCTGCCACACCTCTGTACAGGCACTTATAACCTTATTCCACTGCTTAGAGACGAGGCAACACGTGAGTAAGGTCTGAGGATCAAGCCATTTTAACAGATAAAAACTAAGTTCCAATGGAAGAAGTTTGAGGAAGTCCCTCTTGAGGAGAATCTCTAGATTATTGGAGAGGTGCCTGAGCTGGACTGCTCCACTCAAGCTAATCAGGTGATCCAGAGTTTCATTTTTCTGCAAGTCCGTCAGAGAAAGAAATGTAATAGAAATGTTATCAAGCCATGCTTCAAAGTCCTTTTTCTCCATAAGGTTATGGAAAAATTTACCTGTGATACATCAAAATACTGTATTAGTTCCGTTCAGAAAACAAAGTAAGCATCACATCTTTATTACTGGCACATCAGTATCCCAAAGGGCAATGTTAACACAGGCTGAGGTGACCAAACACATCCTAAATATCCATTGGGTTAGGACTAAGCACTTGCATGCACTTTGAACGAGCAGTTGTCCTGCATCAGGCTTAGAAGTGGACTGGATGGAGGTAGTGAATGTCAGCATTCATTATGAATGTTAACATCCTGTCCTAGGTTAACACTTCCACCAAGGTCAGGGTTAGTTTAAGTTTTAAACTTATTGTAGCAAATAAGCACTCTCTTACAGCCTGCACATGGACTGTACTGACAAAGGGAAGGAACCAAAGCATATAAGCAGAGTGATAAGCTAGTTACTGGCAGAACTGACTCAAAACCTTTGTCCTGAACTACTTTAAACAGAAAGCAGGCAACTGTTGGCTGTTTAAAGACGATACAGAGACATGCCTGAAGAATTGTGATGTTAGCCACCTTTCTATTTGGCTCACGTAAAGACTGTAGCTTGTGCTGGTCTGGTGTCAGTTTTGACATGTTTGCACTGCTTGGACCTAAACATTTTTAATATGTTCATTATTTCTTTTAATTCTTAGGGGTTTCCCCCACCCCTATTTTTTTTTTTTTTCAGTTTATTTCCAATGAAAATGATTAACTGGGAAATTGAAGGGTCCTGAACTATGTGACCTGTAGGTATTTATAGTATCCTGTGGCATTTCCAGTTGCTACAATAATCCTGGACAAGTGATTAACAAGATAAACTGCAGGCAAACAGTTCAAAAGCCATTATTGCTTATTTTCTCTGGAAGATCTAATTCAATTCATTAGACAACTGGCTGAATTTAATTCCTAGAAGCTACCAAACTCAAAGACTTGAGGAATCTGGGTGTGAGTCAATTAGATGTTTATTCCTATACACACATTTTACCTTAATGGAATAAGATCTCAGAATACACCACTTAACATGGCACAGCAGTACAGAAAAGTGCAGCCTTCACTATGGAAGGCTGCACATGGCATGCAATTGTTAATGAAAACACAAGAAGGTACTGGGTGTGAAATGCATAGAAATGCTCCTATCCAGTCACAAGTTCATACAGTAACTTTTACTGCTGAGAGCACTTACCAGCTTCCCTCAGCACCTATGGCAGAGAATGTAATGTTCTGTTCTAACAGGCATGTGTTCTCTTTAAAACAGACATAGATTTCTAACAGGCTCCTTACGAACAAAACACAGGTAAGCTCTAAGGCACTTGCTGTAATCAATAGAGGAAGCTAACACTGAAACCAAGGGCTGCTGTGAGCCCCGGAACCCGTGCTCGGAGCTACGCACACCGGGGTCTTTCCTAGGTGCTATCCTGCCAGCCCCATCCCCTGCCCCCGCCCGCTCCCATATACCTCCGCACGCAAACCGCACGGCGAGAACCGGAGACTTTCAGCGCCGCTGCTGCCGACAGCTGCCACCCGAGTCCCGCGGGCCGCGGCGCTCACCTCAGGTAGCGGCCAGGCGCGAAGAGTCCTTCGGCAGGCAGCCGCCACGGCCTCCCGGAGCCCGGCACGGGCTGGGGCTTCCCTGCGGCCATGGCTCCAACGGCAGGACGGGGCTCCCAGCACTTCCGCGGCCCACACCACAGCCTGCGGCCACCCGCGGCAGGCGGCGGCCCTCGGACGGGACTCGGGCGCCTCAGCCACGCCTGGCGCGGGAGGGTCGGAGCGAGCCCCGCGCCGCGGCCCCTGCGCCGGGTGAAGCGGCCGGCTCCCGGAGCAGGGAAAGCGCTTCCCGAGACCCGCTGCTCGCCGGAGTCAGGCAGCTTCCGGCGCACCCCCGCGACGTCATCACCGCTCGCCGTCACGCGCGCCCCGTTTCCGTCGGGATCGGCGCCTCGGGGCGCTGCGGCAGGCGCTGCGGGTGGGGGTCCGCGGCGCTGCCCTCACAGCCCGGGCGGAGGCTCGTTGGCGGCTGCCCGTAGAGGAGCGGCGCCGAGGCGCTCCCCGCAGGCGGGGCATGGCTGCAGAGGAGTCTCGCCCCTTGCTGGGTTACCCTGCGTCGGACTCCTACCCGAGGTGGGTGACTGCGGGCGCCGCGACCCGCCGCCCCGGCGGGCTCAGGGATGGCGCTGAGTACCCTGTGGCTCGGCCGCGGCCGATAGCTGGGGGCGGCCGTGGCGAGCTCTGGGCCGAGCCCTCTGCCAGCCCCGCCCGACCACTACCGGCCCTAGTGAGGGGCTGGAAGCGGGAGGTGGGGGCGGCGTGATCCTTGTCGGCCTCTTCTGCCTCAGAGTGCAGAACAAGAAGTTGTACCTGGCCACCTTCGCTGCTGTCTTGGGACCGCTTAGCTTTGGCTTCGTGCTGGGCTATAGCTCACCTGTTATTCCAGAGCTGAGGAAAATCAACGATCCTAAATTAAGATTGGACAGCAATCAAGCCTCGTGGTTTGGGGTAAGTCGCTGTATGATGCATCACCACTGCGGGATTTCATATGAAATCACAAGTCAGGAAGATGCTGCTGATATGATGAGGACTTGCTCTTTTTAAGAATGAGGATAAATGCAGATCTGAATAATGAAATAGAGTTTTCTTCCTAAACCTAGTGATTGATTCAGCTTTTCCCAGAATAACAGTGCTGTAATGATAACTTTGTGAGCATATCTAATAAATGCTCTTATTTGAACTTACTTTTGCTGCTAAAATGTCTCCTAACCGTTCTTATGACTCAATTGGATCTGTCAAGGGACCACAGAAAATAAACTTTTTAATAAATTGGGGCAGTCCATCAACACAGGGAATGTTTGGGTTTTGAATACAGGCTGGACTGCAAGTTGGTCAAAATAAACAATTCCTCAGGGTTTTGAGACAGTTTGTGTGCCACAGGTGTTTGAGAAACTGCTGCTTGGGTTTTTCCTTCATTGAGAGAGCTTTGTATGTAATATGAAAACGACTTGCTGTTCAGCTGTGGCAAGTAGAGCTTTTTGGTTATGTTGTGATTAAGAAGTCACAGAATCCCAGCGTGGTGAGGGTTGGAAGGGACCTCTGGGCATCATCTAGTCCAATCTCCCTTCTAAAGTAGGGTCACTCAAAGCAGATTGCCCAGGATCACAATGCCCAGGTGGATTTGGAATCTCTCCAGAGAAGGAGACTCCACAACCTCTCCTGAGCAGCCTGCTCCAGGACTCTGTCACACTCGCAGCAAAGAGATTTTTCTTCATGGTAATATTTTGGTTCTGAAAATGCCTGCAGACTCCTGCACATTTGTTTAGAAGCTGCTATTTGCTTTTCAATGTTAGAAAAGAAATGGCTGTCTATTACTTATTTTTGTATGTGTATAGTAATGTTTTTTCTTACCTGTGTTATTTCTAAGTCAGTGGTAACATTAGGAGCTGCTGCTGGAGGAATACTGGGAGGCTATCTCGTGGATAAAGTTGGGAGGAAGCTGAGCCTAATGCTGTGCTCAATACCTTATGTTTTTGGGTATCTGGTTATTATCTCTGCTCAGAATGTTTGGATGCTCTATTTTGGACGAATGCTGTCAGGCTTGGCCAGTGGCATCACTTCACTTGTTGTTCCAGTAAGTAAGATGTTCTTCTGGGGGTGGGTGGGCATGTGGGCTGGGGGTTTGTGTACTAGCTTTTTGTTTCTTTCTCTGCAGCAATATTGTGGGTGGCTTGGGTGAAATAACTGAGTAACTGTAGCCAAAGCAAATTTCTTTTTACATAATCATGTTCTGCATAGTTTTAGTCATGTAGCTGGGGTATGATGCTGTCCATAGAGTCTGTGTTCTGTTTTTAACCTCATGGAGAATGAAATAATTTGCACTCTTTTCACTGAATTACAAGTCTAAACAGTTGCAGCAGTTCTGTATGTGGCTTGAGCTCTGTGTTTGTGCAAAGCCTGTTCCAAGATCCAGAGTGCTTTGTGTGATGTTGTGATGATGAACAAAAGCAGCTCTTACTAATGGCAGTTTATTCCCCTCTGGGATACTGATGCAGTGTCAATGTTCTTCTGGCTTAGGTCTGGCTTTTTCCAGGGTGTCCTATTACCAGTACCCATCTCTGAGATGGTAACTCTCTACTCACTACATTTTACTGAGGCTTTTTCTAAGGAGGGCAGTTACTGGGAAATGCAGAAATTAATTCCTTATCAAATCCTTGATCCAAAATTGGATAGAAGTAATCATTAGATGTTTTCTCCATGTGTTTTAGGTGTATATATCTGAAATATCTCATCCTAAAGTCCGTGGTATGCTTGGCTCTTGTGTTCAGCTGATGGTGGTGACTGGCATACTGGGAGCCTATGTTGCAGGTATTGGGGCTGGGGCTTTAGGTTACAAAAGAATCCGTGCATGGAATGAAAGCACTGCTCTGGAGAACTGCAACTAGATGGGAATGTGTACAGCTGGTCCATGTTCACACTCCTGTTCTTTCCCTTCTGTTACCCAGGAATAGCCCTGAGATGGCAGTGGCTGGCAGTGTTGGGTTCTGTGCCACCCTGCATGATGCTGCTGCTGATGTCCTTCATGCCCGAGACGCCCAGGTTCCTGCTGAGCCGCAACGAGCGCTCCAAAGCCACGGCCGCTTTGCGCTTCCTGCGCGGACCACAGGCAGACCACGAGTGGGAATGTGAGCAGATTGAAGCTGGTGTTCAGGAAGAGGTGAGGGGAATCTTAACTTTTTATATGGAAATAACATCTGATAACCTTGCAGTGTAAAGGCTTTTACCAAAGCTTAGTTAAGAGCTTTTCTTACAAGCGGTGGTCCAGACCTGCTCCCTCATACAAATTACATCAAGGAGCAGGGGAGATTCTTTCCATTTTCTTTCTCTACCTTTCAGCTGCTGCTGTTGCATTGGCTGCCATTAATGTGCATGGGTAGCAGTCAGGCTCTTAAGTAGATGACAGCTGTTTTTTTGCTTTGGTTAGCAGTTTTGTAGGATTGTTCAGCATCTCTTGCACTAATTCCGTTTGCGTTGCATGAACGCACTTTCTCTTCCTTCTCTAAAAGCAGCACTTAGCCTCTTGTGAGATGAGGGAGAAGTGTGCTTAAATAGGCAGGTCTGATCATTGCAGTCTGGTTTCTGCAAACCCTGAATTCATCCATGTTAACTTCTTTCCCACGAAGTGCTGACAATTTCTGTGTAGAACCTGGGAAAAGTGGAAAAATGCTTTTGTGGACTTCTCAGCTACTCCAAATGTAAACATTTTTGAAGCTGAGGAGCTTGGTTTTGCTGAAGGGGAGGTGGGGAACTTCCTGAGTTTGAACAGATAGGAATGTTCGGGGTGGGGTTGGTTGTGTTGGTGGTGGTTTTGTTCCTTGGTTTAAAATATGTCTTTTTCACCAAATCATCACTTAATCTTTCTAACAGGAACTGAAACTCTCTGAATTTAAGAACCCTTCAATCTACAGGCCACTTCTTATTGGTGTGGCTCTGATGTTCTTCCAGCAAGTAACAGGCATTAATGCAGTTATGTTTTATGCAGAAACTATCTTTGAGGATGCAGACTTCAAGGTAATTGGGGTGTGTTTCTAACCTGACAAATCTGCTGTACTTTCAGTTTGGTCAATGCTACAGGAAGTCTGAAAACTGTAACAAACTGACTGGGTAATGGTCCTGCCTGTGCCACAAATAACAGACCTTTTGGGTTGGGATTCTGGATACCTTCTTGATTACTGTGGCATACCTGAATGTTCTGGGCAGAAGTATGTTGTGGTTTGCTGGTCTGAAGCTTTGGTACTGACAGAAATTCATATTATAGGCATCTTCCTATGTAAATCTCTGTTACTAGAGTTACACATGCAATGGTTCAGAGAAAACAAAACTCTAGGAAGAAGTTGTGGCTTGTGTTGAAGTTTATTAAGAGACCAGGATGGTGTGTTAAAATTGGTGATGTTTCTTTCCCCGCCTCCCCCCTCCCCTGCTGTCTCCCCCACCTGCAGCATAGTCTGGCTTCTTTCAGATTCAAGAAAGAAATGCTTGATAAGTGATCCTCTTACCAGCCTGCAAGAGCAAACTCTCCCTACCTCTTACTTTATTTCAGGACAGCAGAATGGCTTCTGTTGTTGTGGGGTCCATACAAGTGTGTTTCACTGCTGTGGCTGCACTTATCATAGATAAAACGGGACGAAAAGTGCTGCTTTACATATCTGGTAAAACTTGTTACTGAATTCTGTTCAGAGAGAGGAATTACTCTATGTAGTACCACACCACTATAGCAGCATCCTACTGCATAGTAGTCTTAACTGATGGGGGAATTAAGTATTGCAATTTATGCATTTGTAAGTGGTTTGCTTTGTGATTTGGTGAAACTTTAGACTCCCAAGAAGAAACTATGATGTTACATACACAGTGTGAGTGGAACCCCTTGAAACTACCTCTGTGTCTTCTTACCAGCCAGTTTTTATTGTGAAATAGCCATGTCACTGAGGCAGTTCTTACTGCTGTGATCACTGTGCTGTCATGATACATTCTCATACCCAAGCTGTCAACAAATGACTATTTCAAAGTCACTTCTCTGTGGCTGCTGCTACTTTCATAGAATTGTAGAATCAATAGGGTTGGAAAAGAGCTCTAAGGTCAAGTCCAACCTTCATGGCACATTATGGTGTCTAGTTAGATGAGACTAGAGTTAACAATTTTAACTTTACAATTGTGTGCTAAATAAAACTAATTCTGTTTGACAGAGTTGTGCTGTACCCTCAATAGTAATGACTGCTGTCAAGACCAGTGTTTAGAATGCTTGTGTAACACCTTCCACTCCTGTCAAGGCCAGTGGTTATTTCCAAGAACAGTATCTTTTGAGAAACACTTCTGTGGGGGCCAGCATGTCTTGCATGTTTAAAGCAACTATGTTCTGTCTCTCAGAAGTGGTGCCCAAGTGGCAACTAGTGACAGCTTGGTTATTGCTTCCTTTTCAGGGATAATCATGGCTCTCAGTACTGCATTATTTGGGCTTTACTTTAAAGTGGTCCTTCCAAATCAAAACAACTCCTCAAATCCTGATGTGTGGTTCACTCTAAATTCAGCATCCCCAGGAACAGAAAGCAGCATGTCCTGGCTTGCAGTGGTGAGCCTAGGGCTCTTCGTTGCTGGTAGGTGGAACGGGCTTTTAAGTGGCCATTGCACAAAGCTCACATCTTTCTGATAGATGTCACACCATTGATGGAGACGAGTTATGTCTTTGAACCTTGCCAGTGCATAATGCAAAGCTGGGCTGAGCACTCACAGCCCTGCTGGCAGAGCTGACAGCTTAGTTACACCCATTCCCTGGAAAATTAATTAATACCTCCTTGTGCTACCAGAATTGTGTATATAGTAATATATACAGTATATTTATAGTAATTGCTGAGGTTAAACTACTGGGAAAAAAAGGCTTTTGGCATCTTAGCCACACCAAACTCTGTGATGGGGCAAGGCAGCAGCAGGTGAAAACTCTTTCTAAGCTGACCACTTCAGAGACTTCGTGGCAAGAAATTCTGCCTGTTAAGAATATTCTTGTAATTAAGTTGATGTAGAAGGCACTAGTGTTGTTCCATGCTGCCCCAGAAATAACTTAAACACTTCTGGTAGAGGAACTTCATTACTGGAATCATCCAAGAGTTTAGAGTGAAAATTGTAGCCCCTTCACTTGACTAACTTGGGCATCATTCAGTCTTCCCTTTAATATGTACTTAACTTGGATTTAGTCTCTGCTGTTTCTTTCCTATGTACTTAACTTGGATTTAGTCTCTGCTGTTTCTGATTGCAGGCTTTGCCCTTGGCTGGGGCCCTATTCCATGGCTGGTGATATCAGAGATCTTCCCCCTTAAAGCTCGAGGCATTTCGAGCGCTGCCTGTGTGCTGACCAACTGGATCATGGCCTTCTTGGTTACCAAAGAGTTTCAGGATTTCCTAGTAAGTGTCATCAGCTACAGGCTGAAATTTCTTGTCAGAGGGAAGCTTATATTAAAGATGCTCCTGAGAGCCTTGAGCCAGGGTCTTCTCTGACACCACAGAGCTGTGGTTGTACAGCAGTGAGCTGCAGTAACCCAAGGGTTTTGTTGCTTCCCCTCTCCCAGGCTTTCTTAACATCGTATGGAACATTCTGGCTCTTCTCTGCCTTCTGCTGCCTCAATGTAACTTTTACAGCCCTGTATGTTCCTGAAACAAAAGGACAGACCCTGGAACAAATTGAAGCCTACTTCAGAAGATCCTAAAGCCTTTTTATACTGATGGGAATCCTTCATATCATGAATTACGGTGCTGTGGTTGAAACTGACTGCATCACTGGGTGGAGGTCTGTAATTAAACTTGCTGCCAAATAATTTTAATGAATTTTGTAAAATCTGAACTCTGGGTTGTTTTAAAGATCTCTGTGGGGAATCTGCACATACTTCTGCATGCTCCCTGTGGTAAATCTCCCTTGTACAAGTCATCTGGAGCATAATCTTTTTGATTCCCGTGTTCTTTTTACCTGGTGCAGACTGACAATAATGGCCAAGGAAGAATGTTCAATGTATCTTTTCTTCCAAGATGTAAATTAAGATTTAATTTTGTATGTAATTAAATTTTCCTTGCTCTACTTTTCCCTTTGCCTCATGGCATGGTTACACTGAAGACATGAATGATGGAGCCTGGCTAATGT
Organism: Dryobates pubescens; assembly: GCF_014839835.1. NCBI lineage: Eukaryota > Metazoa > Chordata > Aves > Piciformes > Picidae > Dryobates > Dryobates pubescens. The sequence goes on from NC_071640.1 coordinate 7,016,866, forward strand.
TCATTTTATCTTGGTCTTGCTGCTGCTATTTCTGGAATGCCTGACTGTGGAATAAGGCTTGGTCCCAACTGGAGATGAATGAGTGGCTGTCATGGGTGTGAGTGTCACACTGGCTAGGAATGCATTTAAATCACAAGAAGGGGTGCAGGTCATAGGAGAATGTATTTTAGCAATGCTTTTCCAAAAGGAATTACAAGGTCTCGGAGGCAGCAAGCATATACTCTTAGGCAGAAAAGGAGAAAAACTATTTTGTAGTGTTAAGGGGTAAAAGATCTTAGACTGGAGCAGATATGGAGTCCAAAAGATGCCTGGAAACACAAACCAATGCTGGATTATAGTTCTTATCAAAGATGGGCAATGCTTCAGACACAAACACCAGCCTCACAGTTATGATACAGCACTTCAATGAATAACATCTCTGAAACAACATCTCTAGAGAACTCAAATGGAAACAGTAATCCAGAGCTGTTTGCAGTTCTGTACTACCTCTTTGTCTTTTAATTTCTTGTCTGCTGAACCAATTTGGAAAAGCCATTAGCTCTGCATGTGTAAAAGAAGTGAGGTCAAATGTATGGTTTATTAGGTATGAAGGAATAAATCATCCATTCCTCCTTCACAAAGGTGATAAATGGCACTTAGAATAGTTCCAGCTGCAATAGGACTGTTTCTATTTGGATGTCACATCTAAAACACAAACCATACATACCATCACATGACATTAAAAACAATGTAATACATCAGCAGTTAAGACAAGTGGTAGATAAAGAGTTGTTGATCACAAACGTAGCAACAGTCTGAACAATATGCAGTTATTAAATTACAAAGCAGTCTGCTAACATTCAAAGACTTGGTTAAACCTGACAGTCCAGGCTGAGAACACTTTCTGCATAAACCTTTAGAGACATAACATTTTCCATGTGACCAGATAAATACCTTAGAGCTATAAATAAATACCCAGAAAATAATAATCTCTTAAATCTTCCTCTTCAAATGACTTCCAGTAGCAAACAGGAGTCAGTCAGTTGCAAGTCAGCAACAGGGTGAAGCAGCTAGGCAGTATACAGCTGGTGAAATTGCTCAACTAAAATGAGTGGAAATACCTTCTAACCTGCATGCAATGCAGATGTTTGCTGCATACTGTCATTTGAGCTGTCCTGTGGTGTTCATACCAGGTTCTCAAGGAATCATTTGTTCCTCCACAATATCAGGCTAAGCCTATCTGAGAAAGCACTGCCTGGACAGAACAGGCAAGCACTGTGCGTGTGAACCATGACAGCAAACTCAGCAATGACATTTTTCATACACAGAAAGCAGCAAACATAATTCTGAAATACCTTGTTATTGGAGGTGGGATTTCCACAAGCCCCTGGTAAGATCACATTACTTTAAATTCCTGCGTGTGACTTTTAATCCCTTAAAACGTGTAGCAGAAATGACAAATACATACACACAGCTATGTGTACTCATACATACGTGTATATACTGAAAACCCAACCCCCAGGGATGAGCTACCTCTCCTGCAGACTAAGCCAATGGCTCTGAGCTGCTGCAGCTGCAAGCACAAGTTACAGACCCACACCTTTAGGGAAACATGCAGGAAGTTGAACCCTTGGCTTGGTCAAGTCTCCACAGAACAGCAGAAAGTAAATGGCAGCGACCTTGGACATCTCAGTTTGTGTAATAGTGTTACAGTTCATGTGGGTGCCACCTGTACCCTGTCCTACTGAGAACTGTTTAAGTACTTCTTTAGTTGACTGACTTAGTCCTAAAATAAATAAATAAAGTTATTTTTTAAATCTTAATATGGCTGTACCTATCAATTCCAAATGCTGGCACCTGTATAGAATAAATCACATGCAGGCAGACAGGAAGCTCACTGCATTCAGGGTGCTACTTGCATCCTGTATGCTACACATTGCAGAAACCAACCAACAGCACCAAACAAAACTAACCCTCAGTCCCCAGGAAATTAAAACAACTAAAACAAACAAGCCAACCAAAAAAAAAACAACAATTCAGGAGAGGACTGTCATCAGAATATGTCATCAGAACAGCCCTACTTGTTCCTTCCAAACCAGAAACATGAAGTTACCCACACCTCCATACAATCTACAGTCCAGAGCTCTCACTACCACAAATAGCACCTAGCCCTCTCAAATTGCATGTGGGTGATTATCTCTCCTCAGAAGGAAGTGTTTTGTTCCTTTCAAACACTTGCATGTGTACAGCACTGTCACTAGAAGAAAGCTGGACAAAAACAACTGTCAGGCTGCAGCAGTTCCTGAAGCTGAAACTGTGGACCACAGAAGGGACTCATCTAAGCCTCAGGCTTAAGAGCTGTGTGTTATGTGAGAGAATTAACAGCTTGTGTGCCTCAGGGCTCTTGAGTCCTAGTCACACTTGAGAGCTGTGGTGATGGTTTATGCACATCCTGTAATGCAAATGCAGGACAAAGATGAGGAGTAACTGGGAAAGTTACATCCTCCTTTTGAAGAAACTCAAAATGCAACATGGCACTGAGCTACCTGACACTGCTGCTCTTGGGAGTGGAGGTGCAAGGGTGTGGGCACTGGACTAGATCTGCAGTGGTCCCTTCCAGCCTCGACTATTCTGTGATTCCATGCAGAGGTGAGGAGCACAAGTATGTTCCAAATGAACTGCCTGTACGGCCTAACGCTTGCACCAAAGTAAATCACATTCCTGTAGTTTAGTCAGACTAAGGCACAGTGCTGAAGTGGTGACTACCATAAACCAGAAGGGGTTAAGAGCCCCACCTCCTCCAACAAATCCAGCACGTGGGACAGAAAACATTTCTTGCAGAAGCTTCTGAGTCCAGAATGAGCCTTCAGCTGACCCTATCTAGAGAGCAAATGTTCAACCTGGTACAATTCTGCCTTCACAGAAAGAATTTTTTCCATCCACCTGCAGCATTCTTCTCTTAGAACAACACCCACCTTACACAGCTGTACATTCAAAGAGTAGCTTTTCTCTCATCCATGGTCAGCCAACACCAAGAATGCAGGCTAAAGGCAGCTTTATCATGAGATGTGAAAGAAAGGTGGGTTGTGCTTAGGGTGACCCTGGCTACAACATGAGCCCAAGACTACTTTTTAAGTTGTAATGAGGAGATGCAAGCATATGCTGGAAAAGCAGAAGGGGAACAACATGGCTCTAAGGCTGGAGTGAACAATAGTAAACTGTCCATCCCAGTAGCCTTCCAACAAGCTTTGCCACCTGACACTGGTCTAAAGTAGGAGAGGTTGCATAGCTATATAAAAACCTTGCCCTTTACAAGTGATGTAGAAGAGTTTATATATCAGTATCACCAGCTGGCTTTTGTTTTGATTTTAATTAGCAGTCTGAATGGTGTGGATCTAGAGAAACCATGGCTAGAAGGTAGTTCAGAGGACACTAACTGGTTGCACTAAGAGGCATATAACTCATGGCTGTTCAGAGCCCACAGAAACCATATCTTTGTACACTGGGTATTTGTCCTGTTGTGCCAGTATTTTCACTTGAATGTGTGATTGTCTTTTGGTACAATAAATGGGATCAAGACCTTCACAGAATTTGGTGCTTGTGGCTTGTGTCAAACAAAACTGCAACACTATTACAATGCTCTCTGCCTTCTACCTATACTCTGGGCTGCTCTTGTACAGTAAGTAGGTAGTAAACTACACATACATGACTGTAAAGCCTCAGCTACCATCTCTAGGGGTCATATAAATCAAACTAATGCTGCCTGATCACTTCCAACTTGTTTTGTTAGGTCCAATATCATCTTTACACCCCTACAAGACACACTGATTAACTACAGAAGCAAGAACTCAAGAAGTGGCAGCCTTGTTAAGGCACTTGCATTAGGAATGAAGACAGGACATTTGTTTCCAGGGTTCAGATCCTTCCTGCCCTATGACAGTAAGTGTTAGGTCTGGTAGTCCCCACTGTGACCTGCTTAACTGCTTGCACCTCACACATTAAGTGGAGCTATAGCAAAATATTCAGCTGGGAGAAGGTGGGGAGAGGCAGTTGCTCAGCTTCTCTCTCTAAACTACACCAACGTCCTGTTGCTGATAGGTACCACAAAGCTCATCTGATCTGGTTTTGTCTAGCTTAAGCAACCAAACTTAATTTGTCCTCCTTACAGTCCTTTTGCTGTTTGTAAGTATTGGCTAGATGTCATCAATGCTGTGATTACAGGCAGACCTTCAAAGGTTCTCACACACTCAAACTCTCCTGCTTTGCAGCCACTGCTGTGCTTCTGGTTAAAGCAAGGCTCTCTTGCTTTATGGCCCCTCTTTCTGTCTCAGTTATGACACAAATGTTACATCTATACACATCCTGACTACCATCACAGCTGGTAGTCAGGCTTTCTGTCAAGCTGTCCTCATTCTTCTTGTCTCTATTGCTCCATCTCTAAAGCTTGTCCTTTCAGGATACCAAAATACGTTTGTTCACGTCCTTCAAAGTAAGTTTTTTAAATCTCCATACATTGCTTCACTGGAACTATGGTTTAGTCATGTTAAATCATGTCAAAACATCTGCAGTGTATTTAAAATCTGATATCCTAACAGTGCAAGGCAGAGTTTCCAGTTAAAATTGTATTTTAACTAAAGCCCCAGTTTTGCCACCCATTCTTTAGAAACACACACACACCCCCAAAATTAACACCCCCAAGACATCTGTTTACAGAAGATGATGGTGCTTTTGCTTTCTAAAACCACCTAAGTGTGAGCAGCACTTCCCAAAGTGGATTCAGTACGTCCACAAAAGTGTCTGCAGCTTCCAAATGAATAAGTAAGCACCACGCGATACCTTCGAGAGCTTTAAACCTTAGCTGCCCAGATAAAGAGGACAAGGCTCAATTCACACCACCTCTGGAAGTAACATTCTCAAGAAGAATTACAAAGACTTTGAGCTGGCACTTCCTTTTAGAGGCTTATTAAGGTTCACCCCACACATCTATGGGTGCAAAAGTACTAAGATAATAGTAGCCACTAGTTCATACTGATCCTGCTCCTAGATTAATTACTGTTGAAAATATTGCTTCTTCCCTCCAGCAGCCACTCCGGTTGAGAGTAAGAAATGATCCTTTCAGATAAGGCCTTGCGTATTTTCTTAGGTGGAGCAACTGAAGCCATTATATACAATAAATTGGGCAAAAAGTACTTTGCAAAACCAGTTTTACATTCAGACAGACCGAGGCTAAAGGCACACATCTCCAGATGGTCATGCCTGGACAGCAAGTGGAATCATGACACGGGAATGATATGACAAAATAAAATCAAGGATACAGAAGGATTTCTACATATAGAACCACAAAGTAATTGCCAATAAAGCTAAGATCTTCATATATAAAAAGCCTGGAAGCATCACACTGAAAAAAACCACCACCAACCCAAACCAAACAAAACCCTTTCAAAACACTGTTAAAAATCTGATTTTTGGCATAGAGGAAAGGGTTAAAAAAAATAAATATTAAAAATCAAGCTGTAAACATGAAACCCTGTCCTTTAATGTAACAAAAGGTCCAAGATGACTACTTCACCACAGAAAATTAGCTTCTTAGCAGTGGAATTTCAGCCTGGATCCAGTCAGAAAAGTATGATTAGCTGGAACAATGACTGACACTGTGGGTGCAAGTGCAGCCAAGAGCTAATGCTGATGCCTGCACAGGAATCTTTGTGGAGTCAGAAAGAAAAACCAGGGGTTGGCTCTTCAGCCTGTCGTGTGAGAATCTGTAGGTGCACTGCAATAACAGTGTTCCAGTAAACAGAGAAAAACCAGGGTTTATTGTCGTTGTGGGTTGGTGGGGTTTTTTTTGGTTTGCCTTTTTTGTTGCCTTTTATTATTTAACTTTCAATTCTGAAGGAACATTTTGAAAGTTAAGTGTTTTCTATAAAAAGTCTCTCTGCTCAGGGATTCTCAACACCAAAATGGTTTTAAAGTGTCTCTTAAAAAAAGAGGTGCATGGATAGGTCAGAGCAAAGAAAGCAGCATCTTCAGATCTTACCTGATTTTTATAGAACAGCCTTGATTCTTCAGTGACCATACCACAGCTGCATCATTTCAAGGACAGACTGCACTGTTTGGAAAAACCGTGCTTGCAAGCCTTTTGTTTTGTTCTGCTTGACTGAAAAACCAAAAGGAGTAGTTTATGTTATAAAAGTCCTCTTCCCCTATGGCATACCCTTGTTGTAAAACAACTCATGATGGTAAGAACAGCAACCAGCTGAGTGTCGTTCAGGTACTTCAAATTATAAGAAGCTCAGAATAAGTAATGCTTTTTATTTACTCCACTTTCAACCTAAACCTCTCTTTGATTACCTACTGTTAGAATGCCACAAAAAGTAATGGTTCATTAACTGAGAAAAGAAAACATAACCTATCTCAAAGATACAAGCATCACCAAATCAGGCTGAGCTAGCCAGAACAACATGGGTTCTATAAAGATTAATCACCAATACTTCCAGCCACATTTTACCACTAGAAGCAGTGTTTGTGACATTCCCATAGTGCTCACAGACTTGTAAGAAAATGTGAAGTAAAGAAGAAAGGTTTTAAGACTGTCTTCACTTCAAGTCAATGAAGTCTTCATCATATAAAGAAATGGGCTGAAATGGACAGCTGGGTGGTGAGCTCTCCTCCCTGCTTGTCAAAGTATCGGGATCTGAACTAGTGGAAAGATGACGTCCTTCAGAAAAGCTTTCAAAGGAGCTTGAGATTATCCTGCAAAGAGAAAGATAAATGTTACCAAAAAAGTACACAGGTCAGGGCAAGTAGGATCAATGGCTACTTCTAGGTTCAACCAAGCTGTGCTAAAGAGAGAGACAGACTATTAAAAATGAGTTTCTCTCTGGTTTACTCTGCTGAAAATCATCACAAGTCAATGCTAATGAAGCCCCCTAACCAGATCATTTCCAAACAGTGGTTGCAGGCAGTGGTTTGACATTGCAGCAGACTGTTTGTGTTGGTAATCTCAGTCATCTGTATCTTGGCTGAACTCTGCCACTGCTCCACACAAACACAGGTTATGAAAACAGAGAAAACGAGACTTGGCAGTCGGGGCAGGCAAGCAGAGCCAAGCAGACAACGCTGGAGCTTCTCTGCAACATTTATTCTGGAAAGGGCCACACAAGAGCATACAAAGGGAACAGCAAGTGACCCTGCAGAGTGCAGATCTAGTAGTCCAAATCCTAATCACAGAATTGGAATGTTAGGGGTTGGAAGAGACCTCTAGAGATCATCCAGTCCAACCCCCCTGCCAAAGCAGGATCACCTAGGGCAGGTCACACAGGAAACAATCCAGGGAGGTTTTGAAAGTCTTCAGTAAAGGAGACACCACAACCTCTCAGGGCAGCCTGTTCCAGTGCTCCATCACCCTCACCATCAAGATGACAGGCTCAGCTGCAGCAGGACCTTACAAAATCCCATTTAGTCTTTTTTTTGCTCATTAACATGTCTTTAGCAGAAATTATGATCATTCCTGTGAGTATTCCGATACTCTAACAAACACGTTAGCATGAAATTCACATTGGTACACAAAGGTCTCAGTCAGCCTCATCCCAACTGAGCTAGGCATGAATGACCAACTCTGAAAACATTTACAGCCTTGCAGTTCCTTTTCTATCACATGTGTATTTACCTGTCACTACTGGTTGATCTTACTGCTCCCTGCTTGGGGTCTGACTGTCTTCGAGGAGCCTTTTTTTGCTTCTGTGCACTTTCTGTCTTGGGTATAGGCTCATCCAAGAGGCCTCAATAAAGGAAGAAAAAAAGACCTTATACTCTCAACAGAAAACAAAGCACTCATGAAAACATTAAAGTAGCTTTCACTGCTTTCCACTATTAACTAGTTTCTACCTGGCTGAGAACATGGTCACTTTGCATGGGATCAGACCCTGGCTAGGCTCTCTGCAAATGCTTTCTCACAGCTCCATTTGTTTGGTTTCACTCCTTATTCACAACTGCTGGCTGCATGTCACACATTTGATGGTCCAAAGCTCAGAAATTCTATACTTGGCTATTGATGTGTACACTGAAGAACAAGGAGAGTTTACCCAGCAATTCTTTACGAGTTCTGCTTGCAATTTCTTTGATTTCCATTCGAGATAAGGAGAGTGAGTGAGTGACTGGAAGAGGGGCAACGCCAGTGGGTGTTGTAGTAGTGATGACCTTGGGAGCCAAAGGGGACTTCAGAGGTCGCTCAATGCTTCGCCCAACCAGATTACTGAGAGGAATTTTGTACAGGTTTTTGCATGGAATTTCACCTGGAAGACAGAAGGAAAAAACCATGTTACATTTTAACAACAGGATTGGTTCTCAAAACTTCTAAATGAAAAGTTACACAGAAAAGTTCAGAGAGGTTTTGGAGTCTCCTTCTCTGGAGACATTCAAAACCTGCCTGGAGCTGTTCCTGTGTGAACTCCACTAGGTGATCCTGGTCCTGGTAGGGGCGGGGGGGGTGTTAGATTGGATGATCTCTAGAGGTCACTTCCAACCACTGACATTCTGTGATTCTGTGAAAAGTTATACTCACCATGCTGGGTGCTTTTTGACTCAAATAACAAAGACTGCTCTTGCCCCAGAGATCTTTCAGTATAAAAAGGTTAAGAGGAGCAAGAAGTACAACCACAGTGTGCAGATTTGCAATCTGACTTTGAGAGTGTCGTGGTTTAGCCCCAGCTGGTAACTAAAAACCACACAACCACTTGCCATACAAACCCAAAACAGAGAGGAAAAGGCTGACTCTCAGTGATGTGATGAATCAGCAGTGGAAAAGGGAAGTAGATTTACATGCCCTGAGACTGGTATTCTGACTAGTACACCATGACTCTCCACACTGTGCAATACTCCCCATGTATTTTACTATGTTGGAAGTTAATTTGAGCCTGGATTTGGACTATATAAAATAGAACATGTTTTCCTAATTCCTAGGAAAAAACCCCAACAACTTGCCACCAAACAGCACTGCCTTTTACAAACTGAAATTATGATTCCATTTTCCTTTCCCCTTCTGCCAGTAGTGCAGCAGCAGATTTAAATGAGGAAGATATACATATATCTTGGATTATCTAGCTAATGTTCCCTTGTTTCTCTGTTATTGTTCCCCTATTGACTGCTTGTTCACAGACCTCATTATGCTAAATTGACTGTGCAAACTCTTTTGAGGCTAGAATTTCTACTTACATTTGGTTTGCAAAAGAGCTTTAACCAACCAGTGGTAGTTTAGAGATATTTTATACCTATTTTTCCATTAGTCTTGGCCATATTGCTAAAGACTCATCAAGCTACTGAAGCTGAATTCCTGCAGAACAGTGCTGTCATGCGTTTAGAAGAGATACTAAGGGGCAGAAGCTCAGCCAAGTGCTTCATATCTGTGGATAACCAGAATATCTCTGTCTTACTTGAAATCTTCTGCCTGATCAATTTTATCTCACTAAAGATCAGCTGCACTGAGATGTGATAGTTGTTGGAATGATCAGAGATTGTTATTCAAGCTGCCTGGAAACCACATTACCTTCCAGAGAAGAAAGAGGAGATTCTGGCATTTCATGAGCTGCCGGTGTTTGAGGAGGACTCCTTGAACTCATTTCCTTAGAGCTGCTCTCAGATGATCCACTTACAGCAGCAGCAGCTTTAAAATAAATATCTGACTGAAATGACAAATTGCTCATCATTAGTACACCCAGGCTTGCTTAACCATCTTCTGAGTAATAGCTCAAATGTTTGCCCACTCTGCTCTGTTGCCACTATTGCTGTATTGTTGCTCAGTCAACTAGAGCTGGTCGTGGAAAGGTTATCCCACTGTAAGTGCAGGGAACATCTGTGATGTTGAGGATAGCATTTGCCCCATGAACAGTCAAGTATCTCAGATCTGCTTTACTTTGAGCAATAAAGAACAGTGAGATCAATTCTGATTCTCTTTGTACTTGACATATATTAAAAGCACATAGATGAACACTTACCGTGGATCAAGCAGCATGTGTTTCAGGTTTGGTTTGTTTGGTTGTTAGCTGTGGCAACTTTTTACATGAATTGGATCCCAACATGTCACAGAAACATTCAAACCTGATTTTCATGTGTCTTACCCTTGATGCTACAAGTTGAAGCTCAGGCACAACTGCTGTGTGGACCAGGTTTCCATTCACCACTAACCGGATCTCAATGGAATCCGTAGTGAAGGCAAGGATGTAAGGGAAAGCACAGACTGCAATGAAACAAAAATTATTTGGCAGGGAAAAATGGTTACTTTAAATGTTTCCTGGATATGTTCTTGAGTATCTGACCTCTTTTGGCATCTCTCTCTCCCATGAAAAGACTTGCCTAACATATTGATGCACACTGAGCTACAACAAGCCTACAGAAAACTTCACTCTCATGCCTGGCAGAATGTAGACTGAATGGAAAATGAAGAACAATAAAAGAGTAAGAGAAAAAAGTTCAGCAAAGGAAGAACTTGGCACTCATTATAAATTATCATATGCAGAAACTTTGTTAAAGTGGCAGCATGAATGTAACATGCTTACCTCTAGCAGACATACTGTAATTCCACTAAGAGCCAAATGCAAGCCTAAATGGTACAGAAAGAACACAGCCATCTAGTACAAAAAGACAGATTTCCTTACCAACAGCATAAGGAACTTGATTCCAGCTGAACTGGAAGTCATAAGCTGATGGCTGGATCAGTGGAGAGCCTCCATTGAAAGGATAAACCTTTCTGTATTGGCAAACATCTGTAACAAAAGAGGAAAGTACCCATCCCCTTATACTGCCTGTGACAAACACCAGCATCATGGGCAGGCTGTGCACAAGTGAGGCCATTATGTACATAATCCAACATTTATGCAGGAGTCTCTTCATATCTAAACACATAAGAGAAATGTGCTTCCTCTGCAAACAGCATTTGAGAGATGAAAAGACCTACATTTTAGTAAGTTCTCATATTTCACCAAGTAAGTACTCTTCGTTTCAAGAGTTATCAGTCCCTTATCTTGTCTATGGACAGAGAGCAGTAGGCAAGATAAATCCTGAAAGCAGTTGTCTGCAGAACTGTACCCCAATGCCCTTCAAGCATCCATAGGTTAGCAGAGTTTATGTTCAAGACTGTTAAACATACAGGGTATTACAGACACCAAGATTTTATTAATCATATAACCTGTGAACCTACTTCTTAGCTGATGTAAATCCAATGATTTTGAAATGAAGCTTTCTAGGAGTCAGACATGAGTGCTGGCTTACACAGCTCCCTACTGGCAATGCAGATAAATTCTGAAGAATGTGTATTTAAAAACATTCCATGAAACACTGACATTTACTTCAAAATACAGGTCCAGACTCCAGTGAAAAAAAGAATTCTGTATGCAAATTAAGGTATTCCTATTTTCAACCTTCCCTAAATACTTACAGTTGTAACACAACAGAAGACCAGCTTCACCATCTTCATAGACATCAATAGCTGCAACAAAGTTAACCTGCAAAGATAATGGGAAAGGGCAATGACCAGTCAGAGGATACTGAGGTCATTATAACCAGGTTTTGACTAATAAGCAATACAGTCAGTCAGGGAAGTGCACAACAAATTTACAAGTGGGGGAAAAAAAAGGGCAAAAAAACTCCACCAAACTATTGACTAAGAAGGGAGAAAAAGGAATTTATGCTGATAGCAATATTCCAGAGCCTGAAAAACAGGCTCTTTCCTAACATGTCATACTTTATACTGCCTCTCCTGGGAGTGATTATTAGCACACATCCCAAAAGAAACAAATACCTCAGCATGTCCTAAAGCAGTGCTTATAAAAGTGAAGAGTGAGAGACACGAGGATCTCTGTAAGTTACACTCCCATGAGGTCAGCACAGGATGGACAGAGATATTATTCTATGAAATTATAGTCAGTGTGGTTCTGGAAGAAAATAGTTTGAATGATGAAAACTTACCCTGTTTGCTTCAACATGATGCAACCTGTAGGACTCCCCAGTACTCTCATTAACTAAATCAAACTGGTGCCGATATGCTACACAGATCATGTTGTCACTGTCTCCAGTAGGTCCATCCACCAGTGTCATCACCACTGGAGGGTCAGAGAGGCATATTTCCTAGAATGTAAATAACAGAATTGTTCTCTTTTTCAGGCTCCTGTGGATGCTTGCACATGCTCCATGAATTCAAAGGGACATCCTCTAAGCACAGAAAGAGAATCATAGAATGGCCTGGCTTGGAAGGGATCTCTGAGAGTCCTCTAATCCAACCCCCTCTGCAGTCAGCAGGGACATCCTCAACTACATCATGCTGCCCAGAGCCCTGGCAAGCTTCACTTTAAATATCTCCGGGGATGGGGCCCCAACCACCTCCCTGGGCAACCTGTTCCAGTGTTCCACCACCCCCATAGTAAAGAACCTGCTCCTAGCATCAAATCTAAACCTGCTCTTTTCTAGTTTGAAGCCCTTGCCCCTTGTCCTATGTCCACAGGCCCTTGTAAACAATTTCTCTCCACCCTTCCTGTATGCCTCTTTCAGGCACTGAAAGGTCACTATTAGGTCTCCCCAGAGCCTCCTCTTCTCCAGGCTGAACAACCTCAGCTCCCTCAGCCTGTCTTAGTAGGAGAGGTGCTCCAGCCCTCCTCTGAATAAAGAACAAGCAGAACCTGGAAGGTTTCTTTGGCATAAATACGATGGAACTCCAGCACATGGCTTCTCACTTACTTTCCTGGCAGTTCAAGACAAAAATGCATGTTCTTTGTCTTCCCCTCAACCCCACCAGCTGTATGCTGCCCAGTTGATGGTAATGAGTGATTAGATTGCTTGTACCCGGATGTACTGGAACTCCTCCACTGGAGATTCAGATGAGGACAGCAGAGAGCTGCTGGCTGAACTGGTGCATGGGTTGTATTTCTTTGTGACAAGAAGTAGCTTGTTCCGAATGGCCACAACAATCCTCAGTTCACTGCCATGGTGAGTATTAATGGCATACAGATGGCAGCCTGAGGAAATAATGCTTTAGATGGTAAGTGCTCGGGGTAGGGCCTGCTTTTTTTGTTCTGTATTTATAGGCTGATGAGTACAACAGAGTTTTGGTGCATGACTTAGCAATACAGAATTACAAACCTCCCCACAGGATAACAAAAGCTTCTGGGAAAAGACAAAAGGCTGTGACTCTTCTGAAAGCTACTTTGGCCCTTACTCCTTGTGCAACTAAAGGCTAACTACGTGGATTTTTGCTGTTCTGCAGGTTCCAGGCTCCCAAAGCACCATGCTTCTGAAGACCAGGAAATGTTTCTATCTACCAAAAAAATTGTCAACACCCAACTAATTTAAACACTAGTATTTGACAGGGATTTGCCAGTGTTCCTCCACTTTAAAATACTTTTATTTCACTCTAATATCCCTGCATAATTCTTTTCATACCCCTCAACCCTGAAAGCAACATCTGTTTTCCTCTGGAGCTCTTCAGCAGCAGCAATTGCCAAGCAACATGGTATTTTTATGAAGTTCTAAAACATCTTTAAAATGTCTTGCTGGACTATACCAGGCTTAGTTTCACACATAAGCTTAACAAAGTTTGAATTGACTGTCCAGAGAAAAAACTAAAGGCAAACAAACTAAAGGCAAACACTTACAACTGCCTCAAGAGAGCCAATAAGCCCCTGGCTTTGACAGGCATCATACAAGAGTGGATGTTTCTAATACAGGATAATAAAATCACCTTTTGTTCTCTCCAGTTTATTTTCTCTGCAGTCATATTTGCTTCTTATAATTTGCTTTGTTTCTATATCTTTTTGGACAACACTGAGCCTGAAGACAAGGACACGAGAGTCTTTCCCTAAAGGAGGAAAAGAGACAGTTAAACAAGTTAAAAGAAGATGGCAGTAGTTTGAAAGTAGCACTTCCAAGGACCAAACAAACAGAGCAAAGATAAACAAAGCACATTGCTCCTCTGGGGATGAGCCACAACGTCACACAGGAGCGCTTCTCAACTCTCCAGGGGTTACAAGTCTAGCTACCAACCCCTCCAGCTCAGTAGCTGAGTTTCTCATCAGGTGGTGCTGCAGCAAATACAAACCTCCCACCCCAGCCTTTTAGAAAACAGCAGCAGTCCTCTACGTGCTCCCTTACTCTAAATGAAGCAGCTCATACACTTGCCACTGACAGACACCACTGCCTCACGACACCATGAATAGAATAGAATAGAAATAGAATAGGAATAGACCAGACCAGACCAGGTTGGAAAAGACCTTCAAGATCATGAAGTCCAACCCATCATCCAACACCACCTGATCAACTAAACCATGGCACCAAGCACCCCATCCAGTCTCTTCCTAAACACCTCCAGTGATGGTGACTCCACCACCTCCCTGGGCAGCACATTCCAATGGTCAATCACTTTTTCTGTGAAGAACTTCTTCCTAACATCCAGCCTAAACTTCCCCTGGTGCCGCTTGAGACTCTGTCCTCTTGTTCTGGTGATGCTTGCCTGGGAGAAGAGACCAGCCTCCACCTGGCTACAACCTCCCTTCAGGTAGTTGTAGACAGCAACAAGGTCTTTCTGAGCCTCCTCTTCTCCAGGCAAAGCAACCCCAGCTCCCTCAGCCTCTCCTCACAGGGCTTGTGCTCCAAACTCCCCCCCAGCCTTGTTGCCCTTCTCTGGACACATTCCAGCAACTCAACATCCTTCCTAAACTGAGGGGCCCATAAGCCACATTCTATGAGAATCAAAGAACAGAGACCCCTCCTACCTCTGTCTGTTCGGGCAATCAATAGATTGAGAGTTTCCAACACATGCATCTGCTTTATTTGGAGAGTTTTATCAAATACTTGCACTGATGGTTGACCATCTGAAAAACAAACCCAAACCACATGGATTTATTCAAAATCCTGCTAAAATGTACTAGTCACTGGTTTTAACCTATTTTCTTCTTGTAAGAAAAGCTTCTTCTTTTCTTTTTCTTTTGAAAATGAAAAAGACCTGCACAAAGATGCTACCCATTCCACAGCATCACAGCTAACACTTCTTCATGGGAGAGTTTTATCATTGCCATGGATCAGATTATGCAACTGAAGCCTACAAGGGACCTTCCTTTGGAAAGTTTGAGAGTTACAACCGAGAGCTAAATTCATTCCCTTGGTCCTGCTGGCCTTATGTGGCACACAGGAGACAAAGGGTCAAGCTAACAATATCATTGCTATGGAAGAAGCAGACTTTCACTGTCAACATGAGCCTCTGGCTTCATGCTTAGAAATCCAGACAAAACCATCTAAACCTTGAGACTCTTCAGATGGTCATGAAAACACCATCTGAAATGACAGATCATTCAGAACTGTGCACTGACATTGGCTGCCCTTTATGGCTCGATGCTGGTGCAGAGAGAATTTTTGCAGCCAGGTTACACCAATGTAAAAAACATTCACTTGGGCTGGTGACTGTCCCTGTAGGTGAAGATCTACCAACACCTGAACAGATCTTATGAACATCAGATACATAACAATTGACACAAAAACACTGGATCATTTACTAACCATCTATTAACAAGATGCCAACATCTGTAGAAACCAGCAAGGACTGGCCCCAGGAATCTGCACAGACAACCTCATGAGGAAAATTACTGCAGAAAGATTGAGATTCCCAAGGCTATGAAGTAACATAAGGAATACATATTAAGTACACTAAGAAATACAGATCATACAGACACAGAATGTGATGGACAATGGCAAGTAATAACATGTAAATGCTTTTGGCAGGATTCATTTCCAAACAATACCTCTTTAAATTTTGAAATCTCAAAGTTTAGTTCATGTCTTTATTTTTTCTTTGGTTATTTTGTTTTGCAAAAGGCACACCCTCCCTATTAATTGAGTATGGTGATTAGGAAGTGTGAGACACATTTATGAAGCAAAGGTATTAAAACACATGCAGCTGGTACTCAGTGAAAATACCCAATGTGTATTTTATAGAGAAAAATCCTACAGACTTCCAGCCATGCACATGAAATTTGCTTGTATTTTATGGCTCAGTTTGTGATGTTCAGTCACTTATTCATGACACAATCCAAATCGTTCTTTCATCATGTGTTCTCTGTACTAACCTCCCAGAGTCTGTCCTTCCTCCCCCAATTTAAATATTAGCTGAAGTCTCTGAAATTCTAGAAGCATTTCTGAAGCTTCTGAATATAAAATGCATGCAGAAGAGGGTGGTTTGCATCTTTCACTCCCTAATGCCCTTAAACAAAAGCTGGCACTACAGGAGATGAAAACACAAGTAAATTCTGCTTTAAATCTGACGCAGAAGTTAAATTAAAAGATGACTGCATATGGGAAATAGCATTTTCATCCAATATTCTCAGATGTAAAAACACCCACACTTGCTTTAACTGGAGAACTGCTTCTGCCTCCAGGTTCACCCTTTATTAATTTGATACTGGCTGCAGAATCACTTTGACCCTACACATTTCCTCTTCGCTGCTACAGCATTTAATTACAAAAGTAAACAAACAGTATGCAGAACTGATAATGCCATGCCATGCCATACTCAACAGTGCTTCATTTTTTTCATAACTCTCCTCAGACAGATGGGGTCACTCACCTCCTTTTTACAAAAGCTCGTGGTTGCCAAGTTAGCTGTGGCATCCCCTTTCACAGTGGTTTTCAATTTCAATGCCTAATACAAACAGATGTTTTATTTAAAATGAGTTGCTGTCAGCAATACCCAAGCTCAAGACTATAAAGAAAGGACAATTTAGGACTACCAAGTGGCTCTAGTTTGGAATTTCTATCACTTTTAAAGTAATTAGGAAAGACATGGAATTCTGTGTATCCTGAGCAAAGTCTCTATGAATCACTGGAGGGCTGCTAGAGATATCTCAGCCAAAATATATGCTGGCTGGGGTCTTTTTTCCCCTTTGTCTTTCAAATGGAAACTCAAAATCACAAAACCAGTATCAAACATAGTAACAGAGAAACACCTCCACCTCAAATCATACAAGCTCATTGCCTAGACCATTTATTCTACAAGCTAGCTAGAGAGGATCCTTCTGTCAGTTACACAAGCTGGCCTTTCCCTTGCAAAAATTAATAACACAGAAGTCAAACAATATATATACATTGCCAGGGGTGCCAAGCATACACAGCCACAATACCACAAATTCTTCAACCAGAAGTGAGCTGATTCTGTAAGGGTAAAGAACTCCAGAGAGATGCTTTATAAACACAGTCTCAGTAAGACACACAGTAAGTCTGTTTAAGGTATCCCGTATACCTTCACTGCTAACCTTTACAGCACCATTCCCATAAAGTGATGACAAGCAGAATTGTCACAGCATTAAAAACAAAATTTAGAAATTACCTAAACCGGTTTTACTGCCCTGAAGTCTTCCTGCCATCATGCATGGTCTGTGAATTGGCAGTCATCAGCTGCATGCACCATTTGCACATTTGCATTAAGCACGGCTGTCAGCTTAGAGATGCACAAAACACTTCACTACATTAACATTTTCTTTTTCATCCCACCAGTCAGTAGAGATCACCTTGACAATGAATAAATGATTTAAATGTACTGCTGAGCCAGTCATCAGTGAGTTTTGTTTACCATCTGAAAACTCAACTGACTACAACTGAGAGAGAGACACACTCACAGAGGCTGGCAAGAACGATTAAGAGCTGCTCGGAATGCATGTCAGAAAGTGTTCATGCCCAGAGTTTGTAACTTAGAAGAAAGGGGTTTTTTTAGGGAAAGGGAAGACTTAAATGTGAAAAGAGTATTCAGGAAAAAAACAAAAACAAACCACAAACAGGTATCTATGAATTATTAACCCACAAATGATGTTTCCCTTTGACGGAAGAAATGGGTCTTGATGAGATTTATTACACAAGTATCTTACCAGTGTTTAACTTGGGAGAGGTGGAGGGGATCAAGCTTATAGGTTTCTATACTTTCAACAACCATGTTTTTCTTTAACTTCTGTAATTAGTGAACTTGGTTACTCCTGTCTGAAGGTCACAAACACTCACTTTTTTTTTAAGCACCTGCCTAGGGTGACTATGGTGACTAGCTTTTTCAAGGCATTTGGGGAATGGAAGGGTGAAGCACAGGGGAGTAGAATTTGCAGCTCTGCCATAGCAAGTTTTAACAGTCCTGAGATTCTTTTGCACCAGCTCTCATCCACTGGGCTCCATTCTCTACTTTTAACTGAATCTGGAATGTCTCAGACTCTTCCACTCTTTATCTTACTCAGATAAAAAATGGGAGGGAAGGGAGGAAGCTTGGGTTTGGGTGGTGGTGTGGGTTTTTTCTTTGTTTAATTCTTTTTTCTGTTTTGGTTTCCTGCTCTGTTAAGTGTAATTTTTTTTTCTGTTTTGGTTTCCTGCTAAGTTAAATCAACTCACAAAAAAAAAAAAGATAAGCAGCAGAACCATGTCACCAGTCCAGGATCAAGAAGAGACAAGCAGGAAGGGACTGATGTGAGTAAGATGCTTTTTTTTTTTTGCTGCTGCTGCTGCTGCAATGAACTGTTAGGTTCAACCAAAGCATTTAAATCACCAGGATGTTTATTCCTCACTGAATCAAAATGTCAGCAAGCCCACAGAAGACTGGAGTCAGAATCTGGTATATTCAAAGATGTGTGGCAAACTCTCCTTTAGCAGAAAGACTGTGGAAACTTCTTCCTGGCTAAAGCATGGTAAATAACTTCTAAGAAATACAATCTTAATAAAACACAGAGGAAATCAGTGAAAGATTAGGTTTCTCCAAAGCACAGCAAGAGACAGAGCACTCTTCTGCTTGGAGGCAGAAAGCATCTGCTGCACAAAGTAAGGAAAGATCTTTTAAGTTGATCCTAATGTGATTCTGCCTTTAGTTTAAGTGTTTTCTAAAGATTTGTCATTGTGTTGCGTGCCTCAGGTGTCAGAGAAGAATATTGCTATTCATATTTTATCTTAACGTAGTTTAAACTAATGCAACACTACAAAACTACTTCTGACCACAGACAACTGTGGTCATCCTGACATAACACTGCAAGCTAACCAAATTCTAACCACAGAGGTGACACAGTCTTTGTACAGAGAGGTGCACACCTCCTCCTGCATGGATCCTACCTGACCAAGCCGCACAAACTCTGCCTGCCGAGCTTCTTCCTTTTTCCGTGTTGACTTTGGGGACTCTGGTAACACGTCACTGAAGGACCTTCTATTGAGCATGTTCTAAAACAGAAAACATTTTAAACTGAACCAGAAGTTCTCAGAATCTTTTAATCTGAGATAAGTTAGTGTTGTATTATTTGAATTTTCTGGGGTTTTTTTGGATATTCTCCTGTAGCGATGAACCTAACCACACAGCTTCTCAGAGAAGAGGAATTCTTCCAATCCTCAAGTGCTCTACTTCACAACTTGTCCAGAGTTTATCACTGTCATGTTCTAAAACAATTATAAAAGGACCACAAACATGATTATATGGACAAACCCCCCCACGTTTAAGCAGATCTATTAAGCTATGAGAAATAAATGGGGGGAAAAAATAGCACCTTGAGAATTTCAGAAGTACTGAATTTCTTTTTAGTTAGTTAAGTCTTCTTCACCCAAAATGAAGTTATTTCATTGTTAACCAATGGAGAAAATTATTCCAATTTACACAAAATGGAAAAGTGCAGGTTTTATGTTGATGAAGATAATGCCTGTATTTGTGAAGCCTAAATTTACTGCCTCTGTGCTGCATGTAAGCTTACATGAAGTAGGACATAGTCATGCATCTCCTCACACCTGGTTTAAACAAATCCATGAAGCTCTGACAGGACTGGCAGTCAGTTTTCACAGAACTCTAGAACAAATTATCTGACAATTGGTATTTATCCCAGCTTATATAATTCTATGCTCATTAGGATTAGTCTTTTGAAGGAAGAAAACATCAGCTCTACTAGAGAGAAAAGGAAGGCACACGTGAGGGATGAAGGGACTTCTCACTTACATTTACTCTGTGGAGATCAGGCATCAGGTCTTGGTACAAAGAGCGGATCAGCATGTCCAGGGTGCGCTGACGTTTCTGAGCAAAAGTTGGGGTTTCCAAGGTGGCTTTTTCCCCATTTATTACTAAAATATTGTGGAAAAGAAGATACATTACCTACATGAGCTTTGACAGCTTCCACTGACTCTAGTTTGCCTTTTTTTTCCCCCCCTTAGCAATTAAGAGTTGTCTCCTCCTTGCATGGTTTTCAGTGAATAACGAACCCTTAAGCTTACAAGAAAGAAAATGGTAATAGGAGACTTCTACAAGGCACCCCAATAACCTCCTAAAGTAATGAAAAATTAAAGATAAACTGCTAATCAATTTAAGCACTAAACCAATTTAAATATGCAAAATGAGTTATTAGTCAAGTTGCTGTCAGGTAAGCACCTAATTGTAATCAACACAATCAGTTCTCAGAGATCTCTTTCTCGATGATTTAGAAGGGCAAGTAAGGGTCAAAGAAGATTGGAACTGAATCATTACAGACTTAACAAGCTCTTCAAGGTGCTGAAGGGCACCTATGCAGCATGCATTCTGAAAAGCTTTTGTTTTCAGAGCTGTTAACCTTACACCTTCTGTTACTAAATATTGAACAGCATTAGAAATTCTTCCCTATCTCCAGGTCTTTTAAGGAAATGCAAAGCTAACTGTGGCTGCACGCTGAGCAAACGCAAAAGTCAGTTTATATTCTGTACCCTGAGAAGCATAATTGCATGGGAATTCAGGGCTTTGCTAATCTGACTGGAAGTCTGATAGAACTGACATCCCACCTATGCTGCAGAGTTGGGAAAAAAACCATTCTACAGATAACAGCAGCACACACAAGAAAATATGTTGATGTTTTAAGCCTTGTGAATTTCAGTTCATAAAAGCACTTATTACAAAAAGCGTTTCCAGCCAAAGAGAAACTGACTTACATTTCACTAAGACAAAATCCCTGAATTCCTGGTGATTTGTAAACACAGGTGGGGATGGAAGGGGAGGCCCAAACAGAGGAACACTTTCTTCTGAAAATATTTTCAGCCTATTGAAAGAACAAATCTTTATATTGAATGTCACAGTCAACCCCTATCAAAACAGAAGCAAGAACCGGGTAAGGTTATCTGGGTATCTTAGCTAAGAACTCACAGGGGTCCAACAAAAAAATATTCACTTGGAATTAAATTATTCAAGACAGCAGAACTCTGGGTCCCTTAAGCTAACACTAAGACACTAACAATTACAACAGAATATTGCAGTTCTACTCCTAGAACAACACTGTTAGTGGCACTGGCAAAATGGAGTCCTTTTCAAAGAAGCTGTACAGAAACAGTTCTTCACCTACAAACTATTCTCCTTACAGATTTCCACCTTACCTATGCATTCACCACACGCATGAAATGTTTGAGCCCTTCTGAATAACAATGCTTCACTACACCTGAATCTGTCTCAGGAATAGCAAATTTATCTTCACTGAGAAAGAAATAGTCAGAATGACTTCCATGACAGCTGGACCTGATGAGTTCTTTTGAGCCATGAGAAAGCTGGCAAATCAAGAATAAATAGCAAGTACAAAACCTGTGCGTACAACATACTCAGCAAGCCATAGCTTCTTCAAGTGCTCTTTAAGTTTCTTTCTACTAGCACTTTGTAAAGGAGAAATAACAGTGGCAAGTCTGTGTCCTATACTCAGAACTGCAGCACACACTCATATTTAAGCACTGTCTCTTTTTCTCTTTATTTGTTTCAAGCCCAAGGTGAATCTCATGGACTGAGACAATGACATCCTACTGCCACTCTGCTTTTTCAAGACTGACAGCTATTTCTGGCATCTCACCACTAACCTCAAGACAATAGTTTGTCTTCATTAATTATTTGGTTAAAATCCCTTTTTTCATTAAAGCCTAGGCATGAGGCTGCAGAAATGCTTGCTTTTCAGATTCTGGTAAGACCTAAGAGACTCACACTTGGACAGCACACGTCCCCAGGTGTGAGGGGCCTAAAGCTGAAGAACAGGGGAAGAACACATTCTTTCCCAGCAAAATTCTACTAGGTTTTATATACATGATCTCCAACAGTATAAGCACTCTATTAAGATCCCTGAAAATGAACCAGTTGCTTAGCTACAACCAAGTCCAGACGGCAAGGATCCATGGCTTTCATTTCATCACATCTAATTAACTTCTATTACACATGTAGCTCACAATGTCATTGATCTTATCAGGTCAGAATGTTCCAGGCATACCTACCATCATTTTACTATATTTAATCTCAAAAGCAGTTTTGTTTTGCCCCCTTAGCTTATGCCTGCTCCAGAATGTCATTTTCAGACAGTAAGAAACATGAAACTTATTCATAGCCAGTTTACAATCACCTATATCCAGGTCCATACTGCTTTTCAGTTTCCTAAGCTCATCTGGCTTCCTGGCATACAGACAGATGGATACTATGAAATGTTTTCCTGTTATCTCTAAACCATCAGAAATTCAGTGTGAAGTTATTGGTGACAATCAGCACCTACCTGTAACTATCATTCTGTTTATTATATCTCACTAAGGCAAAAATATCTGTCACACAGTTAAGGAAGTTAATCCAGTACTAATGAAGCTCACATGTATTTGAATACACTTTTTTTCCCCCCTGCAGCATATTGGAGATTTAATAAAGGTAAAGTATATTAAGCAATATAAAATACATAAAATATTCTTGCCTATACACATTTTATCAAAGGTTTGTCCAAAAAAAAAACCCAAATAAGAGTGTGGTGTACTAATTCCATCATAACAAATCCTCCTAAGAGCAATGAGGGAAGAATTACTCTATTTTCACTAAAGTTGACACTGAAGAAGTGCACTGACTTGGTAAACTTCTCTTGTTAACAAAAGTTAGGTTCCTCTGATGTCTAAAGATGTATTTTTTCTTAAATAGTGGAATTTTTTTTGTTCTAGGCACTTCTTTCAGTTAGAGTAAAAGAGGTTAATATAGAAAGCTTAAATCTAAACACTAAGATTAGCTGTGGATGAATCTGGCAAGGAAGTCCTAAGAACAGTTAGTCAGCCTGAGAACCAGATTTAGAGGTCAGTAGCTTGGAGATTAGTTTTTCAAGGACTTGGCAACAGAGAGTGGACAGAAATAGTGAGTTTTCTTCTTTCCATCCATTTTCCTTCATTCCAATCCATCTAGCCTAAGAGATGCCAGACTGAAGTCTATGGATCACCAGTGTGACCCCACAACAATCCTAAGCATTTGGTAGCTGCTTTTCAGAATCATATTGTCTCAAAATGTTTTCAATCAGAAAGTTTGGAAAACACAGGCTGGCAAAAATAGGGAGAATGTGGTTTAGTCTGGAAGATTTGAGTAACACTGATCTAAACCACATAAATACCTAAAATAAACAGCACCTAACCACCAAAAGGCTACATCCAGTAGTTAAAGCCAAGTTCATTCACATCACTAACAGAACCTTCGCTATGAATTCATGTTTTATGAAAATGGATGAAATTTGTGAAGAGATCCAAATGCCTTTGATAAAAATGGAACTTAACAAAAAAAAAAATCTTATTCTTGCTTTTGAACTTAGAAAATAAGTGGTTCAACATAAGAATTGTTTTATGAAGCAGACTCAGAGACTCTTCATCAAGCAGGTGAAGCTAAGAAGCGCAAGAATGCAAGCGTCTCCCTCACGTAGTTTTCCCTTCCACAAGCAGCATGCAGGAAGGATTTAGGGTAGAATTAGAAGTATTACTGTGCTTTAAAATAAAGAAATAAATAAAATTAAATCAAATCTGACTAGAAAATGTAGGGAAAAAGATACGTGTAAAATGAGAGCGAATCATGGATGGCTTGAATGCTGGAGAAGACTCTTCGCCCTCCTGAAACACGATAGTGACAATGTCATTCCCAATGTGTCGCTTCCTTTCTACCTGGAAAAAAAAAAAAGAAAAGAAAAAAGAAAAGGGAAAAAAAAAAAAAGAAAGAAAGAAAAAGACAGGCACAATGACTTAAAAGACATAAATAAATTATCAGACCTAAAGAAATTCAACAGGGGAATGTCTTTCAAGCTACACGAATCGCTAGAGTCTGAGCCGTGTGTTACGTATGTGAGTATTCTGCCAACTCACAACCAAGTCTGATTTCCAGCCTTCCTCAACTCTTTCAGGTAATGGTAACTGCAGCAGTGTAGCTCTACAAGTCATCTGAAGAACAGAATACTCAGTCAATCAATTTTGACCTTCTTCACAAGTGGTTTTTTTTGGACCTTAATAAAGATGGTGTGATGCATTATCTTCTAACAAACATCATCAAATTTTCACTGTTAGGATTAATATTGATGAAAAAAATATTGCCCAAGTCTCAAGAAATACATTTCTAAAGTATTAACAGGAAGAAATTCTGTATTTTATTTTAAAGTTTTGGGGGTTGTAATGAAAGGAAGGAAAAGGGGGGGAAAGGGAGGAAAAGGGGGGGAAAGGGAGGAAAAGGAGAGAATCATGTACCTGCTGCTTGTTCTCTCTAGAATATGGTAACATGGTTGAAACATGGAACATAATTTCATGACCTTGAAAAACTGTATAGATAGAACTGGTTCCTGTTGTATCATCTGCAAGGGAAGACAACATTCTCAGCAGGAATACATCCTTCAACTTCTCTAAAGATCAACAGATATTTTAGATCCTTCCACCAAGCCTTCTTTAAACATCCTTTTTTCTGATCCATTTTAGAAGCTGTTCATGTTGCATGTCTGACATGGGTCCAAACCCAAGTTTGCAACCTATTCTGCTTATCCACAGACTTAAAACCCACCACGTCTTTTCACCCAGCCTCCTGAAATCACACACGGCTCCTCAAGCCGTGAGACCCTAACTACAATGAAACAAGCAACACACTGGGTTAGTCTTCACCCCATTCCAATATAAAATGAAACAGTTTATCTTGAAAACACAACTCATATAAATACTTTTTTTCCAAATGCATTCCACATTAACCTGAGCTAACCTGACTTACTCTGGGTGAAGCAGAGCATTCAGCACACACATGAGGAAATCTCTTGGGGGATTGTATTATTTCTACAATATATACCATATGCACATGCAACAAGCAAAAAAACATTTACACTGCTGCCCATGCATTCTTTTGCTCCAGATGAGTTCTTACTTTTAGTGTCCAGTCCTCCTCTGTAGCCTGCCCAGCCTTTCAAAGTAATTGTGTCACCCAAGAGATGCAAGAATCTTTGAAAGCTTTCACTTCCAGTTTCTACATGTGGAAGGGAAAAGTATTAGAACAGAAATGCACATGCAGTAATAGAATATCTATAAAAAAATATTAAAACACCGAAAAAAACCAGGAGCAGATCCTGCTCCTAAGGCACAAGGATCAAAGCTCCAGCTGAATTAGAATAGCATAGAATAGAACAGAACAGAATAAACCAGGTTGGAAGAGACCTTTGAGATCATTGAGTCCAACCTATCACCCAACACTATCTAATCAACTAAACCATGGCACCAAGCACATTAGTTTCTCCTCATGTGATCCAAGCCTTTTGTCCTTACAGAAACATCTCAGCCACGTGACACTGAACAGTCACCTCTAACTCCAGATAAAGAGTGACCACTTTAGCTAACTCCAAGGCACTGTTCAACTGCATAGAAGAGCATGTGAAAATGCAAGCGTGAAAGAACTTTTGCAGGTAATGGGAGTTGCTTCCTTCAGCTGCTTCCCTTTTCTCAATCTTCTGTTGTACAGTCTACTACTAGAAAAGATATCTCAATTTCTTCCACATTTTAAGTTTCCTACATCCATCTTTTCTAGAAATAAGACTCTACACTACAATTTTTCACCCCACACAACATGAAAACCTAACAGAACTACTGTTTACACACCCATCACCTCCCTCCCAGCTTCCACTGTAAGGCACTGCCCTACTTTTTTTTTTTTTAATTCAAATAAAGAAAACATTAAAGATTAAGGTGAAAAACCTCACCATTGCTGAACATTTCATCATCTGTAAGCTGCCCATCCTTAGCATAAAGGACTCCAAATTTAAAATTCACAGATCCCTGAGAAACAAAACCAAGTATTGTATGATGCACAATCAAAACAAGAGACCCAAAATGTTTTCTCTCAAGACTTTTATAATGTACCTCTCTAAACATCCTACACATGGGAACATACATTTTGTACTAACTCCATTACATGCTGAAGCAGCAGATACCTCATAATTTAACCTTTGATCATACTTTTGTGATATACTACAGTGGTGATGTATTAAGTTGGTGCTCAGAACTATTTTTTATGTCATGTATTGTCTACTGGTTTTAAGCTGAGGGATTGTAGGTTTAGACTGGATCTTAGGAAGAAGTTCTTCCATAAGAGGGTGGTGAGACTCTGGAATAGGTTGCCCCTTCACTCAAGGCCAGGTTAGATGAGACCTTGAGCAACCAACTCTAGTTGAGTGACATTCCTGCCCAGAGCAAGGAGGTTGGAGTAGATGACCTCTAAGGTCCTTTCCAACCTAAGCCATACTATGACAGTGCAAAGAAATACTGCATTTTTACTGCAATGAGCAATTGACTTCTAAGCTGTCAGTGCAACTATTTCACATACAAAGCTGTATTTGTTGTACAGATCTGTGTGCTAGGAGTGGTAAGTTTACATTTACCTCTTGCTCTTCAAGAACCAATAAATCCTGTAAACAAAACAGTATCTTTAGCACACTGGTATTAAAGATAACAAAAACAAAACTGTAATAGCTGTGTGTATTTAAGTTTTGTTTTGAATTGGCCAGTTCAACTGATAAAGGCATTTTGCTTTACAGTATCATGTAATTCTACTCATCATTAAATGACTCTATGATTATTATCCTGCTACTGAAAGAAACAAACCAGTAGCATCGATAATGAATGACCTATTTATCTAGAAAATAATGGAGAAAAACAATCAAACAGCAAAAAGAAGTCACCTCCTACCTTTTGTATCTCAGGATGAAAAATTTCCCTTGGGCCCTTCTCAAATTTGTCAAGACTCATAGCACTGAAACACAAATGAAATACTGCTTCACAGAAGGGGAATTGTGCATTTCAACATTCAACCACTAGCTGGGTGCAATTAGAACTGGTTACAAAAGGAATTGTTCAAAAAGCCTCCATTCAAAACAAATGTTTTGTGGAATAGCCATTTCTTTCCCATAAAACTGACCTCCAAGACTTTCTAAACTTCTTTTGGATTTTAAAACCAGAAATTAGTGAGATTCTGCATGGAGATCACATTTAAATTTATTGTATTTGCTTATAAAGCACAGAGATCTATTCCATAATCCTTCACTTTGGCTTTATGCATTATCATTGCATGCATTTTAGGAGGACTCAGTGGCCTGTTCTATTTTGTTAGCTTTTCTTCTCCCTCAGTTCTGAAAACTTCAAGGCAAGGCACATGAAAAAGGAACAGTTCAACATCATACATGTCAAAGAACCAGGCACAGAACAGAAAAGAGTATTTAAATAAGAAGCAAGATCAGCTGTCTCAACAAACAGAAGTATCTAATTTACAGTGTATCTTTCCTAGCTTGTGTCTCCCCAGCATTAATTTAGAGAACTGCACAGCATGTCACAGTGTGCCAAATGCAGTCTGTCTGGGGCACAGGGGACTAACAGGGAGGTCAAATCTGATGCAACTTTCCATCATTGCTCATAATAGATCACAATGCAGACAGGATTTGCTTTAGTTTCTTTTAAAACAGACTCAAATGTTCCAATTAATTTAGAAAAAAAACCAGACTTATTAATCCAAACAGAATTCTTTGAGATCGTCTGTACCTAGATTCACACTGGCTATGAACAGCCAGCCAAAGGAATTTCAGTTAGGCCTGAGGAAAACTCATGGACCATAACAGCAAAACAATAATCTGGGAAGAGATTTCAGTCCAAGCCCATGTGGGCAAAAGGAGATGATATCCAGCTGCTTGCAGGTAGCACAGACACTAGGAGAATTGG